>NC_138926.1:1342814-1942814 GCF_965231255.1 Vanellus vanellus | reverse complement strand
TAAATTTGGGCTGATAAAGGTGACGCCGCCAGCGGAATGTACTCGGGCTCCTCCAAGGTTGGGTCCTGGGTGACATCTTGATTAAGATACTGGGAAGGTAGGAAATCACCATGGCAGAAATTAGATGGATTAAAAACTGGGCTGGCTGACGAGTTTCAGAAGGCACCTCTCGACGCGGGAAGCAACAGGGTCTTCTGCTCCCCGCCGCCTGCAAGGGCCAGATTGCTGCTATTTGACATTTTTATCAGTGACCTGGAAGAAAACATCACGTCACCCCTGATAAAGTTTGCGGCTGACACAAAGATCAGGGGAATGGCAGGGGAGGAAGAGGAAAGGGCACCGATACAAGATGCATCTTAATAAAGCCGTCCAGCCAGCGCCGGAGAAGGAAGGCTCTTCCCTTGGCAGCCAGGGGGGGAGATGGGGCTGATAGGCGGGCGGGCGAGATCTGGAGGATGAAATGCAACGCTTTTCAGGCTGAAAAGCATCTTTTCAGGCTTTTGGGGTAGGAAAAGGTAGAAACTCCCAGGGTATTTTGGAGCAAACGTGTTTCGGGCGTCCCCTGGGTGAGCCGTGCTCCGTACGCAGCGGGTCCACGATGCTCCGCTCGCTCAACTCCAGCTCATTCCTCGCCCACTTCGCAGCATTCCAAGGCCCTGCAGCGCTTAGACCTCATTGTGAACCCCATAAGGCACCTGGCTGAGCCTTTTTTTGGCTTCAAACTATATTAAAGCCGTGGCCCGAAGTGACTTGCCCGAAGCCAGGCAGCGCGGGACCGCTGCCGCTCGGCAGATCTCCGCATCGGGTGGGCTTTAGGCGACACGCAGCCAAGCTCAGCGCTCCCTCCCCGCTCTCCAGCTCCCATCCTTTTTCCCAGGATTGTGTCTTTGATTCCCCACCAAAAAAAAAAAAACCACAAACTCTTACAAGCACTGGGTAGCCGCAGCCGCTGTGATTTTTGAAGCTGCCTTCTGCGATTTCTCCCAACGCCAAACACACGCGGCACTTCAGGGCTCTCCGTGGCGAGCACTTTATTGCTTCCAGAGCGGCTTTTTTTTTTTTTTTTTTTTTTTTTTTTTCGCCTCCTGCAATCCAATGCCCGAGAATAATGGACAGGCTTCAGCCGAGGGAATTTAATTCTGCTCCCACTCCTTTCAGATCAGAGCCTGTGTCAGCGGGGTGCTCTTACAACAAGAGACTTTATTACAGCTTATCCAACACTTGGCAACTTCTCAATCTGGAGAACTGGTTTGTACTACAGAGATTGCTGCTCCGCGTTGCATGCTAATGGAGATCTATAGCCGCGCCTTGTACCTATAGGGGAAGGGAAAGGTTTTAAAGCCTTTGGTAGTGAAAAGAAAAAAAAAAAAAAAAGCACGCTGGAAAATTTTGGGGGAGGTTTGGGGTGGGCGTGAATTGGAAGACCCGTGTCAGGTTCGGCGGTCTAGTTGGAATTATTGAGCTGGATAACTCCTGTTCCTCCATCCATGAGAAAAAGGAAGAGGCAATTGCTCCAGAGATGTAGGAAATTCCCGAGGGATGGCTTCTGGTCCCAGGTCCATGGAGAACCACCAGACACAGCCCTGGACCCACATTCAGGCACAAATCTCCCCATCTTTCTTCTTCTTCTTCTTCTTCTTCTTCTTCTTCTTCTTCTTCTTCTTCTTCTTCTTCTTCTTCTTCTTCTTCTTTTTCTTCTTCTTCTTCTTCTTCTTTTGCCTAGTATGAACATTGCGTTCACCTGGGAACAAACTGACCTGCCAAAAAACGACCCACCAAACAGCTCACAGCAGCCCTCAAATCCAGCCTCCCACACATCCCCCCCCCCCCACTAATTTATAGTTTATATTTCCCTGCTGGGGCCAGGCAGAGGGAATGAAACCCAGGAATCCTGTTTCCTGGGCGTTGCCGAAATCGAGCATCTTCTCTTCTCGGCAAACATCAAACTCTCTTTAACTTCAGCAAATGCTCCCTTGGTCCGGCCGGCGAGGTAACTTGAGGATGCAGGGCTTGTCACTGCCGATGACACATGCCTCTCTCTCAGGATGTGGTATAATGAGCTTCTTCGTGGTCTCCCAAGGCAGGAATGTATTTATGGCACAAGGGGAGATTTATATAGTTTTTCTTTAAAATCTGTCAGCTAATAATAGCGGCGGCTGGGGCTGGGTTGTGCCGGGCTTGCACGCAGGTATAAATCAGGGGTGCGCTCTCAAACCGTCCCATCATTTTCCCCCATTTGGAGACCGAGGAGATAATACCGCGTGCCAACAATTGCGCCGAAGAGAAAAGGATAAGTAAATATTCCAGCCGGGTTACGAGGGTTACAAAAGCGTGGTGTCTTCCACGTATCCCAGGGCTTCCCTCGCACTTCCCTGCCAGGGCACCCAGCCCCAAAACCACCTGGATCACCGGGACCTTCTTCCAGACCCGCTATTGCCTCCCGAGGCAGGGGCACCCCGGCAGGGAGAGGCTATCCGTGCTTACGGTGATTCATTTGTACCCTGCCAAGCGACCTATATATCTTCAGCCTCAACCAGCAAGCAAAGTTGATAAAACGCCTCCCGTTGTCCCCTGGCATCGCACAGCCTTGAATAGTACCAATGCCCTAAAGGCAATTTTTTTTTTCCAAGCAAAATAGATGCGTATTATTTTATTTTTTTTCTTTTTTTTTTTTTTTTTTGTCTGTGGGGGTCTGAATAAAATAGCTAACAGGTTCCAGAGGGATGTATCCTGTTAATTCCCACTCATGATAAAGGTCTTTTTAAAATGCCACCGATGCCTGAAGCGCTGATGAGTTTCCAGGTTTGCTGATTTGCGGAGGGTGGGCCGAGCTCCCACCGGAGCCCATTAGATGGCCTATAGATAGGCAGCTGGATGCACCGGCGCGATATGCATATATGCCAGTCAAAAGTTGAAAAGCATTACTAAGCAATCCCGTGCTTCTCCCATCTTCTACAACAAGGCCGAGGGGGAAGGACAGGTTTCTGAAAACCACAGCAGATTAGCTCCTGGCGGTTTTTGGTTGGGTTTTTTTTTTTTTTTTCTCTTCCTGCCACGTTAATTATTTTAGCGTGGAGCTCGACGCGTGATGCCGGGGAGGGAGAACGGGGGGATGAACGGGCTCTGCGTGTTTCTTCATGTCTTCACCTTGCCGTGATGCATCTTGCACTTTCTTCTTTCCTTTCACCCATGGCACCCAAAAACTCATGCAACCCACACTGCAGGGGTTGTTTTTTTATTCCCTGCCCGGTTGAGGCCACGTATTTGTGCAAGTCCATCTGGAGAGGTTCCCATCTTAATGTCATCATGTCCACCTCGTTTCTGCTCCGGGCTGCTTTATTGCTTCCTGCAAGGCCAGCCTGAGCTCGGTGGTGGACTGTGTAATTCAATAGGCTTGCAGATCTGTCTCGGGTCAATTTTAATTCTATTTAAAGGACAGTCGATAGAGCCATCTCCAGGGTTTTCTGAGACGGAATTTCATATTGCGTTTAATATGCGCTGAATGCACCGGCCGGGGGAGAAAGCACTTCAGCATCGATGAGACATAAAGGATGGGATGGGAAGGGCTTTGCAATCTTTCTCCTTTACTATTTTAGGCTTTGTAGACCCTTCTGAGCTGGCTCAGGAAGGGGCCAGGGAGGAGATGGATCCTGGTGTGATTTTTTAGAAGCACTCATGAGCCGCAGTGCAACGCCCTGCTCTCCTGATGCTCATGGAGGCACAAATCTGCCCTCTCTTGAGCATCACCAGCCAAAAGCCCACCCTGATGCCAGATTTACACCACTGTGATCCTGTCCTTGGGGTCCAGGGGAGGTGACATGCAGCAAAAAGGAGATCACCCAAAAAGCATGAGACCTGAGAACTGCTGCATGACCATTACAACCCACTTTACCTCTCTGTTTGTCATAAAACAGGGGGTAATGTCCCAGAGAAGAGCTGGATATTAATAAAGAAAGAGGGCTTTCAATGCTGTTGCTCATCTAAAACGTTCCCTTAAGTGCAGAACGAGACGTTCGAGCACTAAGACACAGTTTTTATGCAACTTAATAAAAGGAAGAAATGATATCACCGCTGGAAAAAACAAAATGCGTGCAGGGGAATTGGATGGCATCGCTTTACACTCAGATCAATCCCGAGATCGCAGTGCAGAAGCAAAGAGGGAGCTATCAGCGCTGCCTCCCACTGCTTACGCTAACACGCTCAAGGAAAGCTTCGCTCAGGCATTTTTGGCGGGGGACAAACGCCATCACCCCAGATGGAAATATTTTCCCACTGGGCAAAGCAGGAAAAAATGCCAGACCCACCCAATTAACGTGCTGCTGCTGGAAAACGAGCAGTGATGCATTTAATGAGCAGCCAGATGATACATGTGGGTCCATCCCAAGGAACAAACCCACTCACCTCCTATCAAGGCGATGGCAAACCAAGGGTTAAAATTCCCCTCGGGATTTTGCAGTGTGATGGGAGGCGGGGGGGGGGTGTGTGTGTCACGTTTTTTCGACACGTCATGGGGTCCGCTCCCATGGTGGGGAGCATCCAGCCGACCGCCGTGGCTCCAAATGAAATTGCCCATTCCCTGCTGGAGATAATTAACGTATATCAGAGAGGAATTTAGCTGGAGTGGCTATTTCAGTAACATGCAGCGTTCTCCCCCAGTTTGGGTTTGTTTTCGAAATTGCACATAAAGTGCAACTGCGGCACATTTACTTTTCTATTATGCCTACGAAATTAAGTTAGATGGCCCTAATAATAGCATTGCCTTTAAAATAACGTTGTGTTTAAAGAACAAACTCTCCAATGTCGCCGGCACAGCATATTTGTCTTGTGCTTAATTTCCACTTGCTGTTGTATTATTAGACATTAACATGATAGTTTTGTTTAATCTCTGGCTCCGTCGCCCATGGCTGACTCCAAACCGATCGCTCGCCCCTGTTGATGAAAGTCCTAATTCATCCTTGTTAGCGCAATTAGGAGGAAATTGGATAACGGTGCCACTTCTCACAAAAGGTCTGGGAGAGGGTGAGGCTCTCCCCCGAGAGGTGAAGCCGGCAGCGAGCTCTTGGCTGCAGGAGGATTAGTCGGCTCCCAGGAAGACGATGGGGACAAATGGATTGAGACTTTGTGAAGCTTGGAAGTGGAATTGGATGGGTTTTGTTGCTCTTTTTCCAGCACAGAGGTGGTAGGAGTCCGTCCCTGAAACCCAGCCAAGGTCATCAGCATTCTGAGGTCATTTTGAGGACACCTACACGAAGGACGAAAGAAATGTGAAAATAATGGGATTATTTTTTCCAAAAAATAAGTCTTCAAAAGCTTTCAGAAAAGTGGCTGTGGTTTTTTTTTTTTGCAGCGTTTGCTCTCCGTGGGCATCTTTCTCCCAACCATGAACACGAGCACAGAAACGAGATGAAATGCTCTTCAACCGCAGCACCGAAAATAATGTGCGTGTTTGTAGAGCAGTTCCCCCAGCCGCTGCTCCTCCCAGCACGATTTCTATAATTCTTACCTCCTTTCAACCAAGCTTTTCTGGGTTTGTTTAACATCCCCACACCCAGGAACACCTGCAGACCCAGGGATTACTTTGGGTGTTTCTTCCCGTCCTGGTCAACATGGGACCTGCAGCAAAGTCCACCCAAAAAAGACGTGGGACCATCAAATCTTGAGAATTTGCTGCCCCACTGGGAAAATCAGGCACGCAGCCCCTCGTGCATGGGATATCAGTGCTATATCACACATTTTTTTGTATAAAATGATGGAATTCAGGGCAACAAAGGAGTTATTGTGGCTCTCACCCCACCTGAGTATGAGCCTTCCCGCATCTAATGAAGCGAATTAAGCTAAACCAGACAAACGAGCTCTTATTGCTTAATGAAATCCATTCCTCATGGGTAGAACTAGAAAAGGTATAAAAGTTTTCATACCGAAGGAGATTAACTAACTTGGGGTTCTTACCTTGGAAAGAGGCGGCCAAAGGAGGATTAGACAGAGGTTTACAAACAGTGGATGGCGCAGAGAGGGCGAAACGGAAATCCTAATTTCTGTGAGCGACTTGAGACTGAAGCGGCCCCGGATAAAATTAGCAAGAGACGGGTTTAAAGCAAATAGTTGGTTAAACTGTGGAACTCCTTTCCAAAGGATTTGCTGGAAATCCGAATTATAGATGGGGTGAAAGCAAAGAATTAGACAAAGCCGGGGGAAACAATCCACTCCAGTACAGGTGTAGATGCAGTTGTGGCAGGAGGAATACTTATTTAGGAGTATTTATAGGAGTACTTTATTCAGAATAGTTTTTTACGTACGTTCTCCAGTTTTTCTGCCATTTCTTGAGATCCCTAAAGCCAGATCTGGTCCCTCCAACAAACCCACAGGGGAATATGCATCAATAGCGCCCCCAAAAATAAAACAAAGTATTTTGATGATTAAACCCAGAGATGCCAAAGGCAGGAGCCTGATGACCTGAAATTGTTCAGGACCATTAAGAGTGTTGCGGTCCAAACATCTCTCTCCCCCAAAAAATAGATATTTCCTGGTAGTGTCGGGTCATCTCCCAGGCTCAGCACCAGCTATATTGCTTATTTGCAGTCTTTGGGATTTTGGCACCATCCTTTTATTTTCATGGCTTGTACCGTGCCCACCATGATGGCACGGAGTGCTGGGATACCCACCCGGCCAAAAAAAAGCAGCTGGTCCCCCATGGGATTTCTAGATGGAGAAGCTGGAGGAGGTAGCCGGTACCATCATATATAAATTCAGTAATCACCACAGCAAGCTGGGAAAATCACAGTAAAAACTGGAATTTGTGTAGACACCCCACTCCACTCCGCTCCCAGCTACTCTCAAGCTTTTGTATAAATCAAGGTTTATTCATCCTTTCGGGTGGGCTCATTATCCACGCAAACAAGCGCGACAATAACTCCGCAAACCCTCAGCTGCTCTCGACCTCCAAATACTCCTTGTTTTTTGGCTGGCGTTTCAATCCTCTTCCAGGGAGATGAAACAATGTGCGCTTTTGGCAGCCGTGAATACGTCCTGCTCGGCTGCCCCAGAGGAGATCGAAGAGTTGGGAGAAGCCACTCGTGGAGGAGAGGTCCTCACGGCGCAATTATGGTCAGGATGCAAAGCTTGCGAGAGCACTTTTGGCCATCGAACCATTGTCTCCAAGCAACCACGTGGCAAATTCACTCAGAAATAAAACCCTACGCTTGGCTTGCGGCCGGGGGTTTAAATGTCCAGCTCCGCTCATTCGGGGTGCAACCATGATCCTGGTGCCATGCCACCCACCACCCAAAAAACGAGATGGCTGCTGCTCACCCCAGAGGGTTTGCCGTGTGAGCTAGACCTCAAAATAATGATTTTTTTTGCTTCTTCTGAAAGTATTTCAGAGAGGAAGGGCAGAAGGCAACGCGAAATGAAGCGCAAAGAGCTGAAACTCATGTTTTCACAGAGCAGAAACCCTTATTTCCCAGGGGGATACCAACCAGCATGTAGGAGGGCTTGGGGCAATTTTGGCAGGAGGGGTTGCTGAGTCCAGATACCCCTTTTCTGGGCTGGGTTGTTTGTTTTTTTTTATTATTTATTTTTTCAGCAAGGCTTTCCTTGCACAGATCGCCACGCGCTTGGCGAAACATTAGCATGCAGCTCATTTCTGATGGGCCTCGGGAAAATAGGCTGGGACAGTGAAGGGTGGAAGGAAAAGACTTGTGAATAAATGTCTTGTTGTCACAGTCCTATTAACCTCCTCTCAGTCTAATCCTGTCCTTAATTGACTTTATTCTGATTATATTCTCGATAGGGCTGTATCAGCCTGGGAAAGCGGGAGAGGAGGGGGAGATGAGGGATGTAAAGGATACAGAGTGATGTAAAGGATACAGAGGGGGGAGAGCAGAATAGAGAGGAGCAGCAAGACACGCGCACTCCTGTGCACGCACGTCTGCTGTTCATAGCAGCAAACAGAAGGAAAAAAAAAAAAAAAAAAAAAGAAAGTGAAAACTTCCCAGAAAGGGATATAAAAAAAAAAAAAATCTCCACCGAAACAAATCGCAAGCTACCGTTTTAATAATTAAGAGGCTTTAAACTGCCCGTTTAATACAGACGAAAATACCATCTGCAGGTAACAGGGAGATGAAGCTTGATACCTAATCAACCGTCCTCTTGGTAAAGCAACGTCACCCCGTCTGTCTGCAATCAGCGGCGGAGCAGAAGCTGCGATTCCTTGAAGTGGCTCTCCGTGAGGGTTCGGTAATTGTCTCGGCGGAAAGTAAGAGTTCCCCCTAGTGCAGAGCGATAAATCAGGGATAATAATAACAACTCTTTCCAAAATAATCCTCAGGCAGAAACAAAATCCAGCGGAGAAGGTGGTACGGAGTCAAAACGTGGCACCTGGATCCGAGGGTTAGTGAGGTCTATAAATACACCCAGCCCTTCCTGTGCCTCCGCTGTTGCCGTAATATATTGTTATTAGTAGTACTCAGCTATAAGGCTCCAGATTTTTTTTTCTAAATCCATTTATTTCCTGACTCCTTCTCGTGCCGTGACGCTTCTTCCACCATCACCCCGAATCTCAGGGCTCGCGCCGCCGCTGCCAAAACCCCCCCGTACCTTACTGCGTTCCAAGAGGTTGGGGACACCCCGGGGATGGCACCGGGTGACCTGTGAGCTCCTTTTGCAAAGAAGTTCGACACAGCCCACTCCAAGGGGTCCTTGATCTTTGGCATCTTTCCCAGCGAGGCTGGAAAGACCCCGGGATGGGTTTGAGGTTTTGTCTCCCCTGTGTAGCCAAGAGGCCGCAGGGATGCCAGCCCCGGGGTGATGTTGCCTGAGCTGTGAGATGCTGGGAGATTTTAAGATTCACAAATATAAATGCCTCTTTGCAAATGAATATTTGACCCCAAACTCTTGGGGAGCAAACTTTCCCTGATGGCACCGTGAAGGTGCAATGGGTCCCACCGCACATCCCACCCGCTCCTATTCCCACCCACTGTTTCCATCCACTGGAAGCAAAACCCCAGCAAACCCTCTCTGTGGGTCAGCGAAAATACAAGGAATCTGTTAAGCCACCCAACGCCTGGATGAGGAGAAAACCAGCAAGCATGAAATAAAATCCCCAACCTACATATTTTTTATTATTATTTACTTATTCATAACCTTATTGGTCCCGATTTTCCTTCTTTTTGCAAAAAAAAAAAAAAAAAAAAGTGTGCGTAGGGTTATTTGAATGTTTTGAAGCAATTCTATTTACTCGGGAGCTGATAGGATTGATTTACAGCCACGCGATGAATGCAGAGAGGGGAAAAAAGATACCGGAGCAGAGCAGCACTGTTTGATTTCAGGGCAGGTTTCGCGGTGAATGCTAATGGCAGGAGCAACTTCAGGCCACGGTGAAGCGAAAATGAAGGGCTGGGAATTGTTTCGCTGAAATTGGGATAAGGGGTGAAGAAAAAAGCGGCTCGCTGGCCAAGAGACTTTTTGTGACAACGTCTTGGGGAAAAATAATCAAGTTTTAGTGTTTTATGGATTTCCTTCAAGCTGGTGGGGGGTTCTTTTCACTTATGTTTTCATTTTTTATGCTTTTTTCTTCAAGAAGCGATGGAGCAGGGGAAGAAAACAGCAGAGAACTGAGGTTTTGTTTGAAAAGAAACACAAACCAAAGGAAAACACAAACATTCAATTCAGAAGTCGTTCATTTAATACGGTGAAAAGTTGCAAACAAGCTTAAATTGCTATTTTGGGGGCTAGTTTGCCTTCCAGAACTCACACAGGGCATTTTCTGAGAACCAAATCTACTTGAGAAACTTCTCTTTGGGGTCTCTAGATCTTAAACTTCCCATCCTCAGCTCTCAGGTTAAACCTTCCAGCATATAAAAAAAATCCTGGACGTGGACATCTCTGCAGTAGCAAACCCCATCCTGGTCCTACACGGCGTCCTCAGACTGCTCCGATTTGGAAACTCCTCTGCAGCCTTAAATCTTGTCTTCCCAAAAATATATTATGACTCGCTATTCGGTGACCTTTAGGAAAAGAAAGCAAAAGGCAAAAACCTGCTGGCATGAGCAAGGCAAAACGATGCCCACAAACCAGCGAAGGGCACTGGTTTTGCCGCTCCTCTTACTGTGACATTATTTCCTACGGAGGCTTATATGGATTCCCAAGACCTCAAAACTCCCCAGATTTTCCCCAATTTCTCTACCAATCATTACACAGCTGCAATATTCCAAACTGAAACCTCAAACTTTATTCTTCATGCCTTTATTCATTTTTTTTTTCTGGTTTTCTATGGGAAAAGCAATGATTTCTTACTGGAGATGGTGGGTTAAAGGGGATATGGCATAGAAAGCCTTCGTGCCATCGTGTCCCCGCCGCTGTGACCACACGGCATCACCATATGATTCTCCACGCACAAAGTACACGACATTTCGGGGGACCACGCACCAAGCTGGGCACACCAGAGCAAATGAGCAATTTGTAAACGCCCACGATGCTGAAATTTGTTGGCTGCAAATATATAAAAAAAACAACCCCGAGTGGCACAAACGAGGTGATTCCAGACGAGGTCTGTGTAATGGGAGTCATCTGGGCAATATTCGCCGCTGGTTGGAGATGAAGCCGATGGAGTCGGGGTGGTTGATCGGCAGCACCGGGCACTTTCTGCCTGGAAAACGCGCACGAAGAGGGAATAGAAATGCAAATTCTGCGACGTGAGCGGGGACTGCCATGCCGGGGGGACGCGGGAGTTTTGGGGTGCAAAGCAAGGGGTGCACAGCGCGGTGATGGATTTTAGCACAGAGCTGCAGAGCAGCCTCCTGCTCAAAAGCACGAGGGATTTATAAGCCCCCTCTCCACCAGCGCTCTCGGTTTGAGGTCTCCTCCAAGAGATGAGATTAGGATGAGCCGTTTGGGGTGACGAACCCCAACCCCAGGCTGATGGAGGTGCCTAACCCCGGATGGATGAGTTCTCCCAAACGCACCTTTGCCTTTGAACGCGTTGGTGCGCGTGTCCCAGCCTCATCCCACCCCCCCACTCCCCGCTTAGGCTTTTTTTGTGGTTTTGATGAGCCTTGGATTTTGAAAGCGGCTCCTCTTGGCAAGGGACTCGGATGGCGGAGACAAAGGAAGAGATGATCAAACCCAGAGGCTCCTGCCTCTTGTCTCCTCCGCTCGGCCCCTTTCCCAGCGCTTGAGGAGGAGCCCTGCTTTTAAACAAAAGCTAAACACTGTCAGTGGGAGAGCAAAGCAGGATCTCTCTGAAATGCAAATGCCTTTTTGAGAGCAGCCAGCTTTGAAAACAGGGATCCTGCTGACTCATGGTTTGGAATTGGGGGAGAGAGCCTCCTGCGCTGCCCTATCCATCTTCCTCTCCTCTTCGGCGCTGCCTCATCCCGGGGGGGTGCGTACATAACCCCCGTGGAGGCCAAGTGGACCACACGGATGCAACGGCGTCGGTGGGGACAGGATCTACAGCCCCGATAGTATTTTCCCCGCCAAAGCCATCATCCGCCCTTCCAACAAGGCAGGAGCAGCACGGTGCCGGCGCGGGGAAGGATTTCGCGACGGGGCAGCGTGGTTTTAAGCCTCTTCCAATCCCTTTCTTCCCCTTTCTCACCGGCAACGTCTTCGTTTTCCCTTCCCGTATGCTCCTCCGGGTCGTACCGCAGCTTTGCAGCCTTTCAGCTCATTTTGGGTGTGTTCGGGTCGAGCCTGCACCCGGCGCCGAGACGCGAGGATGCAGAGAGCTCGCGGCTTCCATTTAACAGCAAGACCTTGCACATTTACGGGATTGGAGGAGCCTGTGTTTTTAAAGAAAGGCGAAGGATGAGGGCAGGGAGGAAGAAGGAAGGAGAAGCACAAGGAGGAGGAGGAGGAGGCGTAGATCCCTTTCTGTAATGGCAATAGGTTTCCCCATCCCACGGTGGCGAGGACGAGCACGCAAAGTTGGCACCGAGGTGCCGCAAAGCCTCCGCGCTTGCAAAGGGCAGGAGCCGCATCACTGGGTATTTCTGCCTTTCTCTTGGCTTTTAAATCTCCCTTATTATTTTCACGAGCAGGCTGTCAACTCTGGCTGCTCAGACCTGATTTCTGAAGACTTTCCCAGCCCCATGCCCATCCTTCGAAGGGGGCGGGAGGGTCCGTATCGGGCTGCATCGCCCCGACCCGAGGCATCTGCAGATGTTTGCAAATGAACTGCCTGTTTCTGGGTGTCCAAAAGACTAAAAGCCTGGGTCCATAATCTCCCCCCAACCTTTGCAGCATCGCGCTCTCTTCTCCTTATTAATCTAAACCCATAAACACCTGCGGGGCGTCTCCGATCCGATGCAAAAGTGGTTTTTTGCTGAGTGACGGGGAGCTGACAGCAGAGTTGTACAAAGTCGCGGGGTCCCGACACCGTCCCGCAGACACCGCTCCGACTCGCGCTGGGCGAGATGCCCCCGCGACCCGAATTAGTGTCATCGGGCGAGTGGTCCACATCTCCACCCAGCCCCAGATTAGCCCCCCGGGATCTGAGCTGCCGGTAGGTGGGGTATCTGAAACCCAAACGTATAATAATAAGCGGAGCAATGATAGAAATACCGCGGCTTGCAGCGACGTCCAGCTCCAGGGGTGTAATGGAAAACCACTTTTTTTTTTTTTTCTAATGTGCTTCTGCTCTAATAACCACTTTTTTTCTTTTTTTTTTATTCCCCTCATCGCTTTTCAGCTGAAAACACTGTTGTGCGGCACCAGCAGCAGCTGATCAAGACTTCACACATCCTGCTCATTATCCCCCGTTTCACACGAAGGGAAACGAGAAGGATTTATAGCACCCAATTTGGTAGAAGCGTTGCCCAAAGTGACATACCCGACCCCGTCCGCTCTAGGAAAGCCGCGGCTGTGCTGAGTCTAAGGCTGGGAGAGGAGAGACTTTATAGGGACAGATAAAATCTTTTATTAGACCGACTGATCGAGGAAGCAGACGGGTTTTAGGTGCGCAGACTCGTCTTTGGGTCTCAGGTCTGTCTGCAGGCAGCCCCCGAGCTCCTGCGACACCTTCCCCAGCCTGTCTCCATCTCCCGAAACCCCAGAGATGCAGGAGATGAACCAATACCAGCAGCACGGCCACCCCGCAGAGCCTCCAAGCTCCAACACTGGCTTTTGCCATTGATATTCATCAATGACCTGGATGAGGGGACAGAGTGCTGATGACACAAAGCTGGGAGGAGTGGGTGACACAGCAGAAGGCTGTGCTGCTGGCCAGGCTGGAGAGTTGGGTGGAGAGGAACCTGATGAAGTTCAACACGGGCAAGCGTAGGGTCCTGCACCGAGGGAGGAATAACCCCCCACACCGGTACAGGTTGGGGGCTGACCTTCTGGAGAGCAGCTCTGCAGAGGGACTGGGAGTCCTGGTGGACAAGAAGTTGCCCACGAGCCAGCAATGTGCCCTGGTGGCCAAGGTGGCCAATGGCATCCTGGTGTGCACTAAAAAGAGCGTGGCCACAGGTGGAGGGAGGTCATCCTCCCCCTCTGCTCTGCCCTGGGGAGGCCACATCTGGAGCACTGTGTCCAGTTCTGGGCTCCCCAGTTCAAGACAGACAGGGAACTGCTGGAGAGGGTACAGTGGAGGCTACGGAGATGCTCAGGGGACCGGAGCATCTCTCTGCTGAGGGAAGGCTGTTCAGCCTGGAGAAGAGAAGGCTGAGAGGGGATCTCATCAATGCTGATCAATATCTAAAGGGCGGGTGGCAAGAGGATGGGGCCAGACTCTTTCCAACGGTGCCCAGCGACAGGACAAGGGGCAACGGGCACAAACTGGAACAGGGGAAATTCCATCTCAAGATGGAGGGTGGCAGAGCACTGGCACAGGCTGCCCAGAGAGGTGTGGAGTCTCCTTCCCTGGAGATATTCCAAACCTGTCTGGACGCGTTCTTGTCCAACCTGTTGTGGGTGACCCTGCTCTGGGTTGGACTAGATGATCTCTAGAGGTCCCTTCCAACCCCTGTCATTCTGCAATTCTGTGATTTTCCCCTATATCCCAACCCATTTCCTCCCTTGCAGAAAACGATGCTGAAGGGCAAGTAATGGAGGGAGAATTCAATTTGGACCCACAGGTAATGAAAGCCATGATAAAATAACGAGGGTGGTAATTAGGAGCAAAGCGCAGGAGGGCGCAAGCTTGTGGGATCAGATGCTGGCCAGGGTCAGCATTGCTGGAGGTGACACCCCCAAAGTCCACGGTGTTGTGTCCTTGTGGGTGTTTGGGTGACGAAGAGTGTGTGCAAGGGAGACGCAGGAGGCTGAAATCCTCTTCTTGAGTCCACGCTGCCGCTGCAGTGCTTTCATGCATTTTTGCACTTCCATCCCTTCCATCCAGGCCAAACTCCTACCCAAAAAACCCCCAAAGCCCTGCCTCACGTGTACCCCCCGCAGCCGGCGTCCGCTGGCCACTGCGCCCAGCCAACGGCCACGGCATCAGAAGCAAAGCACGAGCCGCCCTGTGTGATTTAGCCCTTCTCTTCTCCTCTCCTTGTCTCATATACATTAATTCCACCGAGGCACAGCCCCTTGCCCCCCAAATTATTTATAACTGCATAATGCGTATCAATAAGATTTCTCTTTTTTTTTTTTTTTTTTGGAAAAAATAATAAAAAGCGTTGATCCTGCTGGTAATTTATAGTAATTGTAGTAACCTGATAGTAATTTCTAGCAATTAAGCACAATACTAATTCACTCATTTACTGAGTAATGTCTCGTCTTTATTTATGGGGGCTGTGCCAGAGTATAAATATCTTACTCACTTTGTTGGCTAATGCAAATTTACTAAGTAGCTTTTTTAAAAAAGTGTTTATTCATTTTAAGCTATTCTTAGCAATCACGTGTGAATAAGGAGTAATTGCTTGACTTTGGGATGGTAATTAGAAAGTACTAAGTCATTGTTTTCTTCTTGCAAGCTGGATGGTTTGTTTAAGTGCGCATCTGCTCTCCCAGCATTAATTCAACCTGCCAGCCCCTCATCCTCCGCCTGAGCACCCGGGGGCCGCATCCTGCCCTCTCTGCGCAGCAATTTTGTGGGATCCATGCTCCGGGGGGCGCAGAGATCACGACTCGAGGTGTCCGAGTTGGGTGCCGAATCGCTCGACTCCTGTTGTTGAGAAACCCTCCACGGGGTGCCGGCGGCTTTGCTCCGGGAGCGGAGCGCATCCATCAGCATGCAGGGCAGGATTTGCATCTGCTAATCAGAACCGGATCCGGGAAAGCAACTTTCAATAAAAAATCCCATTACGAAGCAACCGGCTGTGAAATACTGTACCTGTGTTGCACCCCGCAAACCTTCAGCCTCTTCTTTCCCTGCCAAGAAGGTGGGAGCTTCTCCTTAGCGTGGAGAAGGGGAAGGAAGAGGCAGGGAATGAAATAAAAATGGGAAGTAGGAACTGATATTCACGTGCAGGATGAGCGTCTGGAGACCCTGCACTGCTCCATCCTCCCTGGGAAAGAGGGATGCTCATGGGAAGCTTAAGGAAAAAGTCATTTTTTCCCCAAAGAACCCCAAAGCAGCCAGGAAATACATGTCCCTTCTCAGCATTAGCCACAGGACTGGCAAATCACAGCTTTGCCAAGCAGAGCCGTAGCTCAACACCCGCAAGTATATGGAGCCAGCCCTCCACGCGGACTGCATCTCCGACCCCAGCCCAACCCGGAGGGAAATGAGGCAGAGTGATGGGAATTCGGGGCTAATGCACGCCGTGCCTCGGTTTCCCCATTTGCAAACCGGAGTTAATTGTGCCGCTCTCCTTCATGAAGAGCACGGGGATCTCCCAGGGGGGGAAGGACCGGGCTCCCACGTCAGATTGGTGGAGGGTGGGAGGTTGGCCAACGCCGCATCGTTTCGAGGCGGTTGCGGACATGCAGCTCAGGACATGATCTTTAAAAGCACCGAACGATTTTTAAGTGCTTCTTAAAGAGCATTTACAGGGCCCTGATTTACTGAGCGCTCGGAGCAGCCTGTTCTGGCTGGAAAGCAGGGCTCGAGATGCAGTCAAGCATCGACAAATACAAGCTTTGCACTGCTCTAATCCCTGCCTTTCTCAGGTTTCCCATCTTTAAAACGGGGATAACCCGGCTCCCCTGGGCACATTCCCAAACACCCCAGCTGCTTTGCTGTCTGCACCCACCTGCAAAAAGCCCATAAAAAGGGCCCAGCCTGCCTTGTTTCATCCCGATGCGATAGCAAAGAGTCGGGGAAGATCCCCAAAGCCTGCAGGTGCTGGGAACGCCAAAAAACGCCAGGGAGGGGGGTCATCGAAAAGGTATCTCATGTCCCAGGGCACAGGATAAGAAATTGGATGCTGCAGGTGACCTGCAGGTTCATCCATCAGGTAAAGGGGGTTGGAGGTGATTCTGCCCCTTTGCTGCGCTCTGGGGAGACACCCCCCCCCCCTCCCGCCAGTGCTGCCTCCAGCTCGGGGGGTCCCCACAGCAGAAGGACACGGAGCTGTCAGAGCGGGGCCAGAGGAGGCCCCGGAGATGCTGGGAGGGCTGGAGCTCCTCTGCTGGGAGGACAGGCTGAGAGGGTTGGGGATGTTCAGCCTGGAGAAGAGAAGGCTCTGGGGAGATCTTAGAGACCTTTCCAGTGCCTAAAGGGGCTCCAGGAGAGCTGGGGATGGACTCTGGATCAGGGAGGGGAGCCGTGGGATGAGGGGGAATGGTTTTACACTGAAAAAAAGGACGTTTAGATGAGATATTAGGAGGAAATTTTTGAGTGTGAGGGCAGTGAGACATTGGAAGAGGCTGCCCGGAGAAGCTGTGGCTGCCCCATCCCTGGAGGTGTTCAAGGCCAGGTTGGACGGGGCTTGGGGCAACCTGGGCTGGGGGGAGGTGTCCCTGTCCAGGGCAGGGGGGTTGGAACGATATGATCTTCAACGTCCATTCCAACCTAAACCATTCTGTGATTCTGTGATTCTATGTATGGTATTGGTACATATACCATACCTGTACCATACGTCCCTGGCAGCCAGAGAGGCAAAGGAAGAGTCAAATCACCCCTGTGAGTGTCTTAACCATCTCCTTCTCCCCATACCAAGGTCCAGCAGCCTTGTGCAACACCTCCCAGGCCAACTTCTCATTGGGACCATTTGCGTTTTCAAGTCCCCAGAGCCTTTCCAATCATCCCTTTCCTTCTCCCCCTTTCTGAAAAGGTGAAGCATCACTCAGGATTTCCAAAGCAGCACTCGGGAGAGGGCAAAGGAGATGATGTGGCTGGTCCCGTCTCCAAGACTTTTCATTGCAAAATTGCCATGGGATCGCCCTTTGCGAAACAAAAATGCCCTTTACACCCCTCCTTGACACCCCTTTTGCTGGGTCTGGTGCTCCCTGGGTGCAGAGGAGCCGGTGCGAGGGGAAGAGGCAGATCCAGGGCACCCCGATAAATCCCTGTAGGGCTCACGGCCAACGCGCCTGCTTCCCAGAGATAAAAGGAAAGCGCTGCTCCTCCGAGGCGCGGACACCGGCTCAACACCGGGCTAATCTCTTCATGCACCAGGTCCGTCAGCGTGTCACGGGAAGCAAAGGGAGGGAGGCGGCAGCGACAGGGCTGTAAGCATCCCGAAGCGTTCGATGGAGATCGGCCCCAACCAGCTGCTTGAGGACAGAAGGGGCAGCAACTCCTGTTTATTTTGCGTAGGGAAGTGGAAAGGATTTTTCCATCTTGGAGTGGAAAAATAATCCTGCAGAAAGGCCCTGGGGTTTGGGCATATTATTTCGGTGATTTGGGATATAAGCTGCGATGCAGCTCTGACCGGTCCCACGGTGGGAATCTGGGGGGACAAAGAAGAGCCTTGCAAAATTGCAGATGTTGGAGGAAAATCACTCATGGAGCCAGAAAAAAGGGAGCTGTAATGATGTACAAGCAGCTTCAGAGGGAGAAAATCCTGGGCAGGGAAAGGCAAGCGCCGCGCCGCTGCAGGACGTTAGTGCCAGGCAAATCCATACCAGAATCAGGCACTCATTTTTAACAGGGAGGATGATTAACCGCGGGAATAAATTATCAAGCAAAATAGGAAACGCTCCACCTCTTGGTGTCTACGGAAAAAAAACCCAGGTGCCTTTTGGGAGGCTTTAATCAAACCCGAAGCACAGGGGTCCCAAAAGCAGCCCCTCGGGGACGGTCTCTGGCCAAGGACCGGGAGAACCGGGCTGATGTTCCCATCGGATCTCACGAGCGCGGCGAGTACTTATAAAACCTTCCAGTCCATATAAAATGATGGCTCACCTCTGCCCCGGGAAATGACTGACCCCTCCTGCCCGCTTCAGAAGGAACAGCTAGGAGACAGTGAGTAATTGCCAGGTGCCAAATGGGGGGGGGGGGGTGTTGTCCCCCCCCAGTAATAAAAGAGGATTTAAATGTTGTGGCCAAATTAAAGTCCGCTGTCGGTCCAGCAGGACGATATAACGATGGCTTTTATTTTAACAACCTCAGAAGATGGTGTCTGTCGGCTTTCTTTTGGCGAGGAAACTTGCCTTTATATTTTTATTTTTTATTTTTCTTCTCTTCCAAGCCCAGAATTGTTGTCTTTAATCTTACTCCCAATTCCTGGGCTCCGTTATACGAATATCTCTTTATTTCTGCTGCACGTTTGATGGCAACCTTGGGATGCTCAGAACCCCCTTTTAGGGCAACTTGGGGGTGGCAATGTCACGGGGCAGGGGTGGCAGGTGGGTTGCTATTTCTGCTTAATGACTTCCAGCTTAAATTACCTACAAAGCATCCTAATTATCCAGGTGTCATTTGAATCATCGGGGCGGCGGGGGGGAGGACGGGGCGGGCTGACAGCTGCAGGTCGCCCGTGCTGGGTGGAAGAAGGGGGTGCAAAGCAGCAAGTGGAGAAAAACGTTGCGAAATCACTGTGCAATGCCAAATTATACCTTTATTTTAGCCTTATGTACCCAAACCACAGCACAGCAGCAGGGGGGAGGAGTGGGACATGACCGACGTCCCAATCTCGGTCTTCATCCAGATGACTCAACGCCAGCGAGCACGAGAGATGCTCCCAAACAGCCATCATCCCTCCACATTTGGGGCTTCCAGTGCCCGTTGCCTCACCAAAGAAACGAATGTTATTTTTCTAAGTGGCCAATACGGGGATGTCACTTAGCAAATTTGGGATTTATCACTCCCCTTCCCATCCACGTACTCCCAACCCGTTGGTAATAAGCGCAGCAGGGTCCTAACCCAAAAAAACAGTTCCCCTAGAAATGGGTTTGCTATTTAACCCCGACCAGCCAGGAAGGGAAAAAAAAAATAATGATAAAAATGAGAAAAGATGGGGTTTTGCCTCCCCAAACTCCATCTCAGGAGGAATTCGGAGCGTTTCTGATCAGACAGAGCCCCGGAGGGACCGCGCGGGGTGTGCGGCAGGAGCCGCTTCGCCGGGCTCAGCTGCGGGGAGGGCTCCCCGGGGACCCCCCGGCAGCGCTTCGAGCAAAGCTTGCAGCCTCTCCCCCCCCCCCCCCCCCCAAAAAAAAAAAAAAAAAGCCTTCCAAGTGCGAGTTTTTGGTCTTCGGTGCGGCAAACGGGAGGGATATTTTGGGAGTGGTCTTGTTCTCCCGCTGCCTTTCTTCTTCTTGCCTCCTGCTGCTGCTTCACTTTTTTGATCTCTCTTCTCTCCCTCTCCCTTCATGTCTCTCCTCCGGCGGTGAGATGCGGTTCCCTTCTCCCCCCGCCACGTGCGCGTCCCGATGCCGCAATCCAGGAGACAGCGTGGACCATCCTCCCCTGGGGCTTGGAAAACCAGAAAAGCTCTGTGATGCCTGAAGCAAAAAGGCCAAATATTCAGCGCACTCCGAATCCACCCAGCTCGCCCCAAAATCTTTTGACGTAATTATTTACACGGTTGCTTCCAAGCGGTGTGCAAAGCCAACTGGTCGCCCAGTGCAAAGGCATGAATTATTCCAACGTTAGCACCGCTTGCCGGCAGCCGAGCTCTTGCAGCCTGCAGAAGCGATTGCAGGGTTGCAATCGCTGGGTATTTATTTTTTGGGGTTGCGATAAAAAATAATAGTTATTGGCTTGCAAAAATAACGCTGATTGGGTTCCGTAATATTGCGGGGTTGCAATAATTGCTTATTACTCTGTTGCAATAATGAATTGGGTTGTGACAATGAATCCCAAGAGAGAAATACACACCAAAAAGGTGCATCGTTCCCATTCCCTTTGCCTCCCCACCGCAGTTCTGCTCAGGACAGAGGCAGGAGCTCTGATGCCCCATCCCGCTGCCAAGAGCGTCCTCCAAGAGCAACAACAACCGGTGTCTCATCAACCATCGGTGGAGCCCGAGTGTCCCCCCCAGGCACGGGCACACGCGTGGCACCGTGGCATGGTGCGTCCTTCAAGGAGCTGAGCTGTTTACTGGAGAAGTCATGAGATAGTCAAGGAGTCATTTAGACTCCTCTGGAGGTTGACCCTCTTCCATCTCATGTTTTCCAGGAGCCAGCCAAGTCCCTGGTCCCCGGCTAACGCCCGCAGCTCCTGCCAGCGTGGTTTCCCTATTCAGGGGGCTGGCGCTGAGCTCTTAATATCTCCACCGCACATATGGCATCCCGACCGACTCCTCTGAGCACATTTTTAGGGCAAACTTCTCATCCCACTGCTCGCTCGACTGAAAATAGAAAGCTAAATTCGGGCTGAAACGCATCGCTGTTGGTTGGGGGAGCAGTTAAAAAGGAGGGGATGCCAGGAATGGTTTATACAAATGAAAAAAGAAAAGCAAGAAAAGAAAGGAATTTTTCTTTTTTTTTTTTTAAAGAGAAAGAGGAGAAAAAAATGTTGTTTACGGTTTAGGCTTTCTAGGATCATTTTGGAAAAGCTGAAATGGATAGAAGAGGGGTGCAGCATGTCTTTCCAGCTGCAGCTCCTCGCCAAGCCCAGGTGAGGAGCCCAAAATGATATTTTGCAGGGAAATGCAGACAGATGTGGAGAAAAGGGGGAATCTGGGATAGCAGCGGGTGACGTAAAGAGATATTGCATCCATATAGATTAAGCAGAGGCAGCTCCATGGTTTTACCTTTCTAGATCATTCAGCGTTCAGCCCACCACCTCTCCAAGACACGTCGCCCACCCGGGCTTCTCCAGACCATCATGGCTTTGGTGGTAGATGACTCCAAAAGATGGAAGTGACCCTTTGGGGACATCTAATGGTTTTAAACGGAAAGAGGGGAGATTTAGATGAGATATCAGGATGAAATGTGAGGGTGGTGAGCCCCTGGCACAGGTTGCCCCGAGAAGCTGTGGCTGCCCCATCCCTGGAGGTGCTCAAGGCCAGGTTGGACGGGGCTGGGAGCAACCTGGGCTGGGGGGAGGTGTCCCTGCCCAGGGCAGGGGGGTTGGAACGAGATGGTCTTCAAGGTCCCTTCCAACCCAAACTATTCCACGATTTTATAATCTTTGCTCAACTGGGGACGTGCTGGAGTGGGTTATATGTGAGTCACTGCATCAGCTGAGCATTTAGAGAGTGTATTTAATACAAAATATGGAAATTCCCATTTGCATGGAGGATTTTGTGATATTTGTCAACGTTTCAATTGGATTCACAGCAAAAGCCGGGAATTTTCCGACACTGCAAAAAAGGAACGTCTGCCAAAAAAAAAAATTTCATTTACACTTGAGCAAAACTTTGCATTTCCTCCAAACTTGGCCCTTCTCATACATTGTTAATGCGGCAGTAAAGTCTACTCAGGATGAAAACAAAGACGACAGCAAACTAGACCTTGCCAAAGCGCGTTGGGAAGCCGTCTGCCCCAGCCTCAGCGGCCAGGTACGATCTAGACTTGAGCAGAGATGTCCCTGGAGGCGAAGGTCATCCAACCTGCAGGTCTGACGTTGTGATGTTGCGATGTTGTCCCAAGTCTTGTAGCTCCTGGGAGCCTTTGGGGTAATTTGTACAGCCTTGAGCACGCGGATGGGCATGATGGAGCTCCCCAAAAACGCACGTTAACCGGTGATAACCCCAGCTTGGTACCCAGCCCCGTCAAAGCAAGCAGAGCTGGGTCGGGCTTTCTTCAGGCAGCGAAGAAAAGAGCTAAGGAAGGGGAAAGAAATGCTCTGAAAAAAAACCATTTGTCCCTTCGGCTTTATTCCGGCTGCAGAGCCAGAGCAGCTTGTAGCTCCAGAGAACTTTTAATAGAAATCTTCGGAATGAAATGGGCTACAGCTGTTTGCCTTGATAAATATATTTTATGCTACATGCCTCAGCCGCCATCTGTTTGCTGATACGAGCATTTCTCCTCTGCAGCAGCTGAAGAGAAGTCATCAAAGGGAATAGCAGGAGATGGGTTTCGTTGCAGGTAGAGGGGAAGAGGTGAAGTGGCCCGTGCAATGGAGTTATTCTGGCGGCTTAATGTGGCGAGGCTGTTACAAGAACAAGAGGGAAGACGGCGGGTGGGCTGGGAGGTGGGGGGGAGCTGGGGTTTTCAGGGGAAACCTGGTCTTTCTGCTGGTGTTATCCCAGGGGAAATGCCCTGTGTAGTACCGCGGGCCAAAGGCCAGGCTTCTCAAAGGTGTTTAGATGTTTAGAGATGCAGGTAGCAGCCTAGGAGGAGTTGCAGAAGTTTGGGTGCTTAATGATCATTAAGAACGAGTGTCCTGCATCAGGAAATCCCACAAGGTGGTTTTACGCACCCAAATAACAGAAGTGATCTGACTTGGGCTCCTTCCCTCATCTCTCTCCGTCCCCACCCAGGAAAACTCCCCTTCTGCAAAAGTACTTGAAGAACCACCCCCATAAAAGCCCCGTGGTGTAAAAGCCCCGTGAGCATCGTATCTCCGGCTGTTTTTCTCCTGCCCTCTGAGCATCGTTTCTCCTCCAGAGACATCCAACTCCTTGCTTTAGCGGGACCAGCTGAGACCCAGTGGGGAAATTGGTCCAGATGGATGAGAGAACCCAACAGAGAACCCACCACCACGTTGGATTCACGGTTATTCGTGCTGGCAGTTGAAACCCCTGCCTTGTTAAATCTTTGCCGGAGCAAATCACCCCGATCCCCCCGGCCGTTGCCCATTCTGCAGCGAAACCTCCCGCGAGCAGCAGGACGCGGGAACATTTGCACAAGCAACCCGGAGGTGTCTGCAGCCACTTACCCACTTGAAAATACTCACTGGTCCACAGATATTCAGGCCCGTGCGAGCGTTTGGGGAGCTGGGCTGACCTCCAGACATGAGGGATGCTGTCGGAGAGTCGGGATTTGTTTTCCTGTTTCCCCTGTTCTCCTAATAACACCCAGCCGTGGCACCACTACACTTAACCTAGGTACGTAATAGCTGGTTGTCACTGGCACTCGCACGCCTAGGTGACAGGTGCCCTAACCAGAACGTGGCTTATTATTATGATTATTGCTATCATCGCTATGATTATCATATTATTTTATATTGCCTAGACGGCTCAACCAAGGTCAGGGCTGCCGGAGGTGCTATAGAAACGTCGAGAAAAAAGGAGACCCATGTCCAGGGGGACTTGTAATTAGGCAAGCGAGCAGAGGTGAGGTGCCCTGGCTGGGCAGGAAAAAGGTTTAAGTGGGTTGTGCCAAATTCTGCCAGAGGTCGACATCACCCGCAGTCAGATGGGTGGCGTTGGCAAGAAAACGTGGGTGCAAGCGCTGTCTGCAAGTGGAGATGCTATGGGTGACTGGGGGACATGGGCCTGGAGGACCCCGGGGTTCACACTGAAGGGCAATTACGGTCTCTTTATTACATTTATTCCTGGAAAACAGTGTCATCCCCCTCAGCCTGGGCTCCAGCTTGCCTCTGTGCTGCTTTACAAGCTGTGTGCGTGGCTCAGTGCAGCCCGGTTGCGGGCGCAGGAGGAGCTGTGCTGCCTCAGGGTGGGAAGATGCTGCCAGCCCAGACCACCAAAGAGGATCCCCCTAGCAGAAAATCCCCCTTTCCTAATGGGATCTGGAGGGTGGGATGCTATTCCTTCTCCCAGTGGATTTTGGGCCAAAACCTCCACAACTTGCCTATGATTGCTCATAGCAAGCCCCGGGGTGGAGCGGGGATGAGAGATGCTGGCTTGGGGAACCCACACAGGGCCATGGTCCCCCCTCGATATTCCCAGTGTTGGTGCACACCAGGGAGTGGGGAGCAGAACAGTGGATAGCTGGTGACCCGTTAAGTCCATCTGTCCGTCTCCGAGTCCTTGGCATCCCTTGGCATCCCCTCACCAGCCCCTGCCCTCCCCAGGGTCCCTCCCTGTCCTGCACCCCCCATGCACTGAGCACCGCTTTGTGGGATGACCATGGACCTGCTACAAGGAGAGAGGACCTCAAGGGCAGCCATGGACCAGCTGTCCTCAGCAGGTCCTCAGCACCAACAGGGTCTGGATCAGGCCCTACCCAGGGGCAGAGCGATTTGTGCCCATCCTTCACCGCGTCTGTGAAATGCTCCTTTTGTCCTGCATCTCTTTCTCTCTCTCCCCACTCCTCCTATTCTTCCACCCAGAAAGCTTCAAGCTTGGAGCCCTTTAAAATTCAAGGGGATTCAATACAACACAGGAGGTTTTATTTTTACTTTTTTTTTTTTTTTGTATTTTCCTCCTCCTCCCTCATCTCCAGCATCTTTCATACAAAGTGTCTCTCTCCAAGCACTTTTCTGGGGGAGATAAAGGCTGAGCAAAGCCCTTTTCCAGAGCCGGGCATCCCGGTGGTTCATAAAAACGCTGTGAAGCAGAGAGCAAGCGAGGAAGGCGGCTGTTTCGGAGCGTGGGCACCCCGCGGCTCCCAAACCAGGGCTGGAAAAACCTGGGGGTACCGTGGGAAAGGAGCCCCCCCTTCCCTTTAGCATCACCCAGCACCGTGTCCGCTATCCCTGGAATCTCACGTCACCCATTTGCCTGGATGTCCTCAGCCCCCTCTCCGCCTCCATCCCTCAAGTTGCACCAAGAACTAGGGCTAGAAGGGATGATTTGATCATTCAGCATCCCACATAGTGGTCCCCAACCTATGGACCACCGCATCATCTCAGGTTTACCCATCCTCACGCTGCTGCCGCTGCATTTCATCCCACCTGGGAGCTTCTGCTGGCAGGAGGTTGTGGATTTAGGTACTTTTATGTCAGCTCACACTCATTCCTGTGAGTGATTCCTTTCAGCAACGCCAGGCACTGAATCACTGGTCTGTGATCCTGTAAAATTAACATGCCCCGCTATAAATAACCGCTCTCTAATGGGCTGTCATTCGACGGCTTTTGGAAAGGCTCAGCTCATGTGAGCAAAAGTTTTAATGACTATAATTGAAATTAGATGAAACCCATCAATGTTGGGCTTTCTATGACCCATGCTAGGACAAAATCTATCATGCATCAGGGAAAAATTACCCACCCTGGGACATGCCAGGCATGACGGAGCCCATCTAACTCCGTGAACACGTGCTGGAAGTGCAGCCAGCGGCTGTTTTGGGCACTGAGTGTAGTCAGCATTTTCCCCTTCCCATTCAACTCCCTGTGTGGGTGCAGCGGGGTGAGACGTGGCAGAGGAGCCGGTGGGTCCGGGATGCGCCGATGCCCAGGGGTGTGCTTTGGGATGCTGAGGGCCAGACCGTGGACCAAGCTTTTGGCCTCAAAAGCTTGATGTTTAAGAGAACTTGGGGGTGTTGGTGGATGAGAAGCTTCCCCTGAGGTGGCAATGTGCGCTGGCAGCCCAGAGAGCCACCGGCACCCTGGGCTGCATCCCCCGCAGCGTGGCCAGCAGGGCGAGGGAGGGGGTTCTGCCCCTCTGCTGGTGAGACCCCACCTGGAGTACTGCGTCCAGCTTTGGAGTCCTCAGCAGAAGAAGGCCATGGACCTGTTGGAGCGGGGCCAGAGGAGGCCCCGGAGATGCTGGGAGGGCTGGAGCCCCTCTGCTGGGAGGACAGGCTGGGAGAGGTGGGGGGGTTCAGCCTGGAGAAGAGAAGGCTCCAGGGAGACCTCAGAGCCCCTTCCAGTGCCTAAAAGGGCTCCAGGAGAGCTGGGGAGGGACTCCTGATCAGGGAGGGGAGCCGTGGGACGAGGGGGAATGGTTTTACACTGGAGAGTGGAGATTTAGATGAGATATCAGGAAGAAATTCTTTCCTGTGAGGGCGGTGAGCCCCTGGCGCAGGTTGCCCCGAGCAGCTGTGGCTGCCCCATCCCTGGAGGTGTTCAAGGCCAGGTTGGATGGGGCTTGGAGCAACCTGGGCTGGGGGGAGGTGTCCCTGCAGCGGGGTGGAACGAGATGGCCTTCAAGGTCCTTTCCAACTCTAACCAGTCTGTGAGTCTATGATAGGAAACACAAGTTATTGTGTCTGTAGGTAAAACAGAGGTCTCATTTCGCATTTGGCCCCAGCAAACGGAGCAACAGCATCTGCTACAAGGCGTTTGCCTTCAGCCAGTTCCCAAGGGGCGCGTTTCGGCAGGAGGTGCTGAGGCCGTGCCGTGCCATGCGGACCCACGCTACTGCCATTCAGTGATCACGGCTCGATGTGATTCATTCTGCACCCAGCTGGGTGTTTTGTTGTCTTGTTTCTTCTCCTCCAATGCAGACCCCAAAGGCACCCGCGCTCCTTGGGGCTACAAACCCCACGTGTCCACCCCCCAGCCCGCATCGTACCCCCGGGAGCGACTGCCGGCCCCCAGGGAGGGGATAACAAGTCCCCCAGCGCATCGTGCTGCTTGCACATAACAAAACATCTCCTCTCCCGGGGCAAAGGGGTGGCACGGGGCAAATTAAGAGGTGCCAAAGTGCCCCAGAAGCTTTGCTTCGCCCTCGCCGCCAGCGAGCCTTGGGACGTGCAAGGATGCTGCTAACGAGATGGCTGGGAAGGGGAGGGATTGCTGTGGGCTTTGGGTTTGTTCCTAAAGGCCAGAGAAGAGGAAAAGACAAGAAAATTGACTTTTTTTTTTCTCGTCCTAATAGGCCCCAGGAATTTGCAGGCACGCAGAGACATACAGAGTGACGCTTACTTTTCATTACCTGGGGAAGGAGGCTGAAGGCACAGCGGGGAGGCGAAGGGGGACATCCTCGGAGCAGGATTTGAGTGATTGCTGCAGGATTTTTGCAGCAAAAGGACCTGGAAAATATTAACTAAATAGCTCAGCGAAGCGCTTGGTTTGTTCAGGGGGAAACTGAGGCACGGGATGTTTCGGCTTATGGTCCTACAGCCCAAAAGCACCGGCAGAGGGGACTCTGTGGGGAAGCCGAGCTTTGCAACCCGGCCCCAAACCGAGCCACAGCACCTTCTGCAAGGCGTTTGCATCAGCAGAGTGACAAAACGGCCATTTCATCCGGGGACACGAGCGAGACGGAACGGCTCAGCCATCACTTCAATCCAGGTGTTTGATGCTCTTCTCCACAGTCACCCTCAATTTATTCACTGTTTACAAACCTTTCCAGCTTGCGGGAATGAAATTCAGACTTTTGTGTATTTACTAATTAAGGAGATGGATGGTTTGGGTTTGTTTTTTTTTTTTTTCACTCTGGAACTTTTTCTGGCAAGAGATATACTTTTTATGACAAAGATATTTACTCCATTTAGGCAGTTTGAACTATTTCTAATCTTGCCATTAATGTTTTTCATTGGAAAAAAAAAAAAATGTTAAAGTGAGGGCAAACAGCTCCAAAAGTCACAAGGAAACACAAAACCTCAAAACCCCCCAAAATTAGCTTAAGGCTATTGGAGTGAACTGCTTGGTTGGTCTGCTAGGAAATATCATTTGAATTTAGCAGTTGCAGAGGAATTTTAAAAGGATTGGTTAACATTCCCCATCAGAGACAATGTTTTTATTTCAAAATTGCCAGCAAACCCAAAAAATTTCATTTTCCTCTCTCTCTATTTGTAAGTGAATATTCACTGGGATATTTGATAGCTGTAATTTACTCTTCAAGCCGTGTAATTAGCCACCTCAATCAAATGGCATCATTTCTATCTTTGCTCGAAGAATAAACTATTCCGCTGCAAAACAAACGCCTTTTCCTCAACTTGAGCAAATCCCAGGGACAGGCTGAAATTTTGCAGCCAACTTTTGCTTTCAGCCGACGCTCAGGCTCGTCACGGGTTTTGAAAGCTTTCTGGGGAAAGAAAAAAAAAAAAGTATAAAAAAAGCAGCAAAGATGGGGCTGAATATTGACTCACGGCTCTTGCTCATCCCCCTGTAACAGCAACCAGCTCGGAGAGGTGGGAGGAAGGATTTGACTATACGTTGGCGATTGTTTTTTTTCCCCCTATACTGCAGATTTGGGGGATTCATGGCATGGGAGAAGAAGGTGAGGGAGCTGCAGGGACACCCACAGGTTTTCCTTTTTACACCTGAAAGTACCAAAAGCAGTGAAGAACAACCATTTTCTTCTCAGTAATTTTTTTTGTTCTATTTTTCAGCAGATAAAATGACCCTTATTTCCAACAAAGAAATAATTTCCCAAGAAGGTCAGGAACTGGAAATCTCCAGCGTCCCGTTTACCTCCCCTTCGCGTGCTTGGAGTTGTCTTTTATATCTGGGCGTAAAACCCTGCTCAGCCCGATTTCTCTGCTCATCTCATTTTAAATTTTAGGATGTAGCTCGACTTAGGTATAGGCATTGTAATCTGGGCACATTATTTACCAGTAGCGCTTATCTGAAGCCAGTCTCAGGAGATTCACCGGGTGGCTGGGAGCTGCGAGCTGGAGTTACAGCCTTCACGCAGTAAAAAAGCGAGAAGGAAAAGAGGGAAATTGCCTTATAAAAACCACAAGGACTTTTGGCTTTCTTCTTTTTGCTGGAGCTCTTATATTCAAGGCTGGTTTTCGAGCCTGCCCAGTCCTTGCCTTGTTCCTGGCAGACTTGAGAGACAGAACTTTTCTTCCTTATTCTTCTTAGCATAACAATCCCTTGTTAACATAATAAGATTAATTCTTGTGCTGCAATCAGGAAGCCACACTTTCTCCAAGCCCTAAATAATATCGTTCCCTTGTCACATTTATAAGGCGGTGTGGTTTTTTTTTTTTCCCTTTGCATTGGGAAAAAAAAAAAAAAAAAAAGGAAATCTTGTAATCTTGAGATAAATATAACAGTGTGGAAGCTTCCCATTCTCCTCCAATCTGATTGCGGTGGCAGCAAAAGGACATGGGCCTAATTAAAGTGCCAATCAAGCAAAAATGGGATTCATTGTTTTTATACAAATGTTCCATTTAACCCTTTGCAGCTCGTTCATTTGGGGGGGGAGGGAGGGGGGCAGATTTTGTACATGCACTAGTTTTTTCTCGAGTAAAAAAAGTCCAAGCCAGGTTTCCTAAAGACCTCGTGGGACAAAAAATCCCCCAAAAGGATATTAAAGGCCACATAACTGGAGAAGAGGACAGGGTCTGTCTGTCTCCAGCAGTCTCATCGCAGTTTCCTTTGCGTTTTTCTACAGCCAGCTCCTCTCTTGGAGACCACGGGAGGAGCTGTGGAGCTCCCTCCTTCCTTCCCAGGTCCCCTCTGGAGCAGGAAAGTCTTATGGGACCTGGAAAAAGTCAGGATCAGACGGTAATTCTTAGCAAGCACTAGCCCAGTTCAGTGTTTATCTTGTTCAGACGTGTGAATAACACCCTAATTCAGAGATTTAATAGTTTTCCAGTGGATTGAGGCAATCTGCACAGCTCTGAATACCCCTGAGCACCTAAGGGTGAGTGATGAAGGGTGAAATCTGGCCCCAATTCGCCTGTAACTCACACCAGCCCGACAGAGAGATGATTCCTCAGCACATCTGGCCACATCTGGGCAGTGAAACAGAAGCTGAAAATTTTACAAGGGGTTTGCTGAAAGATTCGCTGGTGCTCCCTATGCCTGTTCAGATCAAAGAGTACTCACATGGTGGCAATTACCTCTTGACCCCAGGAAATACCTCGTGGAGCTTCACCCCAGGGTTTGGAAGCCATCCCTCTTTGCTCTCAACTTCTCCGCAGTGCCCCATAAATCCTCTACTTCCCAAAGACAGGCTGAGATGCATCCAGCCCGTCCATGCACAAAATTGCAGCAGGTTCAACGCAGCTATTTTAACCTCGCATCGCGGGGACCGCTGACAGCAAAGCAGACAGCAAAGCTGGATGCAAAGCACGACATTAAAATAACTTAGCGTGAAAAAACCCGCACGGAAGGCTGCGTCAAAGAATCCAGGGGATGGTTGTGGGATTGGTCTTGATTAAGTTAGGAAGGCCTAATGAGAAACCAATCAGTGATGGTGTTTGGCCATCTTTGCAACTTTAATCCATCTTCATCGCGGTGTCCCCCAGCGCAACGCAACCAGCTCCAGCTGCAATGGCACATGGCTACAAGCACCGAGCAGGATGGCTATGCCAAGCCACAGGAGGAATTTGGGAAGGGGGATTTAACTTCTTTGTCAGTCACATGGGCAGTGGGATGGATTGCACCCTCAGCAAGTTTGCCAATGACACCAAGCTGTGTGGAGAGGCCGACACGCTGGAGGGGAGGGATGCCATCCAGAGGGACCTGGACAGGCTGGAGAGGTGGGCCTGTGCCAACCTCATGAAGTTCAACAAGGACAAGTGCAAGGTCCTTGGGTTGCGGCAAACCCAGTCTGGACAGAGAATGGATGGAGAGCAGCCCTGAGGAGAAGGACTTGGGGGTGTTGGTGGATGAGAAGCTCACCATGAGGCGGCAATGTGCGCCAGAAAGCCACCGGACCTCTGTACCAACCAGACGTACTCTTCCAGCCCTGGGGGCATTGCTTGGCAGCAGCGGTGCACCGCGAAGAGACCCCAATTGAATCCCTGCTCCTGCTTGCTGCTTGACACCCAGATCCTGCTGTCCCTTGGGGCTGGTCCCTTAGAAAAGGGGATGCCACGTTGGCAAGAAAGCCAAGCCATCCCCACCTGAACCCAAAATGTCATCAAAGTACCTTTATTTTTTGCTTTTAACCTCAGTGCCTTTCTCCCCCCCGGTAGTCATTTCCAGGCCCTGCCTATCTCTGCCCGTATTGTTCCCGGACCTGCTATACAAGAGCTTTATCAAGTGCCACAAGCTGAGGTTTTTTGGCAGCTGTCCATACAGTCGGGAGAAAAAGGAGGAGACAAGGAGAAAAAAAAGAGCTGAGGCACTCTCCCCCCCCCCCCCCCCTCCCAGTTCTGCCTCCTTGGCCTCTGCCTGGATTGGTTTCAAAGAGGGTCCGTGGGGAGATATGGAAAGGGACCGGCACTTTTTGGCTGGGGTTGCGTTGAAAACCAAGGCAGCGTGAGAGCCAGAGCGCTGCAAATTCCCCTCGTGTCCCGAGCAGAGGGGCTGGCGTAGCTGGGGGCTTTTTGAAGGCAGCTGCCTTCACTTTTGCAGTGGAAAGCCGCAGCAGCTGTGCCTACCTGTTGCCAAACAAAAAGGTCTCCCTGTGTTTTCTTGTCCCCCCCTTCCCCAAGAAGCATCCTAGGAAGGTGGTGACCGTCTGGAGGAGATCATCGTCCTGTCCCTGGCTTGCCGGTGGGGAAACTAGGGTCCCAAACATCTCCCTAAAATCTCAGAGGCACCTCAACCAGCTTCATTGAGTCCTGCCGTCTCCAAGGATGTCCCTCGGCATCTCCATGACACCTCTCAGCCCCAAACCTGCGGTGAGGTCCCCCAGCGTGTGCCTCACCCTTGTTAATTTGGAGAACAAACTGCTCCCTCCTCCATCCCGTTATCCAAATAATTGCGCTTTCCAATTTGGAGGCAGCTCATGCTTTGAAGCGTTTGTCTTGCAGCTAAAGGAGAAAGGTGAGCAGTGCTTTGCGGAGGGGGGAAACTGAGGCACGGCGGGATGAAGCTCCCTACGGTCATGGGAAAAGCTCTGTAGCAAAAGCAGGGAAAGCCTCTGACTCCCTGCTCGGTGTTTTTACAGCAGGGCTATGTACAGCTTTCACTTGTCATATGTATTTTTAAATGACAAGGAAAAGATTTTATAAACCAGGGAAATGTGTGATTATTTCCCTCTCTCTTCCAGGTGCTTGGCTTAGCTCTGTAATACGCAAGAATGAAATCCATCTGAATTGCTGTTGTCCTGCTGTTTAAAACTCTATTTTCTGTCAATATTGCTTCATTTTTAGCAAGTTGCATACATGTTTTATATTATTCTCCCCCCCCCCCCCCCTTTTTTTTGCTGCAGCATTTCAGAACATTTTGTTTCTCGCACTTCTTGGTAAATAGCCTGGAAGTAAGAGAGTCAAAGGCACGCAGAAAGTATTCGCTTTCATTGTTGTGATGTTTCATATCTATTGCACTTGTCAACGTGGAATACCAAGAAAAAAAAAAAAGGGGGGAAAAAAAAGAAAAGGAGAAAGACGCCTGGTTTATCCCCCTTGACTTTCAAAAGCAAAGGAGAGGTTTATCACCTGCTCTTCCCAGCTTCCAGCCTTGCTCTTTGCTAGTAGATGCGGCACGGGGCAGGCGTGCGACCCCCAAATTCCACAGGGTGACGCAGTTGTGGTCCCGCCAAAGCCAAGGTCTGGAAGCCGTGTGATGCCAAGGAGTCCCAGTGTGGTCTGACACAAACCTCTCCCGCAGACCAGGGTAGGTCCGCTCAGCGGCGTCTGAATATTCCTCCCCAAAGGGCGTTTTCTCCCAGCTCCCTGATTTTTCTCAGCTTTTTAATTGGAATGATTCATTTCCTTCCACAAAGCACGGCAGATTTAAATGAGCTACCCGAGAAGAGCATTTAATAATCAGTTTGCACTTGATTTTGTCTCTTGGAAGGCAAAGGAAAGAGTTTTGCAGGACGATGCAGCCCCAGCGAGCCAAAATTATGTCAAAAACCTGATTTTTTTTTCTTTTTTTTTTTTCTTTTTACATGCACGGTACACCTGCCTAGTCCTCTAAATCAAATTTTGACTAGCGATGTAGTCGAAACCGCAGAGGTAATCAGTTAATAAAACTTCACACTTACATGCTACTTTCATTCAAGGATTTAAAGCCCTTCGCAAAGGTCAGTATTACAATGATGAGAATTTTCCAGCTGAAATGTTTTCACTGGGAAGGAGAAAAAAAAAAAAAAAAAGGAGGAGAAAAATATTCTCTTTCCCTGAAAGTTAAAAATTCTGCTGTTTTTAATGCAGGCAAGAAATAATATTCTTTGTGGGGGAAAAAAAAAAAAGAAGAAGAAATTGCCATGAAAATGTTAATGGTGTTTTGAAGCTTCACAGAAAAGTCTTACTTGTGTAGCAGCCTTAATATACATTAGTACCCCCAGTCTGCAAGCAAACAACATTTTGCAGAATAAACCAAAACACAACGGGGAAAGTCTCCGAATTATTTAGAAATCTAATTCCCACTGAAATCAGGCATTGAGTGTTTTATTCAACGTGCATTTAAATCAGCGCTGCTGCCAGAAACAAATCCCCCCACACCACCTGTAACCTCTCCCCAGCCCGGCCTTGCAGGGGAGCCACCGAAATAGCTTTGTGGCCATGGCCACTGTCGAAATCCCGCCAAGGGTGGGAGCTGATGTGACTTGCCCGAGGCAAGCTGGTGGCTACAGTCCAGGAGTATCACTGTCCCTTCTAGCCCTGGTAGAAAATGCAGAAATATGACGGTGCCAAGTGAATGTCCCCACTTTTGCAAGGTCCTGAACGTGGGACGGGACAATCCCAAGCACAAATCCGGGCTGGGTGGAGAATGGATGGAGAGCAGCCCTGAGGAGAAGGACTTGGGGGTGTTGGTGGATGAGAAGCTCGATGTGAGCTGGCAATGTGCCCAACTCTCCCAGCCTAAAGAAGGCAACCACGGACCTGTTGGAGAGGGGCCAGAGGAGGCACGGAGATGCTGGGAGGGCTGGAGCCCCTCTGCTGGGAGGACAGGCTGGGAGAGGTGGGGGGGTTCAGCCTGGAGAAGAGAAGGCTCCGGGGAGACCTTAGAGCCCCTTCCAGTGCCTAAAGGGGCTCCAGGAGAGCTGGGAATGGACTCTGGATCAGGGAGGGGTACCATGGGACGAGGGGGAATGGTTTTACGCTGAAAGAGGGGACGTTTGGATGAGATATTAGGAGGAAATTGTCGAGTGTGAGGGCGGTGAGACATTGGAAGAGGTTGCCCCGAGAAGCTGTGGCTGCCCCATCCCTGGAGGTGTTCAAGGCCAGGTTGGACGGGGCTTGGAGCAACCTGGGCTGGTGGGAGGTGTCCCTGCCCAGGTCTTTAAAGTGTCTTCCAACCTAAACCATTCTATGATCCCATGATCTTTCTCTCCCAAATTGCTGACAGGTCTGCAAGCGCTGGGGAGTTACCCTCCTCTCTTTAGCCAACCCAGCCCAGGTGGCCACCAGGGCGAGCAGACACTCGCCAAAGCTGCCAAAGCCTCACGGAGAGCAGCAGTGGCTGCCCCCTTCCAAGCTCACCTTCCAGCGCAGCAGTCAGTAATTAGAGCCCACAGCTGTAATTACTTCCTAATCCTCGGGTTTATAACTGCGCTCAGCGGCTCCTCCGGTTGTGGAGGTGAGTTTTGGTTTGGGTGGCTGCATGGAGTGTTGTGGTTTTTTTTTTTTGGTTTGTTTTTTTTTTTTTTTTTATTTCTGTATTTTTGGGACGCTATTGTGTCCCCAGGCAAGAATGAAATTAAAAATAATAACAAGAAAAAGTAAAGCAAGCTCAAAAACGGTGAGTAAAGGAAAGGCCCTTTCCTCTCTCCGCCCCTTCCAGCGCGTGGCGTCGTTGGGCGGGAAGCGCTCGCGCTCTCTCAGCGCTCTCCCCCCGCCCCAGAAAAACTTAAATTTTTTTTTTTAATGGTTTCTTTTTGTGTTGGGTGGAAGGAGCCATTCCCCACCCCCCCGAGGGGGGATGAGGCAGCAACTGGGGGGTACTGGGAGACGCCTCCCCCCCCCCCCCCCCCCGGACCTGTGGGGGTGCAGCTTATTCCTGGGGGGGGGGGGAGAAATGGGTTATTTTTTTGAAGTTCCGGCTGCTTTAGGTCCCCCCGAAACCTCGGAGAGCACGGGCAGGTGAGGGCGGCAGGAGGGGGAGCAACACCCCCTTCAAATTTAGGTTGGGGGGGGGGGCGGGGGGGAAGCCATATAACTGCGCTGCTGCTTTATTTGCCCCATTGGGGCAGTGAGCAGCACCGGGGGGGGGGGGGGGGGGAGGGTAATTGATGGAGAATTAGCCCTAATTTACACAACACACGCCCCCCCCAAGCTTTGCTATGCACCAAGCAAACGTTTGGTGAGGGTGTGCACAAATACCCCCCCCCCCATGAGATACCCCCCCCTCCATGAGGTTCCCCCCCCCCCCCCGCCTGGGCATCCCATCCCGGGCTGGCGGGCTGCGCCATCCCCCGGCTGCGCGTAAGTTACTCCCCCTTTAACCATCACTTTCCTTCTCTCCCTCCCCTTTTTTTTTTTTTTTTTTTTTTTTTTTTTTTTCTCTCCAGTCCCCCCCCCCCCTCCTCAAAAAGGCAGGCTGCGCCGGCGAGCCGCGCTCCGCCAGTCAAGGCAGCGCTGCCGGGGGAGGAGCTGGGGGGGGCGGCGGCGGCGATGGAGCCGGGCGAGCGGAGCCGGCGGGCGGCGGCGGCGGCCTGAAGCCCCCCTTCTACCCCCGGCGCCGAGCCCACCCTGAGGAATGAGCGCTTTCCAGGCAGACCTCCTCCTCCTCCTCCTCGGCTGCTTCTTCCTCAGCCACGGTAGGACCCCGGAGCCGCACTTAGTTTCCGAGCGGGGCGGACGGGAGAAGCTTGGGGCGGGGGGGGGGGGGGAGAATGTCCCCCCGGTTTTGGGGGGGCTGCGTGTGGTTTTTGCTGCTGCTGGTGGTGGTGGAGGGGAAGAAGGTGGAAGAGAAGGAGGATTGCAGAGTTTTTTCATGCATCTCCAGCGAGGCAGCTTGCCTTTTTTTTTTTTTTTTTTTAAAGAAAAAAAAGGGGGAAAAATCTTTAGCATGCAAATGAGTTCTTTCTGCTCCAGCTCCGTTAATTAGATCGTGTTTGTGTGTAAACACGGCTTTGCTCAGCAACAGTCGTGTGTGTGTGTCCCCCACCTCCCCCTTTTTCCATCCTTTCGCCGGTACTGGGGAGGTGATGGATGGTTAATTTCACCCCCAAAATCCAGCCCGGCAGGGGGGGGTGGGGGGAGCCCGCTGGCTGCGCGGAGGAGCCTGCGGTTGCAGAGCGATTTGCTCCTCGTAGAAGGTGGGGGAGAAGAGTTGCCTTAAAGGCAGGCAGCCGAGGGGAGGGGGGGAGCCCCGTCGGTGGTGATTAGGGGATGTCACAGCCGGACACCACCCCCCTGTCTCCCCGACAGCCGGGGCAGGAGCGTAAGAATCCAGTGGAATTTGCTCCCCTAACTTTGCTACCTGATTGTCTCCCCCCATTCCCCCAAATAAAAAAAAAATAATAAAGAAGGATCTAGGGGGGTGTGGGGGGGGCACGTTTTGGGAAGCTGTGTTTGACATGCGGCTACGTGCCTGGTCCCCTGGACTCTTTGTCACCTGTGGAGGATGCTGAGCTATAGCCCAGACCCAAGCTTCGCCGATCTGCCGTTCATCCCCTCGCAACACTGGTGTCAAACACCATCTGTGTCACGCTGGTCCCAAACCCAGCTTTTGTGAGGGTAGGTCTTGGGGTTGCTTTTTAAAAAAAAAAAAAAAAAAATTAAAGGAAAAAAAAACCCAACCCCTAAACCCACGCAGCTAGTCCATCTGTTGATTAAATGAAGGATAAAACTTTTGGAGAGAGTAGTGTTTTCTCAACGGGCAGCTGTTTTTTTTTGCTCAGCCGGACATGATTGCTGAACATCCCCCCCACCATACGCTGTGTTTTCCCCCTATTCCCTGAGTGGGGACGGTGTGTTCAGAGGTGGCTGTGCTGCTGGTTGTTCTTACCTCTCCTTTTCCTGGGCTTGGATGTGATGTTGGGCTCCCACGCTGCCCTCCCTTCCCCTTTTCTCCTTCCCCTCTCTCTGCTTGTACTAATATTCCTTCGGGGAGAAAGCTGTGTTTGCATTCGCCTTTGCTTCTGCACAAAAGAAACCCACTGTGTCTTCCGTGTAGATTTCTGGCTGAACAAACTTGAACTCTCCCTGGTACAGCAGGGCAGCAGCGGATCCGGAGATAGCAGTGAATTTGGAGGCTGATGCTGGCCTTCTCGCCGATTTCCCCGCTCCCAGGAATCTCTCAACTCCCTGCAGGTCAAATGGCAGTTTGCTAGCGGAGCTGAATAAGTTTGTGTCTGGGATCCAGCAGGGATTTGTTTCTTTTTTTTATTATTTTTTTCTTTTTTTTTTCCCTCCTCCTTCTCCCTTTTGCAGCCATTATTTTTAATAAGGGCTAATGCACTTTTTAATAGTGCTTGTGTTTGAAAGCTGCCGTGGCTCCTCGGCTCTGCTGCGTGTAGCCTGAGCTGATGTGTCTCCCTTGTCTGTACCGTCAGGACTGTGCAGCTGGTACCTTGCTTATTCATGCCGGGTTCAGAGTGAGAGTGTCTTGCAGACCGTTTTCAGCCTTTTTTTCCCCGTAGGAAGAGCTGAAAGCATTTCTATGGAGTTGCTGCTCACAGTATGTGAGCAAGTGGCTGTTGGCAGCATCATGGCTTTCCCCTGTTGGGTGAAACCATGCAAAGGAACCCTAATAGGATTTCATGCGAATTCCTTAAACCACATGGTACTTTGGGGAGGAATGGCCTGCGTGTAGGAACAGAAGCTTATTTTCCAGCATGTGTTGTGTTTGTGGTTGTTCTGGTGTGTCCAGATGTGGTAGCATTCACCTTCTGTGGGCAAAAGTGCTGCTAACGATGGGTGGGCGGTGGGATCGGGTGTTATGTGTGCCCCTGGAAGGTGGCTGTGTCTCAGTCTGGAGGGAGCTGGTGGGCCGAAACTTCCCTTGAAGGAACAACTAGGTTCACTTGACCCTGCCTGTCAGGAGTTTTGGTGGCTTCTTTTTGTGGGCGAGGAGCAGGCAGGGCTGTGTTTGTCTGCTGGGGATGCTGGAGTGGCTTGAAGGGATTTGCCGTAATAAGGCAGGCAGGACTTAAATTCCACTGAGCTGAGGGAAGCAGGGATGGAGGGGATCATCTCTGCAGAAAGCTGTGCTTGGGATCCATGGTTTGGATCCTAGTTCAAAAAAAAAAAAAAAAGCTCCCTTACACAAAAAGCCTCACCAAAAAGACATTTTCCATCACTGGATCCGTACGCCTATGCCCTTGGGTTTGTACTTCAGTGGGCCCTGTGCCTCCTGGTGGCGTGCCGGCATCCTGCTGCTTCTGCAAACCCACTCAGGCTGAAACTTGGGTTCCCAGTGGAGTTTGCAGGAGGAAGGTGCTTGTTGCTCCCTGTCTGGGGCCAGGCTGCACCTGGGCATCGCTCAGCCTGGCAGGAGGATGCCTTTTGCAGCTGACTTCTGCGCCTTTCGTGAGGTGATCTAGGAAGAGCATATTACCTTCCCTTGAGCATCCTTCCACCCTCGCAAATGGTCTGAAATTGCCTGTGCTTTCTCTTTCTGAAAGTCGATAGGTCAGGGTTTCCTCTTCAGGGTTGTTTTTCCCCTGGTATTTCTTGCTTTTCCAATTGTTTCCCCCCAAAAACTGTCAGGACGACAGCTTTGGTGGAAGGCGAGATAAAGTCGCAGCAGGATTTGCCTCCTGCAGAGACCCCACCTGTGGTGCCCCTCGGTGGGAAGAAATTGATGCTGCCATGAAAACTATCTTCCTCTGCTTCTGCCTGGCGAATAGCTTACCCCTCCATCGTCTGCTGCAGACTGGGTGAGGCTGGAAGCAACTGGGGGAAGTGCCTCAACTGTGGGAAGGAGCACCACTGAAGATATACCTACAGCTGCCACCTCCCCTTACCGGCCTGTGCTGTAGCAACCTAGATGAATTTGGCAGGATTCTGAAATTTACCTTGGATGGGAAGACTTCTGCCTGCCTGGGGCTCTCTTCCCAAAGGCTTGTTTGCTTTCCCTCAGGGTGATGAATACCGAGTGCTCTGGGTGTTGCAGGGTATGTTTTTCTCCTTCACAGCTCACTTGGTTCCTCCCTGGAAGCAAATGCTTTGCAATCTTCTGTCAGAGGGGCCCGTTGTTAGCGGCAGTGGCTCCACTTCCCAGTGGCTTGTCATCAGCCCTGCGGGTGGAGAAGGATGACACTACGCTGATGAGAGAAACCAGGTCTGTTCCACCCCACCACCGGTTAGGGCCAGAGGATGAGGATTTCAGCATCTCAGGGGAGGTTTAGTGGGTGACAGGGAGCAAAAATGCAGGTTTACAGGGTGCTGGGAGGTGTGTGTACAAGGGCTGGTGACTTTGCTCCTCAAGGTGCACTTGTGGGTTGCTGCATCTGGCAACCATGAGCCTGCTGATGAGAAGCCTGGAAATCTGTGATTGTGATCCCTTGTTAAAGTTAATTCCTCCAGCCATGTGGAGACCAGGGTGTCTTTGCAAGAGAAAAATGTGTTGGGCTGTTTCCTAAATCCGGTGGGTGAATCTCAGCACCGGGGAGCTGCTTGGGATGTACAAGGAGCATAAAATGGTGATGCAAAATGAGCAAGGCCTAATGAGCTTTAAAAATTAAGCCAAGGAGGAGTGCTAGCAGTGCAAGAAGTTGCAACTCAAAACGGTTGAGCTGAAGACAGTAATGGTTTGGAAGGGTGCTTTGTGAAGGCAGGAGGTGTTGCTGGTGGAGAGGTGTGGGTTTGGTGAGGCCACGGGAGTTCACAACTGGGCTGCATGGGAGGGATGCCAAAGTAAGCCTTAAGTTAGAGCTGGTGTCATTCGGTCTGCGCTACCCTGGAGGAACAGTGCAGGCTTGCATCCACTAACATCTGTTTTTAACACAACTTAGATTTCTGCATGCTTCCCCATCATCAGTCTGCGCCTCCTGCAGTGAGATTTGCGCGAGGACTGCAGGTGACTTTGCTCAAGCCGGCTTTCTTGCAAGTTTTCAGTTATTTGGAAAGAAGAAGAGGGAGGAGCTGTGGTTTTGTTCAGGTGCCCTTTGCCAGAGGGAGGAAAGCGAGGAGGAACACCTGCCCTGATGCTAACGTGGCATCCCTACTGGCCTCCCCCCTTCCAAGGTTAGGTGGAGGTCCCTGGGCAGTGTTGATTACTTCTGTGCTTTCCCAGTTTTTTAGTGGACACAAACTGGAGTAGAAACGTGCACAGAAATCCCTGACAGGTTACCTGCACTGTGTGCTACCAGCTCCCAGTCCCTCTGTAGTTGGACTGTGTATGTTAGAATAAAAAAGCTCAATGCTCTTCGTTCTTTTGTAGCTGTAAATAAAGGGGAAGAGCCGATGTGCCCCTCAGGTTGTGAATTGGCTGAGGATCAAGGTCTCTGAATAAACTGTTTTCCTACAAGCAGTCTGTGCTGGAGAGCATGGCTGGCTTCAAATCTCCGATTTAATGATGGGTCGGGCGAGTTTGTGGGGTGCTCCTAGCTTTTGGCTCATCTGTGTGTGGGAGGTGCAGTGCTGGGTGGAGGGGACTTTATGAAAACGCTGCTGGAGAATTGGCTTTGCATCACTTCCGGGATCCTTCCAGTAGGTTTATATGGTGCTTTTTTCCCCTTTTATTTATTTTAAAGACCAGCAAATTTATAAGAACAATTGATGAAGACTTCTAATTCAGCTTCTGTTCAGCAGCAAGACCAATCTTTCCTTTGACTTCTTCCAGAGCTACCTCTGGCCAAAGAGAGAGACCGAGCCATAGTGACCGTGTACAAGCTTATTTTATAAATCAATAGGTAGTGAAACAAATTGGTTGTAAATCAGTCTCTTATTTGCTGAGATTTAAGGCGGCTGGTGGAGCCGCGAGTTTGTAAGGCAGGCTGCCCTGCCTTCGGGGCTGGCAGTTGTCCCAGCTCTTGCAGGGGGTGTGCGAATCCATTGCCTGCAGTATTAATTTCCAACATGCCAGGAAACGTGCAGGATTTCTTTTTTTCTTCCTCTTGGCTGGGAAGAAACGAAGTTTAAAGCCCGTGCGACTCTTTCCAGGCCAGGGTTGAATAGCAGGATCCTGATGCTACTCAAAACTGCTGGGTTTCTATTCCCTTACTTCACCGCACCTCAGGGTGAGTTGGTATTCCGAACTGCTGGGTGGGGGAAGAGGGAAATATCCATGTCTGAATTGTGCCTTGTGGTAGGACAGAGTAAAAGCTGGGTTCTGGTCTTGGAAACCGCGGCCTGACAGATGTCCTGGTTCAATGTGCCTTTTGAGTACAGTCGAGACGGTTTATTCATCGCCTCGCTGGCAAGACCCATACTCAAGTGTTTGCCTTTCCCTGGTGGTGGCAGCAGCAGCAGCCTCCGAAGTGGAGCAGAAGGAGCTGTAGGTCACTTGGCTGTTACGTGGCTCTTGCTTTTACTAAGTTGCATTAAACAGCTTGAAATCTAAATGTGCTTTGAGTGTACCTCTTAGTGATGGGCTCTGGGCGTCCTGCCTCTTTTAGTGTCACATGCTATATAAGTAGGAGGTGGAACACTTGCATTGTTAAATTCAGATGCTAACTTCGGGATGAGATCTTGTGGTAATGTGTTCCTTCAACGCCCCCACTTGCATCACAAGCTACAGAAAGCTTTTGGTCTGCTGCATTTTGGGCTCTCGGGGTGGAGCGGGATGTAATTGGTTTTTTGAAGGCTTTGCCATAACTGCTGCTCATTAACCATTGATGCAAGCGTTTCAGACTTTCAACTGGGATAATAGATGCTTTCTTTTGTTTCCAATTACTTTGTGTTTTGTGGAATTGATATGGATGTGGTCAGATGGTGGCTAATTCACCTCTTAAGTGCTAGTGGATTTATGTTCTTGGGTCCCTTGTTGTCATTTTCAATATGGCATGTGGCAAAGTCATGGTGTGGACACCCTGCCTGGGTGTGCCAGGGTCCAGTTTGGATGCTGCAGCACCTAAAGGCTTGAATATTTCAGGAGCTTTTTGGGTAAGCGACCCTGTCCTTGTGGGAGGGGAAATACAGAAAATGTTGGATAATGTTGGGGTTTTATTTTTTTTTTCAGAAGCTGGCTGCCCAGCAGGATGCCTGCTGCAGGCTAGAGGAGCCTTGCTAATTACAGCTGAAATATGCACCGATAGCGGAAGGGATGAACTTTCTCAAACTTCCTTTTGGATGAAGGATCAAAGCTTTATGCTGTGGGTCCAATATTACTTTATTTTCCCCCAAGCAGGGAGTGAGTGGGAGAAGCCATCGGGGTTTGGAGTCCCACCTTGCATTTTGGGCAGGTATTCACTTGTTAACTTAATATTGCCTAACTCATTAAAAGATGAGAAATGAAGGGCCTGAATCCTTCTCAGGCTTCCCCCCCCCTCCCTCCCCCCTCCACTAGCATAGATGAGAATTCAAGCTGTATGCTGCCAGTCAGTAAATGTCAATATTGGATAAGTGTTTCCTTTATATCACTGCAATTTAGCATAAGCTGCTTGGAAACAAATGTCTTCCATAAGCATGAGGTGTTTCAGTAAGTACACAGTCAACATTACTATGAGGATTAAATAAATGTCAGCCCCACTTGTATGCTCAGCATCGAGTTAAGACAGCCGAACCCACGTAACGGCCAACGTGGCAGTGACAACAGGAAGGATTTTGGGAGTCTCTGTGGAGAATGTGGGATGGAAGGAGCTGCTTTGGCTGGAGGTACCTAGATCCTAAGGGCATGTGGAGACAGAGGATGCAGGCATACCTTACAGCAGGGGGTAGCTGATGGTAAGGGGGACAAAAGGGTGCACGGACCTTCCCTCCAGGCTAACAGGTCTGCTCTGGGGAGTCCTTTTTTGGCACCGGCTGGCAACCCAAAGCCAAAAACTTGATTTTAACTAGTGTTGGCTTGAGCAGGTGGAGGTGCTGGCTCGGGATGAGGTGTGCCCATGCCACCCCACTGGTACTCAGATGGATCTGCCTCTGCCTTTTTCCAGTTCAAACTGGGAGTTGCTTGGCTGCAAGTTGGTGGTGATGGGAAAGCCAGGCCAAGATGTGAGGCTTGGCCATTGCCTGCTTTGCAGTGGGGGATGTGTTGTGCTTTGAGAACTGTCTGTAAGCCCTGAGCCTACAGCTCAAGGGCTCAAAGAGCCTGCGATGCAGGCAACCATAAAAAAGCACACTTGGTCCACACTGGCAAGGCTTATGCTCCTGAAGGTGGAGGAAGGGAGATGGTCACCTTTTGCTGCTCTGCCTTCAGTGGCGTGAATGAGAGAATCTCTCTGCCAAACAGGCAAGGGCACCTGGCTTCTGTAAAAGGATCTAAATCCACACCACATCGAGGTGTTGCTCAATTGCCAACAGAGGCTCAAATCCTCTCTTCAAGCTGTGTGTGCAGGAATACCCTGCTCTTTACCACCCCTCGCTTTGCATCTTCTTCACCGGTCACCCTGAGTGTTGCTAGATAGTCGGGGTTGGTCCGTGGCAAGCTTCACACCCTCTGCCAGCAAGGAGAGAAAATCTGGGAGCACGGTGGGGGGGCTGAGCTGGATGTATTTCCATTCCCAATGATGTGAAACTGCTGCTTTCTCCCCAGCTGGCAAGTAGCTGACTGCAGCCACTTGTTCCCAGCTGCACAAAAATAACTGTAGACAAAATCGTTAGCAGTCAGATGAGCCTTATCAGCTCCTCTAATGCCTGTCTCTGCCTCTGGTCTGTGTGGACTTGTTACCCTGCAGAGTGTGTATTTTAATGACTGGCTATTGCTGTTCCAGGTGACTTGAGCAGAGCATCCCAGTCGTGTCCTAGCAGCCCCTGCGAGCTGTCGGAGGTTTTTGCAGCTCGTTCGAAGAGCGGAGTCTAACCGCGGCTCTCGCCTCGTTAGGCTGCGCATTTACAGTGCTGAAGAAACAGCTTGCGGACATGTGGGGTGTCTTAATAATTCAGACTAGAGGGAAGGGAGCGCAGGGGGTGCACGGGGGAAGGAATACCCGAGTATTTTGGATCTCGAACCAGGTCACCTGGCAGAGCTAATGCAGTTTTTATCCTCACTTTTTCGGTTCAGCCTGGCGGTGGCAGCAGCAGCGCTTGCATGGAGCTGAGCTGTTCGCTGCGCTGCCAGCGGGCTCCTTTGGAGAGGCGTAAGGCGACCTGCTGGGCTCCAGCTCCATGGGAAGGCTGAGAGGACCAAAATTGAGAGTTGGGGTTCAGCAACCGGGGCTGTTCCCCCTCCTGTGCTGCAGAGAGGTGGTTGGAGGGAGAAGAACTGGGGGCCATCGGAAATTCTCGCCCCCCTCCTGAGGAGCGGTGGTCGCCCTGTTACATGGTTGGACACATCTCCAGGCAACGGGGCAGATCTGGAGGTGACCTTGATGGGGAGCCCATAGCAGCGTTGCAAATGCCACGGGTTTGCTCAAAAAGCAGAAAGAGCACAGGTGTAGGAGGGGAACGTGGGGCTGTGGCTGATCTGCTGCTGCTTGGGCCCTGGTGATAGATGGGCACAATTTGGCGGTGCTGTGCATGGAGGTGAAGAACCCCCTGTGCGTCCTTGTGACACAAAGGGCAACCCGCAGCAGTGGCAGGGGATGGATGCCATCGCCGGTCAGCGGTGTCTGGATTGTTTTTTTTTTTTTTTTTTTCTTCCTCTCTCCCATGAGCTAATCCCTGGAGCGTGATTTAACACTTCTCTCTTCTCCTTCTGTCTGTGTCTTTAGTAAGCTGGGAGTGATGGGGCCACCCCCCCCCCCCCCCCACACACACCACCACCACCCGCAAGTGCTGAAGAAACAGAACCAACAGATGCTAAAATTAGGCACAGCTGTTTGCAGTGTTTTGTCCTCCTGATCACAGAGTCTGACACTGTCTATGCTTATTCCTCATCTTGTCCAGAGACTGAAAAGGTTTCAGATATCAAAGCTTTGAGTGGCTGTAAATTAACTCCTTCTGTCTAAGCTGAAGCTTGACTTGCTTTCTTGTGATTTCCTTTGTTTGTGCTTATAATAATGGAAATTGCCAGGTAACCTCAAGAGAGGCATCTTCTTTCTGTACTTGGGAGACAATACTGCTGGTTTTCCCTTGCTCATAAGCTTCCCCACCAGAGACCAAGGGAAACATCTTAATCTCTGCTGTCCCTCAGCTTTTCCGTGCCTAAACCCTGTTCTCGGGTGTAGCTTTGATAGCCTCTGCAGTCCAGCTCAGTCTCTGCGTGCTTAAAGTTGGTCCTGATCCAGCACCACATCCTGGCTATTGTGGTCTGCTCTCTCTTTGGAGAGGCGGGAGATTTACTGAGTGCTTTTTCTTGGTTAGTATACGGACTTTGCATATGTGGCTTGGTTGTTGGGGTGGGCATCATCCCCCATGCCTGCTCTTCCCCCACAGTCTGGGGTGTGTTTGCTCCTGGCGGTGAATTTAGGAGGCTTTTTGAGAGATGATGGCTGTCTCTGTTGCCTGCCACCCCTTGGAAAATGTTCATTCCCCTTCACTCGGGTTGCAGCGTAGGGGCTCGGTGTCAGCGATACGGAGATGTACGCTTCAGAAAGGGCAGAGGGGGAAACTTCATGGGGAGAGCAGAAGTGCCTTTTGCTGTCAAGACCAGAACAGTGTAAATGTCGCCTCCTGACAGATCTGCGATGATAGCAGCAGCAGTGCTGTTGGGCTGGATGTGAGTCCGGGGTCTTGCATGGTGTTGTAAGCCTGAGAGATCTTTTTTTCTTCCTTTGCCTCTTGTGTGAGTGTCTATCTCCTGCGGCAGGAACAGTTTCTGAAGATTCCTCTTGCTCCGGTCATGCTTAAAATGATAATATTGGTTTAAGATAGACACTTTCGATAAACTGGGAAACACGGCGCCCTTTGAAATCTTCAAAGCTCTCTTCCATCAAATGGGCTGGCTAGAAAGGCAACTGCCAGGGCATTCGGATTGCCTTGCTTTGGATGCTAACCTCCTCTTGAGGTTGCATTTTCTTTAAAAGAGCTGTCACCTCTCACCTTCTCCTCCTTCTCCAGGAGGTGCCGACTGCATCAAGGTGGAATCCGCTACGCTTGTTCAGCATCTCTGTGCAGCTTCTTGTGTACTACCTCTGATCTCCCAAATTTGCTTTTTTTTGTTTTTCACTCTTTCTGTGATGGAAGCAAACCTAAAGGGGAGAGCGCTAACCAGGCAGAGCAGGTTTTTCCTGGGAGTGAGTAGGGATGGGGGGGGGGGGGAGGGAAAGCAGGAAGAGTGAAACATCTCAAGAAAGAGAAAAGGACCAGATGCAATTGCCAAATGGCTGATGTCCCTTGACACAATGTCTTTACAGTCATGGTTGTAGCAAATTTTCCATCCAGCATACTAATTTTCTTTCCTGCAGCAGGTAGGCTTCTCTCCATGGTTTGGCTTTCTTCCAAGCATACACAGAAATCCGTGTAGTGCTCTTAACCTGTGCAAGTTGCTGCTGACTTGAGCAGATCAGGGTTGCTGTCCCGGTGGAAGCGTCTTGTTCAACTTTTCTTCCTGATTTTGAAGTTTTGAAACTTGTGGAGCAGGAAATATCCAAGAATTATGGACTGGAAACTTTGAAGTGGACTTGCTAAAATAATATATTTTGATATTTGCAATTTTAACATGGAGTTCAGGAAGGGTTTGGCTTGTTTTTTGTGGACAAAGGATGATGAGTATCACTGTCCTCTGGTGGATGAAGGGATGTTGGGAAGCTGTTGTAGAAACTAGTTGACTATCGATTGATGATTGTCCTTCTCTGGGATTTGGAAATGGGATGTAGATTTTGCCTGGCCAGTGAACTCACCATGATGGCTCTTGCAGTGCGCCAATTTGTCACAGTATATTTAATTCTAATACAGTGTTAATCTGATCTATTTGTCTGTAAAGCATCTTGTGGTGGGTTCAATACAACTACATTTTATTGTCTGACACACAGTTTACTTGTCTTGGTCTGGTTGCATGCTTTTATTACCCGTTCTTCTGTACACCAGGAGGACATCGTGTGCCAGCATGTGCCTTACGTGCTCTTCTCTGAAAGCACCCTTAAAATCAGCTCGTAATTATTGGAAAATATGGAAAGATTATAAAGGTGCCTAAGATATTCATCTGGCCCTGGTGCATTGGGCAGGTAAAGAAAGGACCTAAGAGGCAATTGAAGAGATTGATGGGCAGTAATGGGTATAATAGTAATTTTTGTCCTGTGTTTTTAATAAAGTGATTGACGAAAAACGCAGCTGGAGCCCCCGTGTGAAGACCAAGAGATGCAGTTAAATTACAGAGGCTTCTTAACTTAATGAGGCCATGTAATAAAAATGAGGCATAATGAGCAAAGTATAATAGTACTATTATGCTTACGAGTGCTCTAGCAGAGGGCTGAGCAGGCAGTGCCTGGGTGTGCTTGAGGGGGTGATCTCATGATCTCTCTGGGAGGAAGGGCTTTCCTGCTTGGGATGAAGATGAGGAAGCTGGGACACTTTCGGGAGACTTGGGGGAAAAATATTGGCTAGCCAAGTGACATGCTTATCTGTCATCTGATGGGAATGACAGAGTAGGTGGAGGACCAGACATAGTTGATCCCCCAGGCTTTTGGGGTCTTTTTTTTTTTTTTTGTAAGGTTTTGGCCAAGTCTCTGCTCTGAGTTTTATTCACTTTATATGTAACCTTGGGGAAGTCCATGCGGGACTCTGCTACATAGATGAAATTGCAAGGGGGTCCCATTTTGTGATGGGAAGGTAAAGCGATGGGATATTTTTTTTTTTTTTTTTTTTTTTAACAGCCTGGAGGGAGGACGTGCAGGGAATTGATGGGTAGGCTCTGAGAGGTTGGCCAGGGCTGCAGCAGGTTTGTATGCCAGCACCTTGATTTGGAGACTCTGTGCCGAGGCTTGCATTAGCTGGATTGGGGCCTTTTTGGGGGTGGACGCGGGAAGTGGATTAGCGTCTGCAGAACAGTTATGTCTCTGCTGCTGTTAAATGTAGTTAAACTTGAGCGACTTCTAATCTAATAATGAAAGGAAGAGGAATAAGTGTTCTCAGTGATGCATGCCCCTCACTGTAAGTACTAATTGAAAACAGATATTTACTTTAAAATGAAAATGTAATACGATAAATGGTGGGTTGAGAATTTCGCGCACGTAGGAGGGAGAAGTGGATGCAGGCAGCCTCCCATCTGCTCTGCCCAAGCTTCATGTCTGACCAGGAGCAGCATCTCCCACGCTGTGGGGTCAGTGAGCTGGAGAAAGGGCCTGAGGCTCACGTTGGAGCAGAGCTCAGAGCCTTTACTTTGCTAAAACTGGGTGTGTTGTGTTTCTCTTTGTCTGACTTTGGTCTGCTGAGGACCTTCCAAGCTGGGCTTCTGTTTCTTCTCCTTGCAAACCTTTCCCAGCCACAGCTCCAGGAGAAGGAGAGGTTAAGCCTTTTAAGACTGGGGAAGCATCATCTCCCTTGTCACTAGGATGGTGGGGCTGGTCAGCAGTGGTGACCCTCTTCATGGTCTCTGCTTGAGACCCACCTTGATGGCCAGCTCAGGACATCCTGGTCCGTATCCCTGGCTTGGTAGGTGAAGTGGCTGGTGCTGGAGAGATGCTGGCCAGCGCTGCCTTTTGGGGGCTGCTGGAGGCGCGTCAGGGACAAATCTGGTCCCCTTGGGCCAATCTGAAAGGGTGCTGATCCCTTGGGGAGACCCTTTGGCTGTGAGTGCTGAGGCTATAGCACCCCGTGCCTCTTGTCCTCGGTTTGTCCACCCTCCTCCTGTCCCCTGCAACCTGTCTCGAACAAGGCATCGCTCCAGCAGCTGAAGCCAGAGTTGAGGTGCTTTTTAAAGTAGTTTGTGGGCAGACCTCAGTGCTGCATGACTGGTGACCATTAAAGGATGTTCCCTGACAAAAGCCCCCCTCCGGCACTGTAATCTTTGGAGGGAAGCAGCCTGGCCCTAATCCCTTTGTGCAGAGTTCCTGCTTGTTTCTTCATATGGGTGCATTTGTATAATTTGCATTTTGCACTCTGATCGTATGCATAGAATTCAAATTGAAATGGGGGCTTGAATACATTTGCATGCTAATGAGGCACTGGTTTTATTTATTTGGAGCCCTCTCAAGCAGGCAGCAGTCTGCTGGAAAGCAACTCATGCAGCTCTCTTGGTGACAGAGCTCTCTTGGTGACAGAGCTCCCTGGCAGTGCCAGGACCCTTGCTTTTTCCCAAGACCCACTTGCCCCCTGTGCACGAGTGTTTGAAGCTGGTGGTCTCTGCTCCAGCAGCGCTTGGCTCAGTCCTTCTGAACCCTTGTGGAGATCAAAGAACAGCTTCAGCTCACTTTGACTAACCAGAGATGCCTCTTTAATGTTATACTGGTGCTAACTGGGTCTGGGTAAGGACATCCCACATGATGAAGTGGAAACACTATTGTGTTAGAGCTCATTGTAGCCAGCACGAGCTGCTTGATGATGAATGCAGTGGTCCGTGGGCAAAATAATTGAAGCGTGCCTCTGTTTTCTCCTTGACTTTGCAGCAGCGCTCAGGGTGAGCGTGGGTACCGGCTGGCCTCGGCAGCCCGTGTTCCTCATCACACCATGACCCTTCCCTTCATCACCAAGCTGCTACTTCTGGTGTCTTTCAGCAGCTGACCTTGGAATATTGCATATGGGCTTTGGCTGTGATGCCCATCAATCCTACTCTGCTGTGGCGTGTGGTGCTGCTGAGGCCAGGTTCCTTCGGCACCGCTGTGGTCCACCCATGCTGTTTTCCCTCGGCGGGAGCCTTTCAGCCTCTTTCAAAGTCGGCAATAGAGAAGAAAGTTTGGAAATATTGAGAAACTGTCAGAGAAGGGAAAGCCGAGGGCTAGGAGAAAAGCGGTTTCCAAAACCCCACACCATTACTGGGAACGGGGGAGAAAAGGCACCAAAGCACAGGCGCTTCATTGAATTGCAGCGCTGTGTCCCTTTGTGTTCTCGTTCCCTGTCCCATATCTGCAGCAGATACACCCGGTGCATAGCTTATGCTCAGTCTTTCCATGCCAGCTCTCCCTCCCCAGATGACTTCTGCTGCAGCTGAGTTCATTGCTGGCATGCTGAAAAACGGCCAAGAGAGGGCTTCTGAAATGGCAGCAGGAATTGGGTCACATCGCACTGCCCCGGGAGAGCAAGTTTCTCTCCGAGCAGTCTGGCTTCCAGTTATTATTTTACAGGGGATGTTAGAGGTTGATAAGGGAGCTGTTCTGACTGCCAGTGGGGCTTATTTGGGGCTTATTGTATGCTCCAGTTTATATTTTAATATAGTCAAAGGTGACTTACAACTTTAATATTAATTTTAAAACTGATTGCTTGAGTTTTTTTTTTTATCTACATGAAACCAGATTAATCTCGGGCTTCCTTGATCCTGCTGGTAGCTTTTCTTTCCCTGGCTGGAGACACATGTGGTCTGTGTTGCACCAACAAAAGACAAGAAGGAAGATGTTTGCATGGCGATAAATAATTGTCACAGGGTCTGCTTTTCTTCCAGAGAAATCTCTGCTCTATGAGCTCGACAATGGCATCAGTGGGAGCTCTTGCTTTTGTATGAGGTTCTCTGCCTTGGCTTGTGGAGCGGGGCTTTGCTGAACAATGTCCCGTTTTGTGCTTCCCATAGAAACCTCATTTTTGTTGTTGTGTTTCTCCCCGGTTTTGCAGGCTCTCCACAATACATCTCCTTCCACGCAGCTTTGTGCTGCCGGCATTACAATTTCTTGCACGCTCGCTGTGCTGCTTGCAAGATGTTTTGTGCTTGAGATGACAATATTTGGTGGGGTGAGAAGGTGGCAGGGGCAGTGGAGTGGGCCATGGGGAGCTGGAGTGGAATCGCTGTCCTGCTTCTGGCCCCTTGGGCATTTGTGCTGGGCTGGAGGACCCAAAAGCTGCCAGCTCTTGGAGATGCTTTTCCCTCTGGGTGCCTTACTTGGGGTGTTTCAAGCTACCTTTAATGCCAAGCGTTTGTGTTTTTTTTTGTGTTTGTTTGTTTTTTTTTTTTTTTTTCACTTTGAATAAATGTGATTCCTCTTAAGATGACCAAAGTTTGGCACCCAAATCTGAGTTGCTTTTGGCAAAATTCAGCATTAATGCTGGGTTGCATTTGTAAGTGGAGGCTGGTGCTGTCTTGACTTATCTCCAGGATACTTGGTGGCTAGTTGTGTTGCTATAGATGCTCTGGGTCTAGGAGCAACTTTGCTGGTGGTGCTGGTCTGTGAAGCATCAGTGGGTGATTGGTCTTTGGAATCAGAAGAAAAGGATCAGTCTTGTGGCTCTGGAGACCTGTGGTCATGAATCTGTATCGAGCATCGGTCAGCCTGTGTATGGGTGACGCTTGTTAGATTTTCCCCAAATAATGAGTTTACAATGTGCTGTACTGGGAGTATTCTCTGTACCCTCTGTGAATGGTTGGTAGCATCAAATGCTCTGTCACCAACCTTTAGCTTGTTTGTTTTGCTTGTGGGATAGCATTTCACTAATGGTCCATGTTCTCCAAAATACCTGCCAAATGCTGCCTGCGCCTCGTCTCATCCCAGCCTTAGGAATAAGTGTTTTTCAGAGCTTGTTATTCCTTGTGCAATGCGTAAATATGCTGGATTGATGGGCTGAGGGCTGGGAATTGAATAAGCTGTGTGAATCTCTCAGTGGCAGATGAGGGGAACTGAGGCACAGAAGTCTGCAGCAAAGGTCTGTGCTAGTTGGTATTGTGACCTTGGGGGAAAAATAGGGGGTTTGCTTCCTAGAGCTACCCTATGTCTGTCTTTCGCCCACTTTACTTCAGCCTGGGGTGGGAAACCATCAGGTATGGTGTTGGCTCAGAAGCCAAATAGAAACGATCTCAAGGCAGTGATGAGACCAAAGAGCCTTTAAAGGCAAGACTTGACATTGTGCAAGCGAGCGCCAAACAGCAGCCACATAAATCCCATTTGTTTTACATTTCAGAGCTTAATGAGACAGAAATTGCATGGCAATTGTCATGTGTGAAGGCAGAGATTGCTAGTTTGCATTTAACTAAAGCAACCGCCGTATGCGGCACCAGCGCCTGAAACTAAGCCATGATATCCACTCGCTGCATTGCTGCTGTGATGGGGAATGTACCTCGTGTAGCTGCAAACTGTTGGTTGCCTTGAAACTCAACTCCAGCTGTGTGTGTATAAACCTCCCTGGATGCCACACCAGGTTGTCTTGTAGGCTTGGAGACTACTGGCCTTATGCCTTCTCCAAAGTAGTCAAGTGTTACATTCCTCATGTGAAGAATTGAGGTGTGCAGTAATCAAGTCCAATTTTTGCATGATTTCACTAGGATATGGGTATTAAAAACCTGTGGGGTGTCCTTTTGTAGTGGTATGTAGGAAGCTGTAAAGAGCATCTCTCTGGGACAGTTGAATATTGTGGATCCAGAAGTAGGCTGAAGCCCTCATCTCTGAGCCATCCTGCACCAACACACGTTTCAAACTATTTCCAAAGCTCCATGTGCCACCGACTTCTCTGAATATTGCTCTTGGCAGTTTGCGCGTCAGGTGGAAAGAGAGATTACGGTGGTACCTTATGAGACTGCGGCAATACTTATCAGCCACAGCTTCGCACCCTGGTCAGGAAGTAATGTCATGCCTGCTTTTCCTAAAGCAGTTGTTATTTTTAGTAGGAGTGGCATTTCTGCTTTAGACACCTACTTGTGGCAGCCCTGGTTTGAAAAATGCCATGTTAAAATTACCTAGGCAGCACCTTTCGCACAGACATGTGCCTTGCCCACCAAGGGGTGGAAACGCTTCTGGAAATCATCTCGAACCTGTGTAAACCATGAAGCTTTCCTCCATTTCTTTCAGTGTAAACCTATAGCTATTTAAGATCAGTTGAACAATAGAAAGATATTAATGTCAAAATGCATTATCCTGGGTAACTTGCTTCATCTCTGCTAATTTGTGCCTTAGCTTTCCAGATAATGTTCATAAATTGCTAAAGCAGTATTTTAATATTAACATAACCTGCAGTCCTTTTGAAAACTGTTATGGAGTGGGCTGTGTGTGGAGCTCTGAAATTGATTATTTTTTTTTTTTTTTTTTTCCCTCCCTTGTCTGTCTGAACTGAAAAACTGAAGAAATGCTATATTGGGTTAACTGAAAACAAGACTGAAAATATTTGTTTCAGGTCAAATAAAACATTTCATCTGATATGATATGTTCTTTGTTCAGACTTAAACCCTTTTTTTTTTTTTTTTTAAAGTAAGTTAACTTCAGAGACATCTTGGGGAGGTGTGTTTAAATGTTTCATGTAGAGGGGAAATGTCTAAATAAAACACTTTCAGTTTTGACACCCACTCCCTCTCTCCCCCCCCCCCCCCCCCCCCTTCAGTCCGAACAATTGAATGGGTTTGATGGGAGTTCACGAATAGCATTGGTTGACCCACATCTGTATGTTGGCAGTATTATGCCGAAGATGCAGGGGGAAGAGCTAATGAGTCATTTTTCTAATGGGTATCTTGGTAGGTGAGAGAAGTACTGAAATTATATATTTGAAGAAATAATGGGACCCTAGTTAGATGACTAAATCTTATTCTTAATCATCCTGGGGGCGATGAAGAGGGGAAATTGCGAGTTGGATCATCCTGATTAGGTAAGTTGTGGGTGAATAGTATTTTGCAGCTAGCCTAGAGCTTTGCAGGGGGAGAGGGGGAACCAAAACCAAGCTGACAGTCCCTGCTGCATGCGTTGCAACAAACCCAGCTGGGTCATGCCTGGTATCGAACCCGAGACCCGTGTGGTCTTTTCTCATCAAGAGACGTCTCCTTGACGGTGCAACTCAGTGACATGCCGGGTCACTGAATCTGCTCCCTGCTGTTGACGATGTTTCATGGCCAATTCCCTCAAAACATTAAGTGCCTCCTAGTCCTAGAGGCACTCTAGCACTTGGCTTCCTGATGAATCGTTACTAGGCTATCTGAGACCTTCTCAATGTGATGAGAAGCTTCCCAGGCCCTTTGTTGCTACTGTAAAGCACTTGGAGAAAATCCTCCTGAGATCTACCGCCTGTTGCTGTGGCGTCTTAAAAGTGATGCGAGCAAAGGCTGGGAAAATAGATTTGAGTAGGACCTCTGTACTCGTCCAGGTCTTCTCCTGAACAAGTGATGTTTCTCTGGGCATGTATGTTTGGATGCGTCTCTTCCAAGTTTGCGCCTGGGGCGCTGGGAAGGGTGCTATCCGTTTTAGTGGAATAATTGAGCAATTGCATTGTCCTGGACATAGCAACTAACGATTTTTTCTGTATGATAATGTGTCTTCATTACTCTAGGGAAATCATTTGCTGCTGTGAAGACAGGCCTTTCATTCCTTTCATTGTGTGGGTTAAGGGGGAAGAGACTAATGGCTTAATTAAAAGGTTGGAGAGAAAAATCTCTTAACCCTTTTTTTTTTTTTTAATATATATTTAAAGAGCACTGTGAGTAGGAAGATTATGTATGAAGGCATATTACAGCCCAGCCTCGTCTAGTGGAGCTATGTGGTACCATTGCATCAAACAAGGGCCACAAATGTCAGGTCTTCAATCCGTCACCCGTGTTGCCCGTAAGCCATCTGCCCACTAGAGTAGGCTGGCGTAGGCACACGCTGCGTTTCTTTGTGGAAAACGCTGAGATTTATTCTCTGTGAAAGGGGAGCGTTATTTAAATCTGCACATTTTGCAGGATGTGAAAGCAGCTCCACGTAATATACAGCCTTCCTCTCCGCTGGGACTGCTCTATTAACATCTTTCATTTGTGTAGTTGGATGCTTTGCAGTTCCTTTTAGTGGTGATAATCCAGCAAAGACCTCTGTGTTGTTCACACTGCAATATTTATGGAGCCAGCCTTCCTTTTAATTTCCATGCTGAGTTTGGCCATATGCAAAGATATAATACAAACAGCAGCTTTAGTCACACAATAGTTCAGGCTTTTCCCTTGGTGGGATGCAGGGCTTTTCGGTGGCTCATTTGGAGCTGATTGGGTATCCTTTTGGAAAAGGAATAGAAAGGTTTGAGTGTGTCTGACGGTGATTGTGCTCTCCCAGGCTGCCTCCAAAGACAAATAGTGTTGGAAAACCCTTTACTGGGAACAGGCAAACAGCTTTAAGCAGAGTCAACAGGACCCATGGATCAACCGCTGGGATTTTTAGGGTGGAGGGGACCCGCTTGTACGTATCCTGCCATCCAAGCCTTTGAACAAAGGAGCGTCAGTGCAAGGCATCTCTTTGTGAATGAGAAAAGCCACCCTGCAGGTGAGCAGTGCTCTACCTCCTTTACAAACCACACTTTTTTGGGTGATGCAGAGGGGAAAGGAGCCCCTCTCGGGTGGCTTATGCTTACGGGTGTTTCTATGCTGGGATGTGCATGCCAATAGCTTTCTTGTATGTGCAGTTGGATGGAGCCTATGACTTGGCTGAGGCAGCTCATGGAGGTCCCACAGAACTGACTTTATATCTGCTGGATTTCATGTACGTGCCTTCATGACTGCTGCACGTGGTGCCTTTCCCTTTGCCTGCTCTGCCCCCAGTGCCTCCCTCCACACTGCGCTCTCCCAAACCGGAGGGGAGAGCACTTCTAACTCTGCCAGGGAGGAGAGCAGAAGGGAGCCTGGCAGCAGTCAACGTGATGGGCGCATCCAAGTCGGTGCTCCTGAGGTTGGTGCTTTGGCTCATTTAGGTGCTTGGTTTGGCACAGAGGCATCAGGGCACCTGACACACACGTGCATCTCTCTGCAGCTCTGATTCCCCAGCTTCTTTCTCTTCATTTTGCACAATTAAATATTAAAGCCAGTAAACACTTTAGTTCGTCTGCACAGCGCTGTCTGCCCAATTATCCTCCTGCAGGGCTGTCATATTGTGCCAGTTGCTTCCCTGGGTGCTGGCAGCCTTTAGCCTTTACGCCAGTCATCGTGACGAGGAAAACCCTGCTCTCCAAACCTCTCTTCCTACCTCTCTCTGCAGCATTCCGTGCCTTGGGGTTACCTTGGTGTGAGATATCCCAAGGCAGTAATTGGACTGCCTGAGTCTTTCCAAAGGGCCAGAAAGAGCTATTTGTTCTTCTAAAGCTGTTTGCGGGTATTGACAAGGGAATAAAGGGAGAGTTTAGGTGATGGCTTCCTAGAAACCTGTAAACATGGGACAGACCTGTTGTACTACAAAGCACAGAAGCTGTTCTTCGTTCCCTGGAGCTACAGGATGGCACTTTTGCAGTTTGGTCCCAGCAGGTTTCGGTGCTTTGTGTGGGTCTGCAGCACCTTAGAAATCCTTGCTGCCTCCCTGAAGCAGCAAGCGTGGTTGAAGGTGGGATTTTGCTGCCTTCAAAATACTGGAGTTAAGGCATTGGCTTCTCAACTTTAGAAATGCTGTGTTGAATCTTTTCTTGGTCCCTACCCCAATATTAGGGATGCCCTTCTGGTAACTAAACTCGCTTTTTGTATTTTGATACAGCCAAAGAGATTTTGCTGACAAACGAAGGGAAATTCAAGCAACCAATTCTCCCAGCCTCAGTCAAGCAGAACTGGTTTGGTTTTTTTTGTGTTTGTGTTTTTTTTGGTGTTTTTTTTTGTTTTGGTCTTGCCTTTCAGGGCCTTGATATTCAGGTAGAGTCCATTTCTAAAAGGGATGGGAAAGCAGGATTTTACTGTGGTTTCAAAAGACATTTTAAGTGCTTGAACTCCTGCCATCGCCAAGTTACGCGCCTGGATCTGGCCTTGACTGTGCAGGTTGAATTTCTTGCTATGATTTTCAAGGTAGTCCGTATTAGCAGCTTGTCCTTTGCCAGACTGATCGGTGTTAACAGCTAATAAGGTTTCTCTTTTCAGTGGTGATGTGCTGTCCCAGACCTTGGCATCTGAGATGGTCAGTGTGAATATCAGCATCATAGCAAGGAGTCCTGGGCTGTGATTATCAGCAAATGTAGAGTTTTGCCCCAGAACAAAATTCAGACCAGGCTTTTTTTTTTTTTTCCCCGGTCTTCATTAAAACTTACTACCCATTGGGATTGCTATCGACTAGGCTCTTTTCAGTTTGTATTTCCTTCCTGGATCAATAAATCTTGGTATTGATTTCAAAATAAGTTTGTATCTTAGAAGTAAGGTGATGCTGGCTCCAACAGGCAGCTCAGGGCTCTGCTGTTGTTTGGGATCCGAATCTCAGTTCCCCGCAGGTTTTATCTGCAGGCTGCCACTTCCATAGTCAGCTGTAGGATTTTGTGTCTGTACCTCAAACCCAACCTCTCCCTCTGGAGATGAGACTTGGAAGTGCTTTAGCTGCAGGGAACGGTCCTTTTGCATGGCTGCGTTTTGTTGTCTTGCAGGCGAAGGACTGCCATTTACCTATGGTGCCTGTCCCCTGTGGTGTGATCGCATCTCTGCATGGCACCTGCTGCTGGAGGTGACCCCTGTGGCACAGTGCTGTGGCTCTCCCTTGCTTTCCTTGGGATGGGTGAGGAGGCTCCCAGCTGTTGGAGGAGGCTCCCAGCTGTTGGAGGAGGCTCCCAGCTGTTGGAGGAGGCTCCCAGCTGTTGGAGGAGGCTCCCAGCTGTTGGAGGAGGCTCCCAGCTGTTGGAGGAGGCTCCCAGCTGTTGGAGGAGGCTCCCAGCTGTTGGAGGAGGCTCCCGACTCTTTGGGACAGGGAAGGAAAACTGTTCCTTCAGGCTTCTGTAAATCTTCCATGGAACGTTACAGCTGTACAAGCAGCTTTAGGGCTCCCCAGGTGGGAGTCTTGTGGAAACCTGAGGCTGTTGTGCTGCCTTCCTTTGCGTCTTTCTGTAATGCTGCTCTGACCACGTCTGTCCTCAGTTACTGTTTGTTTTTTTTGTTTTTTCCCCCCCCCCCCCCCCCCCCCCATGTCTTGCAGGGCAGAAGCTGTTTCTCTCTGTGCAGTGCATGGAGTTTTCTCAGCAACCTCTGCTTTCTGGAGCTGTTGATGAGACCAGTGACTCTGGCCATCCTCGTCCCCTTTGTATGCTTTGCTCCCCAGCGTCTTGTTTTCCAGCCCAAGGAGACCTCCTGGAAAGCCAGCTAATAATGCGTGAATCTCTCTAGGCTTGATGAACTTGTCCCTGTGGTGGCTTTTGTCCTATATGAGATATTTCATAAGAAGCTTTACTATTTTATACCAGCACCAGATCTTCCAGGCTTAGCTGGCTTAGAAGCAGCTGAGGCATCAGGCAGGATCCCTTATGAAATCTGTTGGGAGTAATGAACCACAGATGACTCTGTTTTCTGAATCGATATTGAGCTGCTGTTTCTAGAAAGCTGCCAACCACACGAATGGGAGGTTAGCGATGGAGAAGTGATTTCACGGGGGAGTCAGGAAAGCTGTTGGTACTATCAGATGTCTCTGCTTTCCACCCGAGAGGCTTCTGTGTTTCTGTCTTGGGCGAAGTGTCTGTTCCTGTTTTCTCCCTTGTTCCTTCCAGGAGGCTTAGTGCAGCTCGTGCTTGCAGAGCACTTCTTGGGCAAAGCATGCTTGAAAAGTGCAAAGTATTTATTATTATTTGCATAGCAGCCCCTGACCTGCTGTGAAGAAGCAGCCCTTCAGCTCTGCTGAGTAAATATACCTTCATTAAAAAAAACCTCTGCCTGTACTGCATTGAACCACTCTGTCTCACGTTCATCTGCTTTTTCATGTGTAAAAGTCTTAGGAGTATTTGACTTTAATGAATTTTGAACGTGCGAAATGCCCGCTTGGACCAACGCGGTTGCAGCATCTTGACCCTGACAGCGCTGGTGACAGATGTGAATGGCATCCAGGTGGACTGCTGAGAAAGGATTCGCTTAAGGAGTACCTCTGCACCCAGCTTAGAAGTTACCTCATGGCTGGAAACCTGCAGGCTTCTGTACCAGTTTGGGGGGGAGGGGGGATGATTTCCAGCTTGCTTTGCTGGAAAGGTGCACGGATTGGGGCTGTTGTGGCACTCAGTGTTGAAAACGCTGCCAACTCTGGCCTTGCTTCTGGGGCATCGCACCCAGACTTAAAAGCTACTTTAGTCCCGCTACTGCAAAGCTGTTTGGATTGCAAATGGGATGCCAAGGTTTTAGATGCTCTCAGTGGCCCATAAAATCTTCTTGAGCTTTACATGACGTTAAAGCTTGAAGAGTCACTATTTAAAGCAGAGTGTTTTCACAAGTGCTTGAGGTTGGCTTAGTGCTGCTCTTGTTGCTGTTGATTTAAGTCTAGTTCAAACAAACTTTCCTAGACACTGAGCACTCACTGAAAATATTCTTCCCTTCCCCTCAGAGGAAGGCAGACAGATAGCTGTATTAGAAGAGTATTTGGAGAGCTCTGGGTCTTGCTTTGTAACACAGCAGGCTACAGCCACTTTCAGCCTGACTGCTGGAGATGTGGAGGACAGGAAGCATTGGCCATGATCCTTCAGCTTCCTGGCCTTGGCAGATATGGTAAATGAGATGCTAGGCAGTGCTGGGTGTTAAAGGGAGGGCTTATTTCTGCTTTATATTTCATTGATCAGCATACAGGTTCAAGTGGGAAGCTGCTTTATCTTCAGCATCTTGCTCAGAAAAAAAGTTGCACAGCTCAACAGATTTCCTTGATAAATTCCTGGAGCATACCCTCATCCTTCCCTCCTGTCATCTGATAAATGAAGGTTTTGTCTAGCATTCCTTATTGACTTATTTGCTTTCAATATAATTCTGTCGCAGAGAACGAAGAACCCAGGCAGCAGGAGCATCTTGCTTGTAACTTTGGGGTCTTGTTTTCAATTTAGGAACTGGGATGCTTTCTTGTGTTTCTTAATAGTGCTGGCTTCACTTGAGGTTTTGTTGCAGATAAAATCAATTTGCAAAAGATGCCTGCTTGCTTTCCTCACCAGTAAACGCTTGGTGCCTGCTGTCATGCTTCTGGACACTGACTTGTGTACCTCTGCCCATTTACCTTTGCTTCTCTCTATTCAAGTGTTTTATAAACACAAAAGCCAGGTTGGGACTGTGTGGACTGTGTTCCTGGCTCATCATAGAATGGTTTAAGTTGGAAGGGACCTTGCAGATCATCTCGTTCCACCCTCCTGCTGTAGGCAGGGACACTTTCCACCAGACCAGGTTGCCCAAAGCTCCGTCCAACCTGTTGTAGATGGAGACTCTGAAGCTTCCCCAAACCCCAAGAATATGTGAGGGACAAAGAATAAACAACGAGATGCTGCAGTGTCACTGAAAAACTGAAAAAGCATAATCCATCTGTATATGCAAGGTGCATCCCATCTGCATTTTGCTTTCTGTGCTGCCTGTTGGTCAGCAGTAGTCTTGAGGGCTGTGCAGCTATGCATGCAAGTTCTTGGTACTTCTACCCAAAATGGGATGCTATGGAGGACTTGTGCTTCTGCTGGCTTTCTCATTAATCTGCCAAAGATGGGATTTGCTAAAACACTTATGAGCTGAGGTTCAGCTGGATTGCAATAGGATTAGAGGTCTTAAAGAGGCAAGGATTTTAAAAAGCTGGTGTTACTGTCACCTCTGTCTTGGAGAAGGCAGTCTGGGTGTCTGTTAGAGTAATTTGGATGTAGGTCCATTTTCTTTTTATTTTGCCTTTTGGTGTCCTAGTCTCTTTCATACCGAACCACCTTTAAGACAAGATCACTTGGTGGCATCCTGCCATATCTCTCACCAGTTTACATCAGGTGGAGAAGAATTAAAACCCAGGAGGATTATAAGCAGGCAAGATGCAATTACTTAAGGAGAAATCCACTAGGATTCTGCTGAATACCATGTCTTTAAAGGGACTACTGGGCCTTCTTAGCTGTCTGGAAGCTTTGGGATCTGCTAAGACTGTGCTTTGAGAAAAGTAGTCTTAAGTCTGCAGCACTGGGAAGGAGAAGCTTGCTGGGTTGGAGGTGGTGTTGGAAGCGTTCTTCATTTGGGCATGAAGTTCAAGCCGTGAAATCTAGGACAGTGTGCATTGCCATGATGCGGTCTTTGGTGGCTTTGTACACCAGGGGAACACTGTTGGGTGAATGCAGCGTGTAGCCTGCCTGACCCTCGACCACCCTCTACGTGCATGGGTTTGACCCACCAGAGAACTACAGGCTGATTCCTGACTTCCAGAGTAAGGAAGGGATGGGCCGTGCTTTTGTTCCACTGTGTACTAGCACATCTGCATGTGTTGTTCTGTAACAGCTGGTGGCCATGCAGGATCTGGTGACTGCCAAGTTAGGAGGCTGGAATAGAGGTGCAAAGCAGGACCAGTCTTTCCTGTTAGAGAAACCCCCAAAAGGTACTGTTTCTTCTGGGCAAACAACTAGCTACTGTGGGAGAGTTGGCAGAAGAACTGAATAGTGTGGTGGACTAACTTGCTCCAAGAGCATCCTTTTCAGATGCTTCCTTCACCGTCCAGTCTTCTTCCAGGACCTTCCCTAGAATTTTGCCTGGTTGCAAACCGTATTGAGTTTTCATCTTCCTCCTGTTTTGAGTGATGCTCCCTCCCCCAAGTCCCAGCACCATATGTCATTAAAATGCTTAGACATGTGGAAAAGGCCTTGACAGAGATTCAAGGAGACAAGGGAGATGCGGACGAGCGGAGACTTTGTCAGATGGAATGATTCTGACATTAGCGAGGCTAACCCGAAGAGAAAGATATAGCTATAGGAGGGGGATGAACGGGTCGGGGGATGTGAATTGACAGAAGCATGGAGATGGGCATCGTGGGTGAGGGAGACTGAGACAGAGGAGAGGCGGAGGGAAAAGCGGAGCAATTTCCAGTAGCAAATGAAGTGAAAACCAGTGGTGAGGATGGAGGACTTGAGCATCATCTCACTTTCATGGTGCAGGGCAGCCTGTGACCCTGCTTTGCCTTAAGTTTGGGAACGTTTAGGTCTGAGACCAGCAGAGCAGGATTTTTTTTTTTTTTTTTCCTCTTCCACCTTTTGGCATGGCAGGAGGTTGTTCAGGAGACTTTTGAGCCTGTATGTCCTCCCACAACCCTATGTGTAGAGCTATTAGCTAGCTCCAGCCCCCACCTATACCAGGAGGAGGTGGAAAAATAACCCTCTGAGCATCTAGAGGATGGAGAAAGCTTTTTGCCTTCGTTCGCTTTTTGGGTGAGTCTGTCACCTCCTGTCACCTGCTGCTGTTGCCCTACTGCAGTGGTGGGGTGCGGGATTCCCCCAGCTATCTGCTGTTTGCATGGACTATTTTTAAAAAGACAAGACAGCGCAGTTTTGCTGGTTGTTTGCATGCTTTGAAGGTGTGTGTGTGTTGTGGTTTTTTTTTTTTTTTTTTTTTTTTTTGCCTGCAGAGAACACTTCTGAATTGCTTTGTGATCCTGTAAAGAAAACAAATGAAACCAAGCATACTTTGCTCCCATTGGTAGGAGGAATTCAAGCATCCACGTGGGTGGCAAGCGTAGATGTACGGGCCCCGTGTCTTTGATATTCAGGGCAGGAAGCTGGTGGGGAAAACCCGGCAAAGAATCCCTTGTATCGTTAATGCAAATATGCCTATAGTTCAGAAAAACCAAACAAACAAAACACTTGGAGCTGGGGGGGAGGGGGGGGAAGGCAATTCCCAAACTACGTGCAACCTGCAACAAAAACACAGCTTCTGCTGTTTAAACAGACTTGGCTAGAAAGCGCCAGGAGGAATACCATCTGCAGTGTGGAAGGGAACAAAGAGTCTAACTCCAGGTAATGCAAGTCATTAGTGAGCCAGGCTAAGCAACTGTATTGTAGGGGTTGCTCCTGCATATTCCCCCTCGCTGTCCCCATGCTGAGAGAGGCTGGTTTTATTTATTTACAAAGAGCTGGAGGCCAGGAGTCTCCAAACAGCAAAGGTTTGCCCTAGCTGTGGCTCCTGTGCCCTTGGTGGAAGGACTGGGAGGCTGCTTGCCACATATCTCGCTGGAAGACTTTCTTTTAGAATTGCCTACTTGGGGAATGTTATTGTGTCATAGAATTGTTTTGGTTGGAAGAGACCTTTAAGATCATCAAGTCTCATTGTTAAGCCAACGCTGCCAAGTTGCCACTGAAGCGTGTCCCTCAGGGCCACATCTCCTCTGGGGTGGCTGAATTACAGTGTGTCTGAAGATGGGGCATCTCCACTGGTTCCCAAACAGCGTGGTAGTCTCCTGCCCTTATTTTCTTGAGTTTTTACTGCCTTCTTTGGGGGATGTGGTGATCCACCTTTAAATGTAAGGGCAGATATTTGCTTTGGGGTAGGTGATGCTTTTATAGAGGCTGGGCAAAGACAGCTTATATGGTTTTCTCTGGTACCTGGATGTGATTAACTTCAGTTTACCAGAACTTTATAGGGGCTCCCTAATTTCTGGTCTGGTGGCTGGGGTTTTTTGGGGTGTATTTCTCCTCCTTTTTCAGCACAGTGGTATTTCTTTAGATGAGTCACTCTGCAGACAGCCCGTTATTTTTTTCTGCAAGTAGCCTATATAGAACAAACTTTGTACTCTTAAGTACGAAGGGAAGCATTCTTAGGGGAGACTAGCTCAATTTGTTTAACACTGTAATTCACTGTTAGAAATCTCTCTCTTTTGTCACAGACAGAGTCACTGGATGCGTCAGCCTTTGATCTCAGCGGCTGATCTTCTGCGTGTAAGAAATTTCAGTAACACTTTAAATTATGTGTCTAAGATACCCATTACCACCATGTTGCGCTTAGATTTAGGAAGACTGTCGAGTAGTAGATAAATACTAGATGAGGCGCTTTTTAAAATAGTTTGTTTTATTATACCAGTATTTTTCTCTGCTCTTAAGAACTCAGAAACTGCATTTCCTCTCCTGCCACTGTAAAAAATGCTCTACAAGCATGAGTTTATGGTCCTCTGCCTAATTTGATAGATGTTGATAAATGGCATGTCTTATATCTGGTGGCTTTGGGGCTAAGTATGCTTTGTAGTTGGATTCAAGTTTGCTTCTTGCTCTGCAATTAATTCCTCAGGTCACCTTGAGCATATTGCTTCAGATCTGTCTCATTTTACTGTATTATCTAGAAATTAAGTCCCTCCATTTAGTGAGGAAAAGACTAAATGGAATCTCTGTTGGCAGCTGGGAGATCACCTGGTTGTGTGCAATGGGTTGCAAAACAGGGTTGCGTTTCCCCCTTGGGTAGTGTGTTGCGGTCTGTTGTGTTACACTGGAGTTAAATCTAGCTTTTTTGCACTCATCTGTCAGGCCCCTGCACTAAGGAGATTCACCTTGTTGCTTTCACACAGCTTCAGGTCCCCGTGCTTCGCTTAACGGGATTGTCTGTCCAGGAGACAGCTTGGGGAAAATTTCAAGATGTGTGTTCTGCCTCCTGTGTTCTCGCTGTTGCCTACCCGGGAAATTCTATGGGAGAAAATCTCACAGGGCGCAGCAGGGAGCGCTTAGGAAAGGCATACCAAGACTTTTAAATCTCCTCTGGAAGTGTCTACTCGAGTGCCAACCGCACTTTAAAATCAAGCTTTAGGCTGAGAGGCTCGAACTCCTCTTCTGTGCGTGTGTAAACTGGAAAAGAGCGGGACCACCAGGAGCATGAAGCAATGTAGCTGCTCTTGGGGCATTACACCAGTGCCCCCAGAGCTGGGAGAGGCTGTGGCCAGTTTGGTAAGGCACAGTGCTCCAGCTTGGAGGACCTGGCTGTTGTATGGGGACTTGATTTGAGCATGCTGTCGAGTCCCCTCTCCCTGGCAGTCGCTAACAGGGCCCTAGACCCGGAGTCTAGCTCCTGCAGATGACCTGAGACGGCAAGCAACAGCGAGCTCCTGAAGCCCTTCCTTCTGCATCCGCATCTCCAGCCATCCCACCACCCTTCTGACCTCTGCGTGGTGGTTGGATCCATTTAATAAATCGTAGCCACAAAAGGGACCGGTCTCCACTCCTTGACAAAACCGATGATGTGACAAGAGAAAGCCAACACTTTTCCAGGGCTAGCAGCCTGTAGCTGTTGCTAATAGTATAAATTCCAAGCCGGTGTGTTCTTTTGAAATCCTATGAATGGAATAGGAAGGGTCAAATTTGGAGCTTTTAGCTACTTGACCTTCCGTTTTTATTTTAAACAGACTGTGCTTGTGTTTCGTTGGCGGCCAACTGCAAGGGAGAATGTTGCAGGAGCACGTGCCTGCACCACTGATACCTCACAAATGGATTTATAGACACAGTGACGCTGGTTGCTGTTGTTTAACAGGTGACTAAAGTCATCTGTGAATATATTGACTTCAGTACAATGAAGTAAATTTATAAAAAGGTGGGCTGTTTTGTTAAATATGAACTTGTGCTCTGAGCATATTGGATTTTTTTTTTGTATCAGAGGAAGGTTGCATGCTTCTGTAGGCAGACATATGTAGAAGAGGGGAAAAAAGCTTTTCCCAGGTGGCCGTTGAGAGCGAAGACATGTTGATTGCTGGAAGCAGTGAGGCCTGGTTGGCCACCTACCTGCCTGGGGCGTGTGGTTTTCCACCAGTCTTTGCCTTCTGCATTGAGCTTCCCCTTTTGCAGCATGGGTGAAGCAAAGCTTGCTTCCCTTTGAAGTGCTTGGAGAGCTGTGGGAGGGGAAAAAAAAAAAAAATAGTAGGTTTAGTAGGTTCAACAATCTCTTCCTATGGATCGTTATTTGATATTTCTGGAAATGCATCAAGGGGGGGGTGGGTGGGTGGGTGCAAACTAGACCTTAAGACCTGGGAGCTGGTTACGGGGTGTGAGGAGCGGACCTGTGGCCAGAATACCTGTAAGCATGGTTGCACTTTAATGTTCATTATGGACTTATTGCTATTCCTTGCAGCTAACGCAGGGGAATAGCTGCTGGAGCTAGTAATATATCTGAGATAGTGAACTTTTTTTTTTAAGTGCAGCCGCTGTACTGTGTCAAGACAGTACTGCACAGTGCAGGTTAGGAGAGGTCCCTGTGAGGCATCGTAATGAAACACAGAACCTTTCACCCTTAGCCAAAGCTTCTGTAAATTGCAAACGGGGATTAAAATGGTAGCAAGAGCCCAGGGCCCTGTTCCTCATGGTGCAAAACACACTGTGAATTTTGCTCAAGCTGAATTGGAGAAAAAAAAAAAAAAAAAACACAACCAAACATGAAAACAAAACCCACCATGCTAAGAAAACAAGTGCTATGGGGCAAAGGGGCAAGTCAAATGAAACTAACTGTGACCGCGTTCCCCAAATTAAATCCAGAGCAGTTGGTTTGCAGAGAACTCCCTAGCCCTGGTTACTTTTTTTATTCTTATTCAATAAAGCAGTCATGTAGTATCTGAAAGAATTGCAGAGATGGCGGATCGTTGGGAGGGGGGAGCGCAGGAGGAGGGAGATCAAAATGGGTTTGTCAGTGCAAAAATCGCATAGCGCACGACAAAGAGACAGGGAGAAGCAGATCGCACAGGGGGGAAATGAGACTGAGAAACAGCGAAGGTGTCAAAGCAGGTTTGTCGCTGACAGACCCAACTGGAAGTGAAAGCGTCACGGAGAACTAGAGGCAGATAGAGACTGTCAGGGAGATTTAATTTGTCTGAGGACTGAAAACACTCACGGCCCTGTTGTGATTGGAGTGGACAGCAGGGAAAGGCGGGTGCCTGTGGATGCTGGAGATAGTAGAGGTACCCAATGAAGTGCCTGGCTTGGGACCATCTTGTGCAGCCTCACCACTGTGGTGCCGGTCGCATTGTCCAAGGAGAGCGTGAATGGTTGTGCTCCTCCAGGCAGCTTGAGGGTCTTTCGGTATCGTTCCCAATGCACATTCAATAGAAGTCTCAAAAAAACAATCTTCTCTTGAACTGAGTAGGAGTTGGGGGGAAATTGGTAGCATGTGAGGTGGCCATCTCCACCTGGAGTTTGACTGGGTGGTAGAGGGGGAGCAGTGTGTCCCACCATGGGGTTGCCCTCCTCCATGCCTCTGCTTGCCAGCAAATTCCCTTTTAATATTCCTCCCAGATCCTTTTAACGTGACAGCCAGGGGATGCTTCTGTGCTTTATTGCCACCACGTTAATGAAAAGGCCATTGTAACTGAGCCTCTTCTTGTGACTTGAAGATGGATTTCCTCTTAAGGCGAGTAAAATGAGCCATCCTCATCCCACGTGTAGATAAGAAATGGTGAAGGATGGCTGGGGCTGGAGCATATTTTGCTGAGCGGCTGCCATTCTTCTGCCTGACGACTTGTTGTTTAAAATCCCAAAGACAGTCCCTTCTTGTCAAGCGGTGGTATGGATGGCACAGGTAGGGCGCTTTTGAGAGCCCAGGGCACTGAGGACCTCAGTAAAGATGAAGAGGAAGAAACCCTCTCTGTTGGGGATCCAAAAGACGGTCTCCCTCTGACTAACGCCACAGATTTGGAAACCTCCATGTGCGATTGCATCCTCTCCCCTGGTCCTCATGCAGGCAGTGCTGCTACACCCGCTCCCAATGGCTCTGAATTAGGTGATGAATTCTTGGAAGGTGAGGAGAGCCGTGAGCAGTGACAGGGCGGACTCCTGCTTCCCTCCCCGGTGCACTGCTGGGGATGTAAATATTGCAGAGGAGACGCTGATGCCAGAGTGTGTCTCAGCGTGGTGCTGGGGAGCACTGGGGTGCTGCCATTCACATCTGCTATAAAGCCACAGCTGTGATCACACATGCTAATTAAAGCTCTCATGGCTCTTTCCACCTGGATCTAGATGCTGGGGCAGAGTTTATGGCAGTTTTCCCCCTCCAGCTTTTTCCAAACATGGTTTTCTTGTCTTCTGCTTCTCGCAGCATGCGTCTGAAGTGTCCCAGACCGCTGGGCGCATAATGCTCGAGGGGGATCTTTAGGTGGTATTTTGCAGCAGAAGCAAAAAAGAAACGGCTAGCTGCTGTGTGCAGCAGCGCGCTCCGTCCCGCTTAATGCCAGGGAGAAGAGCTTCAAAAAGATGCAGGGCGCTGATGCTGAGGCAGCATTTAAGCTAATGAAGGGTCAGTCAAGGAAGACTCTGCGTGTTACACCTTTCCCAGGTTTCAGTAAGGTGGCAAGTTTGGGGTCACAGTGCAATTGAATACAGGGCAGAGACTCTGGAAGCAGCTGAAGCAGCGTTGAGCTGCGTCTGCCAAGAGTTTGGCCCCTTACTACTGAATTTGATGCACCTTTTTTCATTTTTGCACATTTCTGCTTGCAGAAAAGCTGGGTTTAAAAAATAGGGAGGGGAAAAGTTTCCTATCTGCTTCAAATTAAAATAAATCCAGAGCAGAGAAGGCCTTTTGTAAGGTCTGCTGAGTTAATGGATTCATAATGACTTTTAAAGCTTCACTTGGGTAAGAAATACTGTTCATTTCATAATTGCATATAAATATACTTTCTCATAATCCAGGACAGCATAGCAAAAGGAAATCTACTGGCTTAATTATAAATCTTTTTATTAGTTGGAACCCCGCTGGAATAAAAAAAAGCCACATATTGTTTTTATCTAAGAGGAAAAGCATGGAGAGGAGGGGGGAATGTCTTGGAAATGAGTTATGGGGAATTAAACAGGAAAGAAAACAAGTCTGAGTGCTGAGGACTGTAGGGTAGCAATGCAGCTACCGAGGGCTTCTGTGAGCAGTTCTCTCTATCGATCTGTGGGCATTCAGCATGCCTACCCTGGGTTCCCTGGGTGTTCAGAGCTAGCACGGAAGATCAGTTCAATATCCAGTTGGTGGCTTCTCAAACATGTATTTTTTATCACTTTGACCTACCGTGACCTGAGCTGAAGCAGATTTGTCTCCTTAGCTCCCGTCCACCTTGCTGGCACAGGCAGATTTCTCTCTTAAAGCTGGGTCCTGAGGGCTGGAGCAGAAAGCTCAAGTGGAGAAGTGCCTGGGACCCTCTGTGGCTTTTTTTTTTTTTTTTTTTTTTTTTCTTTTTTTTTTGGGTAGCTGGGGAAGAGGGCAGATGCCTCCAGTCATGCGCTTTGTTGGGAAGCAAGGTGCCACATGTGTGCTGCGTATGGGACTGACCATGAGCAGAGGGATGCTGGGGATGGCTGGGACCAGTTGCGTACTTTAGGAAGCAGTAGAGGTGAAGTCCAGTTGCTTGAGTGTTTCTCACCAGTGCAGAGCTTCGGAATCAGAAACCGCCTAGGCATCCCTGCGCCTGCTGCGTGCTGGCTGATTGGGACTGCTGTGCCCATGCACACAGCCCATCCATCACACCCTGCTCCCCCGGTTCCAGGGGAGCGCGGCACCCAAATGTTGCTCTTCAAAAACAAAAAGCAAACTAATTAAGCACTTAAAGGTTGAGCAGCCCATTTGCACCTGATGGAGATGAACGAGGCTACCTCCGCACCCGAGAAACCTGGCGCGCTCTGCCTGCTTGCAGTTACGGGCTGGCTGTGAACCCCTGGCTGTGCCAGGCACCTGCCTACAGTGTCCTCTGTTTGCGCTGCTCCTGGCATCCTCCTGCTCGAAGGATGAGGTGGGAGCGGTCCCTGGGCGTCCCTATAAATCCTCCTTGCCCTGCTCACTCAGCAGCCCTGGCATCCCACTGCTGTCCTCCAGACAGGCTTCCCCCAACCTGGGGGACTTGCAGTGATGGTGGTGTTTCACGCAGCCTTTTCATAGACGGAGAAGGCAACTCTTTAGTGCTTGCTCATGGGCTGCTAAGCGTTGTTTTTTTACTTATGCATCTCCTAGACAGACATTTCTCTGGTTTATGGACCATGACCTCTTGTATCAGCTGTATAAGGCTTGGTTTTCTCCTTGAAAATTGTGAAATTCTCATCTAAACTGGCCAGCTTGTGACTCCTGATTTATTTTATTTCCCCTGACTGCATTTGGGGAGAGCGTGGGATTTAGATTAGACAACTTTTAATCTGCATAACCAGAGGGAAGCACAAGAGCATCCTGCTAGTCCTCGTCATCTTTCTTCTCTCCTGAATCTGTATGCTGGAGTCCTCAGAGTTGTTTTAAGGTGAAATACAACTGGAAGATGTGAAATCTGAGGGGCAACAAGTAATTGAGCTGAAATAATATGTAAACCTCTCCCCCTGCCCGGATCTAACCCAGTTCTTCTGGAGTTTTTAAAATATCAGGATGGCTGGGCAAGTAATTTCCCTGCTCATTTTGCTTTGTATGTTGAGAGATCTGGTGTCAATTCATCACTTCTTAGGGGAGCCCAGGAATGTCTTATCTAAGCTAAATAATCAACAGTTTTGGTAGGATCTTCCCTGGGTTCTGTATGTTTTCAGGGAGGTGAGAGGGAAAGAGGAAAGCTACAGCAAAACCAGAGAATTAAGGAAAAGCAAAGCAGACCTGGACAGTAATTTACTTTTGGATTATTATTTTTTTTATGTTTTGAAAAGAAAATGGAAGGGGGTGAGGGGAATAATCTTTTCTACCACCCTTCCCGCCGGACCATGGAATTAAATCTATAACTATTAGAGAAACATTTCGACCCAGACATCTTTTTTCTTTTTTTTTTTTTCCCTCTCTGTTCTTTCTCTGTATTCAAAAGCCTCCAAAGTGTCAGCGTGTTTCCATGCAGGCGAGATGTGCATAGCATCTAAACAACATAATGTCAGTGTGGTAGAGAAAATTCCCACTGAGGGCCCTGCAGGTCAAAGCAAGCTAATGTATGATGCCCTCCCTTGCACTATTGAGCGTGAGTTGTGCTGATAAGACTCCATACGCTCTGTCTATTAAATCTTGTCTCCTGTATAAGCAACGCAGGCGCCGAGTTAGTTATTTATTTTTCCTACCTTCCTCCCCCCTTAAATTGTCATCCTCAAGCGGGGGGGACACACCTGCTCGACGGTAGGAACTGGTGGTAGCCATCCTACTTGGTTTTATATTATTTTTATTCTATTTTTCCACTCTGTGACAGTGGTAACTCGTGTCTGGTTGCTTTATGTGCTGCTGTGAAGTAGCTCTAGGGGCTGTCCTTGCGTAGCGCCGAGCGGTTCCTCTCTTTCCCCGCTGTCAAGGGTGCGAGGAGAGTGCTGGATCCCCTTCGGCTCCTTCGGAAGGTGGCTGTGGCGAGCAGCTGATATTTCACCACTCTCTGAACCTCTTGATGCGGAAGATTTTTTGGGAGAGGGCTGCTTGGTTGTGGAGCTGCTGCCCCCTTACCTTTCCCCAGTTTACAAGGGCCATCCCATGCCAACAGTGTACCCAGTTGCTGTTTTTTCCATGTTGCTGTTGCTCAGCACAGGCATTTTGGTGCTGTTTCCAAGTCTTTTCTTATCCCGGCCTCGGGGCTACCTGGTCGAGTGACGAATGCATCCTCTCCTCTGGATTGCAACAGAAATTATTTGAGCTCCAGTCCGAGCCCCGTTGTGAAAGGCTGGCTCATTAACCACCAGCTTGCTCAGCAAGGAGGGAGAGAGGTCAAACTGTGAAAGCCGCTAACGTGGGGCTTTTGTAGGAAACTGTTGGAGCCTCTTAGAAAAGAGGCCTTGGGGACTCATTATCTGCTGCCGACGTTGCGGGGAGTGAATCGGCTCTGGATCTGCTTCTAAACATAAACAGGCGCACGAGTCCAGCGTGGTGGGTCGCAGCGTGCCCTGCTGCAGCTCACCAGGACCATGGGGTGTTCTGGGAGCAGAAGGGTGGGTGGCCACGGAGAACTTAACGATTTTTTTTTTTTTTTTTGGGGGGGTAGGAGAGGTTAAGAGCAGAAGGAAGAGGGGCCTCTTTTCCATATTTCCATATTAAGGACCTGCTGTTCCCAGGGCAAAGACTGTGCAGGTGAGAGATTTGTACTGTGAGGATAAGGGCATGTCTTAGTGGATTGATGGAGGGAGCTTGTGTCACGCAGAAAGAGCAAAAGAAACAGGGGAAGGCAGCCAGATAGACACCTTTAATCTTTCACATTAACTGAGTCTTTTTGCCTGTGGATTTGGGGAAAGCGGCTGGCTCCTGTAGAGCCTGGCTGGCGAATAGAAGAAAAGGGATGATGGGAGGTCTGTGATGCTGAGAGTGGATAATGCTTGTAGGGGAGAGGGTTGGGGTGGGGAGGAGCAGCGTGGGGGAAATCGCCGACATCTGCTCTGACGCTCAGCCTTCACACTGATCCCTCCTTGAATCTGACAATCCGCTCTCCCTAATCCTTAAATCCCGTGGATCTGCTGCAGCCACCCGCCCTAACACTTCATCTCTCTGCAATCTGCTTGCCTGCCCGCGCTTGGCCGGCGGGTGGGCTGTCTCTCTGCGGTGGGGCCAGGGAGGTAGCTGCTCTGCATGATGCAGCCCAAATGAGGCACTGGCCTTGTTGTCAAACATTGATGACTTTCGCCACCTGGCTGATATAGGCGCAGGCATGAATTCATCAAACAACCATCAGATGCTGTGAGGGGTAATTCCCAATGGCTGCCCGAGAGACAGTAGGCTTCAGCTGGTTTGTGGGGTAGCAAGTGGTGAGTCTGCAACTCCTGCCTTGAGTGTTTTTCTGTGGTCTCCCTCTGGTAACCACAAAACACAGAATGGCTTGGGTTGGAAGGAGCCTTGAAAGATCATAGAGTTCCAACCACTCCTGCCATGGGCAGGGACACCTCCCACCGGACCAGGCTGCTCCAAGCCCTGTCCAATCTGGCCTTGAACACCTTCAGGGATGAGGCAGCCACAGCATCTCTGGGCAACCTGCTCAGGGGCTCACCACCTTCACAGGAAACTATTTCTTCCTAATATCCCATCTAAATCTCCCCTCTTTCAGTGTAAAACCGTTCCCCCTTGTCCCATGGCTCCCCTCCCTGATCCAGAGTCCCTTCCCAGCTCTCCTGGAGCCTCCTTAGGCACTGGAAGGGGCTCTAAAGTCTCCCTGGAGCCTTCTCTTCTCCAGGCTGAACCCCCCCAACTCTCCCAGCCTGTCCTCCCAGCAGAGGGGCTCCAGCCCTCCCAGCATCTCCGGGGCCTCCTCTGGCCCCACTCCAACAGGTCCATGTCTTTCTGATTTTGGGGACCCCCCCAAGCTGGAGGCAGCACTGCAGGGGGGTCTCGCATGTTAGCCAAAATACAGAGAAGCCTTTTCCGTGTGGGGCTGGTGGTCCAAACACTGTGCTGGGACTTGACCTGTGCTCTTCTGCATGTCTTGACCCAGGTTTATGTTGCTTTGTCTTTGCCTTCTCATTTATGATTTGGTAATTGCTAATGTTCCTCTTTTAGTGGGAAATACTGATTTCTCCTTTGAGAAATGTCAGTCTCTTGAAATCCAAACTTTGCACAGAAATAAAAGAGTTTGCAGGCAGCCTTTGTCCTTCTGCCCAGGGATGTGCCATGGGGATGCCAGAGTCTCTTCTTCATGACCTGTATCAGGCAGAGCAGGATAATAATGCAGCTTTCTTGCTTGGTAGAAGAGTGCCATTACCTGGAAGAAAGAGGCAGGTGTGTGGTTGCTGCAAGGTTGTTTCAATCCCAAGGAACACACAAGAGTAATTTCTTGTAAGGTTATAAGCATTTTCATTTTAAAATGCATGTGTGCTGGTCTTTGGGGATTGCTTAGGTTCCTCGAGAGAGTATTTGGAAGCCACTGAGCGAATCATAGGCTGATGCTGCAGTGATCAGTGATGGGCCAGTCCCCCTTCTTGAGGAAATGAGAGATTTCTGGGTAGGAGAAAAAAAAAATCAACCCAACTGTCTTTCTGTTGAAACCTGTTGGCATGCAAAACGTGCTGAGATGCCACCCGTCCTCTCTTTAGCACCTTGTCAGTGGTTGAGACCACATAGCCAACTGAACTGGCTATTGCAAAATATCTTACCAGCTATTTTTTCACGTTATATCCAGGTTTCTTGGGTGTGACTTGTAAGATTATTTTTTCTTTTTCTCCCTCTCTGTCCTTCCAAAATTAGCTGACTTTGCAGTGCTTGATGCAAAAAAAAAAAAAAAAAAAAAAAAAAAAAAAGTGATTGGAAAAATACTGTGCGGAGAGGCCTCTTTTAAACCTTTCATGACTATTGGAAGCATGTCCCTGTGCCAAAGAAAGATGGCTGTGCTGTCTCTGGGAGTGAAACTAATGTTTGTTCCCATTGCTTGCCGACATGTTTATGGTGTTTGAGGCTGGCAGCAATTCTGCTGTTGGGGAAGCGTGTAGATGTAGCCTGTCTTGTCCCCTATAAAGGTGTGATCTGGCACCAGTGGAAGCCTTTGTGTGCTCTGGGAGTTATATTGATCCTGTCCAGTGCAACAAGCAAGGTGCTCCTGAATCGCGTTGGCTTGCCAGATGGAGCAAAGCAGGGTTTGCTTTTCTTGGGGCCACGTCCTAGCCGTCTGCAGGCATTCTCCTGCATGCGCGGTATGATTTATTGCTGCGGCGAGAGCTGGGAAAAACACGCCCCAGAGCTGATGGTCATTAACTCAGGACATCCTGCACCACAGGTGTCCCGTAGATCCTTGGCTAGCAGGCTGACATCTAGGGATGTGTCACTAATTACTCTAATTACTGTTGCCCAGGACCGCCAAGGTCATCTCTCAGTTGTAGTTCCAGGCTTTGCTGTTCAGGCACAGCCCTGCCAGTTCAGTGGGAGTGATTTAAATGACACTCAAAGACTGCAGGCAGTCGAATGGGATGGGGAGGGAGAGGAAAAAATATGGTCTGTGCGTTGCAGAACCGTGCTACCGTAATGCCAAAATTTGGCACTCGCCTAATGACACTCCTGTGGTCTCCAACAGCTTTATTGGGAAGGAACATAGGAACTAGGGAGGCTTTAGAGCTGAGACTGCCCATGCTTGCTGTTGGGGTGGCTCTGCCATGCCCCCCAGCCCGTGGATAGCCAGGCAATCAGAGCCAGAAATAACAGAGAAATAACAAAAGCCCTGGCTGGCTTCCCAGCCTTAGAGCCAAAGGAAAGATGTCCCCGAGGTGGGTGGCAAGGAGCTCAGCAGCAAAGATCGCATTAAGTGCCGAAGACGGATGCTTACCTTTCGTAACCTTGTACCTCGCCGGCTCAAAACATTGGTCAAGACGGAGACGGCAGCCTGGGTTGCGGGGTTCGGCTTGCAGACGGCAAAGCGGTGAGCAACGGGCTTTGCCCAGCGTGAGCTTGCTGGCTGGGAGCGCCGCTGCCTTGTGCTCGCTGCTCGGAGGTGTCTGAGGAATAGATGACTCTTGTAGTTTTCAAGGGCGGTGGGGGGGGGAAATAATATCGTTGACACCAGAATCATCTTCTGAATTTGGCTGCCTGGTTTAAATAAATCATGTTTACAGACATTACCTCGTCTGTACTTCTCTGCTCGGCTTTGGCTGTTTAGCAGCGAGGCCGTAGGCTCTTGCCAAGTCTGGGGAAATCTGAGTCAGCCTTGGTTAAGAGGAGTTGTGTGGAGTGGGATTATCTCATCCCCGCCAGTGTTTCTCATGCACTTGGAAAGGGGAAAAGACAAGAGGTACCTTTCCCTCTCTCTCTCCTTTGCCAACAAAAACTTGAGGCTCCTTCTCACTCTGTTGTAGCTAAATTAGCTTAAGCCTTTCTTCTTGTTTAGGTAACCTTCTCTTATTTTAAACGTATACCCGGCAAGCTGGATTCATTACTTATTAATTTACAAAGTGGTAAATTTCAAAGCTGTCATAATGCTGAAGTCATGTTCACTTTAGTTATTCTGCATAATTAATTACAAAGTAATAATTTGTACATCATGATATTTTCATTCCAACATGAAAGCGAAAAACTTGGAGCCCTAACAGCCTCGGGCACGAAAGCGGGAAGAAGGCGGCTTACAGACGTGCCTGCGCTGAGGGGAATCTTAATTCAGCCTCGCTGGCCACAGTGTTTTGGGGAGGCTCTCCTTCCTTCTTGTTAAGCGATCTCCTTCTCCATTCTCTCTTCTGTGCCTGGATGTAGCCCTCCGAAAAGGTCAGCATTGCTGTGGGTGGCAGTGAAGGCTCACATTTCCCAAACCTTCTCTTGCACCTTGCTGGCACAGCCGGTGTGTACATCCTCGCTGCTCAACCTGCTGCTGATAAGGACTTGCTGTGCTTTGGGGAGAGCTTCTCAGTCATCTCTTTGGGGTGGTGATGAACTGAATGGCCGAACCTGCTCAGATGATGGCCCAGCACCTGCAGTGATGCTGCTGTGATGTTGAACCTCTGGGAACCCCTTTAGAGGCAGTGCTACATGCTGACGAAGGAGAGCAGGGCGATGGATCGAGGGGGGGTGAGCGTATTGCAGAGCTCTGTCGTTTTATCCAGGATGCTGAAAAACAAATGCTGATTTGGGTGGGAAGAAATGCCAGTGTCAGAGGAGCTCCACAGGGAGCAAACCCCATGATTTTATCGATTTGTTCTTTTGATGCTCTTTTTGTTTATAAACAAAAAGAGAAATGGATTGTGTCTGAAACTGCCAAAGACCGGAGCCCTAAGATGCTGGATGCATGTATATGAACAGGTCTCCAGGGATGGAGCAAGAGCTGTTTCCTCTTTGTTCAGAACTGCAGTGAAGTTGAGGTTTACACGCTTCTGTTAGCCCCTGCTGAGGGTGCTCTCTGGCTTCCTTTCTCCCGATGCTGGTTTGCAGGGGGGTTCATGGCATTTCCAAACTTTTCAGCCGTGAGAATTAAAAACTTTTAAATGACAGCTGAGAGGACTGGACTCGCCTGACCTACGAAGCTCGGGCTTTGGGTAAAACTTCAAGAGATCCTAGTAAAATTCCCAGTAAGCTCAGTGGCATTGATTTCACTCCAGATGTAATGAGCCTTAGCAGCTCTGTCAGTTGCTCATCTTTGATCTCCATTTTACTACTAGTTTCCTTATCTCTCCAAAATGCTCTGACACTTGGTTCCCTGTCGGTTGATTCCTCTGATTTTTTTTCAGGTATTCCTGAGACAAACGTGCTGGTTTCTGAATTGTGTGTTTGTATCTCTCCCGCCCCTTGAGGAGACTTCTGTTGTTAGTCCCCAGTGCTGTTCCCCCTTTGCAAAGCTGGATGTTTTCACGCTTCCCCATGTTGATGCTGTTGATCGATGAGGTCCTAGAGATGAAGTCACCTCAGCAGCTTGGCTGCACGGGGCCCTGAAAGCCCCTTCAGGCAATGTTGAAGGGAGAACATGCAAAGGAGGACTTCTATGTTGTGCATAATGACAATGAATGGTTTAGGTTCGCAGAGACCTTGAAAGATCATCTCGTTCCAGCCCCCGTGCCATGGACAGGGACACCTCCTACCAGCCCAGGTTGCTCCATGCCCTGTCCAATCTGACCTTGAACACCTCCAGGGATGGGGCAGCCACAGCTTCTCGGGGCAACCTGTGCCAGGGGCTCACCGCCCTCATAGTCAACAATTTCTTCCTGATATCTCATCTAAATCTCTCCTCTTCCAGTTTGAAGCTGTTCCCCATCATCCTATCATTACATGCCCTTGTAAAAAGTCCCTCCCCAGCTCTCCTGGAGCCCCTTTAGGTACCGGAAGGGGCTCTAAGGTGTCCCTGGAGCCTTCTCTTCTCCAGACTGAACACCCCCAACTCTCAGCCTGTCCTGGCAACAGAGGTGCTCCAGCCCTCTCGTGATCTTTGTGGCCCTCCTCTGGACCCGCTCCAACAGGTCCATGTCTTTCCTGTGTTGGGGGTTCCGCCTTCATGTGGGAAGCAGCCTTGAGCCTGGTGCCACCAGCCAGATCTTCAGTGGACGATAGGTCACTTGTGTTGTATCGCATGTGTCTGACATTTGCCTGTTGGGAGCCCTCCTTTGCGGAGAAGCAGTGCAGAAGAAGAGTCTTTGAAGGAAAGGGTAAGATCACAAATCTCTCCCAGCCGAATCAATCCTTCGTTGCTGGAATTGGCTCCGTCGGGAGTGTCACTTACCCATCCTATTGTGGAAAAAATATTCCTTCTGACAAGTCTAATTCATTAATTGCGGTTGATGATGTCACGTGCAATTGCAACAGCAAGTAGCAAAGGGGATGTTTAACAGCAAACGTTGCAAGGATTTCTCAACTGCCGTGCACTTCATGTCCTTCAACATAGCCAGTTTTGACATCCCATTAGCAGCGAATTGCATTCCTACCGATACAGTAAAGGCTTTTCAACCCTCTGGAAACAGGACTGCAATTTTTATGAAGTCTGCCTATGTTTATTTCGTGAGAAAACAAAACCAAGATATTGAAAGCAAACAGCTTTCAAAAATTGAGTGGTGTAACGGTAAACTTGTAATTTGGGAAGGGTTTTTATATTTACCATTGCAAAGATCAATCTATAGCTTTTGTGAGCTGGTTATTTTGCCCGGTCTGGAGAACTTATTTTAATCACTGGAAGCTAATCTCATTTCCAAGCCTGAAAATGGTCCCAAACATTGAAATTATATGTTAATATACAGAGATTGACAAAAGGAAGCTGGTTGTATCGACTTGGAATTAATGAAGCAATTCAGCGATGAACAATAATGCTGGCAGGAGGTGTTAAGGAGAATTGTTGCAGTTGTTAAATTTTGGCACCGAGAGGTCTCATTGCTCTGAGGAGACAGATCACAGCAAAATGAAAATTACCTAGGAACTTCGGAGTTATTTAGCCAACCGAAGTCATTACGCAAAGAGTGCAGGAAGAAACAGGAAAATGCTGGTGGAGGGACTCCTGTTTATCCACAAGTGCTTTACTACGTTGATGAGGGAAGAGTCCTGTCTGCATTTATATGAAATAGTAGAAATAACAAACACGTTCCTTATTTAGGTGGGGGCTGTACCTTGCTGCGGGCTGTGGTGATCACTTAAATCTTACTCTGTGTTACAGCAAAGACTAAACTTCGGGCAGAGTGGTCCTGGTGGTTATTCCTAGTTTGGGGCTATGGGGCTGGACATCCCGAGATAAGGCGCTCGCAAAGCAAAGGTGTCTGTTGATGGGCTGGTTGCGGGTCAGGTGCGTAACCACGCACGGACAGCAGCAAGACGCCACATAAGTTTGCAGGAGGGCTGGAAACTTTGCTTTTGCTGTGGATTTTCCCTTTTTGCGGGATGCTTGTTAACCCAAGTTGGTGTTGGGCTTCTCGCGCGCAGTATGCAGGCTGTTTTCTAGTTTTGGCTTGGTATAAAGCGGTTCATGTTTTGTTTTGTGCCGACAGCACAGCACTGTTTCTCCTCCCCCAGGATCAAATCTGTAAACAGCTCTGTGATGCTTGGTGGTCAACAGCGTGAGGGCTTGGAAGTGCCTGAACCGGGCTTTGATTCTTTGACCGGCGATCAAGATCAGCACAGACACAAAAAGCGTAAAGCTTCCTGTCAGTAGAAAAGGAAAACTTGTTAAGAAATAGAGTTTCTCTTCTTTTGAATAAAAGTCTCAAGTAAGACTGTACAGAAGGATGCCAAGATGTGTTGCTGCTGTTAACATCTCAAGTCTTTGAACTCATACATGCAATACTTGAGAGACCAATTTGAAGAAACTGAATTCAAGGCACAGTAAAAATGCTTTAGAAGCTGCTTACTGACAGTGATAAACATGTGAAACGGTGAAGTAGTTGCCCAACGGATTTTGAAGTAGCCGCTAGTGAAACTGTTCCTTCAAGGAAGCCCAAGTTGAAAGTTGAAGCATGTTTACCAATTATTGACTTGGTGATTGATGGCTTAGTAAGATGAATGAGACATGAAAACATCAACACCCGTTTTCTTACAGGTGAGGGAGATTCCACACACACAAAAGCAGAGCAGGACCATCAGCGGGGGAAACTCTCCCCTCTTTCTCACAGCATTGTGGCTGGAAAACACATTTGGTTTGTGAATGCGCATCTTCCGAAGAGTCTCGGGAGCAGAGGAATTGATGTCCGTGTCCAGGCTTTTTTGCTCCTCAGCCTTCAACTTCAAATGGGATTTTGCGTTCTCCTGGCGTTAATGCACATTTGGAGGCTCTTCTTGTCTGGTAGCAAAATGCACATGCTGCTTCCATGTATCTTTAGACTTGCAGCGCAGTTTTGGGTATGCAGAGGACTGTCAGAAGTTTTCGGGTTTTTTTATTTTTTTTTTTTTTGTCTTTCCGTTACAAGAGGGAAAGCTGGGACTGTTTCTGTATCCCACTGGTAGTTATTTTTTCCGGAGCACTAAGTGTTAGCTCTAGACTTTTTTTTTTTTTTTTTTTTTTTTTTTTTTGCAGGGCTCTTTGAAATTATGGTCTCTTCTGTTTTGGTAGCTGATTAAGGGTCCCAGGCAAGGGAGGGGGATAGATTTTGGTTGGATATTAAATATAGAATCACAGAATGGTTTAGGTTGGGAGGGACCTTGAAGATCATCTCATTCCACCCCCCTGCCCTGGACAGGGCCACCTCCCACCAGCCCAGGTTGCTCCCAGCCCCGTCCAACCTGGCCTTGAACACCTCCAGGGATGGGGCAGCCACAGCTTCTCTGGGCAACCTGCCCCAGGGGCTCACTGCCCGCACAGTCAAGAATTTCTTCCCAATATCTAATCTAAAACTACCTTCTTCCAGTTTGAAGCCATTCTCCCTTGTTCTATTACTACATGCCCTTGTAAAAAGTGGTGTTTTATTTTCACCAAAGAAAAGTGACATTTCTTGTTGATCTGTCTTGAGTATACTGCAAACAAAATGTTTATTTTTTAAATCTCAAAGTAACTAAAAAATGTGGACTTCTTTTTTTCCCCTTGGAATACGTGGTAAAAATGCTGACTGCTGACAGTTGAAAATACTTCCATTTCACAACCTGAAGATGTTCTCTGAATGTAGTTCAGGTTTGCAAAAATTACTGTAAGCCCCCTCTCTGCCTCTTTTTATTTGCCTACCCCCTTCAAAGACCTGAGCTCTATGAAAATGTCATTTGGGGGCAGCCGTACTTTGAATTTCAGGCTGAAGCAAATTCAAAATCTCCATGTGAAAGTCTCTACCAGGGTCCTGATATCCTCTTTTATCACCATGCTGTGTATGTGGATCTCGCAAACATCTCTGCGTTCCCTTGACATAAGGTAGTAGTATTGTGTTTTTAATGATGGAAAATAATTTGTCTGAGGTCATAGAGTAAATCTATGACTCACATAGAGCTTTGGTTCAGTTGTGTTCGAGCCTTGGGTATTAACCATGAGACCACCCATCTGCCTTAAGAATTAAGGGTTTAAGGTGTGATTTTATTTTTTTTATTTTTTTTTTTTTTTGGTGTAAGGTTTGAGATGGCATTGAAACCTTTAACTAGGACTTGTTCCCAAGTACTGCTGTGCTTTCTGGGTGCCGCAGGGTCTGTGGCCAGGAGCAGCATCTCTGCTCCTTGAAAAATTGATGTTCTGTACTTTGTTCGCTTTGGTATCTGAAAACTCAGCAGGCAGGAGATTTGGATGTCACCAAGATAAAATGCCACATTAAATGCAGATCCGTGCCACTGTAGATGTTCTACAAGGTGCAGATATACTGCCTGTGAGACGGATGGCTTGCATTGTTTTGTTACAATAAAGAGTATTTCTGGTCCTAGCAGGCTATCCGTTCAGAGGGTATGACAATGCTCTGTGAAAGGCAAGCTGGTAATTAGTTAAAGCTGTGTCAGCACAATTGGAGCCTGTAAAGAGGGGGGGAAATATGCTTTTAAAGCCAGCCCCAATCTTGGGTGCATAAAAACAGCCCCGCAGCTTGCTGGTATCAGGTGCAGTGGTCCAAAACTTGCTTACCCCATGTGCCAGTGAAATATGGTGCATTTTGGCTGGATCTGTTACAATAGACTTCTGTTAACTCAAAACCTTTTGCCAAATTGTTGGCAAAGGCCCCGTGGCTCGCTGGCTGCCTGGTGTTCAATCCTGTCCCTATTAGTCCCTCCGGTGGGTTCTGTTGCCTCTTAATTCCCACCCTCTCAGCTGGCAGGGCTGCTGGTGTTGACTTTCTGCTGGGATCTCTGTGACGGTGAAGATGAGCTCGTTGCACCCGCGTTGGCTTTTCAGCCCATGCGCCGCTTGCCACGGGATGCCTGCTGCAAGGGCAGGACCGCATGCTCTGGCAGGGCTGTCCCAATGGCAGCATCTCCAGGGGACCATCGGTTGGTCTGCCCTTAAATCTGCGAATGGCATTTCCATCCCTATCAGCACTTAATAGACTGAGTGTGGCTGCGCGAGTGCAAAGCGATGTGCTTCGCATTGGATCTGTTGTCGCGCTCCTTGGGGCTGGGTGCCAACAGACCTTCTGGAGACGGTTGTGTTGCTGGTTATCAGGGCTGGCTGTGCCTGGGCATCAAGCTTTTGGCTGGGGGGCTCTGGAGGATTGCGAGGCTTCATTTATATGGAAAGAGATTGTATCTCGCGTCTACCATCTAATTTGAAATGGCCTTATCTTTTTCTTTTTTTCTTTCTGTATTTTATACTAAAAAAAAAAAAAGTGCCATTAGGGAAAAGGAAGAAGAGTCTTGGAAAACTCCAGGGGCTGGCAGTGAGGATTAGAAATGGATATGGGTATGCCACAAGAAGTAATAGAGTCCAAGGCAAGAGAGAGACTGCTAGAAACAGGATGTTTTTATTTGCAGTGCCTGTTTGAAACTGATGAAACAAGGAGGGAGGAAACCTATTGTTTATTTTTCTTCTCTACAGGAGTCTGCATGTTTAATAACAGTGAGGCACTGAAATATTCCTTAGCCAAACCTCCAAGGGTTGATGTTCTCAGGTCATGTCTGTGTGATTTTTTTTTTTTGGCACTGCACATCATCTACATCTTGTATCGTACATGGAGGGAGTATTATGTGGTTTTGGAGTGTGGACCATTTCCATAGCAGTCTCTATTTTTTGGGTCAGATTTTGTGCCGGCCTCCAAAATCTCCTTTGCTGTCCTATCTGCTTGCTCATAAATCAGTCCTGAGGGATGCTTCGTCCCCCCCTCCAGGCAGCCCCAGCACAACATACAGAGTCTGACCCACCTCGGTGCTTTTTTTTCCCTTTTACTGTGATACTCACTACCCCATTCTCTGAGCCTTTTCTTACCTTTATTTTCAAGTATGTATGCACAATATTGGGCAAGTGTCTCAGCTAGCCTGAAAGTAAGAGGTAGTGGATGAGAGGTAAAGCTTTTAGGAGTCCTGAGGATAAAATGGAGCAGCTTATCAAAATCACTTCCTGGCTAAACAGTTCTGGATTTTGCTGCCTCTTTGTTTTATCAAAGTCCAGCTTGTCACTGTTTTCATTCTGATGATTTTTATTTTTTTTTTTGGTGGAAAAAAAAAAAATAGCCCATCCCTTTCTGTAGAGAAAAACCTGCTTTTCAGTCAAAGCCTGGTTTTCAGCAGAAAACGGTAGGAAATTGATCCATCCCTATCGAAAACCTGCCTCTGCAGCTTTCTGTCACCGAGGCTGGAGTGCACGCGAAGCAGCAGTTGCCCTTCTGTGCTCCCTCGGCCGCTCCAGCGAGATCTTGTGTGCTCCAGGCAGGCACGTCAACAGCCACGCGTAATCCATGTCTTTGGGGCGAAGGATGATGAATGCCCCCAGCGTCCGGCTGTAATAACCTTGGGTGTTGCTCAGAGTGGACTGCTGCTGTTGGAATGGGGGAATAGAGTTTGGGCTGGGTGGGGCGAGGAGCTCTAATTATTTGCCGGATAGGAATCCGACCTTCTCTATTCACTGCTTAATTAGGCTGTCCAGAAGCTGGGATTAAAGACTTTGCGTTATTGGCTGAAGAAAAATAAAGATGGTTCAACGTGACTTCATCAAGCAACCTTCAACGGCATCTGTTATACTGCCCCAAATCCTGTGTGCATTTTGAACCCGTGGCCCTGAAGCGTGGCAGTGAGTTAGTACTTAGAGATTTCTCCTGGACATTTATTCTGAGGGCTCAAGTTGATGGCCGTGAACCTGACTACCGGGGATGCTTTTTCTGTGTCTGGCTTAATCGGGTTGATAGACTGTCCATCATTTATTTTTATTTGTATTTAGGAGAGGGGAAATGTGTTGCATGGAGTCTGTTGGACAGCTGTATGCGGTGACAGCAAACAGCATCTGGCTTGGACCTTGCAGGCTTGTGGCTGCCCAAAATAAACCAAAGGGTGTTTAGTACGCAGGGTGGGCATGAAGGAAAACAAAAAGGGGCGAAGTGTGCTCCTGTCCCAGCCCAAGCACTGCTGCGCGTTCAATATGGTCAACCCAAGCAGGGAATTCCATCTGTGTTTAGTGCGGTTTCTGGAGAAAGAATTCTGTAGGCAAGCACAAAGACCCAGTGACTCGTCCCCCAAGAGCTGGGGCTTGGAAAACACTCTCCTGACTTTGGAATTTAGGTGAAGTTATACCATCTTGAGTGAAACCGAGCCTTCTGCTGCAGGCAAACAGCCCTTGGCTGGAAAACTGCCTGATGGTCTTGCGGTGGGATGGCATCGTAGGGTGGGCATGTGATGGATTTAATCTGCTGTTTCCAAACCGCTCTTGTTCACACAAATGCTTTTATTGTAAATGCCGAGGGGTTTTTTATATATTGGATTTTTAGAACGGGATGTTCATAAATGGTTAAGTTAGAGTGGGGTAAACTGGTGGTTTTCTTTCTCGCGGTGATTTGCAGGCTACAGTCAGGGCAAGAGGAGAAAAGCTGCTTCTGTAGTATAGTAATAATAAATAGGAAGCAAGTGTCTAGAGATGTTCGGCATGTTATTGTGCTCCTTAAAATACATATGCCTTGAAGTCTGCCAGGCGCTTTGTTCTACAAAGCATATGGTTTAACAGATAAAATGATTTCTGACCTGGAGACCTGAACTGACAACTTTGGAGACAAACAAAAACCAGGATGGCTCCATCTGTCAGGCCTGTTTCATCTCCATGCTGCTTACTGACATTTATGTGTTTGCATCAGGAAACTCTGCTTCAGTGCCCCTTTCTCTGCCTTCCCCAGAAGTCAGTCAGCATCCGTCCTTGTGTCTTAGTGTGGTGCATGCATTCAACTCCAGGCTTCTGGCCGTGACCTCTGCTTTGAAGGGCTTTGCCACCTCTGTGAAATGCTGCTTTAGTGGTTGCTTGCTGAGGGAACAAGTTGGCTGCTGGATTCAGTCTGAAGCACTGATCAGGATCTCTTCTTGCCCTCTCTGGGGGTCAAGAGCTTGCCATAAGACTTAGCAAGACAAGTTAGCTCCATCTTTGTCTTGATGCCAAAGGATAATTCATAGATGTCACTCTAGTGGCATATTCTTTTGGATAACAAAAGCTTTGGGTGCTGGCCCTTGTGCTCTGCTTCCATTTCAGTTTGCTGTGTCTGTGGTTCTAAATCCAAGATCTCTGTTCATCTGTCTGGCAGTGGTTTGATGGTCCTATCTGGCCATATACCCATGAGTATACATCCTACCAATTTTCTGTAATACTTGACTCTTGCATGAGACAAGAGGTATCTCTTGCAGAGGTGCTTGCTGAACCAATTACTTATATCGCTGTTGAACTTAAGGACTGAATGATGATCTAGAAAGCCCACCTGGCCTCTTCTTGCAGACCATAGTTTTTCATCAGCCTCTGCATGGTCACTGCATTCAGGCCTTGGTTGCAGTAGGGAGTGGTAGCATCCAAGATTGGGTAGTGCCCAAAACTGCTCATCTGTCTCCATTCATAGAATCACAGACTGGTTTAGGTTGGAAGGGACCTTGAAGATCATCTCATTCCAACCCCCCTGCCCTGGGCAGGGGCACCTCCCACTAGACCAAAGACTAGGTAAGCCCCATCCAGCCTGGCCTTAAACACCTCCAGGGATGGAGCTTCCACAGCTTCTCTGGACAACCTGTTCCGGTGCCTCACCACCCTCAAAGTGCAACACTTCCTCCTAATATCTCCTCTAAATCTCCCCTCTTCCAGTTTGAAGCCATTCCACCTTGTCCTATCACTCCATGCCCTTGTAAAAAGTCCCTCCCCAGCTTTCCTGTAGCCCCTTTAGGTACTGGAAGGCCACGATAAGGTCTCCCTGGAGCCTTCTCTTCTCCAGGCTGAACCACCCCAACTCTCTCAGCCTCAGGAGAGAGCAGTGCTCCTGGAACCAGGCTTCATGCATCCACAGCAGCTTGGGTAGTAATAGTGGCTTTGCCCCTGGAGAAAGGAGACTGGAAGATAGGACAATGAGATTGGAGATGTCCCACATGCACATGTATGCATGTGCTTTCTGGGGGTGGGTAGCGAGGGGTGGGTGCTGCCAGCTCCGAGACTTTGGGTGATGAACTTTCCCGTGCTGCCTCCTAGAGTAAACTTTGACTTTTTCCTCCTTGTCTCATCATTCTCTCGTTATCCCCAATCTCCCTGCGTATGTTCAGTGGTAGAACAGATGATGGCTTAGGACAGGGGGATTATTTCCGTTCTTACCAGCAAATGTATGCCCATGTAGTTTACTTAAAGCTGAAACTAAAAAGCCAGCAGCGTCTGAGAACAGCTCAGCTAAGAAGTTTTAAGCAAACATTATTAGATATGACCTCTTATTTATGAAAGACTTTGCAGACGAAAGTCTGTTACCCTCTTACTGCCTCAGCGAAAGACCTATTTTCCCAGTCATAATATCCCCGCCGGCAATCAGTCTGATTAGAGTTTAGGATGATGCAGTAAATATATGAAAGCTCAATTTAACCAACGGCACAGAAGCAAATAATAATAAGTTGGGGCCTTTGGCCATAAAAATGCAAACGTTTACCTTGAACGTTGACTTAAACCATTTCAATTTTGTGCCAAATGAGGCTTGAAATGTATCACCCAATGTACAGTGTCCAACCAATAAAAATTGCCTTAAATACGGTACTTTCCTGCTGGCAGCGGGCTACAGAAGTTAAACACCTTTCTTTGTTGGGGCTCCCTGGAAGTGATGCAATAACCCATGGGTTTGGTTTGTTTGTTTATTTTGGGATCTCGGAGCAAACTGTGAATATTCGCTGATGCTTGTGGGGGCTTTCTGCTGTCACCTGGACTGCATGGCAAACTAAAGCTTTGGTGTCTTTCTGCTCCAACGTAGCCAAGCCTGCAATTTTAGGTTGAAGGATGAGGATACGACAAAGGAGAAGTATAGATAGATAAAGCAAAGCCACCAAAATCTTCATCCCTTCACTTTACTGAGCTTCCCGATTCATTAGCAGGCCTGATTATCCAGTTCCTTGGCTTTAATCTCTAATTAAACACCACTGCAGACAGCGTGTTTGTGCCAAGCTGAACATAAGTGGCCTCTTCTTAATAAACGTGTAACTATGATCTCTGTACTGTTAACCAGAAAAATGTGAGAGCCTGAAATTCTTAGGGAATGGTAATTGCCAGAGACTTGCTGCTTCCCCCCCCTTTAAATACACAGTAGATGACCATTAGGCTTTCAGTATCTTTTAAATGGTAATTCCTTAAATCAAAAGCATTTAATGGAAAAAAAAAAAAATACGGAGGGGAGGCCTCTGTATGTGACTGTTAGGCAGTAAGGTGGTAATTAATCTGTCTGGAGAAGAGTCCCGGAGCTGGGGGTGTTATCTTTTGTTTTCAGCTCTCGGTGTTTCCTCGGCCAGCTCTCCATGGGGACCAAAGGATGCTCCAGCAGGTGCTAACTCCTGACTGCACTGAAATGTCTTCTTGTCTCGAGAGCGGGTTAAGGATGTTCAGTGCTGTCTGAATTTCACTTCTGGTTTTGGGTCAAGCCTATGTTTGGGTGGTCCATGTGGGAAAATTCTTTGGGGGAAGAAGCCAAGTGTATGTGGTTTAGGGTAGAATAACTATGATGTTACGTTATTCTGCTGCTTCTCCTAAGAACTGTTGGTTTAACAGCAGCAAACAGCTCTGGAATGGGTTAGACAGGATCACACCAGCTCTGCAAGGGCGGTAACATCTAAACGGCTCAAGCCTGATTGCAAAAGCACAGTTGATTACACCTCACCCCTACGCGTGTACAGGCATTTTCTTTAACCTCGTGTAGCGTGCTGCCTAAAATAAGAACAACGGCTTCTTTACAGAAAAAGCACGAAGGGGACAAAGGTTTGCAGCTGCTGCATTGACGCTTCTGCATGACACAGGGCTCAACCAGTGCTGTGTTTTAGTTTACAAAATCTGGGACTGGCTAGAAAGCTTTTGGCCAGAACTAGAGAGGCTGAGGGACGTGGATAAGGATGTGGGAGGTGTCCCTGCCCATGGCAGGGGGGGTTGGAACTAGATGATCTTCAAGGTCCTTTCCAACCTAAACCATTATGTGATTCTGTGCACGTGCAGCTCAAGGTTGCATCCACACGAAGTAGCGTGTGCCAGAAAGCTCTACAGCGTGTACAGCTACGCCTGCCTGCCCACGTGGGTGGTTTCCCTCCTGTTTTTTCGCTCTTGCCTCTTAAATACCTGCTTCCTTTCCCTTTTGGTAATCTGTAAAGTTGGGCTTGGGCAGAAGCGGACCTCCTGAATCCCTCAGGGCAGGGGGCTGGGCTCTAGGTGGGGAAAGGGGGATTGCAACTGCAGAGCAAATAGACAGAAGGTATTTTCTCCCTCTTTACTCTGAAACCGCTCCTTTAAAGTCACAGGGGGGGATGACACTTCTTTTTCCACACCCCCGGGGCAGTGGTTCAGCTGCGGAGGCTGCAGCAGATGGAGAGGCCGCCCCCATCGCTGGAGGCATTGCTATAAATTCTCTGTGCCCTCAGAGGTCGATGCTGCGCAGTGGACATCTCCTGGTGCTCCGTGGTGGGGGCACTGGGTTCCAAGGTCCAGCCTTTTGCTGCCTCCGAGGCGAAACGGGGCACTTGCTCTTCAGGGCTTGGCTGAGGAAGGATGATGCTCTGATTTCCAATACCTGCAGCCCAAGGGGCTGCCTGAGCCTGTGCCCCCCAAGTTTAGAAGGGTTGGAGCGAGGTGAGGTCACCCTGCCCGTTTGAGTGTACCTTTCAGCTGTTGGGTTCCATCAGGGGTGGGCTCTTTTTTTTTTTTTTTTTTTTTTTCCAGTAGACACGTGAGCAATCCCAAGCCTTCCCCCAGCACCACCTTTTGGGTTTGTTATTTTTTCCTCCCCTGAGCAGATGTGAAGATGGTGCTTTTGTCAGCTTTCCTCCTGCTCGGGAAAAAAAAAAGGGGGGGAGTGGGGGGGAAGAATTTGAAAGGAATATTAAATTCAGGAAGGGTGTGCAGAAGGGGGATGAGAGCAAGTTTTCCTGTTGCACATCAGAGCCTCGTGTCCCACATTCCCCTCCTCGAGGCGGATCCTTTGCCTTGATTTCTCTTCTTTACCTTTTTCTTTTCTTCTGTCATGAGTCCTGGAATAATTAGTTACTAGCAACTCTGTGTGTGTGGTTTTTAAAGGCATCTTTTATATCAGCAGCATGGGTTCCCTTTGCCACAGCGCTCTGCAGTGGCTCATCCCCTTGAAGATACACAATCAATACTTCTCCTGAACCCACTGATATACTTGGCCATCACTTAAATATCATTACAGGAAAGATTTTAACAAGATCACTGCACATTATACTTTAAAGTTTGACTTTAAAAGAATGCCTAGGCTTTGCTAAAAGGCATTAGTAATGGGATTCTCTATCTTTGAGCTTAATTTATTCTGAAGAGAAAAAGGCCATTATCTTAAATCTTTTTTTTCCCCTTTTCCTCCTCTAACAAAAGAGAAAAAAGGAAAAAGCAGGTCTCTGAAGTCCAGTACTTATGGCAAAATCATTGTTTAATTACTTACTCTTTTAACCCTTTGGAGGAAGGTGCGGTTATGGGGAGGTGGGATCCAACTGCATTTTGGTGTCACGTCTCCTGTTGCTCGACAAACAACGCTGGGGTTGGTGTATTTTCCAGCCCATCCTCCTCCTCCTCCTCCTCCTCCTCCTCCTCCTCCTCTCGACCTGCTTTGCTCCAGGATTAGCAAGTTGATGGCCTCTCTTTGCTGAGAAAACTAGAGCCGTCTGTGTTATGCAGTGTCATAGCTTTGCTGTCGGTATGCCCTGACTAAGCCAGAAGGTCGGATAGCAAAATCCTGGGATTCCTCAGTGTTAGCCAACAACTGCAGCATGGGCACCTCCATCTGAAAGACTTCCTTGTGACAGACAAACCCTTCTTTGCAGAGTTCTCATTAGCTAGGCCAAAAATCAGACCGGAGGTGAGTACTTGTCCATGGATGTATTGCGTGCAGAGAATGTTTGGAACATCTGTTGGGCTCTTCAGGGTTTGATTTCCATCAATACTACCAGAGCAGAGAGCCTCCGAACCTTCTGTTATTAACACTCAGCCAAATTTGAATTTTTTTGGTGTGTCCAAAGCCTGCATTATGCTTGTGCTTCAAAGTTGAGCAAAAAGCCTTGCCTTGGGTTTAATTCCACTTGAGGATAGGTCTTGCTTTGGATTAAAGCATACGGATCTCTTGGATTAGGCCAGAGATGGAACCCAAGCTCAGCTTTCAGCAGAAGTATTTTTTGTGAGGCTGAGGAGCGGAACCCAGGAGAGCTTTTTTCCAATTCAGAGCGAAATGTGGTTCCCCGGAGTGCTGGGATGCGAACCTTCATTCACGTGCGTGTACTTAACTGGGAAATCTGTGGGGTGCTGGAGCAGAGAAGAGCAGAGGCTTTGCCCCAGGGCTTTGGGAAGTGTGTGTTAACTCCAGATGTCCTGCATCTTGGGCTGTGACTTTCTCATTGCACTTGAATTGGTTTCTGCTCTCTGGGGCCTTTCTGGGTGGAGGCAGAACTCTCTATCCCTTAGAGCTATAGCTGTTGGTGCCTGAGTTATCATACGAGCTAAGGATCAATTATACATTAGAGACCTGGTAATGATGAGAATTAAATGAGCTTTTGCTGAAGTGTGCTGTGCTTCTGTTCACCTTCAAATAGAAACTGCTCCGGAGAGCGCCAACATCTGCACAAATAATCTGTCTTCTGGAAAGCACATTGATCTCCTGTTTACATATGGGAGTGTTCTACTATTGTCTCTCCTGGGACAATGAGCTCTGCATTCAAGAATACAGGACAGGATGGTTTTCCAAAGGACTGTGCCTGGTGTGTGCACATCACCTCTTGGTTCTGGTTATGGGCAGCATGGAGGCAGCAGGGTCCTGTACCCAGGGCTCAGCCTCCTCTTAGGCTGTCAAGGCTTTGCTGTGTAGCGTTGTGGAGCATCTATCTGGACACATGGATGCTCCAGCTGCTCCTTCACAGATCTGTAGGGAGTTTCAGCTTTTGCCAAAGGTGAAAAATGGTGTTTCTACTAAAGCACTGCTGGGTGAACCCAGGACCCTGCCTCCCAGGACCGATGGTTCTGAGCACCTTTTTTTGTTGGCATTTGTTGTTCTGTCTTTCTCCAACGCTTGGGTTAAGTCAACCAAGCTGGCTTTGGCATTTTGCTTGTCCTAGGTCTGGATGCTTTTCAACTTCGACCCTAACCCAAGGGTGTGTTGAGTCATTCAAGGTTTCTAGCACTTTGGATATTTTCTCATGGTTTTGGTCCTAAGCATGACTTAAACCTCGGTCTCCTGACTTTAAACAAGTATCACTGGGTGTCTGTAGCATAACCTTTAATTTGTGCAACTTGTGTAGATTGATGTAGAGTCCTTGTGACAATCCAATCCAGTAGTTAAAGCAACGTCGGGTACTTTTCTTCTGCTGTTTGAATCCGTTTGACTCAGTTTCTCCCTATGGTAAAGTGATATTAATGATGCTTACCTATTTCAGTGCAGTTCTGAAGGTTAATTTATTTTTTCCAAAGCACTTAGCAAACATTAAATCTCAAGTATTATTATCCACAAGATGCATTGATTTGCAGAGTGTGGCCATATTGTCTAGATTTCTTTTTTCCTTTAAAAATTTCAATCCATTAGAAAGGGAGGGGGGGGAATAACCCCTAGCTCTTATACAAGACAAAATAGTTACATAAACAAAGAGCACAAAATATCTAATCAATGAGAAGGCAAATGGGGCCAATTGCGTATCAGCTCCAGCCTCCAATTATGGTTCGCGTGGACTGCACTGGAGAGTCGGGGCTTGCTAGGATGGATGCTGCCCTGCAGGAGTGCAGTGACAAGCTTGCAGTGCCAGTGCTGGTGGCGGCTCACCAGCTGTGCACCGCAGTATGACATTTTCCCACTTTTTTTTCCTTATTTCCGTGCACCGTTATGCTACTCTGTGCTGCCTCCAGTTGCCCTTGGTTATTTAAAAGGAGTGGCTCATGCGTCATTGGGAAAATCAAATTCTTCCAGCAGAAAGCAGTATTATTTACACACCTATGCTGCTGTTATCTCTCTCAGGACAGGGCAGTACAGACTGGCGGTTTTGGGGGTACTGAATGCAACCACAGGGAATAAATCATCAGGGAGCAGCGGCGAAGAGCAGGGTTGTTCCTGCAGCTCCTCGACGATGCTGTAATTTACCCTATCAGGCACAGCAGGACAGGAGAGATAACTGAATACTTTCTGTTAGGGTGGGGGAACTGACAGAAACGGTGGGGTGTGTGTGTTTTTTTGGTTTTTTTTTTTTGTTTTGTTTGGCTGAGTGGCAATATAATAGCAAGCATTGTGTTTTGCTCCATTTTTACTTGGAAACCTAAGATGGAGTAAGCAGAGACTATCTGATTATTTTTTTTTTTTTTTTTTTTTTAGCCTGTTCAGAGTCATGAAAGGTGTCCCCTCCCCAGCTCCAAATCAATCATAACTCCCGTAGACTCATCGATTTACAGACAGCATGAAACCACCTGCTCCCTACGTCCCCAGGTTATTCTTTTTTTTGTGAGAAATTCTGAATTTTGCATTAGTGTGAGGTAGTAAGAGGCAGGACGGTTGTAACCAGGGGCTGAGGCCAGCAAGTTGCACCTACCTTGACCTGCTCCTGTAGCTCGCAGAGCCCAGCTCCAGTGTTCTCAGCTCCTCACTGCTCACATCTGCACTGAGACCAAGAAAACTTCATAGAATGGTTTGGGTTGGAAGGGACCTTGAAGATCATAGAGTTCCAACCCCCCTGCCGTGGGCAGGGACACCTCCTACTGGACCAGGTTGCTCCAAGCCCCGTCCAACCTGGCCTTGAACACCTCCGGGGATGGAGCAGCCACAGCTTCTCTGGGCAACCTGCGCTGGGGCTCACCGCCCTCAAAGTGAAACATTTCTTCCTGATATGTATTCTAAATCTCCCCTCTTCCAGGTTGAAGCCATTCCCCCTTGTCCTATCACTACATGCCCTTGCATAAAGTCCCTTCCCAGCTTTCCTGGAGCCCCTTTAGGTACTGGAAGGCCGCAGTAAGGTCTCCCTGGAGCCTTCTCTTCTCCAGACTGAACAACCCCAACTCGCTTGTTTCTAGCAAGCCTGTAAAATCGTAAGCTTTTGAATCAGAGATGAGTTTCCTATCCTAGGAACCAGCTCTTGCTGGTAGTCTCTAGTCTGGCGTTGATGGTTCAAGTGTTGGGTCTTCCTTGGGGCAAAGTCATGCCACCTCCTGCTTAATCCTCTGAGCCTGCTTATTTTCACTGTAGAAAGTGGATGTGTGGAGTTTCATTGGGCTTTTGGGCTTCTCTGCCTTCGCTTCTCTTGTGTGGTAAGCACTCGAATTTTGCCATGGCGCACCAGTTTCCAAGACATGGAAAACCGAAGAAGCTATTGCTTTTCAAGAAGCTAAAAAGCATGTGTGTTTTCTTCAGTTTTGTTTGCTACTGGATGGGATTCACGTTTGCAGAAGTGCTTTGATGTTCCAGGCAGATGGACCCGGCAGCAGTGCAAAGTGCTGTTGTTCCCCTCCAATGACAAGATGTGAAAGCTGAAGATGCACTTGTAACGAACTTCCCCCCCCAAATCTGAAGTGTGCCGTGGGTTTCAAAGCTGATCTGCTCGGCGCCTCTGTCCTTTAGAAGGAGTGGTCCTTGTGAGGCAGTAGATTACAGCAGTAAGTGCGTACCGCTGAATGGGATCTCTCTCCTGCAGTACACGCTTTCATTGTCCCAACCACATTTTGGTATTTGCCATAAGCCACGCGCTCTTATGAAAAACCATTTGCAAGATAAGTAAAGGAAAATGTAATCCCTGAGTGGAATGAAGGGTGCTTTGAAATGAATGGGGGATAATCCTTTTGTTGTCTGTTACAAATGCACTTTATTTCTGCATTATCTGAGCATGAGAATAGACTGTTCGCTCAGCCAACAAATCCACTGCAGCACCCTCTCCCCAATGCGTCAAACCCAAGTGGCAGGCGGCAGAGCAGCCTCTGAAATTCCATAGGTCGGCGGCTTGCAAAAAGGTTTCTTTTGAATTTCAAAATCCGGATGGCGTGATTATTTTGGCGCTCTCAATGCGCAGAGTCTTGGCTTAAGTCAAGCTGAAAGACGTGAGCTGAGATTGACAAAGCGGTCTGAGGGATTTAGCTGTCTACCTGCCCTTCATTTTTTTGATCAAGATGGGTAGGGAAATCTGCCTAAATTGCTTCTGAAATCACAAAGCCCAATCTCTGCCCCAGGGTGCTTGTGGTCAGGGCAGAAGAATTTCTACCTTCTGCTTTCAGTGTGTTTGCCTTTTTTCTTTGTTGGCAAACTTCTCATAGCACGTTCAAGCCCATTGACTTGTGCAAGGAGATGCTTCCAGCTTTTGCAGAGCGTGGACTTTTTGACCTGCGTGGCCAGCAGCCAGGCGTGATCCATCCGGCCACACCGGCAGAAAGCAAAGCTCAGAGTTTTAAAGACTGAATGCTGCATAGTCTTGAACGGTAGCATCTATTTTCAGCTAATGTTAAAGTCCTTTAGTTACTGCAGGCATTGATTCTCGGGGCCTGTAAAATGAGTCACAGCATGGCTTCTCCTTGTTTTTTTTTTTGTGAGTAACCTAAGTTCAGGAGATCTGTCATGAGATGTATTTGTTCACTCGGATTTTATTGCCTGCCATACCCAGCCTCCAGCCAGCAATTCAGAAGTTCCTTATGCTTTCCCTCCCTCCCTCCCTCCCTCCCTCCCAGTTTGAGGCATAGTTTCCCGTCGTGTTTCCCTGGTGCATCAAAGACAGGGTGCAGATTATTTTGGGGTTTGGTTTTCCTTGAGGAAAGTCCTTGGAAGTGAGGTCTGTCCTGGGTCAAACGTTGTGCGGCTTGCAACTCGGGCAGTGTCTCTTCCCGGGTAAATTGCCAGCAGCAATGCTTGATGCCCCAAAGCAGGAAATATTATGGGGTCCCATCAGAGCCCAGTGGTGCGGGGACCATCGTGGTTTTCTATAATCAACAGGTCCAAGCCTGAAGCTCCCAGCAGTCCCACAGCCTTTAACGTGGATGGTATCAGTCTTGGAGTAATCCAGTTGCTTTTAGTGAAACAATTCTAGCTGGTAGCATTTGTCTTTGCAGGCATTGTAATTAGGGGAGAAGAGGAAATTAATTAAAAAGCTAATTATAAAGCCCATGAATGTTGTTTTCGAATCTTTAAATGAATTTACTTTTGCGAAATGCCACCTTTGCTGATTTATTCAGCTCTGGTGGTGGTGGTAGGTGGGGAAACTGAGGGAAACAAAGCATCATTTCCTGACGCGGCATGATGCTGTGCTGTCTTCTAAGGAGATTATGCCATATATGATCGAAAAGACACAGGAACAGCACTAAGCTGACGGTAAGCCTGTTGTCTTCCAGCTTTTTCCATTATGAAGCACAAAGGAAATTCAAGTTTTCTGGCTCCTGGAGTCTCCTGCCATTCTAATCTAAAGCTAATCCCTTCAAACAAGCGCGCCGTCTGCCCTTGGAGCAGGTTTGTCATGGGGTCTTGCTTTCTTGGGAGCTACGAAGCACTGCAATTAATCTGGGTGTTTAGGTGGCTTCTTCTGGATCACGTTGCACTCGGCAGCAATTTAAACCAAGTGTCCACTGGTAAATGGTAAAAACTACCCAGGGAAAACATGTGATGTTCCCATGCATAGCAAATGTATTCATTAGCATCAAAGCTATTACGCAGAATACCAAAATGACCTTGCAGTCATTAGAAGCTAGGTATGTTATGACTTAAGTTTAGAGGGACTTGCATTACAATGTAAAATCTAATTAGTGTTACCTCTACTAATTGCTACATATTGCTGAGATATATAAAAATGAATGCACGATTGATACCAGGTACCACCAATGCTAAGGCTAGCCCCCATTTTTGAACAGGAAGATAAATTTACGGTGGTAACGAGTAACAGTAATTTAGTTACCTTCATTGACGCTTTATTAATGCATCTTTTGTTGTCTGCCTGAATGTAAAGAAGGTTTTTGTATGTGGGTTATGACTGTAGGGCTCACTAGTAAGGCTGTTGGAGTCAGTGGGTAGAAATAGCGGAAGGAGCTGGTAGGGAAGTATATATTGGTGATGGTGGATTTGCCAAAAAGCTGGTCCAGGTGCCTCACACGAGGCTGTGGCCGCGGATTTGGGAATAGAACCTTTACCTGTGCTGCTGATGTTAAGGGAAACACTGAGGTTTTATGCTCCAGTGCCTGTGTGTCCTCTCCCCAAAGCTAAAACTTCTGATTTTGGGGCTGGAGATCTTGGTATGAAGTCTCTATGAATAAGCTCAGCGATGGGTTCACCGAGGAAGAATTTCTGCAGGAGACTTTGCTCCCTGTAGGCACTGTCTGTATTTTCATGTATACAGGTAATCAATTGCTCTTTTAATAAAGAGAACAACTTTGTCTTCAACCTGCCTTGCTGGTGAACAGTACGTGTAAAGTAAGGTAAGCTTGGAGTTAAGTGAACCAACCCAACAGTAGAGGTGTTGGAAATAGAGTTGGTGTGACCGGCATTGTGCCTCTCTGCTCCAGTAGTTTTGTTTCTACCATAATTATAAGTCAGAGGGTCGATGGGGGTCTAATATCAAGGGAAGCAACTGGCAATATGTTAGAAACAAAACAGCAACCAAGAACAACTGCAGACCCCAAAGCTTCCTGTAGGAGATGGCTACGCATACCTGAGTTGCTGACTTCTGAACACTTTGGCTTCTCAGCCTCGCCGCACTTTTGTTTCCCAGCTGCCTTGGTGTTTGGGTGGGTTGTGTTTTTTTTTTTTTTTAGGGTTTTTGTTTGTGGGTGGTAGTTTTTTGGGTTTTGTTTTTTTTTTTTTTTCAATAAGCAGGTTAAGAAAAATTGAACTGCTGATAATTAAAATGAAATCTTTGTTCCGTGTGATATCTAGTCCTAGGAAGTCATCATCAGAGCCAGACAGTGATATTTTGATAGTTAGACTTTTTTTTTTTTTTGATATCTGGAGGGAAGTTACAAAACAGGGAAGGACGGCAGGCCTAGCAGTTTTATAATCGCTCTTTCTAATGTGCGGTATCATGGGATGCCTCTTAGATGTCTCCACAGTGGCTTATGTGTGCTTCAAACACGTGTGCTGTTAAATGCAGAAACCAGCTACTGAATTAATGAATGCGGCTTCAAAGGACCCTCCCCCCTTTCCCAAGCTGGAGATCTGAAGGCGATCTCGAAGTGGGTGACATGCCTTTGAAAATTATGCAGCGCAAACAATAAACCTCATTAAATAAAGTCAGCAAAAGCGGCACAGCAATCCAATGTGGAGAACGGACACGGGGGGACCAACGTGGGGTTTCCTAACCAGGTCCAAGGCAGGCAGTAGCAAAAAATGGGTGCGAGCTGGGAGCAGAGCACATCTGAGTGCCCTTTGCTTATTAGGTTGTAGCGTTCCCTCTGAGGAGCTTTTGGATGCAGAATGAGCATGGGTGTGATGCCAGCGAGTCTTCTGTTGTAGGCTGACTCCAGCAGCGCACGGGCAGCTCTGCCAGTGGAGGGGTTTGGATGGGTCTGTCTACTGGGAAGAGTCGAGCAATGCAAGGTGGAGCTGCTTACCTGCTCCGTCTTCACGTTGGTTGTGGTGTGGGGAGGATGAAATCAGTGCCTTGATAGGCTACAGTCTCATTCATACTGGAATGTCTATTAACATCTGGTCCACCTCTAACATGAAGAGCGCTTGGCTCCACGACCACCACCTCCAAAGAGGACCCACCCTCCCGTTGGGCATGGGGCCAGCTTAGCCGCCTCGATGCTTTACCCGTTCTGAAATGAGGATTAATGAGTTCTTCCATCTGATACTTGTTTGAGATTTGCCATTTGGGTTCATTTTAAGCTAATTTTATTCTCCACGTCGCTGGCAATTTATGCAGCAAATGCAATTATTGGAGATGAACGCCTGCCACAGCTGAAGGCTAGAAGTGCCACTTCCTTGGATGCGTGAGGAGCAGAGAGCCGGGGAATTGGGACAGGGGGTGGGGGGAAGGGAAAAAAGAATATTAGAAAAATAATCTTTCCCCACAATACTCTCAGAGCTGATACGCACACCTTCATAAAAAAGTAATTTAATTTTCCCAGTGCAGCACGAAAAGGAGATCTAATTATCCACTTCTAAATTGCTTTCTTAATTTTTCAAAACATGGCTTTTTGTTTATGCCTTTCCCTGAGCCCTGCTTAGAGGCTGCTGTGGAGCTCACCTCCATATGGAGGTCACCGATAACGCCACCTGGAAACGTACTTTCTCATGATAGCAGGTGTCGGAGCTCCTAATGTGCCGTGGGGGCCTTTTGTCCTCTGTAATGGTGCTTCTCCCCATGAAGACATCCTCCACACGACGGTGCAAAAGGCAGGACGCGCTGGTAATTTGGGAAGCAGTCCCGGAGCTTGGCTGGGGAACGCACGTCAAACTCGGGTTGCCCGTTTTCTTGAGATTTCCAGGCGTTTTGCTGCCTCAAAGCCTTCTGCGACTTTTGGCATTTTTGCGTCTCGTTCGGAAGCGTTTCTACGTCCTCGCGGTCTGTTGTGCATCAGTATCAAAGAACATAATCCTCTGTAATGAAATTTCTGGCGTCTCCTGGAGATTCCCGCAGGCGCTGCCTTTTAGGCAGTTTATTTACCTTGTACCTGGACAGTACTTTCCACCGAGTCCCCAAAGGCTCGTGTTTCTGCAGGAAGCTCTTGTAAAAATCATCAGCTGGTGTTAGAGCAAAGAGAAGTGTTTGGAGGAGAGAGGAAAAAAGACAAAAACCAAAAAAAGACCAACAAACCCACACCACAACTTGGTTTTGATCATATTGCAAAGTGCCCCTCTCCACGCTTCATGTATTCTTCACGTGGATTTCCCTAAAGTTCAGCTAACAGGCTTGCCTTCTGAATTTATAATGATGTACACGCACACCTTCTCTAATATTTATAGGATAAATTCTACTTTAGTGATTATCGTGAGTTTCTGAAAAACAGATTTTAGATGTTGGAGATGACATGACACCTTCAATTATTTACTGGTAACTGCTTTCAGACTGCCGGCTGCAATTTGTCGGTGTTAAGGTATGCGGAGGCTCACAAAACAGTTCAGACGTATGTTGTCTATGTTTTGAACTTTTTTTGTGTTGGATCCTGCTGTTAAACTCTCCTTCAGCATTGTTGGGACTGGGCAATAAGTTTTGCACGGAAAGCCACAAGGGTGGGATTTTTATTCCGTGTTTGTCATTGGTGCTGGTGGGTTTTGATTAACTTTTAATTTTTTTGATTTAAAAAAAAAAATCCCTCGAAACTTGATGCCAGCAAACCAGAGCTTTTTAGTTTATCTTGCATCTTCCCAGTTTGGCCGTGGCTGGTTGCACCGGGGGATGCGCAGCCGTAGGGTCGGGATTGGTCCCCGCGCATCTTCGGCGTGTGGGTCAAGGACTACGTGGGCCCGAGCTGTCAGCGGCTTGCGATGCTCGCCTGCGGAGCCTGCCTGTTCAATAATGCTCTAATTAACTACTGCAAACTTCAGAGGACCTAGCTAACTCTAATTGAGAGATCAACAGAGGCTGCAATGAAGTTAGATGTGCATACTAATTACTGAATTATCTAGCACCTGCTTTTGAGAGCAGCAGCAAAATATAAATACATTTTGTATTGTAAGGCCCGTGCTGTAAGGAATGCAAGATCTTGCGCGAGATGAAGCGCCTTGTCAGACAGATCTTAGATCCCTTTTAGCGTCTGCAGCTTCCTAGAGGCGGCTGCAAGACCTCATTTGACAAATCTCTATCCTTTATTTTTAGCCGGGGTATTGAGGCTGTCATGTTGCAGGCTCAACCTGCGAGGAGCCAATTAAGCAATATTCCAAACATTAAATCAGATGCTCCCGAGGTGGTGGGGAAGATGATGATGATGACGTACTTTGCGAGGCCCCGGTGAATTCTTTTTGGCACTGCAAGTTTCATGTCAGTGTCCAAATGACACTCAATTCGCTGCTGGCTCCCAAAGCCTCTTGGGGGGGGGTGTGTGTGTGTGTGTGTGTAAAAAATAAAAAAAGAAGTCGGATTCATTTTTCAACTGCTAAAGTGACAAATATAAAGGTTAACTATCCCAGACGTTAGTGCAGTGGTCTATTGAAGGTCTGTTGCAGATCATTCTTGGCATGGGGAGGAGAAACAGGTGAGGGGAGAGAAAAAGCTGCTTTTTTTCTTTTTCCCCTTCTTATTCCATTCTGCTCTCTTTTTTTTTTAATACTGATCTAAGGTGCGATTTCCACATCACCAACTCAATTGGCCATCACCATCAGCCCTCTGAAGGCAATAATTTTCTGCTAAGCAATTTTGTCACCATGCTGGAAGGAAAATGAAACCAGCGTTTCAGTGCTTTGTCCACCCTAGAGTCAGCACGTGGTGCGGTTCACCATCTCCACCACCACAAAGTGGTTATTCACTTTTTTTTCCGCTGCTCACTTAGCATAGAAAATGGTAAGTTAGTCACTTAGCATGGAATATACTTGAGCTTTGCTATTTCCTCCCTTTTGGGGGTTTTTGGTTGGTTGGTTTGTGTGTTGTTGTTCGTTTGTTTGTTTGTTTTGAGTATCGTATTTGCTTAGGTGTCATAAGACTGGTTGGCTGTTTTGATGGTTTCAAGAAGTATTGTTTAGGTTTGTTCCACAGCTGGTTGCAAACTTTGCTGTTGATAACTATTCCATCCCTCCTGAAAGGCAGGAGCTCTTGGGAAGCCTCCTGCTCTTGCAACGATGCTTTTGGCCATCATTGTTATGATCCACAAAGCCTTCAAATCCAAAATTCTTGAACATATTGAGCCAAAGCCAGGTGGGTGAGCAGGTTGGCACGGTGAATATTTTTTTTTTTTTTTTCTCGCACAGCTGTGTGTTTGCAGAGCAAATAACCGCTTCTTTGGAGTCCCATTCTGAACAAGATGTTGTTGACCTCTTGGAAAGACAGAAATGACTTGCCCATCACTGCCTTGTCCCAACGACACTCTTGCTTCTGATCAGCCAGCCTCGTGTGAATCCACGCGAGGTGTCTCCTGTATTTAGGAGAAGGGGGTTGTTAGAAATTCCTCTCTCGCTCCTCTTATCAGAAGCAAACCTGGGATTATTGACTGCTTGTGATGCTAAACTTCCTATACGCTGGCCTCAGCCTACTGCTTACTTTGAAAATCTTTTTGTAGCCGCAGTTGCCAAGCAACTGTCAGCTGTATTTCTAAGATGCTTACCGCCTTCAAGATGTTGGGACCCAAATGCTGCCGTTACGCTTGCCAAGATTACCATTTTCCCCAGGCAGCGGGCTTTGTGGAGGCCAGGTAGCGTTCTTCCAACTTTGGCCTTGTCTCTGCTCGCTTTATTAGCGTGCTTTCACGCAGCTCTCTGTCTGCTTACCCCAGTGATTATCTTGCTGGTTAGGCTCCACAGGGGTGCCTGGCTCTCCCCGTATGTCCTTCCAGCGTGTGCTTTGACACCTGGTGTGGTACTAAGTGTGTGAGCTGGAAATCCAGGTGTTGCTCCTTGTAACCAGTAAAAGCATTGCAGTAGTGTTGTATTTTTTCCTTCTTTTAGGAAAAAAAAAAAAAAAAAGTCTTTTTGTTAGGAGCTTAAGATCAGAATTAAACTAAAAACCAACTGAGAAGCTGGGTGTAGTGTGTCTTGGAGTTGTTGCCTGCCGTGCCTCCTGGACAGTGTAGCGGGGGGTGCTGTTGGCTTTTTGGGGGGTGCTGTTGGCTTTTTGGGGGGTGCTGTTGGCTTTTTGGGGGGTGCTGTTGGCTTTTTGGGGGGTGCTGTTGGCTTTTTGGGGGGTGCTGTTGGCTTTTTGGGGGGTGCTGTTGGCTTTTTGGGGGGTGCTGTTGGCTTTTTGGGGGGTGCTGTTGGCTCTTCGGCCAGGCTCGGGTCCTCACACATGGAAGCGGGCGCTCCAGGTCTCATTTGCAGCAGCAGAAGCCTGGTGGTAGCATCTCTCATGGCCTGCGCAGAACAAGAGGGCCAAGGGGAAATTAGAAGCCCATCAAACTTTGCCTACAGAAGTGCTTATTAACGGACTCCCTCTGTACATGGATATGCATGGTTTATTTCATTTTAGTGCCAGCCTATTCCATTTGGGTTAATAAAAGAAATATCCGTTCTATTAGGTGCATTACAGTGACAAAGCACCGAGGGAGAGGGAAGCTGCGTGCTTGTCAGCCGCCTGAGTATCGGGCTGTCAGTTGTGCCATCAAGCCTTCCTGCTTATTTGCAATTTTATTTTCAGATGTGATTGACATCTGGAGGCTCTGACATTCTCGGCACAAACATACAGCCTGTTATTATGCTTGCATTAACATTTTGATAAACACACAGTGCAGCATTGAAAAAGTAATTACATGTCATCACATCTCTGCCTCATCAAAGAAAACTTTGCTGTGTAATTGCTCCAAGATTTACCCAGGTACAATGTGCTGCTTCCACTAAAGGTTCCTTTCTATTGAAGAGTTTACATTTACCTTTTAAGATGCACAATATCTTTCCCCCATGGGGCTTTCTTGGGCTAAAATAAACTTGGCGATATAATTTAGCTTTCCATAAATATGCTTGGATATTAGAGTGCGGCACTCTTTGCATAATAGTTATTTAATGCTTGATGTAAATATGCTGCTTTATATATGGGCTAAGCTTTCAAGGTAAGTTTTTGACGACTGGGAGGAATAGCGCATTGTTACGTTGGTTTCTGCATTAGCAGAAGGGCCCTTTTGCACTTATATTTATATCAGTACTTCTCACAATGACATCTAATTTTACAATAAAGTGAGCCTAGCTGAAGCGCCTCACTGCAGATTCTAAAATATTGGCTATTTCCTCGCTTGTAAAGGACTTTTCTGATGTGTCTCTGAAAGAGGTATTATATGGAAGAATACAAATAATTCCAAGGGTTTTTTTTTTCTTTCCCCTTCAGAGCCAAGTAAGAAAGAGAAAACCTCATTCACGTTCAGTCAATAAATCTTGCCAGATAGACACTAAAAGACCTGAATGAAAGGTAGAAGGAAAGGGGGAAAAAAAAAAAAGTGTGACGATAAAACAGGTGAAAGTGGTCAATCGGACAATTGCTGGCCGCGGAGCGTTTTCAGGTTATGTTATTTAAGATGCTACGTGCTGGCTGAGTCAGCTCGCTCCTCGCTGGGTAGCCTGGATAATAATACAAGCCTGTTCCTACCGCTGGCTTGTGGGATTTTGTTCCCTTCGCTCAAATAGTGCTCGTCTGGACTCAAGGATTACAAGTTTTAAGTTGTGTCCCCAGTTCTGGTGGGGTAAGGGACTTAACCCCGATATATCCAGCAGGCAATGTGTTATTTCTGTCTGTGCATTTGAATTTTCACATTGCAAACTTTCTCCATTGTCTGTGGCTCGCTGGAGGAGATGTGGGGGCTCCTGCATCGCAAAGGGGTTGGTCTAATGCTTCTTCTGGAGAGGAGAGTAATTCTCAGGGTTGTTCGTGAGAGGAGGTTTAGGAGCAAATCCTTTGAGATGTCTCATCTTTCTTACTCTACAGCAGTTGGGAAAATGAGTGGGGAATGGTCTTAACAGTCCTTTCTTCCTATCTTCTGTCCTCTGCCTTTCATCAGGGCTTCTGTTTCCGAAGGAAAACATCCCCCTTCCTTCTGCAGGAACAAATTTTCTCTGCTTTCTTCTGGACATGTAAGGGGCATGGTGTCTGAAGTTTTTCCTCCTTGGCCAGCCTGTCTCCAAGGAGGTCCAAGCCCATCACTGGCGTATAGGATGGGAATTGTGTCGACCTTACAGCTGAGCATATCGGCTTTTCCCAAAAGCCGATTCCCTTTTTTCCCCTGGGACTGGTGCTCGCTCTGACAGAGGTGCCTGACGATATTGAAGCAAGCCAGCCCCTGCTGGGGTTAGGATCCCCAAAACCCGTGCTCTCTGCGGAGGGGAGCCTTTCTCCAGGAGGTGCCAGCAAGTGGTGCATGACAAGAGGTCCTGCTCAGGAGGAGCAGCAGCTTGTTGCATGCTCCAGGCGACGGTGCTGCCGCGCGTGTGGGCCGGGGAGATCAGCATCGCTGACCTTGTTGGGAGGGTGACTGTTATAAAAAGAAGCATTAAAGACGGACAGAATGCCGTGCGTTTCCAAGTGTGTTTAATGGTCTGATAATGCGATGTTAGTGTCTATTAATCCTCTAAGGAGATTGGTATTAGCTCAGCTTTAGCACTAGACTGAATAAATACGCTAACAGGATGCACCCAGGCTTGTGCCTGGAACATCTGTATCCAACATCTGTATTATTATGATTATAGGCTTGTGGCCTATATACAGTATCTATGAAATTAGATCTGGTATTATGCCTTTAGTGCAGTGGGGATAGGTTAATTCCCTCGACTTGCTGCCAATGAGAGGCGGAAAGGCTGGAGGAGCCAGCCTGGGGGATGCTCAGGGAGCCCCTATTGCCATGGGGAGGCGTAGGGCAGCGCCGGACCAGTCCCCTTGGTTTTGTTTGCAGCAGCTGGTGGGGAGATGGCAGGCACTGACCTATGGCTGTCGAAGGTTAAAAACTGTCTGGGCGAGTGAAGTTAAGCGAGTACGGCACAGAGGGGGCTTTCTGGCATTGTGTTTAACCTTCTGCTTTCTTGCCTTTTCTGGGGAACGGCTTCCTGGATTTTAATCTTTTCCATCCCAATGGATGCCGCCAGCAAAAAGCCAGGCTGCTTTGTCCAGAACCTTCAAAGTGTCATCCCGCTAACGTGCGGCTTCGTACCCACGAGGAGCTGAGGGATATGGGCAGCGTCATATGGCCCTGGGCTTCCAGGGGAATGTGAGCAGGAAGGCATCCGCACCTACGTGTGTGGACACCGAAGGGGGGGAAGTCCCGTGCACCATCCTGCCCTATCACGCTTTATTGCATTACTTTATCCTAAGGAGCCATAGCAAGTGGCTCACGATTCCTATTCATCTTTTCAGCCCTTACCCATTTACTTTCGGGACATTTACATTTAAATGTGTGTTTCTGCAGAAGCTTTACAGGAAAGCAACATTGGACCAAAAAAAAAAAAAAAAAGGAAGAGTTTAAAATGCATTTTTCATGCTCTTTCATACTCTATTGATTTTGTTTTTCTCATTTTTTCTTATAAAGAGAAGGTTTTCTAATACATTTTTCAGAAATAAAGGAGTCAGCAGTTCTACCCCTCCTAAAGCAATAGTTATTCACCTAGATTATAAACAGAATTTGTGAGGGAGGGCTATTTATATAAATTTCCTTTTTCAATAAAATGAATATTGTGAAAAAGCAGGCAGCTCGCAGAGTGTGATTCCCGAGCGGAGAGTTGGGGCGCCGAACTTCTCCCTCTCCTGGACTGCTGGTGGTGGGCAACGCGCTTTGCCTTGCCCCGCACGGTGGGAAGTGGCGAGGGGGGCGCTGGGAGACCCTCGTCGCATCCCTCTGCGAGCACCTCGTAGGCAAAAAGCAGTTTCCTCTTGTCACGAGGCAAGACTTTTTTTTTTTCTTTTTTTTTTTTTTTTTTTTTGGAAGCACTGCATTCCTGCGGTTTGACATTGTTGATGCCCAAAATTCTCGTTCTCTGTTTGAAATGGTTGTTTTCAAATGCTGTTTGTGTTGGTCTTTCTCAAGAGGGAGGGGGAGAAAAAAAAAAAAAAGACTACATGCAGCATGTCAAAATTATTGAGAAGAATTGCTGTCACTGACTTGGTTGTCTAATCTTCAAGGTTTTGTGTTTGGTTTTTTTTTTTTTTTTCTAGTTAGGGACTATTTCTGAAATGTTGATAGGGTTGGTTTGTGGTTTTTTTTTTTTCTTTTTGCATTTGTGAGCGTGATTATTTTTGATACCTCACAAAAAATCCTAGAACCTCTCTCTAGCTGTATTTTGATGTAGACAACCATGTGTCTTGGTTAAGCTCCTGGAGTTTGCGAGAAGCTGCCAATGATAGTCAATAATATGCCCTTTTATATAAAATCTGCCTTCTCGGTTTGGTGGAAAACAAATGGGACCGCATATACTAAATGACAAACTTTGGCTCAGAGGCTTAGCTCTTTTTTTTTTTTTTTTTTATTTTATTTTGTTTGGCTCTGCGAAATTTGAGCCAAGTTGCTGTCAAGCCTCGGTCAGAGAAGGGAGGACGGTTGTGCTCCCACCCCCGGCACTTGCAACTGCAGAGGTTTGGGTAAACGGCACAAATTTTGAACTCAATCTCTTATTCCGTGTTTTTTCTTACTTCCCTACTGTTGCTATTATTACTATTATTAATGATATTAATTATTATTAATAAAATAGTGCTATTATTATTTTTTTTTTTGCTTTCTGCGATGTCATCCCTCTTCCTTGCTCTGAACCTCTGCGGTCTCTCCCTATTTACTGCAGATGAGCTCTGCCTTCCTGGCTTCTTGCTTTAGGGTTATTTCCTCCTCCCCCACTTTTGTGGACCAAAATGTCCTTTGCTGGCTGCGGCAACCTCCCCTTTCTATTTATCCTCATTCTTTGTAATCTCAGACAATGTAGCTTAATCAACCCCGTGGTGCTCTGCTGAGTCCTGTCTGGGAGACACAAAAGAATGGAAGCGGTGGGGCGGTGAAGAGCTCTGCCCTGCCTCTGCGGTTGGCTCCGTCAGAGCAACCCTTGTTACGCCAAGAGCTGTCGGGACGGACGGAGCGAGCTGCCCTTGCCGGTTAACAGCACCGACCTCGTGCATGCAGCCCACGTTCCTGCAATTTTAGATTTCCAGCCCCAAAAACGCGCCTGGCCAAGTGGTGGCCCGCTGTCAACCGGAGCTCCTGCGGACCACCAAACTCTCCTTGCGGCGAAGAGGAGTGTCTCTGCCCCAGTTTGTGCAGGGGGACTCGCAGAGAAGAGCGGACCAGCGCACCTCAGGTGTTGTAGACACAGCATCGCTTAAGGCAGCCCTGCTCCTGCACACACCGCTTCCCGTCTGTTGTCACTGGGGGAACCGGCGGCTTAATTTCGTTTCCACCTCCCCCTTCCTTCCCTCTTGGTGCCGATCTCCAAGCCTACCACGCTTCACAATAACTTGTAGTGAAGGGCGTGGAGTTGCCCCATGGGAATATCGCTTTCCTACGTCCCATTGGATTCATTAATAACAACATTAGGTTATGATGTTTTCCCCTTGTATTATTCTATGGATCATTTTTATTATGTAGATACAAACCCTTTGATATTGTAATTGTGAAGTACACGTTATGAAGACAAATGTGTTTGGCTTAATGAGAATGGATTGCCAATAAAAGCTGAAATAGAGGAAAGCTATTTTTTTTTTTTTAGCATTAACCCTCATAGAAAGCGCTGTCAGATTGAGCATTCAGCAGAAAAGACCCTCGAATGCAAAGAGTATTTTTAGTCTGTTGATAAAGCATTGACTTCCGGAGCGTCTTAATTATCTGATTAAAAAGGGGAAAAAAAAAAAAATAAGTAAAAGAAAAGCCACCTCGGATAGCTGTAAGGCTGAGAAGGTCGGGGAAAGGATGAAGCGTAGCACGGATAACCCCAGTTGGGGCTGGGGAAGCCCTTTTGGGTTGTCCCACCAGGAGAGCAGCTGAGCGTTTGCAGGTCTATCTGGAGAAGAGGGCAGGCGATAACCCACCCCAGTTGGGGTTAGAGGGATGTGCTGGAGACCAGCGAGCTTGGAGGGCCTGAGCCAGGGTCCTACCACCTCCTCGTGCCTGGGCTGCTGTCTCTCTGCTGTTGTTGCCGGTGATTTCAGAGGTAGGAACAGATAAGGGGAAAATATATTGGCGTCGTGCCCCTTATTTGCTTGGTCTCCAGTGCTGGCTCGCTTTATGGGAGGTGCCGGGAGGTATACGGCCTTCCCAAGCTCGTAGGGAGGAGAAATGCAGCGCTGCTTATCCCAGGGAAAGGTTTGGTGAGGATTTCAACAGCGCACAGACCTGTGCCGAACCGCCGTGCGTGGGGAGGGGAGCGGAGCATCCCTGCTCCTCCCGCTTTGCAGATGGAAATGGAAACTCTGCCTGCCTTAGAGGCAGGACCCAGGATTCCGAAATGCGAAAGGGATGGCCGAGGAACGGCTTGCACAACACAGGCGAGAAATCATCCTGCGGCCAGCTGGAGAAGAGGGATCCAGGGCTCTCTGCGTGCTTTTCTCCCCTTCCATGGCTGAATTTGTTAGATAAGAGCTGTTTGCGCAGGGGAAGAAGGTACGCACAAATAAATACACACGCCTGGACACGGGCATGCCTCCCCGAACACACATCTCCAAGACACTCTCTGCTAACCTGTGGCTGCCAAAGTGAGATAACTCGGCGATACCAGCCAAAGGATTCGCTGGCGAGCTAACAGATGGAAGGAGCCCTCTCCCCATCTGACGCGAGCACAGATTTAATCAGCTCACACTTTTTCCTTTTCCACCTGGCATAGACACTGGGAAATGTATCTTGATTTGCGTTCTCCCAGCTCTCCCCGTAGACTCTTGACATCTTTGTTTTTTTTGCGACTTAACAGCAGCAATTGCGACCAAGAAGCACTTTGCCACCTGTCCCGGGGACGAGACGGGTCCCTCCCTGGCTGTTGCAAATTCGCTTTGCGTTTGGGGCTGTGGGAGCGAGGGGACGCAAGGCAGAGGTAAAACAGGATGGAGAAGAGAGCTGGTCCAGTGCTGGGGCTCGTTACGTGGGGTGCCTGGCTAGTTTCCACGCTCTTCCCAACTTTAGAGAAACATTTATGCTCAACTTTGCTCTAGACATTGGGAAAAGCGGGGCTGCTTCGTGCTTGTAGGTGTTGCTGCTGCTTGCGAGTTTCTTAATATTTAATGTCTTGCGTTCCTGAAACCCACCTCTTGGAATTGGTTACTGAATGTAAATCTGTTTTCAGTAACAGAACAGAAGCAAAAAAAAAAAAAAAAAGAAAAAAAAAAAAAAAGAAAAACCCAAATGCCCTCAAGCACTATATTAAAGCTTAAAAAGATTTTTTTTTTTTCTTTTTTTTTTTTTTTTTTAACTTTGAGATGGGAAAATGAATGAAAGCCCCAGCAAAGGACTTCAGTTGCATGGGAAGAAGGAGGGTCCTGCAAAGCTGTTGGCTGCTTTCTGGAATAGATCTCACCGAGGTTCTGTGAGGAGGGAAATGTCTATTGTGTGAATGGAGAAACTGAGGCACAGAAACAATTTGGTGGAGGAGGAGAGAAGCCGAGTCCCGTGTGCTGCACACGGCAGCCTTTGCACATGCTATCATCCTCTCAGAAAGTAGATTACACTAGTTTGTGTTGCCTGCATTGAATAAATTGCTAAAAAAATCAGCGTGAGAAGTGAGGCAGGGGGGAAGTCACCCCCTGACTGTGATATCTGACGTATTTCTGCATCTCAGCAGAGCTGTCAGAGTTAAATCCCGAACGCAACCATTGGAGGCAAGTAAATTGAGAAGTGAAAAGTATTTTATTTGTATTCTGCTATCGATTTCTTAATGGCTTTTCTTCCTGGAAACCAGGAAAATATTTACTCTCTTTACTTACTGTATAAGTTGCTCGGGGCGGGGGCTGTCTGCGGGGCAGCAGGGGTCCGGCGTGCCGTGACACGAAGGGTCTGCGACGCCGAGCCTGAGCCCCAACCTGCCCCTGGAAAGGAGATGCCCAAAGAAGAAAATATCAAAACTTTTGCCAGGCTGGATTAAGCCTCCATCCTCTGCGCGCTCTTTCTTGCTTGTACTTTTCTATTACTTTAAGCTTTCAGTGCAGCAAGGGAAGGGGGGGGAAGAAAAAAAAGAAAATCACTTTCCACCTGCAAATGATTATATAAAACACATCAGTGCTGTAACGCGAGGTGAGGAATCTGGGATAATAAGAAAAACCTGTACGGAGGCTCATCAGTTTGTTTTTCCTACCCACAGTCAGTGGGAAAGTGATGCATTAGATATTGGTCTGTTCGGTCTTGGTTGATACACCGAGCAGCCGAGTTGCCTGGAAAGCTAAATACCTTGTTTGGTCTGCTCTTGACTTCTGATTCTTTTCTCTCTCCACGTAAATTATTTTTTTTTTTTGGGGGGACTGTGTAATATGAATATCCTTGGCTTAATTTGCATTGCATTAGAGTAAAACATTTTAAATTTCTTCACAGCAGAAGTAAATCTGACAGACTTTATGAAGCCATTATACCTGCAGGTATTTTATACTTTTAAAATACATTCTTGTCAAGCTATCTTAATTATATTATTATATGTACTTTTGAACTCAGATCCACTCTTGGGTGATATATTACGCTTCTGACAGTGCAGTCCTAAAAAGCTACAATTTATATCAAAGCTCCGTGGCTGAACAAAGATGTATCTATTATGGATTCAGGGGAATTTATTAATTTACTGTTTTGGAACACTTACTCATTGACAAAGCTTGCCAGCTTTAAGTTTCTAGCGGGCGATTATTATGTGCAGCGTTTACGTGGCTTTTGGGGCTGTCGGGATTGCAATTGAGAATACCGGAGAGCCGCTGTCGGGAGCGAGCGCTGTAGACTTTGCTTGGCTTTTACCCCAGGTCAAAGTTTACAGCATTATCTCCCTCCTGCGTGCGTGTCCACGGTACGATCCACTTAGGGTCATCGCCAGCGCTCTTAAGAGGACCTGCTCTGGCAGAAATGTCTTCAGCGAGTACTTAAGCAAAGCCGTTTGGTGCTCAAAATCAATGGGAGTTAAGAACATGCAAGTTAAGTGCTTTGCTGGAGCACAGACTTTGTTTGCGAGAGTGATTTTGCTCATAGAAGTCTGTCCCATTGGCTGGAGTTGTTTATTTGGGTGTCCCTGAGGGTGGGTGTCAGGAGGGGACATGGAGTTGATCATCCTTGACCTTGCTTTTCCCAGCCCTTGATTTTTATCACCCAAAAAAGAGGTTGGTAGTAAATAATTATCAATTTGTTATCTCCTTACGGAGGAGGTAGCACATTATTCTGAACTGAGATGAGCCACGTGCTCATCTTAAATACTGTTGGCCAGCAAAACAGCGGATATGGAAGGGCTTCATTTCTTGCTGATGTCTGCAAAGAGCTGGGCCAGTGGCCTGGAGAGGCGAAGGTCCTCTCCATCCTCCCTCTTCTTCAAACTCTTCGCTCGCTCCATGCTAAAGCCAAGGTCTTTTTCCTCCTATTTAACAGCGAGAGACGTACAGATCAGCAACAGTTCATACGCTCATTAAATTGCCATCAACTTTTCTGGCTGATTGGCTCCAGTAGATGGGAGGTCGTTAGCTAAGCTGGCAGCAAGGTGAGGGAAACATCTGCCTCCCTTGTCCGCGTTGGCACGTGAGGGTCTCGGCAGCTCCAGGAGAGCTGGTGGTGGAGATGCAATGAGCCGGGAGTGGTTTTTTTTCCCCATGAACATCCTCTTCCAGCAACCGATTTCTTCTCGCCTCTCCTCAGATTAAGGCCGCAAAGAGAATTGGAGGAGCAGATTTAGACTTTCTAGTCTGAGCTAGCAATCACCGAAATCCATTCAGAAAATTTAATTGCTGTGAGTAAAACTTGTAAATACTGACGTGGCATAAAGCACAGTCGAGCAGGCAATTTTCTCCTCTGCCTTCTGAGAATTCAAATTATTTTTGTTGTTGTTCCCCGTTGTTGTTCCCCATTGTTGTTTTAAAGGTTTGGAATAGCACAGATTTTTTTTTTTTATTTGATTTTTTTTTTTTTTTCTCTTCAAACCCTGCACTTCCCTCCAAAAACATGTTCCAGCCAGGCTCATTGAAGACGTCTTGGTATTGTCAGAAAAATCAGTTTGACTGCTTCATCTTGTAAAACTTTCAAAGCTAAAAATTAACTGACATTTCCAAGTGAAATGTCATTTTGCTCCAAATAAATAAATAAATAAATCAAATGTTTTGACATTTTTAAAGCACTTTTCCCTTGCAAAAGGGAAAGGAGTTCTCTAAATGAAAATTGTGTCAAAACTGACTTCTTTTTTTTTTTTTTTTTTCCTCTCAGTGAAATTTTGACTTTTATGGATTTCTTTCTTTGAGAAGAAATTCAGCAGCTCGCCCATGGGGTCTGCATGGCCCCAAGAGCGACTGACTGGTGGAGGGTTCCTCTGGGGACCCAACCAGTATGCTGAGGTACTGTAGAAAGTCTTGGCTGGTCAACACTACTGAAGAGTCATGCACGCCTGACTGTGTGCATATATATATATATATTTAATCTCTTAATTTGTGCTGGTTTAGCTGCTCGTTTGGAAGCCTTGAGACAAATTTGCACAGCAGTTGAGCAATGCCAGGATTCCCTACGGTGGCTCGGAACACGGCACCCCGGGAAGCAACTCTGCTCTTCCACCGGACTGTAGGAAACTGAAGATGTCTGATGTTTGGGTCAGCTTTGGAAAACGGCAGCTCTTTCTCCTCATTTTGTTCTATCTTGTTACGTGGCTGTTAAGATGAGGATAAAGAACAGCTAAAAGCTGGTCTAAACTTTGGCTTGCCTAATTTTCACCCCAAAAGCAGTGCTGGGATGCGCGTGAGTGGGTTTAGCTTGCTTTCACCCAGTCTCGCCGGATTGAAGACAGCCCGCTTACAGAGCTGTACAGGGTTTTTTTTTTTCTTATTATTTTTACATCGATTGATGTGCTACCTGCCTTCAGTGGAAGTGGCATGCCTTGCTGAGTAAAGCAGATCTAAAGGTATTAATTCAGACACGTTGCATGACTCAAGGGGCTCCAGGAAGCGCTGCATCGGAGCCCAGGTTTTAAGGAGGGGTGGGCAGAGCTCTCTAACATCAACAGAGTCCCCAAGATGGGATGCTCGGCCACGGGTTAGCTGTGCGCTGCTCCCTTTGCCTGCAGGTTGGTGGCGGTAGGGCTGGGAGATAGATACAAGCCCGAGATGCTCGTGTGCTTCTCGAAGAGATCAAGAATGAGCGCATCTGTAGCTGTTTCTCTTGCTTTTGTGTTAGGGAGTTAAATTGGCTTCGGTAAATCACTGCAGTATGTTGTAAATGATGTATGGAAGGGGAAGGCGGGGGGGAGGGAGGGGGGGAATAATGTCGTCTTGATGCAGGGAAATGTTCTGTGTTGGGGGAGATTTCTCGCAGACGTTTCCGTAACGACAGCAAAAGGAAAGCTCTGGGACCAGACTCTAAAGGGGTGAAAAAAAAAAAAATCCCCCTCTCTTTTCATTTCCATCTTCTTTTCTTTTTAATAACTTATTTCCCTCCGAATCGTCCCTCCCAAATACTCACGGGCCCTTGCCAACCCACACTTGAGTCAGCCAGACCTTTCAGACACATCCAGTGGTTTCACCCCCCATCTTCTCTCCTGATGAGATTTTTTTGGAGAGCATTTAAAGCCAGGACCTTTTTCCCCTCTGGTTTTTGGGGTGTTTTTTGGTTTGGCTTGGGGTGTGGGGTTTTTTGGGGGGGGGGCTGGGGGTTGTTGAGCTTTTGGGGGTTTTATTTTTGTAAGGCCATGTAGTTCCCATGCCTGTAATGCCTTCCCTTGTGCCTTTCTGGGGTGGTCTGCAAGCAGTTGAGTACAGAGAGTAAGGGGGGGGACGTGGTCTACAGCCTTTGCACATGCCAAAAGCTGCTGCAAAGCAGAGGTGAATCGTGAGCGACCGTGGTGGGGAAGAGTAGTAGTCATGTATTTAAATTTCAGTGGGGGGGATTTAGCTTGAGCATCTGGAAAATCCTTTTCTCGGTGAGGAGAGCGAAGCCCTGGGACAGATTACATAGGGAGGATGTGGGCCCTCCATCCCTGGAGGGGTTTAGGACAGCTTAGACACGTATCAGCTGTTTTTATTGGAGGCACAGTTCCTCCTGGTCCTGGAGAAATACAGAATAAGAAGAGTGGCTTGAGAGGACCTGGAGGGCTCGTGTAACCCATCTGTCTTGCTCTAAGTCCTGAGTTAGGCAGCACTGGACTGGCTTTATCAGGGACCAGAGACCACCAGAGGTCTCATCTGCAGGAGGAGGTTTCTGTGGCGGGTGGAGACGCTTATTTAGGACATTGGTGAAGGGGTGACCGACAGTTTTGCCAGGGAGGTGCTGTTATTTCTTGCATGAGTCCCAACTACTGCCTGTGAAAGTCCCTCCGCTGCTTTTTCAAGGACAACTTTAGAGGATGGACCCTTGTACCAAAGAGATGGAGTCTGTCCCCCTGCGCAATGCAGTAACAGCAGCGAGCTAACGCTGAGAGTAGACTGGGTGATGTTTCCGTCCTGTCTGAATTGCAGCTTGGTATATAAAGTCTCTAAGTCTCCATGCACTTTTAATTGGCAGCGACAATCTTCCTTGCTTCCCATCTTCTTGAGATGTTGCCTTTCTACAGTCTTGGGGGTTCCTCCCTGGGACTGACTGCTTATCAGCAGCAGGTGAAATATTTTTCCCTCGCAATCTTTACCTGCCGTGGGTGTCAGCGCTGGAGGTTTCCCTCCTTCTTCTAACTTGGTTATGCAAAAAATGACCCTTCTTGAGGTCAACGTAGGAAGATACAGGCTTGTGTGGTGGATTGCAGACCAAAATCTAGGTGGGTGATGTCGCGAACTGCTAATTTTGGGTGCTCGCATCCTCGGTTTAGGAATAGGCAACCAATTTCTGCACCCGGCTTTTATCTCTCGCCCTCCCCTGTTGGTCCGTGTCCTCCTTCCAGAGTGGCCACCAGCAGTGGGCTGGCCGGCGCCTGTGCTTCAAGGCAGCAATCAAGCAACCCTTTAGCAGTTGCATGAGAAAAAAAAGGCAAGGGCTTTGAATATTATTTGGCCGGGACTGAGATCATCTGAGATTGACCAAAGTGCGAGGTGAAGCCCAGACGCAGCCTCAGGCCCGTGGTGAAAACCTGCTATTTTGGGAGGCGAATGAATGCAAGGGGCTATCGGTTATCTGTCAGCGCAGGCGAGCCGGTAAGTGAGAGGTAGTCAATGACATAAGAGATGTCAGGTTTTATTTCCAGTAAGAGCCGGTGAAGCTGGGAAAATTGCTCATTAATGCTTTATTGATATTCATGTTACTATTGAAGAAGTCTGGGGTGGGAGGTGGAAGGGGGGGGGGGGGAGAAGAGTGGTGTCCGTGCCCATGTTAATGGGGCCAGGCTGAAAATAGGTTCTTTTATGCCTGAGCAAAGGGTATGCACTGACGACGGGAGGTTTGACTATGTCAGTCTCTCTAAATAGAGAATAGATCAGTTCTGTGGCTGAGCCAAAAGCTTTGGAGGAAAAAACTAATAACGCAGGTCAAACTGTGCCAGAAGCATTGGAGTACTCTTTTTTTATTTTTTTTTTTTTTTTTTTTTTCTCACAAAGCAAAATTTAAACCAGATTGTTGTAAAACTGTGCAAAATGTTCATCTGTGGGTTTGGGGACTATTTAACCCTCATGTTTGCTTTAGCATTCTGTTTTTAGAGTAATTTGAATTTAAAATGCTCCATCAAAAGGAATTTATTTCTAAAATGTCAAATTACTTTATTTCAGAAGTGCTGACGCTAAAATGGTTGGAATTTAAAAACCAACGCAAACTCCATTAGTTGTTTGGCATTGTTGACATTCACAAATATTTTTTTGTGTGTGTCTCAGACACTCCTTACCCCGTGCGTTTTCTGTATCCTGCCCAGTTTTGTAGGTGGGAATGGGGCTGAGCACTGCAGCTCCGCAGGGAGAGACCCCAAACCAAGCAATTCCCAGCACGGTCGCGGCTCTTGGGGCTCGCTGGAAATCTGAGTTGCTGTGCCTGACGTTCATCCCCTACGCGCTTACCCTCCCTCGGTGTGCTTTTGCAGTGCCCTTCACGTCAGGGATGAGAAATAAAGAAAATTACGAGTGTTTGGGTGCGTAAGGATTAGGAGAAAAACACAGGATTAGGGTAAAAGTCTTCCTGCCTCAGTTTACCTGTGCGCTAAAGCAGGAGCTGTGGTGCCTTTCCCTGCGATGAGGTGAACGATGCGAAGGCTCCAAGCTGGGCTACCGAAATCGCTTCCCAAAGCCCTTCCCAGCCCGTTCCGGCTTTGCAGAAAGCCTCGAGACTTGTTTGAGCAGCGAGTTTGTGCGGGAGCCTCACCGGAGGGAAAGCCAGCACCGCTCTGCATCTGCGCCACGCTTGGCCGGAGCAAACCTGCAGTAACTCAATAATTGAGATAGTTTAGAAGGTAAAGTACCGCCCGGTATCATGTTTAATAAAGCTCTGCTTCACGTCTGTCATCGAGCAGCCTAATTTCCAGGGCTGCGGATCTGCAGGGAGGCAGCCGATTGCCGAAGCCCCGTCGGCTCAGCATATCCGTGTCGGAGGTCTACAGTGCGTAATTCCTGTGGTTTTTTTTGAGGTCTGGCTTTTTATTTTTGTTCTTTTTGCTCTTCCCATGCGTGCTCATGTGCACGGAGAATGTTTTGATTGGGGCAGGATTTTGTGGAAGGGCAGGATGGAACATCCGGAAGGCTGAGCTTGACCCAAAACTCCTTGCTGAACCACGAGCCACTTCTTTTACGTGTTATTTTAAGCTCAAAACGTTCCCTGGTCCTCCTGCATTCAGTCTGATCCTTCTGTCTGCTGGGACTTTGTCTTAATGGAGCACTGGGCATCCCACAGTTGTTAAGAAGCTTATCCTTGTTGTTCCTGGCATATGAAAGCAGAATCGCTCTTCTCGCTTTATAGGTAGAGAAAACTTTCCCTGGTGACATCTCCTGCCAGTCTGCTTTCCCAAGGCAGGAAGGTTTCCTGTTAAAGCCGGGCTTCCAGGAGCGGTTGCTGCTAAAGGACTGTGTTATTCCCTTTCTGTAAGACGCCTGGTGGGGCAACCCAGCAAGATGCAAAGCTACTTGGAGATATGTTCCTCCCCCTTCTCCCCCCGCAGTATGAAGAGAGGGGACTAATGAACGTTCATAGGTGCGGAGATGATGGAAGATGCTCTAGTCAGTGTTACGGCACTGCTGCTCCTAGACCTAAGCGGAGCGTAAGGTGATGGAAGCAATAACATGCAGGATATCGCTCTCCCTTGTTTTATGGTCCTTTTCATCACCAGAAAGTTGGTTCGGTTGGAAGTTGATTAAACTTGCGGGAAAAGATAGTGATTTACGCTAAACCAGTCCACCTAATCACTTTGTGGCCACCATGTGAATTAAGGCTGATTAAAACGTGGGGGAAGGCTCCCTTCTGCCTCGCATAGGTTTTTTGGATCGGGCTGTGAGGAGCATCCCTGTCCGCTTCTGCTCCACCGGGTCCCTGGCTGCCAGACAGTGATGGGAGAGGAGGGCATGGGCCAAAACACAGGAGCACGGCAGTTATTATTCTAAATGAAAAGCATCTCTTCTCATTAAAGCTGAAAATTATGGTCCGCAGATAACTCTGATGGTGGTTCACGGAATCAATAAAACCCCAGTTTGTTTTGAAAGCCAAGTTGCCGATATGCCAAAATACATATTTTGTAAATTGCTTAATTTACATTTGAAAAGATCAAACCTTATTTCTTCTGAAAGCTGAGAGGTGGGGTGGGGGAAGCCACATGCGCACAGCAATTTAAATCTCCTTTTTGCGATCCTGCAAGATACATAATTTGATCAAAACTGATAGCAGTAGAGAAATTATTTTCTTTTTATTTTTTTTTTAAACAATAACAATGCAGGGAAGCTGATGGTCTAAGTTATCAGGGGGTTTTTTACTAATTCTGAAGCAGCTGTAGCTAATTTTTTGAAGTGACATTTCTAGCTATGCAGGGTGTCTTCATTTGCGGCATCTGTCTTTTGGAGGCGTGGTGGTCATCTGTACTTTGGGGGATGCTCATTACTTCTGCCTCAAGTTCTTTACTCTTTTCTAGAAACTTTGTTGACACTGGAAACGTAGGATATAGAAGCCTCTCTTACGCGCGGCAGAGATGCACACTGGCAGGAGTGCTGTGACATGAAATCATTAAGACCCGCTCAGCAGAGATGAGGTGGAAGCTGCAGGCTTGGATGGGGACCCAAATTGCTGAGCCTGTGGATTGTGGAGGAGTTTGGTCCCTAGGTGGGTACGCGGACAGGCGTCAGCGATGCGCTTTGCATCTGGAGCCTTTTCGAGCCTACGTGTGGAGCTGAGCATCCCAACAGCCCCTATAACACGTCTATAAGTTTTACTTGAATTAGCTGCTCGGAATAGCAGGTCAAAGAAGTGGTCTGAAGGAGAATAGCCCCGGAGTCCTCCTTTGGCAGTGGTTTCTGACGCGCTGGTCTTGCGCGGCGCTGGTAAATGCTTCGTTCCCCCGGGATCCAGCTCAGCAGCGCCTGCTGTTGTGTCTCGATGGGTGGCTCGATAAGGGCGAGGGCTGGTCCCCGAGGTGTTTAGGAAGTCTGCAACCTCCTGCTACAGCTCTGCTCCTCAGTTAAAACCTGGAAATGTCCCTTCCCTCCTCAGGCTGTATGATAATTTACCTACTAGGTGCCTGCTCCCTCCCGACAGATGTCCTTCTGCCCTGCGCCTCCCCACCCAGGGACTTCTCCTTTTTTTTTTTTTTTTTTTCATAACCAGCCTCCCTACCCACTTGAAAAATAAAGATGTATGGCTCCCACTTGAGGAGAATAGATTGTTTTCGATTGCTATTCATCTATTATTTTAGAAAGTAAAATGAATAAAACTTATGCAGGTCACAGACATTAAAGAGCGTTTTTATATCAGTTTGGGAGCGCTGTCAGCTTTGATTTATTAAGTAAAGTTCCCAGACTGGCTACTAGTATGTGTTGTCAGTCTCTTGATAATGGATAGACCTCACAGCTGAGTGTTCTGTGATTAGACTTCTCAACTATATATTTTTAAATAAAGGCATCGCTTTTTTGGGTTTGCTCATTTCCCTCTCTTCGGTGATTTCATTCATCTTCCCTTGCCCTCCCTCCCTCTGCTGTAAATTTGTTTTTGTTGGAAGCTATGAAGAAGGTAAATGGGACGCATCTTTAAGGTTGTTTTTTTATTTTTAATTCTCCCCCTCTCCAAGCTTGCTTGATTGATTAAATGTCATGGGGGGACAAAACTGGATAAGCTGAAGCTATCTAAACAGCTTTCCAGAGAGACCCATTGCACGCGCTGCTCTGTTGCTACAACTGCGTCAGCGTTTTTACTATCAAAATGCACTTTTTTGGGACTTAGGGATGGAAATTACCAGAGCTGTGCGGAGAGGTGGCTGACGGAGCCCACGACCTCTCCAAAGAGAGAGAGCGTGGGCTGAGCAAAACCCACTGCTACCAGCCCTGCTACCTCCTTTGTAAGGTTGCTGAGAGTTAATGGGGAAGATGAAGCCTTGCATACCTGATAAGGAATGGCAGGCAGGGAAATTCGGAGGTGGTATCTCTGCTAACCACAACAATTTGCTTTCCCTTTGGAGGATGGAGCCGCGCTGCTGGGCTGAGCTCCAATCCTGCTGCTTGATTGCAGGAGCCTCTCGTAGCGTGTCTCAGCAGCTGCTCCATCACGAAGGTCTTGCAGTGCTTGCTCTGAGCTGCTAGTACCAGGCACATGCTGTGGTCTTCTTGTAAAGGTGGCAGCAAACAGGTACTGAAGAGGTATCCCGGACTAAAATCCCAAGATAGAACTTTAATTATGCTTTGATAAAGAACTGAGCTGGAACGAGGATGAGGTGGTTTCCCCAGGGGCTGAAGGAGCACTGGGGCTAATTCACTAGCGTGGAATTGAAATAGCGCAGTTGGGAGGCCACCAAGAACCTTTGGTCAATGAGCCTTGCTGATCCTTCAGGAAGGGCAAAACTCAACGACTTCCCCTGGACACACTGGGTTGAGACAGCAGGCTCTGGTTTTGTTATCCAGCACCTTGGTCTCAGGCCAGAACTGATCCATGTAATCTGCAAAAATGCAGGATGCACTGAAAAGAAAAAAAAATATCCAATTTAATCTGTTTTATAAGCCTTTTTGCTCTTGTATGACTCCAAAAATTGCTTTTGATTTAAAGGTTAAGATCTGACAAGCCAACAGACCTTAAAGAAAAGTCTTTTTTTTTCTCCCTCCTCTTTCCCTCCCAGTTTCTTTCAAAACTTGAAAGCTGGGAACATCTGTATGGGTAGAGTGGGAAGCAATGCATTTGGGAAGCGCTTCCTGCTCCCCCTCCACTGCTGTTTCAGGACACAGTTGGAGGAGAATTTGGTTTTCCCTGGTCTGCATCAGCCTCTGCTCCCTCCTGCAGCAAAATCCCTGCCCGTTGATAAGGGGATGAGTGACCCCATGGGTGAAGAATAGGTGGGATGAGGAAGAGGGGTGTGAAGAAAGGACAGCGCAGGGTTTGAAGTCACGGTTTTGGAAGGGCAAGCGATGCCGCTGTGGTTACTTGATGTGACGGTTTACTGCAGGGTGCTGGTCCCGTCTCTGGAGCTGGGGTATACTTGTAGAAATGTCTTTTGCAGTTCATTAAGTGTTTCTGTTTTGCTGTTGCTCAGCCCGAAATGGCATTAGTTGCTTTGCACGTTCCAGTGCCACCGCCATTATCTCCTAATAACACATGCATTAATTATTAAGTCAGCTTGCTTATCCTACACCTTTAAATGATAACCCTGCCACACGTGCTTGCTTAATATATGCAACCCCGGTGTGCTTTGAAATGGCTCATTAGGGGTGTTTTTAGCTTGTCTTTCCTTACTGTTGTTTCTTAAACTGCCACAATGCCAGGCAGGTGGGAATATCCCGGGCGAACAAATGCTGGAGACTCCCATGCTAGTGGAGTACCTGCTGTTGGGAAAGGTGGTTTTGCCATCAGAGAGAGGGACTGGCTACCAGAACCAGACCCTCCGCAGGTACAAAGTTGGAGGGTCTCCACTGAGATGGGGTGGCAGGTTGGGGCCAACCAAACTCTCTTGGTGTCGGTGGAGCTAGAGGGGGAGCACCCACCACATCCCATTGGCGTGCCCCAACCTTGGGGTTGGTGGAAGAAGCTTTTCTTCCAGCCCTCAGCATCAGCAGCTCATTTTGTTGTGCCCACCTGTGGCTCCATGAGGAGGTCCCTGGCCAGGCTCATGGCTGACGGGGCTTGCTGCTGAAAGATGGTGCTGTGTTTTGGGTATGAGCTGGGCTGACCTCTCCCAGAGCTACTGCATGTATGCCCTGAGGGCCAACAGTTTCAGCCCTTAATGCTTTATAGGCAACATGAATGCAGGAAAACCTCCATATCCTACAGCCGAACTGGGAGCTTTATTCCTTATCTTTTTTTTTCATCCCCAAATAAAATTGCCTATGCTTTTTCCAAGGTGCTGGCACCTTGGTAAAAACCCCAGAGCGATTCTCCCTTTGTCATTTTCCCCAAGAATGTGTAAAATAACATTCCCGGCTATCCTGTTTCCCTGTGCTGGTGGCAAGTTGATGGCTCAGTGGTGGTTCTCTCGCCAGCCGAATGTTGCAAGTTGGTTTTTGTCCTCTGTGTGCCCACGTCCATCCTGTGAGCCATCGGGAGGAGTTGAGACTTCCAGGTTAAAGACAGTGAGGGAATGTTAGATGTGTGCTGGAAAATATTAGTAAATGAAAGCTGCTGTCTGGACCCCTAGCCCTCTTGTTGCCCACACAACTCCTGCTGGAGCACCAGATGGGGTTTAATCAGGACCGCCGCATTGCCGGAGGGATATTATTAAGAGACATCTAGTTCTGGATGAGAGAAGATTATCCAGGGTTTATTTCCAGCTGATAACACTCTGCCCTTCCATAACACCTTTTATCTGAGGATCTCGGAGCTCTTTACAGACTTCAGTTAATTAAGCCTCATGTTGCCCCCTGGTGTCGTGGGTGAGACCAGGGCTAAGCATCAGCGGAGGAGCAATTAGGAGGGATCCAGCTCTGGCAGGGAGATAAGATAGATGATCTCCTGGCTCTTCTTTGCTGTCTTATTTGCATGTTTATCTTCCCCATGCAGTTGAGAAAAGTGAACCCAGAGGTTGCACCGCCTGCCCAAAGTCCTCATTTGATGCCGCACCAGGCTAAAAACTCGGGGGTCCCCTTCTGCAGCCCCACGACGGGCTGGATGCAGAAATACATCGGTGGTGCGTGATGCTGACTCTGCCCTTGAAGTCTCTCTGTTCTCCTTTCCCAGTGTTGGTTTTCCACTGGGCTCCACGCCTCGTCTCTGCTCGACTTTCCATCGAGTTTCCTTCCTGCAAACCCTACCTCAAAAGTCTTCCTTTGGTAGAAAATAACAACAACCACCAAAAAAAAAAACCAACCCAAACCTCGCAGGCCTCCAGAAAAAGAGCTTTTTTGCTGCCTCTCCCTACAGGGCCAGATTCCTCAATAGTGATTTCCCCGGAGAATCGCTGGGCCTGAGGTTTCCTTCCCCTCCTCTTTTCTTTTCTTTACTTTCCCCTAACTAAAAATCAGGAAGCTCTAAAATCCTCTTTGAAGTAACACTGTATGAAGGGGATTTATCCTTGTCCACTTAAATATTCATGACAGCTTGCATTTCTGTTCAAAAAGACACTTGTTTATTTAGATAAGATTTAATTTATTCATAATTTACCTAAATTTGCAGGAGCGTGCATGTACATTTTAGCTTATAAGCAGCGTAATACATAAAACATTATTGAGGCATGCAAATTACACAAATACAGCATTTGAAACTGCCAGCTTGTTTTAGGCAGATAACTAATTTCTTACCCTGAGTAGAGACACAAACACAATTGCATGGGCTTGTTGCCTGGGCTTCGGCTACTCTGAATTATGCTTCCCTTAATGGAAGAGGCACAGCTTTTCAGCAGGGCCCTGGTAGAGCCCGCTTTTCTTGGACCGTGAACCGTAGTAATGCTGCAGTCCTTTGCTGGCTGTGTTTTCGCAGCCCTCTCCCTCATGGCTCAATTTGGGTTTGCTGAAGTCTCCAAGAGAGTTACCGCTTGTTTCTGTGGGATGGGGTTGGGATTCGTTGCGGGGCATCATCTCACCAGGTCCCGGCGGGGGATGATGGAGCGAGAAGACATCCCTGCTCCACGCCATCCATCCTGCTCTTGCTGGATGATGAACGGTGGAATCTTTCACATGGATGGTGGAGTCTCACCTAGTTTACATGAATGGTGGAGTCTTCACAGGGATGGTGGAGTCTCACCTAGTTTACATGAATGGTGGAGTCTTCACAGGGATGGTGGAGTCACCTAGTTCACATGAATGGTGGACTCACTCGCCCCTAATTAATCTCTACATCCCTCAGGGTAATGCGGCCACTTGTTGCTTTCCTTAAGGCAGCCTCGTAGCCCTGAAACGTCCAATTTTTCACTCATTTCCAGATACTTATTACGCAAATTAGCATCCACAGAGTGTGCTAGGCCCTGGAAGCTGGGTTTGGCGTCCTCCCAAATCTCGAACACTACGTGCCGTAGGGACAGCAGCACAGTACAGGCAAGGGCTGAGGGCTGGAGACCTTTTTTGTGCTCTGCGTTTGGCAGCTGGGTGATGTGCACTGACATAGCACCATGAGGACTCTCAGCACTGGTAAAAATTGTTTCGAACAGGTCCCGGTCTCGAAGTAGATGTTTGCAGTTGTATATATGAAATCTTGAGTACGTGCATCTGAAACCTGTAGGTGGAGATATCTCAAGGACTTGAATATCGTGCAAATCTCCCTGCGTACAGCTGCATTCCCACACAAACCGTTATTACGTTCGCCTGCCACTTCCCATAAGATTCTGCTTTCCCTTGCCTGTAACCGTGCCAAGCTGTAACTGTTTGGGCTGAAATTTCCATGGCCAGATGTCCTCCCCGGGCTCGCAGGCTTTGTTTGTTTGTTCTGCAGGGAGGGGTGGACACGGAGGGATGGGGACATCATGAGCTTGTTTGGTGCTTTGGGTTTTTCCTATCTGAAATCATAGCTGACATTTTCCATCCTTTCCAAGATTGAGGCTAATGAGGAAAATACATCTTCCCTGGTTTTGCCTGCTGGAATAATGACCTGTGAGTAGCTACAGAGCCTGAGCGCTTCAGGACAGGGACTGGTGCTTTTGGTGGGGTCATGAAAATGTCTTTCTAACCTTGGAGAAACCCCTTGCACCTTGCGGGGGGTGGGAAATCTCTTCCCTGCGTTGGGCATGGTGTTGAGCGTGTGATGTGCTGCACGTTGATGGGTAGGATAGAAACTGGCTGGGTTTGGCTGGGAAGTCCCCCCCCCCTGAGGAGGCAGCTCGTACTGGCCGTGTCCCGTGTCCCTGTGTCTCTTGTCCTTGCAGCCTTAAGGCTGCCAGGTAAACCCGAGCAGGGTCTGCCTTTTTTTCCATGGTATCTGCTGGGTCATGCAGCGAGGAGGAGGCAGCTACGTCTGAATGCAGTCTGCATTTGCATTATAAGAGACTTTAATTACTGAGGCTTAATTACATGATCAGAGCGTATTGGTTTTGTTCCCCAGGACCCTGCCCTCAGCGCGTGCACAGGGTGGGCAGTGTTGGTGTAATGAGTTGCTCGGCTCAGGTGCTGCGGTGATGAACACCGTAGGAAAGCCCAAGAGAAGACTAATACCCCGTCTCAGAACAGCGTGCAGCAAAATCAGGCTTGGGGCCACCCAAGGAGAAACCGCAATATTAAATGTTTCCTTATTAAAGGAGCTCTGCCTCTTGTGCGCACGCTGTAGATCCTGAAATGAAGTGGTGTAAGAAGTACGCGCAGGGAGGGCTCTAACAGTCTTAACTTTGGCGATGCTTAATTTAGTATGAATGAGCACGTTATCTGACCGCGATCTTTCAATTTATGCATCTATGCCTGCATAAGGGGGATCAGAGGTGTTCTTTATATAGGAGTAATCACTGTATTGTCCTTTTTTCACCTGGCCTTGGCTGGCATTCATGCATAGACAGTGGCTTTAGGTGGAAATATTGTGATGGAGCAGGCAGACTCGAAAGGGGTTTGTTACCACATGGAACCTGTTGGCGCTACAGAAATGCAAAGAAATGGTATTGGTGGTGTTAAGCTATAGGTAATACTCCATAGGTGAATAAAAACAGCTCAAAAATGAGCGCTGGAGAAGGAGCTGCCTTTCCCCATGAGGTTGGAAGGAGCTGCGATGAGGGAGTGCGTGTGTAGGATCCCGTGTGAGGAGGAGAGTCTTGGAATCAAAACTTCAGGTTTCAAATCGTTTCACTTAAATAGCTCCTAATTGCGTGCGTTTGAATGACGCGATGCTTGTACCACGCGGAACAGGGGAAACGCTGTATTTTGATATGCATGCAGGCCCATTAATAATGCGGAGAGCTGAATATTTACTAACCGTCACCAAACATAGTGTATCGGAAAAGAATAAGCTATCGATCAGTGTTAAAAATAAATAAATAAATAAAATTCTCCCCTCCCCACCACCTGTAGATGTGTTAGGGAGAAAATATTGAACGGGGCTCTCCTGGCTCCCATGCAATTGATGCAATTTATTTTCAATTTGTCAAACGTGGCATTGGAGCAGCAGTTGTTTTTGGTGATTTATTAGGAATTTTCTAACCAGGGCACTCTGTCATTGGAGTTACTTCACTTGTGTCCCAGTAGATTTTTGTCTTTCTACAAGCTCAAGCTTGTGAACTCAAGAAGGTGAGTTTTTCTTCATTTTCCTTTTTTTAAAAAAAACAAAAAACCCCAACCAAACCAAAAAAAAAACCCAACAACAAAACAAACCAAGAGGGAAAACCAAAAGAAACTAAGCCAAAAAGGGAAATGGGGAAAAAGTAGCAGAATTGACATATTTTAAACATGATGACAGGATCGGCTGGTTTAAATTGCCTCTGCGAATTGATTTAAAAGATGTTGGGTAGGCATCTCTATTTCATTAACTGTCTTTCTCCTTCATTTCAGTCACTGGAGTCATTGCCTCTTATTACCTTCCAGGCTCATGATATCCATCCACATGGTTATTTTAGTTATTACTATCTGTATACAGAAAATATAAGAGGCAATTTTGGGACAGAAGCAGCTTGGGAGGCATGTGGGGATAGTGAAATAAATAATTTGAATTCTGTATGACACCCATGATATAAAGCCATCAGGATTACGAACGTGTTAGCGTTAGGTGTGCGTTTCGGTCGGAACCTGTGGGAAAAGCATACAGGTTTCTGGTATCAAATCTTGACCTGGTAATGAAGCTCTTTCCCACCCTGAGTAACCAATAATGACCCCAAAGCCAATTTTCTCCTGGGAATTAGGTGGTCCAATGTGTGCATGGTATTTTGCAACCCTTCCGACCATGTCATCGTCAGGATTTTGGTAAGTGCGAAGCGTATTTTCGCTTACCTCCCACCTTGAGCTAGAGCTTGGGGAGCAGGAGGACCCTATCTGTGTCCTCAGGGATGTTAATGATCTTGTCCCTGTAGTGCATGGGGGATATAGATGCTCCCCTTAAATAACCGGTATGATGTGAAAAGGTGTATGTGATGTACGTAGAGGCTGCTGGGTGTTACAGGGCAAACCTTGTGAAGGTCTGCCTGCTAGGACTAGCTGGGAAAAAAGAGGAAGGCTTTTGGGGATGTCTTCCCCAAAGCTGAGTAGCCCAGTACCCAGACGTTTCCATCGCTTCTTCTCAGACCAAAAAGAACCAGAGCGCTCCAGATTATTTTCACAGTTTCAAAAATGCTGTAGCTTACAATATTTTTTTTTTTTTTTCCAGTGCTCTGCAGAGTCATTAGCTTGCTTACAGCACTTAAAAGAAAAATGTGGTGCTTAGGAGACTTAGCTTCTGTTTGCTGTCTTTACCACCAACTAATTGGTTGGATAACAAGCAAATATTTTTCCTCTGTTCCTCAATTTCCCAGCTTTTTGACTTGCAAGTAGGAAGAGAAAAAGCTGCTCGTGGTTGGCAGATAGCAAAGGGAAAAGCGCGTTGCGGTGAGGCAACCAGAGTCAGGCTGGAGATGTGATTGCAGCTCTGGACTTCCAGCAGTTGCTCATGTGCTGCCCCCTCGTTTCGTGCCTCTTTTCCTTTGCTGTGGCACGTTGTAGGCCTGGTCTTACTCATCATGTGGACCTTCAAAGCAGGTGCCTGGTGGGGAAGGGAAGGGAAGGGAAGGGGTGAAGCGCCGCAGGAGCGGTGTCGGGGCTGCGTGGGAGGGAGAGGCGCGGCGTGATGAACGGTTACTGTTTGGAAAGGGTCAGAGCAAAGCATCGAGGAGACTTGATAAGAGCACTCGAATGATCCTATTATCAGGGTAACCACGGTGGGAAGAGACAGCTCCTGACTCCACATACAAGCATTACCTTGATTTAAAGGCAGTGTTTGTGGCTTTAAACTCTGAATTTCCCTGGTTTGGCTTGGTTGAATTCAGACCCGAACAAAGCGTGCTTGGTGTGTTGCGAGAGGATGCTATTCACCCAGCTCCCTGTTAAAAAGCCATGTCGCTCCAGACGCACGGGCACAATGAAATACGCTAGTGGTCTTAATAAAGCCTGTTGTAAAGGCACCGGCTTATTGAAAGCATGGACATCCTGAGCTCTGGGAGGAGAATAGAGAGCTGACCTGACAAGCGAGAGCCGACCTCTTCAAGGAATTGATCCATTGCATGAGGACGCTCTTGTCGTAAACAGCAAAGCTGCCTGAAAGGGTGACCGTGGACGCGAGTTGCAGAGCGCTCCTCCCGGATTGAAACCTTTTCCCCGAGCTTTGGGGCTTGGGAGAGGCGGCTTTCCGCTTGGCTCCGCGCTAAAGGACGTGACGTCCAGACCCAGCGCCTGGGAGCACCTGCTGCTGGGGTTTAACTCATCCTCTTCTGCTGCTGAAGGGAACCCACCCCAAAGCAGAGCCCAGCACGCCCCGCTCCCTCCTGCCCTTACAGCATGTTAAATCACCACGTCTGGTGAGGCCAGAAATAGGAGGACAGCTTGGCAGGAGGTTCGTTCTGAGAGCAGCAGCTTGGTACCATCTTACCCATCACACGTGGCTTTGGGAATGGCAGAAGCAGCAGGTTCGGCGCTTGTTAGCTTTTTCCCACTACCTCAATATAGTTGCTTGATATATTTGGGGTACTCTTTATTTATCTAGTAACTTCTCTTTGTCTCTACGAAGGGCAATACTGAGCTTTTGAGTTTGCAGGAGCAGCGTGAAGCTGTGGGGACTGCAGAGGTTCACTCCGCTTGAAGAGGCGGCCGCTGGGTGCGGGAGTCTCTCAGGCTTCATCCCTCACACCTCGTTACCTCCGCGCCTGCCGCTAATGGCAGCAGACGCGAACCCATCGCCCCGCCACCTGCAGGAGAAGTTCCTGGCATTAATTGCGAACGCATCCCTCGCCGCGTCCAATTTCCAAGGCCCATCGCTTAGAAATGTTAATGCTATTTACTGTAGCATGTGCCGGATAATGGCATTTCTCAACATCTGTTTTCATTTAAAATTTCCAAGCCTTTTTTCTTTTTGCACGCGGCTTTCGGTAACGATGCCGCCTCGCGCTTGCTGGGTGGCAGGATGGGAAGTGGCGGTCTCCAGCCCAAACAAAGCGAACCCAAAAATTTTATTAATGAAGATTTGCAGCTGCTCCTGGGACTTGGCAACTGCCTGCAAAAGCTGGTGACAGGATTCATCTCGTGAAACGTTCCCGTGATAAATATCAAGTGGGAGTGATTAGCAAGAGGTGGTTAATTCATGAGCGGGTTTTGCGTGTTGGCTGGGGAATAATTTGGTTTCCAGTGGCAGCAGAATGTATTATTTTCCCTCTCTCTCCCCTGACCTCCTGAAGATGCTGCAGTCCTGAGCTCGTAAGGAAGCAACAACTGGTGCAGTTACTCATCCTGTTTACAACCCAAAGTTGATCTGCCTGGAAAGGAGAAGGACCTGGTGAAGGCTGAAAAGCTGGGATGCGCTTAGGGAGGAGAGGGAAGGGTTAAAACCAGGCAGGTTTTTCCTTTTTTTTTTTTTTTTTTTTTTTTTTTCCCCCCCAGGTGAAGGCAGCAGTGATAGTTATGGTAGATAATCATCCTGCTCCATCTGGACTGAAAAATTTGCTAATTGAGGCAGGACTCATTTCCTGTGGGAGAAATGGCCTCCCTGTTTTCAGGGCATTCACTGCCCCTTATTGCGAGGGTCGGGGGCAGGCGTCCCTTTGGAGATGCTCCCCGCCTCCTCCTGAGACTGCTTTAGCTGGTATACCGTCAACTATTTTCCTCCTATTTTCCTCCATCCCTGGCGCTTTCCATCTCCACCTTGTTACAGGCTTGGCAGGGGAAAGAGGTGGGGGGAGGGAGGGAGGTGGGGGGGGGTGGGGGGGGTGGAGGAAGGAGAATAAGAAAGAAATCTTTCATTTCCATTTCCAAAGCTGCGTTTCGGCTCCCCAAGAGCGGGCGCGCAGAACTGATGCTCACGGAGCCGCCTCTGACAGCTCGACGCCGAGGGGGGGAAACCTGTGCTTCCATTTCCAGCCCTGTCCCCCGCGGGCAGAGCGAGCCGAGCCGAGGAGTTCACGGGGATCATCGGGGAGAAGGAAAACAATTTGATCAAGGGGCCCTGGAGTCAGGCACACGGAGAAACTGGTCTGGTGGGGTTTTTCAGCTTTAATCAGTGTCAAGTTGATTTTATTTTTAGAGAAGTGATGATATTAAAAATAAAAGGAGGGGGAGTGAGGAGAGCACCTACAGGTATACGGGGCAGAGCCCCCATCAGCTATTCAGCTGGTCCTCCCTAAAATGCTCAAAGCTTTTTAGAGCTAATTATGTGAGAAATGCGTGATGTGTGGGGTTGCAGGTGCAATATTTTACCCCGCGTAGCCGTGCATATCTAATGCATTAGCAGTATTATTCTGTTTTGTAGTGTTGGGGGGAGGGGGGGGAGGGCGGAATATGATCACTTTATGCCATGACCGATGTGGCTTTGGGGGGTGCATCGCTGTGTCAGTCCATGGTGGTGATGGTCCCGTCAGCTCTCAGCCCTCTCTGCTGAGCTGCCAGGGAGTACAGCAATTCAAGTCCCTCCCAGTGCTCGGGAAGAGCTGCCTCTGTGTCCTCTCGCTGCCTGTGGCCAACATTAGGTATTTATTGAAGAAAATCCTGCAGCAGGCAGATAGGAGGGTCATCTACCCTCCAGACGGGTCCTATCCTAACTCCTAATTGCTAGAAACTACTTTAAGACCTGAAGCCTGAAGTTTTGATTGTCTGTGCCAATCCGCTCCTCCCTTTTAGCATCGACTGCCCTCACTCACCCTCGTCGCCCATATAAACCTTTGATTCTTTCCTAAACCATCCAAAGCCATGTTCGTGCTGATAGAAGCGAGCCGGTGTTTGGGGGAGACGCATCCCCTTTTTATAGGCGGCGAATGGAGACTGTCTCCAAACGTGTCCCTCGGGTTTTCGAAACGTTTTTCGCCTGCGCAGAGAGAAAGTAAGGAGAACCCGTGGGTGGCAGACTGTTGCCTGGAGAAGTACTGCTCCCTTCATCTGCTTTCACTCAGCCCCAGATTCTTCCCTGGTAATGCTGGTTTTATATATATATATATATGTATATGACCATCATATATGTAATAATTATTATTTTTGTGATCTGAATTGCCCCAGCAAAGCTAACCTCAAATCAATGTTGAGGGAAGATGAAAGTTCACTTCTTTCCGTGCTAAAAAAAAACATGAAAACAAGAGAGTTTCCAAACTTCTCTGACATTTTCCTTTTCTTCCAAGTGAAAGGTAGTAGGAAAACAATAAAATAAGGCTTCCAGCTGCCAAGAGAATTATTAGGCTTTTTTCAGCCTAGTCTCGGTAAGGGATTTTTTTTTTTTTTTTTTTTTTTAACATCCCAAGCCGGGAAGGTGGGATGAAACACCGATGCCTGGTGGCGCATAGGCAGGCCTGTCTTTTAACGTGCAGCTGCAGCCAGCAGTGAAGAGGTCAAGTCGTACGGTACCGTCTCCTCTCCCAGCCTCGTGGCAGGCAACACAATGAATTTCCATAATTCTGCTCCAAGTGCGAAAAAGTGCCTTTGTTGCCGAGCTCGCGCTGTTCTTGCAAAGACAATGAGTCTGTACGGTGTAATTGTGACCCTGCGCTGGCAGAAATGCCGCTGTGGTTTAATGAAGAATTCTAAGTGGGGTGGGGGTGGGGGAGGGAAACAACATGAACGCTTGCTTGCAAACCCACGGAGATGAGCTGTTCCTAGAAGAAGCGGTAAAAATGGGCTCATACAGCTCTTATCCTACCTCAGTTAGTCAAGGTAACGGTCTACTTGCAATGAGACACTTCTACCTCGCTGCCTCCTGTGACCTCTTTGAATTTCGTGGCATGGGTGGTAATGCAGTCATGCAAGTCCTGTGCCCGGTAAGCCCAGGTTTTTGCTGAAAAAAAACAGGAGAGAGCGACCACGGCCACGGCTTCGTGGTCATCCCGGCAGGTTGACGGTGGTGGAGGGCAAGTAGAGGCTTTTAAGTGGAGCCACAAGTGACGTAGCCCGACGGTAGCAATCAAGAGCTTATTCATCCCGGCTTCGAGTGTCATGCTCTAGTAACCAGGCAGTTCTTGTTGCTCATCTAGAAATCCCAATCGAACGCCTTCATTATCACACAGCAGTGTTTCCTTTGTGGATAACAAGTCATACTGCGAGCATTAATGTAGTGTCGTATGGATTTGTGTTGTGGGATTGTTGTAAGCGCTGATTGAAGCCTTTCCTGTGATTAGGGTATTTATTCAGGTGTGAGAGAGAGGGAGTCTCTGTTGTCTAGTAAGATCTGAGTTTGCAGGATGTCTCTGAGGGGTGTTTATAGAGGCATACCTTACGAAGTCGAGTTAATAAGCTGCATGCCTGAGATATCTGTTTTCCTTTATCCCGTCTTGCGCCCATCACTGGCGTTGCCGTTGTTTCACTCGAGTTTACACACCACCCGCGCAGGAAACCATAATACAGACATTGCCTGGGATTTTAGCAGCTATCTAAAGGGGGCTGTGGTTGGAGCATCATCCTCTTTGCAGGGTGTAGACACCTTCCTGCAGACGTGGGCACGCAGGTGCACCACAGGAGGGGGAAAGGCATGAGCGTCTTGTCCACCCAAGAACACCAAGGCACTCTAGGGACATGGGAAACGGACTTTTCTTGTACAGAAGGAACAGGACATCAGGTGGGGCGAGGGCTTCTTGGCCAGCAGCTGCAGGAGTTGAGAGGCAAAGTTGCCCCATCCTAGCTGAAAACCATGATGCTTCCGTTCCTTGAGGAGATCAGTTGGGAGTTCTTAATTGGGATGAATGTGTAATTGGGGGAGAGGCTGGCAGCACCATCTATCAATTCCACCAGTGACAAATGATAGGAAGTGGCATCCTCCCACTGTCTGGCAGGCTCCCAGCCTCCTCTGCTGCACACCTCATTATCCCCTTTGACTGCTTCATCTGGATAATGTTCATCCTTAATGATGGTGGAGCGATCCTAAGTTTCTGTAGTGTTATTTGATTACTGCCTACCCACTCCCTGTTCCTTCTGGAATAGCAATGGGGCGTATTTCCATGGGTTGCTAGATGTGGACTGATGGTTGCAAGATGAGGGAGAAGGATGTCCGTACTTACAGTCCTGCCTGGTATGCATAATATTTCAAAATCAGTCTTTCCATGAGCGTTTCTGGCCAGACTGCTGTTTTCTGGGCTCCAGGAGGAGTTTTAGCTGAGCCACCAGCAGGAGGAGTGTGCTCAGTCCTGTCTGGGAGTCGTATAGCTGAGTTGTGGGTTAGGCAGAAAGCTGGGAGGTGTCATAAAATGGGCAAAGCGTGGTGCTACAGTACAAATGTGTGTCTAGGCCAGACGATAAAGCAGTTAAATTATTCTTTAGGTTGTGGGTATTGTGGGCTATAAAACCTGCTTCTTCTCACTTACCTTCTAGTGAGCCTCATGCAGTATCTCGGAGGCAGTCCCTGACCCTGGGAGATGTCCTTGTGGATCTTCTTTCTTGCACCTGACTTTCTTACTTGCTTCATCATCAGGCACTTCAGGCGCTCACCATTAGTATTAGCCTCATGGGCTTGACTTTGTCAAATGCTCCCGGTCCATTTGAGAGATGCATGCCAATTGCAGCTCGCTTGTCCGCCGAGTCAAGTAATCTCTTCAAAGACTTCTAACAAGTTAATAAGGATTGATCTGCTTTTCATGAGATCACGTTGACTGTTCTTAATGAACCTGGGCATTTTCAAGCCTTTCTTTCCCCTTAAAAATTAGCTTCCAAGTAAATACTCTTCTTCCAGTCGATGGGCAGCTGCTTCTTTCTACATACCCCCAGCACGCATTAAGATTTTGATTGAAGGAGGCACTCCTCCAGTTTTTGTGATGGTCGCATGTTGGTTTTGGGGAGGGGGAAGGGCTTAAGTCAAGCAAAAGCTTACACTAGTCCTAAATAAAGATGGGTTTAATTACAACTAACTGTCTCATTGAGCGACGGCTCGGGAAAGCAGGTTCAGGCCTGATTTTCCTGAAAGGTGTGTAAGATTTAGTTGCTATCCATCTCAAAACAGCCAGATCTTGATTTTTCTAATGAAAACGCTAAGCCTTGAGTAGTACATTCCCATAAAGGTGGGAAGAGCATTTCGAGATGAGCAGTCAGAGCAATGAAATTGGTGAATTTTCCCACAAGAAAACAAACAAACAAACAAAAAAACCCCCAAAACAAACCCATTGCTGTTAGCAACGTGGCTAATCCATCCTACTGTCTGCAGCAACGCCAGGAAAGAGATGTCGGAGTAAATGGGGTCTTTGGGAGTTCATTGGTTCCTGTTGTATAAATGTCCAAAAAACTCGCACTCTCTGTTCCTTGTCTTACTCGTTTTAAGGGACATCCATAAGACTGAAGTCCTGCTTTGTCATTGCATCCCCTGTTTGTTAAATCCCTTGTGCGCATGTTACCATCTGGTCCCTAATGCTTTGTGTCAGCTTTAAGTTCCCCTAAGCTTTTATTGACCATTTCTTGTGTTATCTGCACACTCCCTAATTCCTCTTCTCCTCTCCCTGGGGATCTGATCCCTGACTTAGGCAAATCCTCATCCTCTTCATTTGCGAGCACAGATGCAAAAGTAAATACTGTAAGTGTCGGTGTCAGCTTCTTATCCTTCTCTGCCTCCAATTTCCCTCTGTCGCTCTTATCTCTGCTGTATCTACTTATCTCCTGTGTATATATAATGGTCTTTTCCTTTACTGTTTTTCTAAAAGCCAGGAGATTCTCCATCGTTAACTGTCTTTGCTCCTTTAATTATATACTTGTGTGTTTACCTTCTTGAACCCCCGCCCCTTACTTCTAACACATCCCTACTTCTAAGCAGGTGAGTTTTCTTTGAACGCCACTTTGATTAAAGATAGGAACGTACCAAAAATCCCGTGTTTTGAAAACTCAAAACCTTGGGCTGTTTGAAGTTGAACCCGAATTCCGCATCGAGCCAACATTTTTGTCTCTGCTTTGAACGCTGCTGTGACTCTTTGGGTGGTGCACCCGCGAGATGTAGACTATAACGCCATCGCAGCCCTCGTAGTGATGTGCTATATGAAATCAGGGGTGTTTGGTTATGTCTACATGTCTTCGTTTTCCTGGCTGCGAGATAGGGATAGCGTTTCCTACAAAGAGAAGAGGAAAGAGGTGTGCAGGAGAAAGCTACTGCAAAGGGCAGCCACCGGCAGAACTGGATGTCGAGTTGCCCATTCTGTTGGGATTTTTTTGTGGTAGGGATGCGGGAGTATTTCGGGAGAGGTTATACCTAAGGTGCAGGTGTAGTTTGTGCCAGTACACAAGCAGGAAACCCCCAAAATGTTTTGGAGCATCTCGCTCCTTGGAGAGGTGCAGCCCTGGTACGCGGTCCATGCTTTGTCCTAACGTCTCATCCCCCCCAAACCTCATGATTTGTGGTCTGACCATCGCTGATGCTATAACCTGGTTATGAATCTTCTTTTTTTTTTTTTTTTTTTACCTATAAAAGCCCCACAATAGTCTTTATTACATAACAATTTCCATCAGGAAGATGTCTTGTTGTATAATGTACAGCAATACTAAACGTTGGCGTAGCGTAAGGGCTCCGCTTTTTGCAAGATGCGGCAGTTTGTAATTTCAAGGATCAATATGGTGATGTGTTTTTTGAATTTTAATAAATGAACTACACTGGTGTTTGTTGTTTACCTGCTTTCTGATTTTTTAACAAGTGGCTCTAGTGATAATTACCGAAATTCTGTAGTCGCAGAAGGAGGGGGGAGGGCGGGGGGGGGACCTGGATCCTTCATAACTATCCAACTGGGCAATTATCTCCATACTGTATGTGCTGCTTTTCTATAAATGTTGAAATTCAGTAATTACCACTAGAGCCAGCCGTGACATTTCGAAAGCAGATACATAACAAATAGGGATGCCATGGAGTCATTAAAATTCAGATATCAAAACAGCTCTCCTTATTCTTCCTTGCATGAATCCATCTCTTTGTTTCATGAGGAATTCAGTTGCCAATTAAATACCTTTTCTTTTCTTTTTCTTCTTTTTTTTTTCCCTTTTCTCTTTTCCTTTTACAAATGAATTCTAATCTCCGTGAAAGGAGCTGAATTGACAGTCGTAACAGTTGGTGCATTAGGAAAAAACATGGGTGAGTTTAGTCCTTCCTGGGGAACCCAGCCAGCACCTCCCCAGCTTTGGAAACCATCAGGTTGTGTCAAAAATTTAGGGGGGAAGGACGTTTTTCCCAGCGATTTCCCTTTTCTCCTTCCTGCACAGTTTTTCCATGTTATCCTGTAAGGGAAAACATCCTTTAAGGTTGCTAATAACTTTGGTAAATATTTTGCCCTGTCCCGCCAGGTCTCTGGTTTCATCACCAATAGGAATAGCTCAATTATTTCCCAAATTGTTATTCGCGCTGGGGTCTCGTAGCAATCTCTGGCATCTGGCAGTTGTGTTGATTTTTTTTTTTTTTTTTGGTGTGTGTGTGTTGTTTTTATTTTTTAACAATGTTGTCTTGTTTACGGGTTTGACTCTTGGAAGACAGGATTTGATGCCTCCCAATCAGTCGCTAATGAAACGGAGGGATTGACAGCGTGGAATTGATCCTTCCTTTGTAATCCCGTAACAGCGAGACATGTTTGTTTCTGAATCTGTCAGTGGGTTGTATGTAAACCAGGTGTGATGAGGAACCCGTGCGCTGAAAACAAGGAGAACAGTGGTTTCATAAACCTCACAAGGAGGAAAACCTGTAGGGTTTCTACGCCTCCTCTCTTCCCTTATCTGAGTGCTGCTTGTGTATTTTTCCGTGAATGTCTGTTAGGGAGAGCAGGATGAATTTGTTCTGAGAGGGGCTGACGTACGTGGGGGTGACTCTGATCCTTAGGCATGGGTGAGCACCACAAGCCTAAATAATGGTAATTAAGGGGTTTGGAGAGGTCCGTGCTCCTGAAGACCCATGTCTTTTCTCGCTTTACTCCACTCCTTCTCTGTAGTTTGCCCATAGCAAAGGTCTCCTCACCTCTTGGACAACACTCCGACCTCTCTATTTCAGGCAGGTAATTTATTGCATCCTTCCTCCAAAAAAATAGCTTTACCGAGACTGAAAGATTTTCATTTTGCACTGCGCTAAAGGAGGAGCTGCGTTCGCTCCTACAGCTTTAAGAGGCCTCAAGTCCATCCTTTGGTTATCCAGTAGAGGACAGCTTCGATTGCTCCTCCATCGGCTCCTCTCTGGGAGCCAAGCCTTCAAGGAGAGCTTGTCTTAAGGTTTAGTCTTGAGCCTGATGCATATGTGTTAAGGTGAATAGGAATTATATTCACTTCAAGGAGAGATGAGGCCCTTGTGTTGACTGCATTATCATTTATACTAACAAAAAGAGCTTAAAATGTTAGCATATTCTTTTGAAAACGGAGCTTTGCATCCTATTAAGAGGAAGGAAACACAACCCGCGGCGCATTATATTTCCAAGCGCCTGTCAAGAAACGCTTACGGCTGTCGCCTGCTTACTGAGCATCCAGCTATAGGAATAAATTGGGAATCGCTCCCCGTGCGCTGATCCCCTAACCAAGAGACAGGAGACGCTGTTCAATTAAAATCCAGCCAAACGCAAATCTTGGATCTGTGTCGGACAGAAACTCGGGGAACTGCGGGTTGCAGAGCGCTGCAAAAGTTTGCTCGCGAGGAAGGCGTGAATAGAAACATGTCTTCTAGCTTGGTTTTGGAGGGTGGGAGAATTTAGATGAGGTTCCTCCAGCTTGCGGCACTGTGGATTTTGGCAGGGTGATTTCTAGCCTGGCTGGAATAGAGAGGAAAAACAAACTTAATTTAAACTCTCCCATTTGGGAAAAGCACCTAAACATCAGGATGGCATCCCGCTGGTATCGGGCGGTGGGTTTAGGTGCGAGGGAATAAGCTGAAAGTCTTCAGTTCCAGGTGGATAAAAGCTTGCGATGTACAGCCCGTGGCTCTCTTGCAGGTATGTCAGGCGCTGAACGGGCCATGGGGATGGTGCCTCCCGTTCCCTACAGCTGCGCACCCATCCCCTGAGGAAGGCAGTAAGCTCTGCCTGCATCCGTGCAAGCGGAGCCTTTGTTTTAAGGAAAAAAAAGAAAAAAAAAACAAACGAGAGAAAACCCTAAATCCCAAACAGAAAAACTCAAAAAGCCCTTCCCCAAGCAGGGCTTTTGGAGATAAGCTGCTGCTTGGCAATTTGCTAACTTGAACTTTCAGCACCGCCGCTAGTCTTTCTAGACCCCAAAAATCCACCTTGAGGGGAGGAAACGAGAGCGTAACACGGGCTGCGCCCAGGAGGTGCAGCGTTGCTTCAGCAGGCTGCTGAGTTCGATGCTTTGAGCCTTTTCCAGTCGCGCCCTCCGGTTTGGAAAGGAATCACTCGTGTGCCCTTCACGCTCTTCGCCATCCCTGCTGAGTTGCACGAGGAGGACACGTGCAGCTCCTGTGGCAACTCAACCTCGGGGGTGAGAGCGGATATTTTCATTTGGGCAGGGGCTCAGCACAGCCTCCTTGAAGAGCAGCTTCCCTGAGCTGGGAAACCAGAGGGAGTTTTTCAAAGGCAACATTTTTATTTCCGTAAAGGCCCCGCGGCTAAAGGTGCGTGTACGACTGCCTGCTGAGGAGCACGGCTGTAAGTTGAGATCTTCCGTTGCCGTGAGGCGTCGCAGGTTTGCTTTAGCCAACAGAGTAGGGCTTGTACACTGGGCGAAGCGGTGGGCACGGACACACGCTTCCAGAGCTCCATGGTGCACGAGCTGCGGCAGATTAGGCACGAAATGACATCAGGCAGGCAATGACATCAGGCAGGCTTTGCTAACAGGCTGTGGGTGCATCTTTATTGGCGTCTGTGTTATCTCGGCGCAAGTCCACACGCGCCGACACATGCCGCGTCTGTCTTCGCGAGCGTGAGCGGGTGAAATGAAGATGTCTTGCTGTCCTTTCTCATCAACAGCGGTGCATCCAAGATCCCACTGATAGGCAGAGCACCGTTCCCTTCCCTGTCCGCTTTGATTAATTTGGTGCCTCCTTTCTGGAGTCTGTGTGAATTTGTCTTGGTTTTGCTCTTCCCCTTCACGCAGAAGTTTCTCCCCCTCCTTTTAACCACTGTTTTGCTACAAAGCCCTACACTATCTAGGCTGGTCTGGCGCGGTGAGACCGGCAGGAGATGATGTGCTAAGTCCCCGTGCATGACAGAGCACAAAATCCAGCCGTGAATCCTCTTTACGAGACTCCAGAAACCGCTGCTAACGCCAAAGCACGGGCCAGGGAACCGGCAAAAGCCCTGCAGCTCCCAGGCACTTCAAACCCAGCGCTATCAGGAGGGCTTTGGGCTTGCACAAAGTACTTTCGGCTTTAACACAGAGCAGGGAATAAAAGCTCAGCAACAGTGAAGTCCGCTGGAAAGGTTTCTTCTGTGTGCAGTAAGATAATATATGGTAATGAGGACAGCACCGAGTTGCTGTAAGTTACAAGAACTTATCACTGCTCTCTGCTGTTGCGGCACATTCCCGGGATTCGGTCTCGCCAAAGCAGCGTGAATAGATTTATTTTGTATTGTTAGACTGTCAAGCCACTGCAGAGCAACAACTTCCAAATGATAACTTCTCCGGCGTGCAGAAGTTGTGAATTACATGCTTTTAGTCCCCGGCAAACAAACGGGGTGGGTTGACAGCCGCTCAGCAGAAACCTTCCTCCCGCTCCCTCTCTGTGCTCGCCGCGTATGGTCAGTGCCTTGGCGTTAGCTCCCTCCTATCAAACCCGACGGGGCTGTTATTAAGAATATCATCAATTTATTTCTAGCGGCAGTGCGCGCCACAGCAACTGAGCATGTAATCACGGAGGAGAGGGAAATGCTTTCTTACCGATCCCTAATGTGATGGTGGTTGGGTTGGTCTGGAAGGACTTGGAACAAGGGGGAGGTGACCCAGGCAAGGGGACGTGGTGTGGTGGGACATTGGCTGATGGGTCAACATCTCTTTTTTTTTTTTTTTTTTTTTTTTTTCCTGGGGCTTTGGCTCCTGTTGCTGTCCCTCGCGCTGGAAAGTTGAGTTTTATAGGTGTTGGAGGTGACTTCAGCATGGAAACTATCCAGCTCTGGCCACCACAGCCAGGCCACGTGGAGCTGGAAGGTGTATGGCTGTGGGTGGTGTCATTGTCCATGGCTGTAGGTGGTACCATGAAAATGTACCCGTCAAAGGGGTATCCTGCCGCAGGCTGGGTCGTTCAGCCCTTACACAAGCTACACGGGCATGGAGATAACTCCTCTAAGAGCAGGAGCTCCTCTTGGATGTGGAATAAAAGGGAAAGACTGAGAATGGGAGCTATGGAGATGAAACACGTCAGGAGACTGGGAGGAGAGCCCGGGCTTTTGTATAATTGTTCTCGAGCTTACGTTCAGTCCTGAAAAGGTAAAAATAACGGCTGCTCCTCGGTATTCACAACTGAGTTGCCTTTTTTTTTTTTTTTTTTTCCCCTTGCCTTTGGCTCTTTTGAATATCTACAGAAGTTTATTTCTTCTTATGATGGGCGTTGCACACGTAGGTCTGGTCTGTGTGCCTTTTTCTGGGTTAATACGATTACTGGGTAGGAGTTAAACTTCACAGAAACTGGTACCGCAGTGCCTCCTGCCTCGTGGTGCGGAGGTCCGGGCACTGGCTTGTGAATGCAGAGCGCCGTGCGATAGCATTCAGGCTGGAAAGTTTGGCTAATTCTTTTTTTAAATATTCCAGTACGGTTTGAGACTGTATCGAGAAACTTCTTTGAAAAGGAAATAAACCCATAAATTATAGCATAGTCTTTGCAGAAAGGCAAAAGGAATACAAGATTGTTTAAATGTATTATTTGCTGACCTTGACAGTTTACTTGTAATGTTATTTAAACATTTGGGTTTGCGGGGCGGTGTTCTTATTTATTTATTTAATGAGCTGCCAGCTTACAAATTGCAAAACTTTTGCAGTTCCTCTTATCTTCTGCGGAACCACTGAGATGGCAAAATATATTCTCTGTCTCAACAATTCAGTCTATATTTGCATGAGGAAATTGGAAAGCAAGTTGTTTTTCTTCGTTTGCATGACAATACCCAGAGCGCAATACAATTCAAGGTTTAATTTGTGATAGTTAGCGTGCGAGAAGAATGGGCCCAGCAGTTTGGCTCAGTTTTGTTGCTGATGTCGTCGTCGTTGTAATTAAAATTGATTTATAAGTAAAGGCAAAGAAATCCAAACTACCTGTTTATTCAGCATATTGTCGACCCGCGGAGCACAATAGCCGGGGTCACTGAGTGCAGATCTCCTACCCGAGACGCTGGAGGAGTTTTGCTGAATTAAGTTTTCAGGGTTGAGCTTCTAATTAGTCAAATATCTCCGAGTGGATGATGACGGTGGAAAATACCAGACCCAAAATTGGAGCGGGCGGCAACAACAGCAGCAGCTGGACCTGCACTGGCTTTGCAGGACCGGATTGCAGGAGCATGAACCAGGAGCCCATTGGGACATCCTCACCAGCACGCGTAAAAATTACGTGCCGGGAGCGACTTAATCCTCGACTCATTGCATTAATTTGCCTACAGGAGTACATCTCTGCTGATAACAGCTCAGGGCAGTTAATAAGCGCTTGATTGGATTGAGGAATGCCTTGAATGCAGGGAAAACATCTGAAATCAAGCTCTGGTGGGAGCCATCCCCTGCAGTTTGTTGGTATTTTGTGTCACACCGGTATTACTGAAGATGGCTTAATGTTTCAGTTGGGGTCTGAAAGTGTGAGCTATGAAGCTCGTCCTCCCAGGTTTGTTTGGTTGAGGATTGTTTTTGGTTTTTTTTTTTTCAGTCTATGGAGAGAAACAGGCAACCTCAGCAGATGATTTGTCTCAGCTGGAAATAGGCATTTGAGGAGACTTGCCTGCTAAAAGTGCTCATTTCTCTCTTTTGACTGTAAAAGAAATCTCAGGTGACTGATTCATTCTTCAGCGTCTGACTTGAGGTATCTGTCCTGTTTGCTTCAAACGGCCTTGAAGCCTTTTGGTGCTTTCTGAGTATTTTAAGAGGAATTGAATTTCCTGACTTTTGCTGTACGTCACTAGATTAATCCTTGAGCTGGAAGCAATCTGTTTCAAGTGAGGCAGTGCGATCGTAATTATGAAGTTGTTGAGACAACAAGAAGTGTTTTGGACAACCGGTTTGGTCACGAAGGAGGTTTGAAAGGCAGATTTAGGCCGATGCCAAATAGGCTTTGAAAATCCCACTATTTACTCTTCAGAATATGCAGGAGCAGAGATTTTATGAGTAATCCCTGTACTTCTTCAGCACAAAGAAATATTAACATTAGATAGCGATCACCTGACTTTGTAAAAGAGTAAATAAGGCCAGAAAGATTGAACGGTTGGAGAAAACTCTAGTGAATGAAAATCCATTTCACTTGCCCTCTACAAGCACGGGCCAAGGTTGGAAAAAGGCTGAAGTACTGTTTTTTTTTTTTAAACGTGGGTCACCGAGGAGGAGCTAGAGGGAACATGCATGCGTGTCCTTAATGACTGTAGTTACCTTGAGTGTGGGTTTGGTTTTTTTTTTTTTTTTTCTCCTTGTGTTGGAGTACTTAGGGGTTGTCATAGATTGAAAGTTTGTGTTTTGGGGGGTGACGCTTACGGATATGAAAGAGAAAAGCTAGAGCAGCCTGAGAATATAAACGTTCTTTCAGTGCTGCTTCAGGGCTGAGCCTCAGAGATGCTGTTGTGAGGCTCATAAAACACACCGATAACCTGTGATAAGAGTTCCCCTAAAAGAAGGTGTTTCTCCAGCAGCTACTACCAGTAGGATACAAAGCGACTGCAAGACTTCTGTGTTACGTTTCCATTAAAAAGCGAGCTGTAAGGATGACAGAAGCGCTGGGAAGTCGTGGCCACCTCCTCCCCTCCATCCTACAGAAGGCGGCTGGGGGGGGGGGGGGGATGCTGCCCATCAGACCCGGCTCAAAAAGGGGAGCTCCCAGCAGAGGGGAAGGTAGCGAAAAAGCCACAAGTTTTTTTGCATATCTGTATGTAGCAAGCAATGTTTGCCATTTATGATATTTCGGGGGAGACCTGACTTTATGAAGGATTCATGAGGTTGGCCTCCCGGTACGCATTTTTTTTTTTTTCCCTGGTTATTGGGAAATATTCAAATACTGCAAACAAATGTCAGTCTGTAGAATATTCATGAAGTCTCCTGTTCAAGTCGGTCCCCCAAGTCGCTGCTGGCTGGAATACATCAAGCTAATGCTGATTGCGTACATTTAGGGTTGAATAAAGATATTCCACTAAAGAAGTGCAGAACTGCTTTTTCTAGTTTTGAGACTTTGGGAATTAAAAAGGCTCAGACAAGTCCCAGTGAAAGAGAGCTACTAATGGATGTTGTTTTTCTACGTGCTTGACCATCTCTTGATATCGGGGGTGAAATTTATCTCCTCTAACTCTGACCGCCTTAAATTCCTGTTGGAACATTTTATCTGAGCTGCCCTCTTTAATCAACAAACAGCAATTACATCCTGAAGCATGAAAAAATGGCAACATTTTGAAATGTTGTGAAAACATCATTTAAAAACCAAAACAACAACAAAAACCCACCACCCAAACAAAACACTTCAGATTTTCATTTCAATATATGCTAACCACACTACAGTGATTCTTGGTTACTGTCGAAATAACGTTTCATTTCAAAAGAAGAAGATTTTGATGCAAAATTGCCAGAAAAGGATGTGCCAACGCTTTGGAAATGATCCTGTAGTTGCTTTCTGTTTTGGTCAAGCTGGAAAACAGTTTTGCAAATAAAAGAAGTGCTTCAGACAAAATAATGTTACAATGGTGAGAAAATAGTTTAGACCAAAAAAGAAAAGGGAAAAGTTTAGCACTTGGTTTACCCCCCTTTTTCTGCCTGCTTCTGGGTTTGGATAACACACAGCAGAGGTGAGAGAAAGGGAAAAATTGATCCCAAGAGGGAAAATTAGGCAGGTGAGTGTTTTGGGCTGGCCAGCAGAGAGGTGATAAAACCTCATAGCTGGAAGACAAAGCTTCCAAAGAAGTTCGGGCTAGAAAATAAGCAATGCCTTTAACAGGGAGGCTAATTAGCGCTTGGCACACCGCTGGTGGGGGTGATGGTAGATTCTTTGTTATTGGCAAAGTTTCAGTGGAAACCAGATGTTTCGCTCACGTCCCGGTGGTGTAGCTGGAGCGGGCGTTAAGGTGGGGAATCCCTTGTGCTCGTCGAAATAGCTGATCGCAGTGGTCCTGCGAACCTCGAAAATCTGCGGATCCAGTGGCGGGTAGTTTGTGGACGCTGCTGCAACGCAGGTTTATAATAAAAGAGCTTCGCAATACCTTTCTGGAGCAGCCACTTGCTTTTTAGTAACCATCTTTAGCATGCAAGCCGCAGGGAGAAATAATTACATTTAATAGAAACGGTGGGTTCCCAATGAAGATGTACGGTGCCTGTACACAGTGTGCTCCTAATGAACAGAAATGTCAGGCCGAAATAATAGATGAGAAGGATTATATTCTCTGAGGTGTATTGTATTATTACCCTGCCTTTTTGTTAGGTTGTCTGGAGATACCGCGCTACAGCTGGAGGCGGGTGTTGGATGGGAAAGACCAATGAGTTGATTGAAAAGAAGGGAATCCCACACTGCTTTTAAGAGATGCAAATTAAAGGGTTTAATCTAGGTTTGTCTGCTAAGCATCCCGAAGAGGCACCAGGAGTGGCTGGGAGGGGAAGATGCCTTTGTTTGGCTGACGTAACCTGCGAGGGGAGATGGGGAGAACAAGCTCTCCTGGGGCTGATGGGAGACCTTCAGGTGGTGGGAAGGCAGGACAGGTCCCCCTTGCCGTACAATCCCCCTCTCCTTTTTATTGCCTTGGTGTCTCTCGGCCATGGGAGCTCTCTGGAACCTGCAGTGGGACTGCGGGAAGCGCTGCGCTTCCTGCGAGTGGAGGAATTCACTGAATATGGAGGAATTCAGCCCAAGAGGACACAGCTCTTTGCATTGCCTACGTCCTTTCCTGTTGTCTCAGCTCATGCTGCTGAAATGCATCATGTAATCATCAGCTTATGACCGAGTCTCACTGAATTTGCATGAGATGCTTTGCACGCTGCTGTTCTTCAGCCCAGTCAGAATACAAGGCAAGAGACCTTAAAACTTGCTCCTAATTTTTCACTCCCTGTTAAAATTGCTGCATAAGGATATTTGAAGAAGTCATTGCCCCCGTAGATGTTATCACTTAATCTTTTTTTTTTTTTTTTTTTCCTCTTAATAAAAGCTAGGCATGAAAGTCACTGGCTGAAAACAACCGCATCCCATGCTGCTGGTGTCTCACAACAGTATTTTTTTAAGATCATAGCTCATAACCACAGGGAGAGCTCTCTGTGGAGGGAGTGAGGAGTAACTTTCTGTTTATAGCCATTTACCTTCGGCTGTAATGTATTTAAGAAGGAAAATTGCCACTTACACTTGCAAAGCAAATTGGCTTGCGCTCAGTAATAGCTTTCTAGCGTCTGTCTAGGAAAGGTCATCCTGGAGACTTCTGCACTCTGCAGAACTTAGTCTTGATGGCCAGGAGGGAAATCGCGTGGCCCCACGCTGTAATTTTTTTTCCCATATGTGAAGACCTCGGCACCGCCATGCTCAGGCTTGCCGGGTTTCTCCATCATGGTTGCATCCTGGCCGGGATGCAGCTTTGTCCTTGGTGTCTCCTTATTAGAGGGGGAGCCCCCCAGCCTGAAAACCCCCAATTTATGTCAGACAGAGAGGTGGCGGACCGCATTTTCTCCTTCCCTCCATCATCTCCCACTTTGCAGGTGCATCAGCCTGCCGTGTCCTGCTGCAAAAAGGGCCCGTGTTCCTTTTTAATGTTATTAGCCATTGCCTTGGCAACAAATATAGATGTTGTGTTTGCAATAGCACCGTTTCACAGGTCCCTGAGGAGTCTTTACCCTTGAGTGCATTTAGTTGATAGCGAAACCAAAGCGAACGTAAAACAAGCAGGTTGGAAAAGAGGCAGTGGCCTTTTTTGCTCCAGTCAGGCTCCAGAAGTGCAAATTATCAGGTCGGGTAATGTAACTGACTGTCATCCTGTGTGTAAATCTCACCCACTTATCTGTCCTCGCAACTGTAAAATAAGCAGTGTTACCGGCTAGTAAAAGCCACTGTTGTGGCAAAGCTGGCAAAGCAATTATCTTAACAACTTAATCAAATAGCAGCAACGGTAATAATGCAACTATGTGTTTGTTTGTAACTATTCTCACCTTTATCAAGGCATCAATTTGGGGGAGCAGCAGGAGACAGGAGAACAGGGTTTGTTTTCAGTGCAGGAAGCAAAACCATCTCGGATAATTGTGCTTTGGGCTGTGGGTATGTGGCCTCCAAATGCTATCCAGAAATCGCCGCTCGCTGCCGAGCCGCCTGGTGCAGGCATGTCCAACACCTTGGAAAAGAGACTAAAAACATCCCCGAGAGTCATAAGGCAAGGACAAGAGGGTGATATCTGGAAGATATAATCTTGAGAACTGGGACCAAGCCACGATGGAAGTGGCGAGAGCTCAGATTTAACGGAGGGTGTGCGCTACTGTGTTTACTGGACAGGAGAAACTTGCTTCCAGTGGTCCGGCAAGTCATCTCTGCCTTGGGAGGGAGCAGCCTGCTGCTATTTCTCCCTTGTCTTAATGCTGCTTTGCATCTTCCTAATCCCTTGCTGAGTTTTCCTCTTGTCCTGTGCCACCTACTTGGACTAGTGAAGCAAAAATTGACATTACCTTTAATTTCAGTAGTTTTCCTTGCAGCCATGCCCTGATTTAGCAACCAATTTTAGCATTGCCCATTTTAGCAACCAATGATAGGACAAGGGGTAATGGATTCAAGCTGGAACACAAGAGGTTCCACTTAAATCTGAGAAGAAACTTTTTCTCAGTGAGGGTGACAGAGCACTGGAACAGGCTGCCCAGGGAGGTTGTGGAGTCTCCTTCTCTGGAGACATTCAAAACTCGCCTGGACGCCTTCCTGTGCAACCTCATCTAGGTGTTCCTGCTCCGACAGGGGGATTGGACTAGATGATCTTTTGAGGTCCCTTCCAATCCCTAGCATACTGTGATACTGTGATTTCACCTGCCTGTCTCAGCCCAAACGACAGCCAAAGCGTGTGCCGGCAAACCGTGGGATGGCACCTTCTTTTAGGGGTTTTCTTCCATCAATCCATCGTTCACGGCGCAATAAAAAGATCTCCCGTGTCCTTTGGAGCTCGTTGCATCATTAAACTCGAGGCCTGTGCAGGCGAGGACTGGACAGGAGAGCTTCATGGACAGTCCCTGTGAAGCATTGAGGAAATGACCTTGTCGCTGGCCAGAGGAACGAGTGTCACGCCAAAGGTTTGCTAATGGACCCTGCTAAAAGGGTGCCTGGGGCTCATTATAGCGGAAGTAAAACTTGAAGGTCAAAGTGGCGTGGAGCGATGTTTTCGGGCTTAAGAAAGAAAAGAAGAAATAAAATGCGTTGGAATTGTCTTTCGTCTGTTTTGAGATTCTGGGCACGGCAGGCTCAGAGGGCAGACTTCTCATAGGAACCATGTTTCTGATACTCCACTGCAGCTGAATCTTAATCGAGATGATGTTTGTTTCCCCCTGGCAGATCTTCCCTATCTGTATTATATTTTTCAAACAACCATCCTAATGAAATTTTCCCATTTATTTCAGTTAAATTTCCCTTATCGCCGTCTTGTAGCCTATGCTGTGTTTTTGTTGAGAGAAGAGCAATGCCTTCCCCCTTCTAATGGGGCACAGGAGCAAGAAACGTGCCGAGGTGGGAGGAGGTGGGATACATTTTATTTTCTTCAGCTGCAGAGAGAGGGGTCACTTTCCTTTACCCGGCCTCTTTTTATTTCTTGCTTTTCTGTTGTTGTGGGCCTTTTTCTTCTTTCTTTTTTCCCCTTAACAGTGAGTCTCATCATCCCTTGTCAAGTTTGGTTGAGATTCACCGAGAAATTCAAAAGTACTTAGGAGGCACTGATTGATGGACCAACAAGGTTGTCAAAACAGCTTAAGAAAATGAGGCTAAAACTGAAGATAATAATTAGTGAAATCGATAAGAAGGAAAGAGGCTGGAAGGCTTTCCGGCTGCTAGACCCAGTGGGGATCATAAAGGCGATCCGGCACCTGGAGTAGAGACTGTTAGAAAATGAGCTGAAGAGGTCCTCTGCTGAAAACTTTGAGACAGACAAAGTTTGACATTGTTTTCATCACATGCCAAATACTTTGTGTGGGGGGGAAGGCAGAATATTCCCCTGGAAAACTCTTTGATTGATGTTCCTTGAGAGTTGTCATTCATATGTACCATACCTTCGTTTTCCTCTGTAAAGGGGTCTTTGCTGCTGGCTGCTCTCTTCAGCAAGGCGCAGGCTGTGAGCGCTATTAGGAAGGTAACGCAGAGGCTCAGGGAGCCCCGAATCACCCAGGGATTTGCGGAGTGACGTGTGAGACTGACAGGTACGTTCCTGAATAGGCGGTTAAAAGGCAAGGTGGTTTTACTTCAGATTTTTTGTCCGCCGATTGATTATGTTCTGATCAAGGAACGAAGGAGTATAATCTAGCCAAAGGCAATACGGGTTGTTACGTCCCCCGCAAGCTGATGAGTCGGAGGTTTGTAAAGACCTGGGGAGCCTGCGGCGGGTCTGAGCAACGCCTCTCCCAGCGAATTTCTTTCTTGAGTGGCTGAGCCACGCGTGGGGGGATGGCAAAAGGCTGCACAGATCTTTGAAAGAAACCCAGCACGTGGTACGAGGCCCGAGGGGTGTGAAATAGGGACTGTTGTACGCCAAGACAGAGGTGAAGTGGCAGAGCTAAGGTAAAAACATCTCGGAGTAAGGATGGAACAGCTGGGGACGGCGTAGGAAGATGCCAAAGCCAGGAGAGCCCCCGTTTGGGGCTCGGATGCACAGGCAGGGGTCTGCACGGGCTATTTTGGCATTGCTTTTTCCCTGCAGCGCTGATAAATCGTATTGGTTTCTACGCCAGATGTGAATACCAAATTCTTGGCAAAGTTTGGCGGGAGGAGCTCCTGCTGCCCTCGCCGCGCTGCGCGGCTCTCGCTGGTGATGGGCATGTTGAAGTAGGCACCGAGCGCGATGGAGTGCCTTTACACTTGACACCCCTGTTTATAAATATGTATCTACATGCAGAGGAATTGTCTCAAGCTGGTCAAAACACAATTATTTCATTTTCCTCCCCATTCAGGATTGTTGTTGTTTAGGAATAAATTGCCGCCGCTGCTGCTGATTTACAAGGGCAGGAACGATGGCATGAAATGGGCTCAGTGAAGTGATTTTGAATTTCCACTACAATTACTCTTCTCTTCAACCATGTGATTCCCTTTTTCTCGCATGCACCAGCCAGGTCCCGGTTTTGTTTTGCTCGCTGCTGCCCGGGGAGGTTCGCCTGCCCTTACTGTGCAGCGAGCCCCGGGGCTGAGCACGCAGAAACAAGCCTGAAGTGCTAAATTGCACTTTAATAAAGGAAGCTGGCAGAGAAGGTATGTCCCAAAATCCCACCGCGCTGGCACCAAGGGATGTTGATGCTCTGGCTTTGGTGGTGAAGTCGAGAGTTAAGACCCCGGATTTGTGTACACCTGCGTTGTATATACCTACTCACTACTAGGTAAATTTCTTCCCTTCTCGGTACCTCAATTTGGCTGCTTTTACACCCTGGATAAGGTCTTCTTGCTCCAGACCGAACTCCTCAACAAGCCCACGTGCTTCCCTTGGTGGTCCTCTGAGGAGGCTTTTCAAATTCGGGGAGATGGGTGAGAGTTTGCGCGTCACTATTAAAGCTCTTCATGGCCCAAAGGGCAACCTAGTTATTGGAAGGGGGCTGTCGGTTTGGTAGACGTTCATCTCCTGATGTCTTTTGTGGTCTTCTCTAGCTCGTGCGCCTTCCTCAGGGTCACACCTGTAAATGGGCTCAAAATCCCCTGTTCAGGTGGGCGGCTGGGGGATACTCTCATGGGTACATACATTGCTCAGAGTGAAAGGGAAATTTTAAGTGAGCAGAGAAATAATTTGGAGGAATTCAGCTTTCTCTCCTATGTCTTGGCTTAGTTTGGTGTTGCGTGTGTCCCTCTGCATCACTTACCCCCCCTAAGTCTTTCCTTCTCCTTTACCAATGTCTGCAGGAGCTCCGTAGCCCAAAGCCACCCTCCTGACCCTTCCAGGAGGCTGGGATTTTTGGATGGTGTTGCTAATTCCGGGCTATTTTCCCTACCTTGTATTGTTTTATGAAAGGTATGTGCTGGGGATTGTAAAGTTATTAACAAAAAATCTGAGCTCTGGTAACATAGTGCTAATACAAAACCACGCCAGCTACGCTGAGCTCTAAATAGTATAATAAATGTGAACATCTTGGGTAATGTGATTTATTATTGGCAGCATGAATAGGAAAATAATAAAACAATATAATGATTCTGTAAGAAAAATGAGGTTTTTTATTATTATTCATACTTCGAAGCTTGTTTACAAGGCAGGAATGAGGTCAGACTCTTAAACAGAGCCGCCGATGCCAGATCCTCAACTTTTGTGCGTATCGGGAGATGTAATCCCCTTTCCCCCAAGTTCATTTGCGTGGGGAATTAGGCTCCCCGGTTTCATTATCGCTAATAGACCTTGCCTGTTTCTAAGTGGCGCCGAGTATTGGAGTGCTGAATTGATAACTGAGGCTGCACAGCTTGACGGGCAAGTTGTTTTTCCGCGCCTGGCAAAGGGAGCGATGGTGTTTGGAAGCGGGATTCGTTGGTTTAGCTCGGTAGGGCAGAAGCTCGGGCTAGAAGGTGGGGTTTGGTGAGGCGAGCTGCCGGGTGGAGAAGAGGGGTAGCCAAAATGCTGTGTGGAAAAGAGGCAGTGCTTGAAGTGATTTGGCTGAGGGGGGAAACTGAGGCACCGAGAGTTGATGCAGCTGATCCGGCATAGGGCTGTCGGCAGGACCTCGGGCTCCGTCCCGGGATGGTCCATCAGGATGCGCGGCGTGGCACGGGGGTCAGCAGGGCAGCGCTGTTGCCCCTGGTACCCCCAACAACCCCTTTTTCTTTCCTCGCAAGTTACCTCAGCTGATTTCCTAAGATCCTCCTGTTTTCCCAGGGACAAATGAGCCCATCACCTTCCCTCTGCAGCGCGTGGTGCATCCTACGCCTTCCCAAAAAAGGCTCCATCCGTCTTTTTATTATGCATTCCACTTCTTGCCCAACCCGGCAATGTTTAACAGAGACAGGGCTAAGCAATGCTTATTTTCCTCTTTATTTTGCATCAGCCCAGCTGCACTCAAGACCAATTGGATTTTCCATTACTGTGGCAGGTTACGATCCTTTGGTTACTTTTCCTGTAATTTTCATGTTTGCCTTTTAATATTTCTTATGAGATTGAAAGCTTCGGATAAGAGGTGGTAAGCTTTTTGCTCAGCGTGTTACAGAGGAACTACTTGAATTTGAATGAGGTGCGAGGAGGGTTGAGAGATACCGGGGCTGGCGTCTGCTCGGCGGCTGGGCAGATGAAGGGAGGTGATGGAGCTGAGCGCGGGGAGGCTGGAGCACAGGCAGCAGCGCCTACAGAAAAAGCATTTCTTAAGGCCCAGCAGTGCTAAATCTCTGCGCCTTTGTAATGACAGCTTCTGCTACCATCAACATCTCCCGTCTTTTTCAGTAAAGTAATTCTTTTAGATGCTTCGTATATAGATAGATTTCTATATCGAGAAGGTTTTTTTTTTTTATTTATATAAAATATATATATCTGTTGTCAGCTGGTGTTACAAAGAGCATAAAGCACATCTCTGGCTTCTGCGTGTTCAGCTCGCTTGGGATCGCGTCGCAGGTATGAGAGCAGAAATGAGCCAAACCTCGACGTTTTCCTTCCATGGGGGGGGGCCTTATAGGGCACCGGTATGGGTACATCATTATTTGAATGGCTGTGGGATACTACTGGTATCTATGGGATTTCAGGTAATTCCTGGATGTTTTGTTAGAGAATATAATGAAGTATTTATGGCACCTTATTTTCCTCCATATGAAAAAAAAAAGCAGCACTCTGGGCTTTTTTTCTCCAATAACTTTTGCTGGAGACTGCCAGCTTCTTTGCCTGCATCCCTCTGGAAAACAGGGGCTTGTGGGACTCCTGATAAAAAGTTAGATAATGCCAATTATCTTACTTAAATGTCATTAAATGCTGCCGATGACACTCGGCTAAACCCACCTCCTGTGGCGTTTCGCAGGTGGTGGCGGAGAGCGGCATTTCGCTCGGCTGGAGAGACCGAGCCGCGGAGGGATGCGGTGCCGGTCTGCGGGAAATCTCTGCCCTGGGACCCAGATATTGCATTTAGATGTAGTTGCTTTCATTAGCTCCCTATTTTATAGCACTCATCAGTCTTTTTCCCCTGCCAGAAAGTCTCAAATGTGCTGGGGAATATTCAGGCCTCTTTTGGCAAGCGTCAGAGATAAGTGGATAATAAAACACACCTTGAAAGTATTCTCCATCCTATTATTAGGCACTTTCTTATTATACTTGCAAAGAAAAAAAATTCCAGTTATAGAGTGGTACGCTTTTCCATATTGTCAGCGCATCGTGTCCAGACGCTTGCAAAGAAAGTCTTTCAATAATATTCTCACTATTGTTTGTTGATTGGCTCCATTAATCAGTTGTTCAGAGCCTCAGCTACGTATTTCCAGGAGTTTGTGCCGTTTAAACCCCCCCTCTTTCCCCGCAGCTTCCTTTTATGCTCCCATGAAACTTTGAAAACGCTTAAACCACCGCTTCAGCAGGAATGAGAGGAGACAGATCTGCAAAGATACCTGCTCTCCTTTTAGAGAGAACAAAAGCTCCCTGGAATAGCAGCTGTTATTTACTCATCTCTCATCAGCAGATTTGACCTAATTTTGGTCTCCCCCCATGCCTTTGTTTCAAACACCTGGTTGCGGCGTCGCCAGCGCATCCGACTCCTTTATCCGGCGGCTGGTTTTGTGCGATGGGGGGGGGGGGAAGAGCTCCTGGAGAAGCTGAGCCGCCGCGATGGCAGGGCGGCTGCCCGTGGAACTGAGCGAGTGCTGCAGAGCAGACGCCCACCAGTTAGCTTTTGGGAACCCCGTGAGAGGCTTGCTTTACAGGATGTTGACGTGCACGCCTTGCGTGTCCTAACAGGCACGTGGCACGGCTGTCTGCTTGATGATGACCGCCTTGGCTTTTCACATATCTCACCAAGCTCGGTTTGTCCCAGGGGTGGTGGCACCTTGTTGGCCACCAGCTCCTATAAATAAGCCCGGAGTGCTTTCTCAAGCGAGCCCGGCTAACGTAAGAGCTGAGAGCCCGCTGGTGGGCACCGAAGTCGCTTTTGCATCAGCTCACATGGTACGAGCTATTACTTTACCTCGGAAGCTACCCGGCTCTCTCCATCGCTGCCCGAATAAATGCAGCCACAGATTTGTTATGGCTTTCCATTTCAAATAGCCTACAGCCCTCCTGCGCTGGCGAGGAGGCAGCCGGGGAGGGAGATGCACCGATGAGAAATGCGGGGCCCCTAAATTCATTTTTCAAAGATGGCAAGCAAAGCCGGTGATTTATCTGCTGTCACTCCGGTCCGAGCAAACCTTCCCCACCAGGTGAGCGACGTAGGAAGGGTGGCTCACCGAACACACGAAATACAGTGATGCCCTGTCAAGTTTCCTCACCTACAGCTGACATTTATTTTGAGCCCTGAAAGTAATTAACGGCACTGCCTTGAAAAAAAAATAATGAACCTCTCTCCCGCACGGTTTCTTGGCTCTGTTAGCCAACTTTCCTACCTGTCTCATGCGCTCCCTATGAGTTTTCATGCCTGCGGCTCCCTCCGTCATCTCTGATTTATTGCCTTCAGAGTGGGACCTTCATCCCAAGGGCTCAGCGGCTCTGAACTGGCCTTAGAGAGACCTTCGGCGTCATTGGGAGAGACCCACCATCTGGCACAGCATTGCAATTTTTGGAAGTATTGGGTCCTGTTGGACTCCCTTGAGGCGCTCACCCATCCTTAAGGCAGTCTTCTCTGGTGGTGGCTGGTCACAAACGTTTCTAGCAGGCGTTTCAGCTGCTTTAGTAGAGTTGTGTGCCGTGGAAGCCACCTCGCCCTTCATCTATTTGGGAACCACGTGATATTACAGCCGGCACCGCCAGGCATTAACCGCACTTCACCTCTCATTTACATGGGTCGGCGAGCAACCCTACATGCCCTCAACTATGATATGGGATCAGCCCGGGAAAGCAGCAAAGCCAGGGTGAGATCTCCAATCTGCGCAGAGAGGAGGCGCTTTCCTCTCAAATTAGAGGGTTTTGGGGGGTTACAAAGCGTCACATCACTTGTGAAGCTTTAAAAAGGAGGTTTACAGAAAGGAAAGGGAAGCAAAACAATGTCTTGTTACAATGCACGTGTAGATTGGAGAGGCACTAGAAGGTCCACAGCATGCAGTGCAGATAAGTCCAGCCTTCTTGGAGGCTTAATTCTGCTTTGATCTTGTGCAACAGAGGTTGTACTAATGGCACGTACAGCGCAGGGTATGTCCTTCTCTCCCCATAGTCCCTCCAGCAGCACTAAAGCTTTTTGCAAACCATCCTCAGGTGCAATGCACAGGGGGGATGAGCCCCATCTGGGGGGAGGTTGGCACACTTAATCCACGGCATTTCTGTCCAGTGGTGGCGAGAAGGGGAGGTTTAAGGTGTGACTGCGCTCTTGTCTAGTTGTAACGTTGAATTGCAAAGTAATTCAGGGTGTTTGGAGGTCATGGCCAGCGTACCGCTCTTTTAATATTAAAGGTCTTTTTCAGTGGGACCCCTGTGCTGGAATTAAGGTCTGACACACAGTGCCTGAGTGCTCCAGGTTGGTGTCTCCTGTTGGCTTCAGTTTCGTAGAGCCATGGGAACGAACCAGCTGAGTATCTAGCAGGAAAATAAATTAATAGCGAGCACACCCCCAAATAAAAGTGGGGGTCATTGCTCCCATATCATTACTGTTTTCTAATAAGAATGCAAAGAAGCTGTGCCACCCCCCCAGGTCACGCTTCGTGTACGGAGATCACTGTTTCTTCAGGCAGATTGGATGGGAGCTGCGTGAGCCAGGGCTGCGCTCCTCTCTGGGTCGTCCCTGGTCAACATCTTCGCTGGGAAATCAATCAGAAAACTCAAGATGCTGTCAAGTGGGGCTGGTAGTTCTCTCTCTCTGTTGTACTTAGCAAATAATGGGAATTTTTATACATACATGGTTGGGTTTTTTCAACCAAAAATGGCAATCATCTACCTGTGTATGGTTTGAAGGAACGTTTCCCAGAAGATTGAAGGTGGTGGCCATGGCCTCTGGTCAAATTTTAGATTATTTTAACTGCATTGCTTTTCCCTAAAACTCTTTTTTTTTTTTGGCAGTTTCAGATGGCTGAGTTGTTCTTGACCTCCTGCCTTGAATTCTCCTGGTTTGTTACTGCTCATCGTTAAGGAGCCGCTGTGCTCTACATCAGAATCAATGCAGTTCAGGCCTAGGTAAATGAATCCTGTAGATAGTCGATTATAAGCACTTTGGGACACTTCTGAGTGTAAAGAAGTTATATAAATGCAAGCAGTTATCTTGTCATTTAGATAGTGAGATGAATAGGCTCTTTAGAAGCACCCAATAGGTACGGGATGGTTATTGCTATTGAAAACCTTCTACCTGATGCTTGGTTTAATTATCAAAATTATTTCAGAAGCAAGTTCCTGAAGATCTCCTTTCTTCCTCCTCAATGGCAGTACAACCTGGAATCGGGTTGTGCCGTTACAGCTGAATGCCAGAAATCCTGCTATTCAGTATCTCTACAACAAGAGGGTGACCTGGTGGTAACTAAGAGAGGAACAGCCACGTGTAGACCGTATTTGCCCAGATTTAATGGAAATTATAGTTATGAGACTAAATTCTCTCTGCTTTCTCCTTGTCTTGTTGCGTTGGGTGCAAAGCCTGTGCTGCCGGTTGGGTTGCCAAAGCCCACTTTGGGTCCTTATTATCCCAATCGGTCAAACATCTTGAACAACCCTGCGATTTCTCATCCCCTGTAACATAACGAAGCGTGTGAGGTACTTGCTAATTTATTAACGCTCAGATCGCTTTTATTAATGCTCTTAATGTGCCAGCGATAGGGGTGGACTTTGGGAGAAGGGATTGCTTTTAGATAAAAGAAAGGCAATATTTTACTCTGAAAAGAAACACAAAACACAGCGAGACTCGTGATAAATCATGTGCTCAACATCGCCGCCGCTGTGATTGAAATTAATGGGAGTTGCGAGGCGAAATTCCCCATCATCTCTTGCAAATCTCAACTGGAGTTTGCGTTCCCAACCGCCAGCTTCGTGCATTGCTGCGTCGAGCCCACGCTCCCGCGCTCGTTCTTCATGTAAAAAGGGCCCTCCAGCAGGCTGTAAACTTTACGGCGTGATGGAAAAAAAACGGAGCTAAAATGTAAGCTTTTTGTCATCAACAAACGCAGCCGCTTTGGGGGCTCGGCGGGGACGATCGGCTGCGAAAGGGAAGGAAAGAAAAAGCGGCAAGGTCTTCAGTCGCTTACAAAACATGCAGAGCGGCAGAGTGGGTTCGGAGCGAGGCAATAACCTCGGAGTTGCTCTCCTGGCTCTAATAACCCGAATGTTCACGGCGCCGGGTTGTAGCTCATCAGAAACGGAGCTCCTCCAGCAGCACAGCGTGCTCACCGCTCTGCTGGTGCACTGGAGTCAGTAAAGGTCCTTAATGAAGCGTTATTTCATCCAGCACCGCTTGCGGAGTCTTCTGGTTGCATATGAGACAACACGGTATATATCTAGTTGGAGAACCTTCCTTTCCCCCCCCCCCCCTTTTTCTTCTTTTTTTTCCCCTTTTTCTTCTTTTTTTTCCCCTTTTTCTTCTTGTTTTTTCCCCTTTTTCTTCTTTTTTTTCCCCTTTTTCTTTTTTTTTTCCCCTTTTTCTTCTTTTTTTTTCCCCTTTTTCTTCTTTTTTTTCCCCTTTTCTTCTTTTTTTTCCCCCTTTTTCTTCTTTTTTTTCCCCCTTTTTCTTCTTTTTTTTTCCCCCTTTTCTTCTTTTTTTTCTCCCTTTTTCTTCTTTTTTTTCCCTTTTTCTTCTTTTTTTTCCTTTTTCTTCTTTTTTTTTCCCCTTTTTCTTCTTTTTTTTCCCTTTTTCTTCTTTTTTTTCCCCTTTTTCTTCTTTTTTTTTTCCTCTTTCAGGAAGATACCTTCTTTGCAGGTAACAAATTGATCGCAGGTGGCGAATCGCCAGATCCTGCCATGCCCGTGGCCGCTGTAAATAATTGAAGACGTGAAGTTGCGCGCAACTACCTGTAATGAAACATCCTCACCATCACCTGCAGGAAAGGTTTTCCTCTCTTTTCCTCTCTCTCGCACGCAGGCGCAATCCCCCCGCAAATAAGTTGTTTTTTTTTTTAGCATGGGCTTTTCAGCAGGAACTGTCTGTTTTCAATCAACCATTTGTGCGTATCAAAGAAAGAACAAATTGCTAATTTTGGCCAAAATTTGATGGCTTGTGTTTAAACCAAGCGTTCCTTGCTCTTGAGACTTACCAGCTTGCAGCGAAACACTTGCAGGAAAAAATGTCGATGTAGTGAAATCCTCAGCGCTTCCATTGCTTTTTGCTGAGCTTTCTTGTGGAAGCACGTTTCCCAACTAGCTGTAAACGTTCATCCCCGTTCCCTGTTCATGAATTATCCAGTGCTATTCCAGTGCCTCGTGGCAGAGCTCAGTCGATGAATAGGCACTGTCATGAAACACTCCAGAACTGTAATTAATAGCTCAACCTGCAGAAAGAGCTTAAATTTAGAGCTGCAAACTCTTGCGCGCTCCTCAGATGCTCCGCGTGGAGCACAGACTTCGCCTCGTCTGCTGGGTGACCTGTGCCATGCAGCTTTGCTTTTCTTCCCTGGCAGGGTACAGATAAACATTTGTGCCAACTCACAGCCAGAAAATAGCAAGGGTTTCTCGTCAAATTCACAGAACACAAGGAGTTTGTGAGAGGAGCAGCCAGGGACTGGGATGCAAGTGCTTCCAGGGCAGAAGTTTGGGAGGATCAGGGAAGACGGTACAACCTTTTGCTGTGGTCTTTTGGGAGATTTAACTGTTTTTCCTAAATGTTCAGAAGGTGACACGCTGGAAAGTGCCAGTAGGCTCGTCAAACGCAGCTCCGTTTAGTCAGAGACATGGCATCACTCCCGCTGCCCGGTGCGGGATGCTCGCTGAGCATCTTGCCCTCTGCCAGCCAACCCCCCCCCCCCCAGCCCCGGCATAGCCCCTCCAGCGGCTCTGCTGCTGCCGGTGTCCTCACAGAGTGACAAGCCGCACGGGCGCTTTGCAAAACGCCCCTCTCAGCCCCCCGTTAGAGGGTGAGACCCTCTAACGAGCACACGGGGCTCCACCTTTGGAGGTCAGGGTGCCGCTCTCCCTCCCACCGTGCCTCGGCGTGGGAGAGTGACCGCTTCATTCGACCAGAGCTATCGTTACCGGACCAGGTCAGTGTTGCAGCACCGGAGCTGCTAACGCATCGTCTGCTGGGGTTTCCCGCTGTTTGCAGCCATCCCACGGGCAGGCGGGATGCAGGAAAGCCTAGGAGAAAGAGAAGAGGTGTTGAGGAGGGACAGGCAGAGAGATATTTTGTCATTTCTCTGAGCTGGCGGTGTCCCATCCCACGCAACACAGAGGCAGGACAATCCCTCTCCTTCCTCCCTTCCCTCTCGCAGAGGATTTTCCCGTCTCTCTTACCCTGTGGCTCTTGCAATACTCCATCCATGGTGTCTCGGCATCGCTGTACCTCTTCCTGGCTCCGTCTTTGGCATGGTGGTGGCTTGGCTGGTGGCAGCGAGGAGGTAAAAATGCGCGTTGTTTTTTCTCAGGGAGATGGTGGGGGGGGGGAAGAACTCGGAGACCAAAGACCCGTTACGCAGAAGGGAATGGGTAATAAATCCCGGCTCTGGGGAGTTTGCTGTCCCACGCCTGGTTTGCTGTCCCCTCCTCATCCTCTGCACTGGCCCCGTCCCCGTTATCTGCTCATCATAAATTGCACAGAAAACATACGGGTGAGGAAGTAATCCTTTCAATGGGGGCAGCTGAGAAAAACAACTATAATTAAAAACAACGATGCATTGGGTTTCTAGCGTTTGTCTTTATTCCCCGTCGGGCTGCCGAAGACCATGCCAATTAATCTGTTGCAGGTGGGAGTTAGTTTTAATATTGTGCCGAACCGGGCTGTTCGGCTTCTTTTTCCACCATCTGACTTGGTCCTCCTGCCCTCTTGCCTTCATTAGTGTGAGACAGTAAAGAAAATTACAGTATAGCCCACTCAAGGCAGCTGTATGGGAAGGTGGTTGTTGGTTGGTTTTTATTTTTTTTCAAAAGACACAAGTAAATAACAGTGACCTGGCAATTACTGGAGCATTGTTTATTCCAGTGCTAAATGTAGAAGCCACAAACCTGTTAAACTGTAGGAACATGGAAACCTATTATAAAGAAGATTAAAACCAGCTAGCCTTTGAAATAGGAGTTTGTGGGCTTTTTTTTAAAGGTGATGCACGTGGGATTGTTTCTTCCTTACTGGTGCTATTAACTCTCCACTCTGTATTATCATACATAGTTTACACAGAGGGAAAAGGATGTTTGATCTGTGGAGGGACATACCCAGACAATTAGCTTAAAAAAAAAAAACAAACCTTTTCTTGCTGCAACCTCAGGTTGGAATACGCTGAACTGAAGTAATTCGTCAATGGGTGAACACAGGGTGATGGTGGCTTCTGGTGGCCGGGAGAGGTGGAGCGAACAACAGGCGGATGGGTTGTGTCTGCCTCTTAAATTTCCTTCGGCTGCGGGAGCAGGAGGTGAATCTTGGAAAATAACGAAGCGGAATTTATTCTGACTAAAGTACCTTTTTAATGCTTAAATGCATGAATTATCTTCCTGTTAACTGGGGGATTTTGAAATATCAGTGAGCATATGCACAGCCTTACCTCGGTTTTTCCCTGGGAAAGGGTAGAGGCAGAAAAGCCCTTGCAGGGAGATTGGGGATGGATGCGGCTGGTGATGCCGTGGAGGTCAGCTGGAAAACGGGAGGGCTGGGGCACAGTGCCCGGTCCAGGAGGTGCAGACACCACGATGGGCAGCGGCACTCGTGCTCTCAGCATCTCTCCGCCAGCCCTGGCTGATCTCTAGGGCTGGGGAGATGCCTTGGAAAAGTCACCCTTTCCTCCAGGGGCTGCAGATAGGATGAGGTGGGTGAGCAGAGGACCTCGCTGTCTTCTGCAAGCTCTGCGGCTTGAATCTACAGCTCCAGCAGTGTAACTGCAAGAAAAGCTCATCTGCAGAGTTAAGGGGGCTCATTTCCAAGAGGGAAACCAAGGTTTGTCTAACCCTCATGTTACCTTCATGTAGAAACCCTTTTTTTCAAGCTCCTGACAAAGCTTTGTTGCTTTGTCTACTAGGAGGAAAGGAAGACCTCAGTTTCCTCCCTTTGCATCCTCCTTGCAAAACCCTGCTCCTCCTCCTTGCTGAAAGGAGACCGTTCCCCTGGCCAGAGCTGATGATTTTCCTCCGTTCCCTTTGCTGTGGATGTGGAGCACCTACTGGCTTCCCCTGATGTGAGGACGACCTGGGAGCATTTCCCCATCCGCTCCGCTTTCATTCCTTGATGTTTCTGTTCAGCGGCTGCAGTGAAAAGCGGTTATTATCAGTACCCTGATCCTCAGAAGCTCACTTGATTTTACTGGAGTCGGGGCCAGATTTTAATCTTGGTTGTAGTGGTGTAAATCCTTACGTGGCTTCAGCGGAGTTGATCCAGGCTTTATAATAGTGTGAGTGAGATAAGAGTCCTCTGCTGTCCCTTCCTCCACCCGTATGCCTGAGCCCTTGGAGATCCTGAGTCAATTATATATTTTTTATATGTTTATATATATATCTCCCCTGACCTTGTAAACCCATATGTGAACTTGACCAGCATTCCCCTAGGATAATGCAAATCAGTATGGCATTTTTTTCCCCTCCCCTTTCTTTTTAACGGGACTATCTCAGGAAAATATAAATCTAAGTATTAACTTGAGCCGCCAGCCCGGAGGGTGTCATAAAATGAGGGAGAAGGGTCCTGGTGTGCCCTGTTACCTGGGAGCGCTCCCCGAAAGGTCAGGAGAAGCTGTGGTCGGAGGAGGAGAAGCAGCTGGTGGTGGCACCCGGAGCTGGGTGTTTGCAGAGGCACCTACTGCTGCTGAAGCTGGCGGGGGAGTCGCAGTTAAAATGCAGATTTCCCCAGTGCGAGGGACGCTCTGAACTGGCCCTTTCTTGCACAGCTCCAAAATGTGCAGGAAACAGATGCCTGCGCGACGTGGCTGTGTCACGACAGGGTAACCACTGTACGTGTAGTGGCCTTGCAAAGGGAAACGCACCCAACGTGCCGGTGGTTGTGTGCTGGAGCCCGGAGGAGGTGCAGCGTGGTGGTCAGGGGAGCAGCTGGTACCTCCTGGGAGAGCCAGGAGCCAGGCTGATCTTCAGCTTTGCATCAAGATGGTCAATATTAATTTACTAACCTGGCTCAGCTGGAGGTCCCAGTGCAAAAAGCACTGAAAATAAGATCATAGAATGGTTTAAATGGGAAAAAAACCTTGAAGATCATCTCGTTCCACCCCCCTGCCCCGGGCAGGGACACCTCCCACCAGCCCAGGTTGCCCCAAGCCCCGTCCAACCTGGCCTTGAACACTTCCAGGGATGGAGCAGCCACAGCTTCTCTAGGCAACGTGTTCCAGTGTCTTACCACCCTCAGAGTGAAAAATTTCTTCCTAAATCTCCTCTCTTCCAGTTTGAAGCCATTCCCCCTCGTCCTATCACTCCATGCCCTTGTAAAAAGTCCCTCCCCAGCTCTCCTGGAGCCCCTTTAGGCACTGGAAGGGGCTCTGAGGTCTCCCTGGAGCCTTCTCTTCTCCAGGCTGAATCCCCCCCACCTCTCCCAGCCTGTCCTCCCAGCAGAGGGGCTCCAGCCCTCCCAGCATCTGCAGGACCTTCTCTGGACCCCCTCCAACAGGTCTATGTCCTTTTGATTTTGGGACCCCCAAAGCTGGACGCAGTACTCCAGGTAGGGTCTCCCCGGAGCGGAGCAGAGCAGAGCAGAGAAGCAGAATCCTCTCCCTCGCCCTGCTGGCCACGCTTCTTCTGATGCAGCCCAGGATGTGGGTGGCTTTCTGGGCTGCGATGGCACATTGCCGGCTCTTGTTGAGCTTCTCATCAATCAGCACCCCCAAGTCCTTCTCCTCAGGGCTGCTCTCCAGCCATTCTCCACCCAGCCTGGATTTGTGCTTGTATCTTAAGATGCCTTAAGTTAAGAGCTGATTCTCACTATAGGCAGCGCATGACCTGTGTGGAGCTAAGAGAGGGGAAGAGACCGTCGACACCAAAGGTTTCCATCGGCAGTCCTTCCAGTGAACTGTTGCTGTCATAAAAACCATAATAGCTCCGATCAGCTCAATTAGCTAATGCCGCCATCCGTATTTGGAGTTAATAATACATCAGGAATTAGCCCAGCCGAGGAGGCCACTGAAAATTACGTTTGTTTATTAAAGAACCCATTTCTCCCTGCTTTCGCACGGATTAATAGCTGAGCAGAGACCTTGAAAGGTTAAGCGCTTGCATCCCGGTTCATATTTTCTTGCTGTTTAAAAAAAAAAAAAAAAATACCTAATTCATTCAAGTCGTGGCTTTTTCTGCAGCTAAAGCAGTTTCCCGGAAGAAGTTGTCACGCAGGCTCACAGTTATGTAAATGCGATAGTTATTTCTGACACCAGTAAATAATAGTTCTGTATGCACTGACACTGTTTTCTTACCTTATCACGCTAGGTCTCGAGCCGTGATTTAGATGTTTGCGGCTTATTAGCATTTTGGGGACTGTGGCAAGCAATTTGTATGGTGCGTTTCAATCTTATTTTATGCACACGAACGGGGGGAAAAAAGTGATTAGCGCTCTTTGGAAGGAAATGTCTACTAAATTGCTGTTCTGATCAAGGTAAATCAAGCCATCCGGTATAATGATCTGGTGTCGTCTGTAAGCCAATCATGCCCGGAGCTATTCCACGTTCACAGGAAAATGAGGACCTTGTGGTTTTTGTTTGTTGGCTGTGGGTTTTTTCTATTCCCTTTCTGCTAGGGAAAGATCTTTTTCCTGCAAAATACGTTATCCCGGAGCAGGGAAAATTGCATCTGGCCTCTTTAGTCTGGCGATCTCGAGGTATGTTAGGGTGCTGAAATAAAGCTTGGAAGAAAAGTAACGTCTCTGCCGCGTTCAAATTAAATATAATCCTGGGCAGAGAAGCTTTGCTCAATAAAACAAGTGAGGTACGGGACCGGAGAGCTGCGAAGCCTACGCTATTCCTTTGCGGTCTTTGCCACGCTGCCTTGCCAGTGGATCCTCTTTTAGCCCAAATTGTCCACGGTTGCATATGGTGGTGACTGGAATGAGCATCGCCGAGTCCATCTGCCTGCTCCGAGACTGCGGCTTCGACACTTTTGCCACCCCTGGAATAGGTTTGTCTAAGCTGTACTTAACGGCCTGCAGCGAAGGAGACTGCAAAGCTTCCTTTTTTTTCTTTTTCTCTTTTTTTTTTTTTTTTTCAGGAAGTTTTTTCTAATGTCTTTCCTAACTTCTTCTTGCTGCAATTTAAGCTCATTATTTTTTATCCTGTCTGCTGTGGGCATGGAGAGTAGCTTTCCTCCCTCCTGCCACTGCCTTTTTATGTGTTTGAAGATTATTCCTGTGGTTCTCCTCAGTCATCTCTTCTGCAGACAAAACAGCCCCCGTTGGCTCACTTAGTCCTCTTTGGTGGTGTTTCCTCCATCCTCCGAGCGTTGTCACTGCTGTCACCTGGACGCTCATCCCCGTCTCCTTTCATGCGCGGTGTGGCAAACCGGGCTGCTGCTTTATCAGCAGAGTACACGGGTTGCTTTGAGTCTCTTACAGGTCCTACTTGACTGTGCAAAGAAAAAGCAAAGACTTCGTGGCAGGGAAGATAGGCTTCATCCGTTTCCAGCTTGCGCTGGAGAGCATCGCCGGTACGGGAGAGATGGTCGTGAGATCACGCAGGCGTAGCGCTGGGAAAGACCTCTCGGGGCACGTCCGGTCCTCTCCTCTCACAAGAAGCCACATCTTACGTCTGAGTTTGCATACTTACCAATGTTTGGACTGCAGCTAATTAAATTCTTTGCTAGCATCACCCGGCGGTACTCTGGAGATGCTCTTCCACCACTTCACCCTTGTCACCGTTCAAACACTCTTATGGTTACAGTCTAAATTCATTTACGTGGCAGGATAATTCCAGCTGGGGCTAGCTCATGAGCCCCATTGCTTTGCTGAAATTAAAGGACAGCGTGATGTTAATTAAGTATGAGGACTTCTGCATCCTATAGCTATACGATCACACTGATAGACATAACGTATAATTGACTTGTAGCTCTGGCTTGGGCTCCTCTCCGGCTCTGGGAGGCTCCTCTCCAGCTGCAAAGGAGGAGCTCTGGTGGCTGATCATTTGAGATGAGAGTTATTCGTGCAACCTGGCTCTCCTGTGAAGTGCAGCTCCCATCCTCTGGCTGCCGTGAAAGCGCTTCCCACCAGCTTTTTTGTTCGTGTTTAGAGCCACCTTGCTCTGACCTGGAGGCAGTCGGCTCAGCTGGCGGCAGAAGCTGCCTGGTGAAATCGCTACCCTCCGCGCCTCGGGCGCTTGCGTGCCCGCCGCCCTTTTTGTAATTATCTCCAATCTGACTGCTCATTTCCACCAGAACTTTAAACATTGTTCCTTTTTATGTAGCGCGGCTTTTTAATTTCCCTCCCTAACAGAAGCGATTGTTTATGTTGTAAATGCCACATTAGTCCCTGTGAAATGGAGATGGAATTGATTTTCATTTCAGAGATTTCACAGCCTGCCCCAGAACTTTTCTGCTTGATTGCCGGTGCTCAGAGAGGCACGGGGCTGGAAGAGTGTCATATGTGGTATATACAAATACGAGGGCCTTTCTTGAATCGTGGATCCCCCTGCTTTGCTTGCCTGTACTTTGACAGCCATCTCAAAGAGTTTCCATCTTCAAGTTCTCCCTCCTGCTCGCCTTTGCAAGCGGTGGTTCGATCCAGGGCTGTCACTCAGCTTTTGGGACTTGTTATCCCACCGGTGGGCCAGTTGAGAGGTGAAGGAGCTTCCTGGTGATTTCTTTGTTCTTGCGGGGGATGCTTGGATCAAGCGCTCCCTTCCCAGCTGTGAAAATTAGGGTGAGGTGAGCCCAAATCAGCCTGTCCATGTGAGAACCCACGTTCTGGGTGATGCTCGCTTTAGACCGCTGTTTTGCTTGGCTTGTACCAAGCCCTTGGTCCTGGTTGTTCCATCTTTGAGGTGGGTAAGTCTGAAGGAGGATAAGTCTCTTTTTTTTTGGTGGTGTTGTGATGGAAACTTGCGTTTCCTCCCAGCCCAGCTCACCTATGCTTGCAGGATAGGACAAGAGGTAACAGGCGCAAACTTGACCATAGGAAGTTCTATCTAAACATGAGGAGAGACTTCTTTGCTTTGAGGGTGGCAGAGCACCGGCACAGGCTGCCCAGAGAGGTGGGGGAGTCTCCATGTCTGGAGCCATTCCAAACCCGCCTGGACACCGTCCTGTGCCACTGCTGGAGGCGCCCCTGCTCTGGCAGGGGGTGGGACTGGGGGAGCTCCAGAGGGTCCTTCCAACCCTCACCAGTCTGGGATTCTGTGACAAGCTTTGAGGAAAAAGAAGCTGTCGTGTGGTCTCCTTCCTGCTAAGTGTCACACAAACATGTACTAAGCGTCACACGGATGGGATCATCACTCCCCATCATTTAGCTCGTGTCACCGAGGCTTGTGAAGACCACTTGGGAGATCCTTGGGGAGGCGGAAGTCACCCATGTCGGGAGCAGAAGGAGCGCTCCCCGATTTACGGGGCTGCAAAGACACCTTTCCCTCTTGTGTATTAGCCAGAGCAGTGGGAGGTCACACGTGTTTTCTGGTAAGCTGGTCCCCAAGCTGCATGGAAGCTCCTCTCTGCTGCCATAGCTCTTTCTCCTAATGAAGCGCTCCTGTTTAATCACTCTGCGCCCATGTATCAAAGGCAAGCTCGTTCTGCGAAGGGGACGCGTGTGCCCTCAGCGATATCACAGTGAATCATTTGCGAGCGACCCAAAGGCTGAAATATGTTTGCATCAACCATTTCTCAAGGAATGCTACATAAAGAATCAGTTCATAAATAACTGGGCTCGAGCACGGAAAGTTCATAAACATCAGAGCCTGTTGAACAATTTGCTGCCAATAATTCACTGTGGTGGGGTTTTATAGAATCATAGAATTGTCTAGGTTGGAAGAGGGCAAAAAAATGCAGAATTCTTCTCCCTATCACCTTATAAACGAATTAAAAGAAGCTGGAGAGTCATCTGTCCTCTTCCCAAAATGTATTTTTGGAGCAGACTTCCTCAATTCCCGTGCAAATACGAACTCCCCTCCAGGCGATGGAGCAGGATACAGCTATGCGTACGCAGAAGGCGGGCAGAGGAGAATTGCGAGTAAGTGGCATGAAGACAATTTGCTTGGACCGGGGAGGAAGATGCGCTCTGACAAGGATAGATGGAATGAGGTTGTTGCCAGAGAAAATCTCGAGGAATTGCCAGCCAAGTTGGGGGGGGGGGGGAAGCTTTGGATGCAGCGAGCATGCAAATCTCCTTGTGTTTTTTGGTTTTGAAGCAGCAGAAGAGCAGGGCAGAGGAGGAGGGGAGGGGGGAGAAAAATCCAAAGAAGCTTTGTCAAGTCTGACATTCCTTTTGCATCCAAAAGTGGGTATTGATTTTCCACCCGTGACTGCTATAAATGAGAATTTCTGTGTCGCGGCGAAGGCCTGCGCTAGTAGTGTTTCTTATCTCCTTAAATATGATTACCTGCACTTCATGGTTTCATGGTTAAAATCGTAATGAACTTTGCCAGCCAAGTCAGTCCATCGTCTCGGGCGCGTTTGTGCGCGTGATCAAATGAATTCTCTCGCCGGTTACTCGCGGCTCTATCTCCAGGCTACAGGTTTATTGACTTACCGCTAATTTTCTTGTCAGGATAATTCTTCCAATCAAGATTTAAAACAAACTGGGAGGTTACTAAAGTGCTGGAGATTAAATTCCTAATGCTTTTGGATTTGATTAAGGTACCTCTGAGCGTGGGTATTTATTTTCGGGGGGTGGGAGAGGGAAGTGGACGGGGAGGGTGTGCGTCCGTGGGTTTGGTTTGGTGCAAAGCTTTTCTTGGAGGGACTGGGTTGTTTGTTTAGAGCAAATCCCTTCTTCCATGCCAACATCTGCCGCTCTGTATTTGCTTGCAGGGGAAACTTAAAAAAAAAAAAAAAAAAAAGAAGAAGAAAAAGAAAGAAATAGATTATTCCCACTGCATCAACCTACAGGCGGCTGCTGGCTGCAATTTTCTTCAATTTCTTGCCGTGAAAAGCAAGACCGTTCATTTTGTAAGTGCTGCTTTTGTGTGTGACCTATATTTTGAAAACTGATGGGGTCACCACCTCCCTCCTCCCAACCTGTTGAACCAAAGAGTGTTTGAGATCTGTCCTAGATTGTATTTATCTCTAAGATTATTTAAAAAGCGAGGTAGCTATTACTAATAAGACAGTGTTCGTCTGGTGGGTTTTGATTTCTTTTCATTTTTCTCCCTCCCCTTTACTCTCCTTTGTAAATGAAAATCCCAGCCTGGCTCCAGCTGACCAGGAAAGTGCTTTCCTTCACGTCTCTGTCCTTCAAAGCTGATTTAGAAAGCGCGTAATCTTTCTCCATTCATCAACTCCTGACCCGTTTTTTACTTTTTCCCCCTGCTGGCTGCTATTAGGCTGGCTGGCGAGTTTACAGAGGTGTCGTAGCTTGTCAGGTAGTTTTGAAGACATCATATTTGTGCATATGGATACAGGCAGTTTCAGCACTCGAGTTGTTTAATGACACGTCTCATGCCCGTTTGATTGGAGGTTGAAACCAGTGCAGACGGAGCCAAGTGAGATACAGCAGCCCAAATTCGACCACGTTCAGCTGTTCGGCGCTTCTTTTGCTCTTTATTGAGTTTGGGGTCTTTTTTCCCCATCAGAAATTCCCTTTTTTTTTTTTTTTTTTCCCTTCCCCTTTAATCTCACTTTCTATTAAAAGTCTTCCCAGAGCTAATGTAATAAATTTAGATCCAAAGCCAGATGCATAGCAAAACTTTTGGCAGAGAATACTCTATCAGAAGACATTGCAAATGAAATATGCTTTCCCTTGGGGATTATTCTACAGTTTAATTTAATTTGATATTTCAAATTAAATTAATTCAAATGGTTATGCAGTTTCCAGGGAAAACAGACTTCATTTATGATGTTCTGCCACCAAATTGTTTTGCTCCTATCATATATCTTATATTGTTAACCAGGAATGATAAGTAGTGACAACGTAGGATTTTTTCGTGCCCTTTGTTTTGCAATTCCCATCCTAAAGGGAATGGAATCGTTTCCCTGTGCAGGGGCTTCTCTGTGTGGTTAGTCCAACGTTTCCACTGAAACCTTTTTTTTTTGGCTAAAAATTAGTTTTTCATCAAAATGTGGTTTAAAAAAAAACAAAACGTGTTTGCTTTGAGAAGGTTTTGTTTTTATGGAACGCCTACTTCTTGCTGTTTTTCAATTTGCACGTGACAAAACAGCGGTGCTTTGTTTGGGATTGAGATTTTGATATACCGGGCTTTATAGCGCGGGGAGGAGAGACATCAGAAAATAAACACAGTATTCTGTGTTATTCTTGTGGTTTGGGATTCATATTCTTTTGGTTTGGGATTCTTAGTTTTTCAGCAAGAAGTGATTTTTTGGGTTGGTTTGTTTTTTTTTTTTTTTTTTTGCAAGGGCACAGTTGGGAAAATTTCCGCACTTTCCAACCAGATCCAGCTTTAGCCATACGCAGAATTTAGGTGGCTGCGTTGCGTTTGGAGGGGGTCCCATTACCTTTCATCCTTAAGCTGCAGGAGAGAACTTGCTTAAAAAGAAAAAAAAATCCTCAAACTCAAAACTTGAATAACTCCGCTTCTGGTGGGTGTCTCCCATTGCATAGGATTACTGATGTACCAGCCCTAAAACAACTGCGTCCCCAGACCTGTGTGGGCTCCCACGGGATTTCTTAATCTACCGCTTTTGAAGTGACTGATTTATTTAACATGGCTTTTCTCCACTGGCTCTTATTATCCAGAGTCATCAAGGAACTTGCACCAAACTCTGAAGTACATTAAGACAAGGTAATTCAGGGAAGTGTTTGCATCTAGAAATATATGTAAGCACTTTCCTATCTGCTGGCCTGTAGAAAAGCCATTATTCTCGACAGGCGAAAAAAAATATTGGTAATATCACAAGAGGCTTTGGAAGAGAACATAAAACTAGTTTCATTTTCCAGTCAACTGAGATCTAATATTTCCTATACAAGATGTTTAGGTGTTTTAGAAAAAGGAGCAATGTTTATTTGTCTAAAGCGACACACGCACAAAAGTTCTGTATTGTGCTTGTGGCTTTTTTCCATTGTAAATGGTTTTGTAGGGAGAAATCTCTTTCTCATCCATCGCAGCCGGTAGATTAGAGAAATATAAATATTATCTAAAGAGAACGGAGCCGAGTCTGCTACCGAATGCACGGGAGAAAAATGAGAAATGTAGCATCCCTCCTGAGGAGGAAGGCTGAGTGCTGAGTCAGAGCGAGCCTTGTTGTCTCCCCGGCTTCTGAGGTTTTATTCGCTTAGACTGTCCTGGGAAAAGGGTCCCACCGTGGGAATTCTTCTCCGATGTGGGTTTTGGGCTGGTCCAAAACCACGTCATTGAAGCAGTCCATCAGCAGCAAAGAAAGATTGGTCAAAACATTTTTCTTTCGCCCCTCTGGAAGTGCGTTGGGTTTTTGGTTTTGTTTTGTTTTGTTTTGTTTTTTTCAGAATAGTTTTCCAGTCCAGCAAGGATTTGTTCCAGAATAACGTGTAGCCCTAAAGCACCGCGAGGAGCGTGAGATTTAGATGCCCCCACCGTCTTACACACAGCCAGGAGCCTGGCAGCCAGGCTGGTGCTGCGAGCGTTTGCTTTTTTGAGCCGTGGCCGTTCCCCAAGCGGTTTTAGGCGGGATGGGAAGCGAGTCTTTGCCCTGGAGAGCTCAGGGAGGGATGGGCTGTATGTGCGATGGGGACAAACCAAGTAGTTATGGGGTCAGGGCTTGGAGTAAGAGGTGAACCTCCCCCATCCATTTTGCAGGCTCACCCCCGTCGCTGGGAGCGTTGGCGCGTCTGACTGCGCTTTGAAGGTTTTAAGTGTTGGGATTATTTTTTTTTTTTCCTTTTTTAACTCTTTTTTTTTTTTAATTACTATTTGAGAGTGATTTTCTCCCCGGCAGCAAGGAAGGCAGCCAGGAATTCTTAACCTTGAAGCTTCAGTGCTTCAGTTTGATCGTGTGCTGCCAGTGGTTTCGGTGCTGGAGCTGAAGTGGCTCTTTGGACGTAATCAGGGTAATCAGGGAAGCAAACCCCCGCCTGAATTAGCTCAAGTTTAATGGGGTACAGAGCACGCTGCAGCGCCTGCTGCTCCGTGGCGTCTTGCCGCTGCCCCTCCTCACGTGGAGACCTTCCAGCACTTCTCGTCTCGGTGGTTCACCTTACCGATCCATCTTCCCTCCCTCCGAAACCTCTCTTTCCCCCGTACCGCAGCCAGGAGGCTCAGCGCATCCTGTCCGGCGCCTCAGCACATGGTGGGAGCGAGGACCAGGCAGGCATGGAAAGCCTCTCCGATGGGCGATGGTGTCCGTCTTCTGGCTTGGTTTCTTCTCCTCGCAAACCCTTTCTCTGCCAATGAGGTGCTGCTCAGGCCAGTGGTCTCACGGGCCACGTTTGCGGGGTCAAGCCTTAGGAAAGGATTTGCTGTAAGAGGTCCCTGTTACCCAGCGCTCACGCTGTGAGCAGATGTGCCCATCATCTGTTCTGCTGCCGCGCGCCGGAAAAAAACAGGTGCTGGAAATAAAAAAGTGCAAGCGACTGCAGGAGGATGCCCTTCTCCAACCAATCCCGCAGCCCGTTCGTTTCCTTTCGCCCCTCTTCGGAAAGTTTCTCAGGATGTGGTACGCTTTACGATGCCCCTACTTTTTTTTTTTATTATTTATTTATTTATTTATTTATTTGTTCTGCAGCAGCGTTTTGTCTCTCAGCAAAGTCATCGTGTCAAAAAAAAGAGATTCGGCTTTCGGCTGGTTCCTTTTCCCCGTAGCATCCGCGAGCAGCCCGTGGCGAGGGGCTGGAGCCCTCCCCGGGGTCACCGCGCCGGTGCGGCACTGAGCCGCCATCTCGGAAGAGCCGACGCTCATGAGCAAAGAGGAACAGATGAGAGGGCTGTGTTTGGGGGTTTATAGATGGGAAATTGAGTCATGGGTTGCCGCAGGATTTTCTCAAGGTCATACGGGTGGGCTGGCCGGACTCAAGGCGAAGGGAGATAGCTGTTGGCTGTAAATACCGGAAAAACTGCATTTATGGGGTCTGGGTTTCCCAGGGATGCACATCTCTGTTCCAGGGGGTGGACTGGAGTAGGTGTCCCTGGGGAAGAGCCATTCAGGTAAGGACATTGCTGCCTGATCCCATGGTCCAAGCAGCCCACAGTGCCTTTCTTCCCATCTCAGTTGCAGTACAGATTTTCCCTCCTCGCTCTTGGGTTGAATTTTATCGTTACGTTGCTGCGGGTGCCTGCTTTGCTCCAGAACGAGCTGTGTTTGCCACTGAGATGAGTGACCCCTGAAGGAAAAAGCCTTCAGCCCGGGGCGATGAAGAGTGTTTGTCCTGAGCATCTTTGAGTGAGAGGAAGCCAAGAGGAAAGGCACTTGCGTGTGCCCAACTCCTCGGAGGCGGTTGAGCTGCTGCGTGGGTGGCTGTGGGTGTCTCGCGTGCTGCTCACCTCCGGAGTGTCGGCTCTTTGTTGCTTAAAGACATCAGTTCAGCTAAAACCTGCGATCTAGGGGGCCGTTCCAACACGGCTTCAAAAGCCCTTTTGGGATGAGGCTGCTGCCCTTAAGATAGTTTAGGAGTTATTGATGGAATAACCTTTGGGGACCAAGTCTTGCCTTTCGCAGAGGCGAGGGAGAAATTGTTGTTTAAATAACCCCCTGGGGACTAGAACTGGTGGTGACCCAGAAACAGTTTATTTTTTTTTTATTGCTTTCCAGATCTTCCCCAGGCTAAAGCTGTGTCTGGTAGAGGAAAACCAGGTTGTTACTGGGGGAGTAAGCAAATGAGCAGACGAGGGCAAAAGCTCAACAGAGCCGAGCATCCAGGAGGATGCGACAGCTGAACAGCACTCGCGCCCATCTCTTTTCTTTTGCTTTTAACATCCCACTGATCTGAAGCCCTTTTCCCCAAATGATGCATTTATCGTTTAATTTCTCATATCGTTGTTTCAGTAACTCGGGGTGAAAACAGACGTCGACTCTTTGCCGGGTGGCAATTCTAGTTTCAGCTGATGGGATGCTCGGTCGAAGCCAAACCGGTTTCCTCATCCACCGAAGGATGTTAGCGAGAGCTTTATTATTCTTTATCGTTTTAGCCACCGTGTGGTTGCTGACTGGCCAGGCAGGTATCTCCCAGCCCAGGTACCTGCTAACGCTGGCAAGCGGTGGAGGTAGGAGTGAGAGGGGATAAATGTGCTCTTATTTATCCATCCCTTGACGTGAGCAGAGACCGCCACCATCTCTAATTATTGCGGGGTTGAATTTGGGGTTGCACTGAATTTAGGGGCGTCAATCTGTCCGTGCCAAGACCTTCATGCTTGTTTTGTTGGAGCTGCTCATCACCCGTGGGATGTACCGACCCCGACGGTAGCTTGGCCAGCACAAAGGGGTTCGTTCACTTGCTTGGTTAATTGGGTTTTGCAGCGAAGGGCGCTGTTTCGCCTCTGCGTAACTGCCCCCTCGGCTGAAATCCTCAGCGTGGAGTCCACCCCGGGCCATCAGTACTAAAAGCACAAGCCGTAGCTTGGCGGGCTCGGGGAGAAACCTTGTCATATCCTATCACCGTGAGCCCTCACACTCTCCTGAGCACCAGCCATGAGCAGAAAACGTGACGAATGCAGTAGTAGCACAGATGTAGAGAATAAACAAGCCTTTGCCCACATTATTGGATTGCTAATGAGGAGAGACCTCATCAACCGCCCAGCCATCTAATTTCTCTTGGCTACTATTACAGCCGGTCAGGAACCGCACGAGGCACAACATTTTCTGGTACAAAACAGTTCAGGGAGAGAGACGCTTCCAATGGGAAAATGGCCAATTCTCCCTTTTCCCTCCCCACGCTTTGATGTTGGAAATCTCCTTTGGACCACACATTTTCTGGTCAAAGACAAAAGTACAATCCCGACAGCTCGTCTCGATCGAGCTCCCAAATTTCCCAGCGTGTCCCATAACTGCAGCACTGTGTGCCTCCAGCAGCGTGCCAAGCCTCTGTGGAACAGGAGGCAGGAGAAGACTAAATCCTCACCCTGCGGACCTCATTTCAAGCACTGTGCGCTCAAGCCCGGCACATTTGGGGTTTGGTTTGGTTTGGTTTTTTTCCAGCAACATCTCCTCTGTCTAAGTGGAGTTGTCTCACCATGGAACTGAAGGTACCGCTGCCCCTTCCAAAACTCGAACAACAGCTCCATCCCTCTGCCAGGAGTTTTCCTCCTCTCTCCTCCACCTTGGAAAATCCAAGATGTCCCGTTCTTCATAGCGGCCGCAGCCCCCGCGGCTTTGCGTGTGCTGCCGGCGCCGGTCGTGTTGCACGGAGATCTATTGCTCGCCCAGCGCTGTCTCGACTCACAAACTAATTAAAGTTCATGTCACACCGGGAAGATGCAAAATGCTCTCCGAGTGCTAGATGTTATTATTTTAAGCTTTCCTTCTTTTTCCTGAGGCACAGCAACTCCCCGAATCCCAGCTGGCACACCACATCCAGCCACAAAACACCGTTAATTGGGTGTTTCTCCTGTTGACCTCATTTCTCAAGCAGACTTTGGCTGGGTTTATTTCTGTGGGGTTTGGGTTTGTTTTGGTTTTGTTTTTTTTTTTTATTGCCAAGAGGGCTCAGAAACTCGATAGACAGAAACCAGCCACTTGATGAGTGTCACGGCCAATCCTTGGTTGTATCTGCCCCGTTTCAGGGTGTGATAACGCTGCTCTTCCCCCCCCATCATCCGTTTTACTCATCCAAGGAAATAAGGGGTAGAGGGAGACGGGGAGGAAGGGATCAAGGGTGGAGTGATGTTTTTGGGAAGAGGTTTCATTTGGAAGAGACCTCAGGCAGGCAGGACCTAGACTGTTGCTCCTTCCCATCGGCAAGGCGTTCTTTGGTCTTCCATCCTTAAGATGTTTTACTGCCACAAGATTTCAGCATCTTTTGTTGCCAGTTCCCCTTCAAAAAGATAAGGTGACTTCTGCTATTAACGATGTGAAGCTCCGTCCCTCCTGGTACAACTCCCGCTCCCTGACGAACGCGCCGAGTTCATTAGAGCCGGCTTTGTTCGCCTCTCCCCGAACTGGTTCACCTCCCGGAGAATCAAGTAGCATCCCATTAATTCCTTAATTGCCTGGCGTTATTGGGAAGGTGCCTCCTCCAGCAAAGACTCGGTGTCACCTTGCGGAGGTGGCAGGTGGAAACTTCTCCCCGATGTTCTCGAGGTGGCTCCTTTTCTTCCTTTGCATTTGTATTTATGAAAACATATTTTATTCTGTGCCTTGGATTCTGCCCCATCTGCCTTCCTCGGCATTAATCAATTGTGCTGTTTCCCCCGTAGCGTTCATTACCGCCTTAAAAATGAATGCGGAGAGAAAACACAATTAGATGCTGCTTTGGTTAAATAATACCTTGAAAAAAAAACCCCAGAACAATGGCTTTAAAAATAAGGAGAGAGTGAAGATTGCACAGTTTGAACTAATGATGGAAATTACCTCGGGTTAAGTTGGATTTTAAATCAGAGGTTTGGGGGGGATTTTTTTTTTTTCTTTTCTTTCTAGTGAATTATGACAAATATAGAGGCCTGCTGGATGGATGATTAGATTTTTTTTTTTCTCTCCCATCCGCATTGAAAAATGAAATATTTCTGTAATATTAAATCCGTCAAATTGATCAAAGTGCAGTGTCAAAAAACGTTGTAAGCGCTTCTTCTCATCCAATCCCCTCAGCGACTGCAAACCAGAGACCTTTTCATATCCCTCGCTGGAGGTTACCTCTGCTGAAAGAGTCTGTGCAAGGAATGAGTCTGCATTTCTCCATCTAATTCCCATCGTCGGGACTTACAAAGGGGCTGCGGATTTGGCGCATGAAACTGAAAGATGTGGTCCTCAGCTTTGTGGTTTTGTCTCTACCTTTTGTCCGTAATCTGTCCTAATACCATCTTTTTTCCTCCCGCCTAATGGTGGGGTCAGGATTAGGGCGGATCCGGCCAAAAAAAGGGGGTGATAAAGGGAAGTTTCTACTTCTCTGGTTCAGCTTTATGAGTAAATGTTGGGAGATTTATTGGTATTCCCCCCTCCCCCCCCCTTTTATTTTTCTTTCCTCTGCTTACTGTTTCGAAGACCAAACAAACCAGAAACCCCAAATATTTGGTAATTGTTTGAGGAAATTAACACAAGAGTGTATTCAAACCTTCGAAGAGGTGGTAATCTGGGGCGTTGCAGGGCAGGATGAACACAAAGCGTGTCCAGCAAAGAAAGGGATTTTTTTGAAAGCCGTCAACGAGGAGAAGCTGAGAGGGTTTGGGGTTGCTGATCTAGAAGATAAGGGATGGTGTCCTTCAAGGAAAGAGGTGGTTATAGATGAGATGCCGAACAGTTGTCTTCCATTCAGAGCAGCGAGGTGAGAAGAGCTCCGCTTGGTTTTGGCAAGAAAACTTGATGTTGGCTGCGTACGGGAGAAAAACCCCCTTCTGCTGGGGAGGTGGGGCACGGGCACGGGTAATAGGGGACGTTATGGCCTCTCCTTCCTTGGTGGCTTCATTAAGAACAGGTTAAACAAATATCTGCTGGAGGCTGCTGCCGCGTCCCTGCCGCTGTCCCGGGGGAGGTGGGTTAGACGCTAACCTGACGGCCCTTTGATTGCTGTACAGCTGCATTCGCCAGCACGCGCCAGCCGCTTCTGTCGCGGTTAGTTCTGCTGCGCCGTTCCACGTGAAACGTCGGTTGTCTTCAAAGAAAAACACCGGGAAATAAAAGGACGCGGTGTTTTTTTGTTTTTTTTTTTTTTTTTATTTTTGCGTACGCTTGCGTATCGGGGAAGCGTGTTTGCTCGCTTTAGGAGGACGTATTTCTTTCTGTGGCTGCGTGGAGGTGTGCCCTGAGCTGCCATCAAACGTGCAAAGAGCAGCAAAGTTTTGCTTCATCTCGTGACGAACAGGCAGCGCTTTCTGCGTGCGAAGCGAGGAGTGAAAGGCTCCTGTTGCTTTACGGAGTCGGTTTACTGCTTTGTGCCTCAGTGTCCCTCAGCTCCCTCTGTGCGTGCGTCTGAGATCAAAAGATGAAAACCTCCACTCCCTCAGACATTGATTACTTTGCTTTAGGAGCTCTTTGTGCTATCGACTAACCCTCGCGAGGGAAAATAAGCATTTTTCCTTAGTTACACAAATGGGGAAACAGGTGTAAAAGAGATGAAGTCGTTTTTCAGCGAGTCACCGACAGAAATGAGAGAAAGTTGGAGCCCTCCTTCTCTGGCACAGCCTCTGGTGAGCGTCTGTACGTTGCGGTTAACCCAGAGGAGGGTCTCAAACAACCCCACCGAAATGCAGCGACGAGATGGATTGCTGCAACTCTGCTGCTTACCAAATTAGAAACAATTTAAGGATTTAAGGATTAAGTACCATTAATTACTGCCCAACAAATGCTGAACTACAATGGAGCACTTGTGGAAATGGAGAGAGAAGTTCTGCGTGAATACTAAATGGCTTCATTAATGCTCGGTGCAATTTCATTGAGTGGTAAATTAATTCACTTGGTGCTCCAAGAATTACTGAGCGGGACCGCGGGCACGTGTGGTGAAGGTGGAGCAGGAGCCCGGTTTCCCCTTGCCTGGGCAGAGCAAGTCACGCAGATGTGGGACCTTCCAGAGCAAGGTAAGGGGAACCCTTGAGTGAAGGAAAAGTGAGGGAATTGGTTTACTGAGTGAGGAAAACCCCCAAATTCTGCTCCACCTCATCTAGAAAACGGTAGAGTGTTTGGAGGTCAGGATGAGAGCAGGGGGGTCAAGGTGGTTGTCTTCCTCCTGCATCTGGAGATGATGCTGCAGCCTCCTGCTGTTCTGCTGCCGATGGTGGGCCAGATGGACATCAGCCCTGGTTTGCTGCCGTGTTCCTTGTATTTCTGTTTCCTCCTTCCTTTCCGCCGCAGCCGTAACCATGGGGCTTGAATAGACGTTTCCAGCCCGTTGATTTCCTTTGGCCTCTGGCTCCGTGGCTCGTGCTAGGTGGTCCTCCTGTCAAGTACCAGGATCAGCGGAACTCGGGCTTTGCGGCCTCTTTATAGCTTATGGTGAGCTCTCGCAAGGCTTGGAGCATCCCAGGAGTGTTGGTATTGCTCCAAGGGCATGTTTACCTCCGCCTGGAGAAGGATTTTGTGCTTCCAAAATCTGGGGGAGCCATGTCTGGCGTGGCAGCCTGGCAGAGCAGTGACAGCTTGAAACTGGAGTCCGGTTCCCCGGCAGCAATTTCCCCCAGAAGCAGAGGAGGAGGAGGAGGAGGAGGGAGCAGCATCCAGCCAGGATGTCTTGCGGTGAGTAATTTCAGTTTCTCCTCTGGCTGTCGTTGGCATGACAGCTGCCTGGGCAGAGCCTCGCCGCCTGCCTTTAGTACATGTTACCTGGAGTTCAGCATCGGTTTTCTGTCCCTCAAGACTTTTTAGCCTTCCGTTGCGTCGCAGCGTTATTGATTGCTCACCCGGCCGTGGCCTGGAGCCCGTATTAGGTGTGAACAAAGCTCTGGCCCCAACAGGCCCGCGGTACAGGGCAGGACGCTCTGAGGTTCGTTCCGCCAGCGGTCTTTTTTTAGCTCTTTTCTGCCTTGCCCTTCGGCTGCCTCCTGTGCCTTGCGCTCTCTTCCACAGCAAATTTATGGTGACTATTGAGGTCGGGGGGGGAGGGGGAAGGTTCGTGGCTCAGCGCGGGTCCCTTTTTGCCCCATGGTTTAGGGTCCCTCAGCCCGTTCGGTTTGCAGTCTCGCAGCTGAAGGCAAAGAGTGGGAAATGGCAGAGAGAGACTTTGTTCCCTCCCTGCCAAAGGGAGATTTAATGACGAGGGCATTTGCAGGGGTCTCCTTCTGCCCCACGTGTGGCACCGTGGCTTTCCACCTCCCTCTGCCTCTTTCCTTTCCCAATCCCTCCAAGATAGCCCATCTTGAGGGTACCGGGGCTTGTCTCTTGCTATCATGAGACATTCGGACCCTCATCTTGGTGCAACCAAGTGAGTCTTCAAGATACAATCCAAATGTGCCAGAGCTGCTTTGGCCAAGAGGGATGGGCATCCAGCACTCCTAAGTAGAGGGATGCAGGTGGATGTGGAGACTTGTGTCTGCTCTGCAAGATTGTCGGGTCTCCTCTGCCACGTTAGCGTGATGCTCTGCCTGAGGACACTTTGTGGTCCTATGCGGCTCCTCCTCCAGCCCTGGCTCACATCTGGGCAGCTCAGAAATGAGGTGAGCGGAGATACTCGCATCCCGCCCCCCCCACACCTGCCCAGGAAGATGCGTTCTAGATTGGCCATTAAAGTACAAAGGAAGAATATCTAATTAACATCCCTAATGCTAGCAACGGGCAGAACCCAGACCAAAGTTTTCCTAGTGTAATGAGCTGATATAAAAGCAGCCAGAGGGAGACATCGTCAGCTTTATGGGGCTGGCAAACCCAGGCAATATAGCTGCGCATTCTTGAGTGCCATCTTCTGGCACCTTGTATGTCAACTAGTTGCGTGTCTGCGTGGCTGGAGCAATCCGGTAACGCGGAGCTGCTGCCAGGCACGAGGAGCAAAGCAGATTTCCTGCAATTTTTCCAACGCATCCTTTGAAAGATGCGCGGGGAGCGGACGCTTTTATTTTTCTGCATCCCTTTGGCTGTGGAGTACCTGCCCGTGCCAGCACGAGGAGCCGCGCGTCTGCCAGTCGGCCTCTGCGGGTAGTCGGTACGGGCTCCCCGTGCCAGCTTGGGAAGCATCTGTTTACTGGTTTATTTATCCCCCCTCTGCAATCACCACGGGAGGATAATCTCAGCGACATGCCACATCTCGTTTACAGCCGGGCCCCTGAAAAGTTAGAAGTGCAAGTTGCGGGGTGGGGAGGAGGCGGGGGAAGACGCTGGGGACAGAAAGGGGAGTTGGGGAAATGTATAAAATATTAACCGACATCGTGGCAAGACACGGACAGGGGTAGAACGATAATTAGAGTAAACAGCACATCAAAAGCCTGGCTAAAACTCGCATTTAAATTGCAAGTCAATGCAGGAACAGCTCGTGTAGCCACGTATAAATGTGTTTCCAGGAACCTTTTAAGAATATTAACGATGATGGAAGCAGAACAGCAATGATTCAGACTTTATGGTATGTGACAATCCAGGAGGCCACCAGACTCATGCATGGCTGTTGGCATAAGGAAGCTGATGAGAGCTTGGATCTTGCCAGGAGAGCAGGTTTCTTTCCAGGGAGACTTCAGGGGAGAGAGAGATCCTGAAGTGAGCGAGGACAGAGCCTCTTCTCTTGCCAGGTGTGTGTAGGGTTTTCCTTCAGCCCCGCAGTGGGACTGCACCCCTATAAATTAGGTGGCAAGGGCTTCCATGATTTTGTTCCCTATAGCCCATCCCTGGTTGTATCCTGCCGGCTGCCTCCCCAGGCTTTGCCCTAATTAGTTTTAAACGACCCAGGTCAGGTTCTCGTGCGTTCTTGCTTAGGATCCTCCAGCACATGTCACCATCGGCGCCGCTTTCTTGAGCTCCCCTTTGCTCGCAGCCGCCCGTTGCTCCCGGTGGTGCCTGCTGATCCGTTCCTAGTCCAGAGCACGCTCGCTCCCCCCCGACGTGTAACCCTTGCGCCGAGCACCCGAATATAGCAGAGGACCCGTTGTCTAATTGGAAAACTCGGGTCAGGACTGAGGCCGTGCGAAACAAGCTGAGCAGCAGCGTGGTGGGTGCCTCGCTCCTTCCCCGAGATGGGAGATGACACGGCACCTTCCCTCCCCGGCTCTGCTCGCCACCAGCAGAACAGCGCGGTTTGAATTAAGGGCCAGAAATCAGTGTCAGATTTGTCTTGACTCCTGCGCCGGACACCTTTGGGCTATAGAGCAAATCTTTTAATTATTCCCCGTGCCATTTGCCCTCGCCTGTACAAGGACTACAATAGCTCTGTCCTTGGGGAGGACGAATTCTCCTTAGTGCTGGTAATACTGTGATTTACAGAGGATTTCCCCGACTCGCCTTCAGGGCACGGTGTTACCTAATGGAAGCAATTAAAAAGCACTGGGAAGTGACCCCCTGAAAGTTCAGGTGGCTACAGACGGAATAGGGCAATTAAGAGGCAGACTGCGGAGAGATACCAGCTGCCTTCATCCTGCGCCGCAGCGGGTGCGTGTGGTCGGAGCGGGGTGTCCTGGGTGGCACTGGGAAGGAGATGGAGCGTGAGGGGCTGAGCAGGAAAATTGCGAGTGGAGTATTGTTTCCCTTTACTGTGTATTTTCAGAAGAGGCTTTTGGGCTATTTCAAGCTTGGGAGGTCCTTCCTGGGAGACTGTGTGAAGGTTTAACTTCCCACAAGGTTCAATTTTCCCAGAGTTTTAAGTTTCCAGACTTTCCAGTTGTCTCATTGCAGTAGCAAACTCTTCTGCGTCCTTCCGTGCTGCAGCTCCTAAGCTGCTGTTTAAAGGAGAGCATAAACCCCTGCTTTATAGATGGGGAAACTGAGGCACCGTCCATCAGCAGCCACGTAGAGCAACCCAAGTTCAAGGGCCCATCTCCTAAGACCATCTCCTGGACCAAAGACCTCTCCCCACTGCTGCATGTTTACCATCCCAGCAAGAGCAGCATTTCAAATGCAACTGGGATCCCCAGCGATGGGCTGGCCCCACTCGCAAGCTATCCCGAAATATCGCCGGTGCAAAGGTTTGGGAGAGGGCTGCAGACCTGCTCCTCCCCCCCCCCCCCCCCCCCCCTTCAGCTGGAGGGGCAGAGGGTTGAGGCCAAGAGCTCGGGGCTTTTTGGGGTGACCGTGCTTCGTAGCAGCCAGGAAAGCAGCAGAGCAAATTTTTACTTTCTTTGCCAAACTCGTTGCCCCTTAGTAGAGAAAAGCACAGATTTAGTTTGGAAAGAGCTGGCTCTAAACATGATCAATTTTCTTTGGTGTGTAGGTGAAAATTCAATACCACGCGAAGCCCTTTCTCAAAGCGATCGTAGGTTTAGCGAGGACAGGATTTCCCTTTTTTCCCCCCTTGCAAATCGAGTGGCTGAAAGCCTCCGATCAGGATTTTCCCGGCATGCAGATGCTGTTTTGACCTAGATGCTTAAGCATTCGTTTACTGCTGAAGTTTGGCGTTTAGAGGTCTTAAGAGTTTGTATCGTGGGCTGTCTGGAAAGCTCTGAAAGGGAAAAAAATACCGAGGGCAGCTCACGAGTTACGAAGGAAAGCCGATTTGACGTTATTATGCCTCCATTTATTGGCAGCCCACAATGAGATGTAAAGAAATGTCAAAAAATCCCATGTGCACGTTGCTTTGGTTCAGGAAAAAATTGCTGTTTGCCTCTGCCCGGAGGCTACGAGTCACTCCGCTAATGCAGAAGGCACTAAAATGACCCCTTTGTTTTTCTTATGATCACTTCTGATAGCGCGCTCTGCCAGAGATATCATATCTTTGATCTCTCAGTGCTGATGTTAAGTCTCTCTTGAGTTCAGTAGCATCTCCTTGAGATTAATACTTCATGGCATTCTCAGCACCAAGCTGTCCTAACCCATACATCACAAGATGTCACGCTTCGCACTCGCCTCCTGCCTCAATGACTTCACGCTGGCACAATAAATAACCCTTGGCCAGCTCCGCTCTCCCCCGTTCGTTGTGTACAGAGAGTTTAACGAGGAACGCGGCAACTCTCCGGAAGCCAAGGAGGGAAGGGATGCTCCTGCGGCCGCGGCGGGCGTGAGGACGGCCCTGCTTCCCTCTCCGGAGGGAGGAGGCTGCCGAAATCTTGCGTGGGTTATTCCTCTTCCCTCTCCCGTGCGGAGGGAGGGAAGATGCGCGGCGGTTTCTCTGCGGTACCTTATAGGGAGTGACAAACCGGTGTACCCGTAGGGTACCCATCTGCCAGCTAGCTCGCTTCACATCCCGAAACGAGTTAGGAAAATCACTTTCTTCTTAGGCTTTTGCTTTGGCGCCTGTTTTTTTTTGCTTGCTTGCTTGTTTTCTGCTGGGCGAGCAGACGGGGCTCCTTTTGCAGGACGGGCTGGGCGTGAAAACGCCTTCCCTCTTCTTTTGTGGGGTGGGGGAAGCAGCCTGTCAAACCACGGTGCTGCAGCGCTGCGAGAGGACCGCAAAATTCAGACGGGGCTCACTTTCAGAGCTGTCTGAAACCCTCTGCATCACCCTGACCCAGTGGGCTGCTATCGGCTGCAAAGCCCCCCCACCTTGGCGAGGGTGGGGGGGGAAGGAGTTTTAAGGCAATTTGAAACATTATGTCCATCGGAGGTTGGGTTTCTGCAGGTCCAGACTCATCGAGTACTGTTTAATATTGAAATCACAGAATCCCAGACTGGTGGGGGTTGGAAGGACCCTCTGGAGCTCCCCCCAGTGCCACCCCCTGCCAGAGCAGGGGCACCTTCAGCAGTTGCACAGGACACATCCAGGCGGGTTTGGAATGGCTCCAGACATGGAGACTCCCCCACCTCCCTGGGCAGCCTGTGCCGGTGCTCTGCCACCTTCACAGGAAAGAAGGTCCTCCTCAGGTTTAGATGGAACTTCCTGTGCTCAAGTTTGTGCCCGTTCCCTCTTGTCCTATTGCTACACCACTGGAAAAAGACTGTTCCCATCCGCATGGGATCCGATGTTGAGGGGGCACTGGTGATGCAGAGCAGAGTCCACGCTTCCGTGGCCGTGCTGCTCTCGGGATTGAACCGAGGTCAAGTCCATGCTGTCGGAATCAAGTCCGACTCTTGGAGCTGCTTGAATATGAGCTTTGGGAGATGTACCAGAGGATGCAAACTGCTGTTTTATGTGCCTTGTGGGGCGAGGAGGACTTTGCAAGATGTTTCTTTCATCGTATCGCTTATTTCTTGAGCGTTTATGTGGTTGTGGTGGTACTGCTGGAGTATAACGTGCTGTTCAGGGATGGGGGAGCCGAGCCTTGTACAGCCTTGGACTTCATGCCCCCTATCTCAGAGACACTGCAAACTCAAGGTCTCCCGTTAAGTCGCACCCCCACAGCCTCCCTCCTCTCCCTCGGTGCATTGGGCGAGGAGGAATTGAACCTGAAGGACTTACCCAAGCGTGGCATTAACGCACTTGCCTGGGAGCGCTGCGGGCGCGATGTGGCATTGCACCGCGGCTAATGCGCCGCCCCGTGCGACGCGATGCGCTGGGGCCAGGACCGAGCCACCGACCGTCCTTGAGTCCCCAGCCCGCGAAAGCGGTCGGCGTCGTTTTTGCACAGCGTGAGGTTACTGAAGAGGGGAAGGAAAGGAAAAAAAAAAAAAAAAAAATCCTTCGACTCCCTCGCTACTGATTTTCTGGAGATAATTGAAAGGAAGAAGTAAAGTCTCAGGGGAAGGAGCGAAAACCCCAGCGCTAGACAGTGCTAAAATGAGGTGTTCCTCCTGTTCGCAGGCGGACGGGCTGTGCATCCCCTCCCGCTGCTCAGGGTCCCTCCGAGGTGCCAGTCGCGGCTCCCCTATTGACAAAGGGGCTGTTTCCTCTCATTTTGGCTACAATCTCGTCTTTTAAAGCACATTAAAGGCTCGGAGCACCACCGGCTCAAAGCCAAAAGGTACCTGGCTCAAAGATCACCAACAAATAGATGGAAGAAGGGATGCTTTCCCAAAAGAAAAGGTGATGAGGGCACACTGCAAGGCTTTCTCTCTCAAAAAAAAACCCCAAACCAAAAAAGGCTGTACGCGTTGGATTCAGTTTAATACTGGCTGGATTGGCCATTTCTGTGTCAAAGTCCTGGGCTGGGTCTCCGCTGCTCCCTCTAATCCTAACCCACAAATACCCTTGCGCTAATAAACCCACCTCTAACGAGAGCGTGATGCTAATGGGGTCCAAGCAGGCTTGGGGGCGCAGGTAACACACGCGCCTCGTGGGCTGGGTGGCTGCTAATGAGAAGGGACGATGCAATCAGAGAAACCCCCTTCTTTTCTTCCTCCCCCACCCCCAGCCTTTGGGAAAAAGGGTTTCAATTTTTTAAGTTCTGTCACAACAGGTTAGAGTATTAGCAATCATGGTTCACTGCCATCTGTATTTGTTCCATTTGTGGCATTTATGATGGTTATCCACATTAATTATTTCGCTGCTAAAGTCCCTTCTAATTTCAGAACACTGTTATTTCTAAGAAAGATGGATATTAAATATGCCACACATCAGCACGGGGTGGCATTACACCATGCTATTAAGTTCTGATGCGAAGGCTTGGCAAAAAATAACTTTGCTATTTGTAATCACCGTGAAGTGTTTTAGTGTTGCAGTTTGGAATAAGAAATAAAGATGATGACAGGAACGGATTTCTTATTAGGATGCGGTGCAGGAGTTTACATGAATCAGGAGGGAAGTAACAAGGTAACCCTTGGCTGGCCAAATCCACGCGAGTTGGCCGGCGTCTGATGGGGAATGGGCTGAGTTCAAAGGCTTTGAGGGCATCTCCACCCAGCACCAAGGTCCTTTATCTGCCCGGGGAGCCGGTGAGACCCTGGTTGGGTGGAGTGAACCATTGCTTTGGGAAGGTTGGAAAGACCCCTCGATCCCAAGGAAGGAGCTGAACTCCCTGGGTGTTTCGGAGCTGGCGCGCGGTGTTGCAGAGACTCAGCAGCGCTCTTCCTTGGGCAGCAGGAGCTTTTCACGCGCACGTGGGGCTACATTTTGCATGCACAACCTTTTCGCCCTCCCTGTCGTTGCTTATAGGTGCGTTAGGCTTTTGGGGAGCCGCTGCGATCCCATGGCTTGCAGGTGCTACTGCCCTTTTGAACACAAGGGTGAAATCCCAGGGCTTGTTGTAGACCAGCCTACAACAGTGATGAACTCTAAGGAAAGCAAAGGAGAGGGGTTTTTTTATCCACGAGGGGCAAACGGGTTCCCCCGTTGTCCCCGTGTCTCTTAAGGATGTGCCCAATCAGTGTGGTGGGACAGCCGGAGAGCCAGGTCGGATGCGACTTGTAGCTGGCGTTGAACATCCAAGTTCTGCAGCAGCGCGCTGCCTTGCACGCTCTTACCGGAGCTGTCCTTTAAATACGGCTTGATCCACAAAGCCGACCCTCCGTTATCCTGCCAGGGAGGGAGGAAGGAGGTGATGAACCCACGTTTTCGGCAGTGGTGTTGAACCCCGGGTGAATTAGACTTCTGCCAAACAAGACATGGAGTTTAAAGGGCACCTAGGAAGAGGCTAAAGCCGTCGTGTGCGTAACTGCCTTGCAAGGTTAATGGAGGTTGTAGGAACAACCGGGGATGGGGTTAGGGAGCAATTTGCCTTGGGTTGAGCCTAAGGAAAATTCTTTGTGATTTTCAGCAAAACAGTCAAAAAAAAAAAAAAAAAGAAAAAGAAAAAAAGAGAGAGGTTGAGATCAAATGCAATGTTTTGCTCAACTCCCGGATGAAATGTTCCCTCTTAGCGATGAGTGTTTGTGTATAGGTTTCGCTAAGAGTGAGGGATAATCTGAAATGAAAAGTAAACTGAAGGAGAGAAAAGCCCCCCCGTTATTTTTTTCTTCAAGCATCAAAACAAATCTCCCTGATTCCTTGGGGGGTTTTTGATTGCTTATTTTTGGCTGCAGTGCTTTGAGTTCCTCAAGCCGGGGAAAATTGGGCAAGGCTACGATGAGGCATTCCAGCATCTCCGGAGCTGTCTGTGCCTGCGAGAGGTGCTGCCGAGTGTGAAAATTTCAGCTGCATCCACTCGAGCATCTCAGGTCCGGGATCTGGTCCCAAGAGCTGCTTCGAACCATCCCCCTGCGGTGGGTTTAGCAGCAGCAGTGGGTGCTCGGCAGTTTGCGGACGGGATGTCAAATGCAAATCTTTCCACCGCAGATCGGTCCTCGAGTTCTGTTCCATGTCTCAGCTCCCGAGCAGCTCATGCTCAACGCAGAAGGGTACACCAACCTTTCTCAATGGTTATTGTCTATTAATTAAATGCTAATTAATTATTAAAAGGGTATTTATTGAGATTTAACAAGTCTGCAGCTAAAAAGAAGGAAAAAAACCTGGCGGAGACAGGTGTTACACTCCAGTAATGAGGTTCTTAATAATCAATTGGCATTTGTTTGACTTAGAATAACATTCTTATTAAATCTAAATCAACTCTTTACTTGAGACACTTAATTACATGTGGGTTATTTTTTTTTTTTTCCCCGCCGCCTTTCCTTGGTGCGGTGGGAGTTCCCAGCCCGCGTCTCCAGGCGTAGACGGAAGAGGCTGTGCCTTAATAAATATGAAAGGTGATGGTTATTCATCGAGAGTGCCACTTAAGGAACGATTTCCCTGAGCTCCTATCCGCGCTGATGCTAACGGGAGCTTTTAAGGACTCATTCCCATTTCATTAGGAAAGCTGGCACGCTGGGGAGAGCTCTTTGCCTGGTACCAGCCCCTGTGTCCATCCCAGGGCAGCCGCTGCCACCGAGCATCCTCCTTCCCCCCACTTTAGGGAGGGAATTACCAGCCTCGCCTTTCACTCGGTTATTTATTAGAAATCACATTTCGCGTTGGGAAAAGTTGCTGGCGCGGTGCTGGCGACCCACAGGAGGGGAGAAATCAAAACCCTTCCGAGCATCCGCGTGATGACCGTGGGACCCTGTGGAGAGAAGCAAGAGCTGCGCAGAAAGCCGCGGCGATCGCTCTGGCTGAAGTTTTGTCTTGCTAATGCGAAGGCCAATGGCTCCCTACGTCATTATCCAGACAGTTCGGTTCCTCCAGGGTCAGCGTCGTCTTTTAAAACGTCGACGTTGGGTACATGTTCGCCTTGCCAAGGAAATGGGAGGCCGGGCAGGGGAGTAACTGCTGGCTTTAATCGGAATTTAATTACTTCCCCTTTTACTGCGGCTTTTAAAAAGGAAATAAGGATCCCAACCGGGTGCTCTTTTAGCACAAACAACAACAGGAGGTGGGGGAAAGAAAAAGTAACCGACAGCAACAAACAATCTGTGCTATTAGAGGATCATTATTCTGATATTATTTATTTCAGACTTTTTGATACTCTCCAATGCTTGACTTCACAGGCTCATTTAGTTCCTTTCAAAAGCAAGGCAGCGCTGCAATTTGCCAGGAGAAAATGTGATAAACATTATCAAGGGGGGAAGGAAAAAACCCGGCGACTGTAGGGATAAACATATACCTCTTTACGGGCTGGGGAGACGCGTGGGTATGAGGAGAGTGTAGTTCACGGCTTTAGAGGCACAGGACAGAGCTCGCCACCCCGGGGCAGAGGATCCAGAGGTTCAAGTGATGGTCGTTTCAGCTGCCTCTCAAATTTCAAAGCACTTCCCTGCATCTTGCTTGGGAAGACGGTGGAGGTCGTGGATGTTTTCCTCCATCTCCTTTGATGTATTTGCAGCTGTGAAACCCAACATTGGCGGGATGCGCTCTGAGGCTCCCTTGGAGAAGTGCTGGGCACGGGGCGAGCGGGGCAGGGTTGTCTTCAGGATGCTGTCAAGGGGGAAGACATGCTGCAATCCCAATATCTCCAACCCATGGGGAAAAGCAGCGTGGCCAGCAGGGCGAGGGGGGGGGATTCCGCCCCTCTGCTGTGTTCTGGGGAGACCCCCCTGCAGTGCTGCCTCCAGCTTGGGGGGGGTCCCAAAATCAGAAGGACATGGAGCTGTCGGAGCGGGGCCAGAGGAGGCCCCGGAGATGCCGGGAGGGCTGGAGCCCCTCTGCTGGGAGGACAGGCTGGGAGAGTTGGGGGGGTTCAGCCTGGAGAAGAGAAGGCTCCGGGGAGACCTCAGAGCCCCTTCCAGTGCCTAAAGGGGCTCCAGGAGAGCTGGGGAGAGACTCTTGATCAGGGAGGGGAGCCATGGGATGAGGGGGAACGGTTTTACGCTGAAAGAGGGGATGTTTGGATGAGATATTAGGAGGAAATTGTTGAGTGTGAGGGCGGTGAGACACTGGAAGAGGTTGCCCCGAGAAGCTGTGGCTGCCCCATCCCTGGAGGTGCTCAAGTCCAGGTTGGACGGGGCTTGGGGCAACCTGGGCTGGGGGGAGGTGGCCCTGCCCAGGGCAGGGGGGGTGGAACGAGATGATCTTCAACGTCCCTCCCAACTCTAACCAGTGTATGATTCTATGAATATTACCTGTTACCCTGGGGAAAATGCACTTTCTTTCCCCCACGCCTGACTCCATGTGCCGAAGCGATGCCTATTCCTGCTTATGCAAGAACCGCTCCAGGAGGCTGAAAACATACACAGGTGATTTATATCTCAGAGTCTGTTTTGCTTTCCACGAGCGGCATCGCAGAGCTGCAGAGAAGGATGCTGAAGTGCCTCAAGGCAGCGGTAGGTTAATGGGCCCCTCTGACCCCAGCGAGAGAGTTGGGAGGTAGATGATATTTTTGTGAGGTTATCCAAAAATGAGAGAGTTTGGGGTCTAACCCAGCTTCACAGGAGTCCAAATCAAGGGGAGGAATAAGCTGTCATCTCTAGAAAGACTCTTGACCATCCCTGAAACTTTGGGAGCTCCTGGGCGCTGCTGCCAGGACGCGTTAGATCACCGTATCATTAGATCACTGGACTCTGTCTGGGTTATTATTGATAATCGGTGAGAGCTGTTGCATCCAATTAGTTGAGTGGATTAAGAGAATCCCTTCTGAAGTTTGCTATCCCAGGAAAAAAAAAAAAAAAAAAAAAAAAGAAAGCAAGCTTGAATAAACCGGTTTGGATGAAAGGAAGGCCCTCAAAAAGCCCAGTCACAGGGGACTCAGTCAAGTCATAGTGTCAGTGCAACCTTGACAGGAGCGTAGTCGCCTTGATGGGAGTGTGGTCACCTTTGGGAGTAAAATGAGCATATTCTGGAAAGTTTCAGTTGAAGCAAAGTTGGTTAAAATTGAATTCTTCTTCTAGTCCGATTCTTTTTCTGGGTGTCTTCAAACCAACTTATTGCCATGCTTTATCCTTGCCTGCAACACAGCAGCCAGAATATGATCGCATTGATTTAGCCAAGGCAATTTGGGGGAAAAAAAAAAAAAAAAAAAAAGAGACCAGATTTTGGCACCCATCTATCGATCGCCGAGCCCTGGGGGGAAGACGCTCCTGCCCCGCGGGAGGATGCGCTGCTCGGGTACTGCCGCTCAGCTTGTGCTTGCCAAAAACCTCCGCGGGGATTTGAAGCAATCCACCCCAATTCGTCACCCCCACCTGGGGTTGGCAGGTTTGCCTTGTCAGCTCAGACTAGGAGCGGTTTTGGGACATGGGCTAATTTCTAGCGAAATTTTTATCTTTTTTCCCCTCCCTGACGGCGAGCAGGCATGTTGGCGTATAGTAAGATGACATCTCGGTGTTTTGGGGTAGATAGGTGGACGGATGGCTTTTGACATGCCTCATCCAGAAATTCCTCTTCAAAGGGAATCTGGAAAAAAAAAAAAGGGGGGGGCAAAAAAAAAAAAAAAAGCTATAAATCATGCAATTCATTTATCGTCCAGAGGACCGCGATATTGAAAAATGAGCCTTGATGTTGCGAAATGATTGAAATGCGTGGAGATAATTTAACTATAGCTACCTTCTTCAAATAGCCCTTTTATGCTTGGTGCAGTGTGGGTTTATATGTACGAATGTATTTTTCGTATATTTATTTTTCGTGCAAAGAGACACCCTGATGCACGCCGCCGCTTTCAAAGGCTCTTTGGGGGATGAATGTGGCCTTTGTTGGGTTATCTCTAACCGCGGTGGACTTGAACCCTCTCTGCTGGGTTTTGCCTGAAGTTTGTGGGTTTGCAGAGCTGCGTCGAGCCCCGTGATTTCCCACCTCGCCTGCATTTCCCACGGGAAAAGGGCTGGAGGTGAGCGCACGGTGCCAAACCTCCCTGCTTAGAGCATCCTCACCTCCTTGTCAGTGGAAAGGGGCAGGAGAAGGGGGGGAAAATTAACCAAACTGCGCCGTTCCTGTAAAATAACCCTCCTCTGCGCTCTCTGCTTTACACCTATAAAGCTCCAGCGCTCCCGTGTGTGTTTTTATCTCACCTCACGCAACAGCCAGCGGTGCGTAGCTGCTGTAGAGCAGCCAAATTTCCTGGGACCGAATTAAAAAGGGAGGGTTTCCTAAAGAAAAAAAAAACAAAACAAAACAAAACAAAAACCAAACCCACAAAAAACAACCCAAAAGCAACAGCGAAGTGCTGAAAACCAACCAGCCCCCTCCGCCCCGCCTGCTTTGGCACCCTAACGGAGCTCGTAGCCGTTATACGACTTTTTTTTTTTTTTAATAGAGCCTTAGCCAGCCTGGGAGAGGGATTTGCTCTCCCCAGAGCCTTGTCTTTAGGACGAGTGTCAGAAGCATCCTTAAATCTTCAAAAAAAAAACCAAACCCCCGACCGACCCCCAAACCCTCGTCTGGCTGCGAGGATGAGAGCCCGGCTGCCGTAAGGAGCTGTAAAAAACCTGCTGATAGACAGATGGAGCGGTGTAATTATACGCGGGGAGGGGTGGTGGGGTGGGGGAGCGCTCGCTGAAATTATTAGTGTGGGCAGACAATTAGAGGCTTTTCCAGAAGATTACCCTCTCCCTCCCATCTGCGCTCCGTGGAGGAGTTTTTACGCTGGCGACGCTGTTTTCATCCTCATCCGTTTGTCGCTTTGCCCAAATCACGGCTTTGCGCTTGTTCGGACTTCACGAGCATCACGAAAACACTCCCTGATTTTTAGGAGGAAGGGGGAAGATGCTGATGGGGTTTTTGCAGCGGTGATGCACAGCCTTCCCCATATGGGGTGGGATACCTGAGGGTGTGATGCGGGGTTTCCCTGCGAAATCAGCCCTCGGGAGGCTGATTTGGGGTGAGATCTGGCAATTTCTGGGTTTCTCCAGCTTGCCAGGGATGTTTTCAAGCATTTTCGGTAGCAGCGGGGAGGGCAGGCAGCTCCCAAAGCCGGCAGCAAAGGGAATGGCTAATTGCAGAGTAATTGCAACCAAAATCACAATTTTCATGTTGATTGGGTTTTTATTTTCAATATTTGATGTGCTGAGGAGTTAAACAGGAGTTGTTTTGGATGGCTCGCACCTTTTTTTTCTCCTTGTTTTTAAAAAAAAAAAAAAAACCAAGTTAGCACATTTCATTTTCGCATTGAGGGGTTATTTCTCAACAGTTTATTTTTCACGTTACAGTCGCTTCGTTTTGAAAACATTGCCACTGGCCATTTGTTGAGTTTTCTGAATTAAGGAAAAAAAAAAATAATAATATCTGAAAACAGAGTACTCTGATGATTCACAAAGTCCCACGTCAGCTTTTCTTTCCCTTGGAAAGAAGAAGATAAACTGGGGGAAAACTTTCACCCAGCTGCCGCGGTAACACTGGGGATGGGGCTTCTGGTGAGCAGGAGCCAGTCCGAACCCATAACCGAATATTTCCTATGGTACCGCATCCTCCTTTCTCTCTCTCCGGCTCTTTACCAGACTCACAGCCAGGTGGGATGGCAGCACCTTTTAAATAAAAACCGCTTTTGACACACAAGCCTGGGTTTGGCGCCATATGTGTATAGGTTTATGTGTATATATCTTAAAAGCCGTGTCAAAATCCTTTGCTTCGTACCCAGCCAGACTTTAGGAGACGACCCGAACCCTGGGGACTCCTTTCTGTCCCGTAAATACGTATACGTGGGGAGATACAGAAATAAAATAAGAATTCAGTAAGCTGCATGGTCTAAATTGACATCAAAACACGTGCGGGCAGCAAATAAATTATGGGAAGTGGGAGCAATAAATAATTCAGGACTTGGGAAGGGAGTTCAGCGTTGATGAAGTTGCCGTAGGTCGAGGCTGTTTGCAGGGTAGGGGTGAGCTTTTACCCTTCTCAGCGACTGCCGCTGCGAGGGACCCTCGTGTCTCTTTCGTTCCTTCCTTTACAGAGCAGAGGAACCAAAATGCAGCTTTTCAGGGTGGGTTTTGCTATTATCGGGAGGTGCTGGGGCTCCTACAGGTCGGAGTGTCTCTGCCTGGTTGTGGAGTGGTACCAAAAATGGACGTCTCTCCATTGCCTCCTCCCTTTTGTTCTCCAACTTCTTGGTTGGGAAAACTCTCGTGCGAGGGGTCGCTGCCTGCAAACGCCCCCCCCCCCACCCCGGGTACAAAACCCCATCGCTCTGCCCGTCGCCGTGGGGGATGCCCCGAGCATCCTGGAAGCCGGTGGTGGAAGAAACGCCGGGGGTTTATCCAAACCCGTCTCCCAAGCTGGTTTTCTTAGATGCTGCCGCTGTTGGCGGTTATCAGCCGCCTGTTCGGCGTTTGCTCGCCCTACCTGCCAAAGGGACGGGAGGGATGCGCGGGAAAACGCAGCGGATGATGCCCTCGGTGCTTTGCTGTCGCTCCTGGGGTTGCAAAGACAAGGTGGTTGGCTGCAAAGGGCGCCTCCAGCAGCGGCTCAGCCACCCAAAACCTCTCCTATCCTCCCTGGCCTGCCTCGATGGGGCAATTAGATGTGTTGGCATCACTTTGAGGCACACGTTGGTATATCTGACGTTTTAGGGACAGCAGCGCGGGCAGGGGCAGACCCTGCAAAGCCGTTCGCATCTCCTCTCCTGGCGAAAGGTGCCCTCCAGGCAGGCGGAGAAACGGCCATCCCCGTCTGGTTCGAGACGAGGCTTTTTTTGGCGCCATTTGCTCTGGCACCGCTCGGCTGCCGTTCGCATCCAAGCCGTGCAGAGGGAACGTGGGAGGCTGCGTTTGTTTATTTGCCGTACGCAGCAGACTGCGGCGCCCGCTGCCGCGCGCCGGGGAGGAGATGCTCACGCACCAACCCCGATGCTCTTTAAGCGGTCCTTGACGGAAACAAGCTTCGGGGGCTGCGACGGGGGGTTTAACGGCACTTTCCAGCTCTCTATCCCACCCACCCCCCTCCTCCTCTCGCCGCTGGGAGCCCTGGTAGGGAATCCCCCCCGGCAGCGATCTCTCACCTCCCCACTTCAGCCTGCCCGTGCCAACGCTGCCGGCAGCTCTGAGAGCATCGCGGTGCTCATCCCTCTCCCCCGGCTGCTTACGTTTTCACTTCTTTCTTTCGGGGCTGGATTTTACAACCTTTCTCTGCAATTTAATTGCGATTAGATGCATGAGTGGTGCTGCCAGATAAGGCTAGAGAGGCAGTCAAGGACGCGTTCGCCCCACCGATCACTTCAACCACCGCTTCTTTATTCTTTTCCCATTTATTTTTTTCTCCTCCTTATTTTTTTTCCCCACCCGGGTTGGTTTCCTTGGTGTCGTTTCCCCCAGTTCGCCCATAAATGAGCTGTTGACATCATCAAGCCCAGCAGGAGAAAGGTCTCCCCACTGTTGCTACTTCCAGTCAGATAAATCCACAAGGATTTTTGTTTTCCTTTTTCTGAATATATTTCCCTACCCTGGCCCCTGGTTCCACTCCATCCTCTTTTTTTCCCCATTTTCCTCATTCCACCTGAGCACCGCCAACCTTTAGCAGTAGAAACCCTTTAAGTCACGTCACATTCGAAGTGGGGAAAGGAGAATTTATTGAAAGTCTTTAAACAGGGAGAGGGATTTTCTCTGGGAAAGAAAAAGTGTAGCTCGCAGCCCAAGTTTGGAAGAAGTTTGACAGGGCAGCTCAGAAGGCGGAGAGAGGGGTATGAAACGATCTCTCCCCGCTCCCCTAATTTACAGCTGTGACAATACGATGCCGTTAGTGCACATCCATCTTCGTGTATAAGGGGGGAAAAAAAAATCAAAATAATAATAAAAAAATCATTACGCGCCTTTCAGCATTGACCAGCCCGAGGAGACGGGAGTTATTCTTAAGAAAGTCATGTATCTTCTTTACTTTGGCATCAACATAAATAAAGTTATTTATCTCTCAAATTTAAATGCTCTGCACCTTTAGCAGGCAATAAATTCTTCTCTCCCGTCCCTTTATGTATTTATTTCTCTCTCCATCCTTCACCGCGGAATAGGAAGCTGCAGCTTCTCTTCTCGCTCAGGGCAGGGGGAGGACCCCGAAGTTTTCTCCATCCCTCCCACGCGCGTTAGCCTCGGGGGAGGATGAGCGATGCCGGAGCGTTGCGTGGTCCCTCCCTGCATCCAGCCTTGCTTTTCCCCACCACCGTGAGCCCCGCTGGCGCTGGCAGGGCTGTTAACTTCCCCGCGCGATGGGTCAGCCCTGATGTTTCATCAACTGGGTATTAATTGCTGCTGGGGATGGCGCGTGATGGCCAGGGTGGTGGTGGGGGCCAACCCTACTGATGCTGCGGATGCTCCTGGGCTGCCGTCAGCACTTCTCTCTTGCCTTGACGTCTTTAATCAAAAGGGTTGTTGGCGTGCCGGCGTTGACAGCGGAAAGGCATGGGAAGCCGGGAACACGCACACAAAAAAAAGACAGAGCTCATAAACATTGCATCCCGTCTTGCTCTCTGCTTCTCTCTTTCCTTGGTGCTGTATCTGACACGATCAACTTTGGCTTCGCTTTCCTTCCTGGATTTAAACCGGAAATAAAATAGTAATAATAATCATCGTCTCGCAAATCAATGTGTATTCTTGCAATGGCGAAATCATAAAGATTTTAATAGCAGCCTCGATATTACTGTCTTTCTTGCGTAGGGCTGTGAATTATGATGGCTATTACGTGCCTGGTGCCCGAACGGGCTCGCGGTCAGTGCTGCAGCTGAGAGGTGAGATGGCAGGATGGGGTCCCCACTCAGATCTGCACGACCTTCGGTTGTGTCAAGCTACTCTAGAGGAAACATGCACCCTGGGGTCTTCTGGACGTCACGATGGGGTGGCACAGGGATGGCTGAGATAAACCCTAACCCAACCTTCCTGTGTGCAATGTGGCTCGTTACTCTTTGGACCCAACTTTGTGCCGCAGGCTGATGCCAGCTGTTGTGTAGGAGCTCTTTGTAGACTTGGCCTCCAAACCCTTGACTGGGTCTACAGTGCTGCAGGCAAAAGAGTTGATGGAGGGCTCAGAAAGCTGGATGGGAAGCTGTGCAGGCACCTCAGGGAGGCATTGGAGGAGCGCCAAGGGCGCCCAGTCATGTATTTGGGGGAGAAAGTCTAAGATGCTGCTTCAAGGTGGGACAAGGTGAAGTTCTTTCCACAGGAACTGCCCAGGAACCACACTGAGAGCAGGGTCCCCGTATGGGGCATCCCATCAATATCCCCCTGGTTTTTAGCGGGCAAAATAATTCCAGCTGGAAACGCCACGTTTTTCCCAGAAGAAACTTCAAGCAGAAAAATCTTAGTCCCGGGATGTTTTCTGGTGGGAAGGTTTTGGCTCTTGCTGTGGGAAATCTAAAGGGGTTTTGGGATGAGTGGTTTTGTCTCGGGACCACACGTAGAAACACAATAGGAAACAGTCACCTCACCTGGACTTACTTTTTTTCATTTCAAGTCCATGTTTTTCAAACATCTCTTCCCCCAACCAAAAATAACCTAGCAGCAATGACATTTTAACAGGGAATTAAATGAAAACATTTGTTTTGAGTTGACATTTTGACTTGAAATGTTGATTTGTTCTGGATTTTTAAGCCAGAGAGCAGCAACACACCGTTGTTGCGAATGAGGAAAAATGAGATGGTCTTGAAAAATAGTCAGGGACTCTCGGGACCTGGGGGGGGGGGGGACACAGAGAGGGGACACTTTGCTCCTGAGGAGTCCCGAGGTCTCTGCGTCAGCTCTATGGGGAAGGATACAGGAGCTACTCAGCTGCTGCAAAACCTTTGCATCTTATTAAAAGCGAGGGTGGGGAGAAAATGGCACTTTTCTGTTTTCGTGAGAAAAATAGAAATTTTCGCCAGGCGGGGAGAGGGGGAATCAATTTTCCCCGTCAGCCGTTCGTCGCCGCCGTTAGGAGGATGATACTGTAGATGCATCGAGGTTTCATGTTCTTTAAATATCACTGGTATTTATTTTCATTACTCGGTCTTAATTATAATGAAGCTGAAGTCTCCTCTGTGCCCTGATGGGGAATTTATCCCAAAAAGCATCTAGAAACGTTCGGTTTCTTGGTCTGCAAACATCCTTTCATCTCTCCAGCATCCCATCTGTCTGTCTAGCTGCTCCTCCACCGCTTCCTTCCTCTTCCTTGTGATCACAGCCACCAAGACCTGTTAAATGAACATTTTCACAAGATCTTCGTTTGCATTTCAAACGATACGAAAGCACAGAAACCCACGGGAAAAAAAGGGAGGAGGGGGGAAGCCAACTTTGCTTTCCCGTTTCCTCCCCATTTCTCACATCTGAAGGGATCATTAAACTTGTCCAAAGGTAAAAATCTCAACCCTTCCCCACGCGCCTCCAATGGAAATCATTTCGCTTGGACGTTCGCTTCCCGCCATCCTCTTTTGGTGTGGGTTGGGGTTTTTCTTGGTGTTAGGATGAATTTGTGAGATGTTGCCCCCTAATGGCTGATCGATGGGAAAGCTCTGAGACCTGCCTTTATTATTCCCTGGGAGAAATGGGGTTTTTTGGAGATGAAGGCTAAAGGGGGTTCGCTCCGTACCCCGCAGAGGTGAATGAGAAACGCGCGCTACGCTCTCACCATGCTGCCTCTCCAAAACCCCTCCGCGTTCATCCTTCTACACCCTAAATAGAAATAACCAAAAATAAGTTTGGGGGAAGGCGTTTTTTTTTTTTTTCCCCCAAAAAGCCATTTCTTGGCTGCCCCCGCCCTGCAGGAGATGCCTCGAGGACCTCAGCAGATGGCTCCCCGCGGCATCGCAGCTCCGCCGAAGGGAGCTCCTCCCGTCATTTATTTTTTGCACGAGCGAAAACATTTTGACTCGAACTTTCATATAGAATGATGAGGGTTAGTTACCAAAATCCACACATTTTCTTTCGTCGTTTTCATTTACTACTGTTTTAAATTATTTCACAGCCTCGCAAATCTCCTCCTGACAGCCGCAGCCCAGGCAGGGAAAGCAAGAGAGAGGAAAAAAAAAAAAAAAAAAAAATCCTACTAAGTGTTCATTTTTCACATAATATATTCCAATCCTGTTAGGTCGTGCTGGTGAAGGTAATATTTCTGGCATTCATTTAATGAAATTGACAGTGATGAATGGTTAATTATACAAATTACATTCTTATTAAATCCCCTGGAATTGCTGCCTTAGAAAGTCTTAGCTATGGACTTCTCGCACTATATACATTTTTTTTTTTTTTTTTTTAGGAGCATCTTTACTGCTGTCTGCTGCAAAACCGTCTTCCAAAAAACCTTGAAAAGCATTAAAAATCCCCTAGTTAAGTCAATTACTGCAGATAAGTTAATCTTAATGGGATGCTTAAACCCCTGTCCTTGCATAAGTTTACTTTTCATCCCTCTCTCGCAGCTCTGGAGGCGCCGGAGAGAAAAGTTTTCCGGCGATTGTTGTGACAAATGGATTAAGAGCGGATAAGTAGGGCTGGATGCAAAATTTCCGTTGAAAATGGTTTTCGGCAAAATTTTCTCCTTGAGCCTGCGCGGAAATTTCCCCTTTTGGGCTGGGGGGCAGCAGGATGGCTGCGTGTCCCCTCTCCGGGCTCGGTCGCTTGGGTGGGGATGGGACGCCCCGGGGAAGCGCCGTGTGAGTATGTCATAGCCCCGCGCTCCCCACCGTGACGCGATTCCTCTGGAATGGGGCCAAAAAAAAAAAAAAAAAAGCCAGAAACGGACAAACTTCGTTTTCCAAACAGCGCCTTTGGGAAGGGAAAGCGCCGGCCGGCGCCGCGTAGCAGCCGCCTTTAACCTCCGCGGATTTGGGGGGGGGCGTTAAACCCCGCGCCCCAGCGTGCCAGGTCCTCCTGCTGCAAACACCTTGCGGTAGTTTTAATTGCGCGGCGTGGGATGAACCGGCAGATATTAGCCAGGCCGTGTACGCTCGGGGAATAAACGTAATAAATAGACTATTAAGTTAAGCAAGTTTTCAGCTTCGGCAAGTGAAAGTGCCCATCTATCTTGCGTGGCTTTCTGCATGCTTCATTACCGCATGTAACCACATTGAAAAAATATGCTTTATCCTTTATAATTAGATGATAAGTTCCCTAAGATATACGTTAGCGCTGCCAACCACCTGACACTCCGCAGCGGCGCAGAGTCGCCCGCTTCCAGCAGCTTCTAATGAAATTTATTACCGAGCCTCATATTAGACTAAGTTAACATCGCTTAATCTTCTTACTTGACAGAGTTCTGTACGAGGCGCTCCAGGATATGTTGGCCGGGATTTAGGGACTGCGGAGGGAGTGAGCCGTGCCAAGGGGGAGGGGGGGAGGTGGGAGGTGATGCTGCGGCATCGGGCTGCCCTTGTTGCCCCATCCCATATATCTGCTGATACCCCCAAGGAATGGAGCATCTTCTGCATCTTCTCTTCATTTTTTTTATTTTTTTATTTTTTTTTAAACTAAATTGCAGGCTGGCTTTGCCTTGCTTAATACAGATAACAGCAGCTGTTAATAATTAAGAAATGAGCCGTGACCTCTTCGGAGAGGGAGGAGAGCGTGCAGCATGACTTGACACAGGCAGAGTTGTCACCGAAAATCAAAAATACTTTCCTCGAATGATTTAGGCGGCAAGAAAGTGTCCACCGGGTCCAAAAAATGTCACCTCGCCGCCATCAGGTCGCGGCATCTTTGTGGTGTGGCCCGAAGTGCTCCACGTCTTTCAGCAAAAGAACTCAGAGGGGGTTTGTTTTCATCCATAGTTTTATTCTGGTTTTCGAGGCGGGGTTGGAGGTGCACAGACGTTTCGGGGAGTTTTCACGAACGAGTCACTTGTTTGGCTTTGCATTTGGGGCTTTATCCATCTCCCCCCCCCTCCCCCCCATCCCTTCTCCCCAGCTTCTTCGTCTTGATGGCAAAATGTTGAACCCCCTGGTGCTTCTCGAGCCTCGAATAAGCCAAAGGCAGGAGAAATGATAGAGCTGCCGTCGCGTCTCCCTCTTTTTACTCAATAAGCTTCATAAGCTGTGTATAACTACCTATAGCGCAAAAAGACAGGAGGAGCAGAGGGAACGTTATGAGCGGGTTAGAGCAGGCAACTCCATCACCAGCCGTGACTATTATTATAAAATATTCTGGAAGTTAACTCAATAAAAAAAAACTAATAATGAGAGGAACCATCTCTGCCTTTGTTTATAGCTTCTTTAAGTGTATAAATGAGCACGGAGTGATTAATGAGGGTGATCCGAGAGAGAAAGATTTGCATGCACAGTGCTTGAATTATTTCCTTATTGCATGTGCTTCCCGGTCCCTCTGTTTATTGTGCCGCTCGACGCTATTTAATACAGAATGACTAAAGTTATGAGATCCTATTTATTCCACCTGACATTGTCCCCTCTGCCAGCTCAGCCCCTGGGACAGATAGCGCATGCACAATGAATTCAGAAAATATATTAAAAAGCAATTATAAACTCCCTGCCTTCGGTGTCCTGGCCTTATTCTTCACGGCGCTCCCTGAGAATTAGCATAATGTCTACAGGCTCTCATGGAGTTATCAAAACACGATGAGTCTCTATCTTATTTTCAAGCGCTGATGGATTTAGGAGTTAAAGGTTGCCAAAGGTGCAGTCGTATACTCCTCCTCCGCGCCCTGGTAAATGTTACTGGTGCCGATAGCACGTTTTCCCCGCCACCAGCCACCCCGGGAGATGGTGGCAGCCTAAATTTTGCCGGCTCAGCGCATGTTTCTTGCATTAAGCTCTGTCCTTTGCTCTTCCCACCGTGGTGGCTCCGATATTAGAATTTCATTATATTCCCAGGCTGCTTTCCCCGCTGTCTTCTGGTTTATAGACTTCTAAAAACCTCTCAGAGGGACAGGAAAGACGTCACAGAGAGCCATTTCTTATACGATGGGTAATTTTTCTTGCCTCTCCGACGTTGCAGGGTAAGATCGCGTTGACTGCAACCTGGATTTCATCGCCTCTCCTCTCTCGCTCTTTCTCCAGAGCTCTTAAAACCAGTTATTGGATGTGCTCTCAGCCAGGAGGGCGATGGTGGGGCTGAGGGACGGACCCAACAGGCCAAACACCGTCTACGCTGGTCACCTGCAAGGGTGACAGCCATCAAATGGCCAGGCAGAGGGAGAAAAAAAGCACAATTTTAGGGGCTTTTTGAAATTGCAACAGCGCCTCCGGTAGCTGAAGTGTAATTTTGGGTTAAAATGATGGTGAAACTGCTGTGGTTCTCCACTTCATAACTGGAGAAAACTGGCAAAGCCGCAACAAAATCAGCGCAGCTGTGCCAGGTTGCGCTGGAAAAAACACTTCTCACCTGGATATCGCATTGTCTTATTATTTATGTCTTCTTTTATGCATAATAATACATATATATGTTGCAAATCTGAGGTAGCGTTGAACCAGCTGGCACCGTGTGTCTCCATCTCGTTATATACGGTCTTTTGGGTTTCGTTCCAGCTCCGCCGTAATTCTCTCCTGCAAACCTCGCGCAGGATTTTAACTTCACTCCCGGCACAAAACGCTTCATCTCGGTTAAAAGTGAGGGTGCGCGCAAATATATTAGTATTTCAGGAAGTACTCGAAGCCGTTCATAGCCTGTCTTTACCCAGAAACTGTTTATCAAGCATCTTAATACAGGCCAATTTGTATACCTCAAAAATACGTTTATTCTCTAAATTGTTTATAGAAAACCAACAGAAGGAAATGGGCTTTGCTGCTATCGAATTCATTAGTAGCAGACCGCCTGATTGCTTTTATTCCTTTTAACCTCCTATTGTATATTTTATTCGCTTGGAATATTTTATATACCTCGGCGCTGTGCTGAGCTGGACGGATTCTGTGCTGGGGGCTTCAGGGGGAGTTAAATCAGCCCCAAACGGAGAGGAATCAGACTGCGTCGCTGCTTTTCACCCCACATGCTGGTTTTGTTCGAATAGATACGAGAAGTTAGCGCCAAATTAAATTATCTTGTTTATCACATCTCGGGCTGCTCTGAGCGGTCGCAGAAAAAACTATGATCCCCCCCCCCCGGGTTTTTCCACGCAAGTGCTGGGAGCACTGGTTGCCTTAAAACATGGGGCTTGAGGGCTGTCAATCACCTCTCTTGGTGATGGAATTGGGGTTTTTAAGAGTGACTTTTCTCCTTTTTACCGTGGGAAGACGCATCTCGGCTAACGCTGGAGCCCTGCGCGGGCGCCAGCTGTTACGCACCGCTGTTTTATTGCGGTCGGTGTCTTCTGCAAAGCACGGCTGCATCCCCCTGGGATGCGGCTGGATGAGGTTAGTCGCCGAAGCGCCTGGTTTGCCGGTGTGGTTGGCCGCGCGAGCGCTTGTGGTCAGCGCTGCGGTGGGGACGAGCCGGGGAGGGGCGGCAGGACCCCTTCTCGGGGATGGAGGTTACCTCTTCAGAAGAAAAGGGGAAAAACCCTGAGAAAAAAAAAAAAAAAAAAAAAAACAAACCAAAACCAAACTTCTAAAAAAAATTAATTAGCTCAAACTCGTGTCTCCTTGCATCAGCCGGGTTGGCTGTTGCCGGAGCAGACGTCGGTGCTGAAGTTGCAGGCGCTTGCGAGAGAGCAGCGCTGCGAGGCGCAGCTTTGCACTGCACGGCTGCGATGCGCTGATCTAAATTGCCCTGGACAACTGGGTCGTTAGCGTAAAACTTCGTGAAGAGGCGAAGCCGCCCTTTGATTTCACCGCGGGCTGGCTTGGGGGTTTGCTCGGTGTTCTCGGCCCTCTTAATCCCCACCCCGTCGCCTCGTCTTGCACGCGCGCGTACCCAAAGTGGCACTGGCTGAATATTTTTGAGCAGAAATCCCGTCTTTTTACCTATTTCTGTTGGACGTGGTGGGTGCTGTGGTTGGATGCCTTGCTCCTTTCTGTCCAAAGTCACCCAATCCCGGTCTTAAATATTGTGGTCACCTCGTCTCCGGAGCAGTTGCCTTGAAGGCAGCTTTTTCTGGAGAGGGGGTTAGAGATCTAAATGCTGTTCTTGGCTCCCAGTGCTCGGCGTTTATGGGATGTTTATGATCTTGTACGTTGCATCCTGTTAAACTGTGGCGAGTAGTTTGTAATGGGGTTTGCCTGCTGGTTAGGGTGCCGTTACCTGCAGGGGGTCAGAAGTCAATCACTTTGTTGGTGTAAGTCCCTGGAGTCTTATTCTGCTGTCTTGTATTGGGGAATCTAAGGAAGAGAGGAGAGTAATTGAGTCCCTGGGCTGAAAATAAGCCTAAACCTCCAGTTTTGGAGATTCTGTAGGAACCCCGGTCCCGCAAAAGACTGAGTATCCGCTTTGGGAGCTGCTCCGTGCCTCCTGCGTGCTAGAGCATCTCTGTTCTCGCTTGATGCCTCCTCCGTGCCACGCAGGACGGCTTCCCCCGTGTGAACCCCGCGTCGCTTACCCGACGCCGCTGGGCTCATGTTTTTTAACGTCGCAGCCAGGCGCGCTCTTTTTGATGGCGGCGACGTGCATCTTTCATCACACGCAGCAACGCCTACCTGTGCTGTGCGTGCAAAGGAAGAGTTTTAAGAGGAGATCGATGGCTTTGAGTCTGAGAGTCAAAGGGAGGATTTCACCTCGGGGGGCTCCCGAGCAAAGCACCTGGAAAGTCGATCAATCAGTCGCTTGCATTTCTTCCCCCTTCGCTGTACGCTTCTCTTTCATTTTCTTCTCCCTCTGAGGCATTAGGCTTGGATTTTAGAGTGTGAATAAATAAAATATATACGTTCGGCTCCAAACCATTTTGGCGCGTGATGGCGAAGGGATGGCGGACGGGGGCAACACGTCCCGCGCTACCTGGCGGTTTCCCAATGCAAAGGAGCTGAGAGAGCAGTAGGGCAAGATCACTCCCAAATCTCAGCGATGCTGTAAAACTAATCCTTGGCTCCAAAACATCCAAGGGACCCTCCGCAGAGGAGATCGGGGTCCTTGAAACGGGAGCTGCTTCCCCACGCTCTCGGTGGCCCGTTCAGGCTCTTTCTGCGATGCGCTCGTCTTTTGCTGCCGTGGTTTCGGGTCTGATGGAGGAGAAATGGCACCGGGAGAGGGTGCGTGCCCGTGGGCTAGGACACAGCCAGGAGTCACGTTCTAGAGGAGGATGTCGGCTACAGATTGATGTCGCTGATGCAAGTTTAACGTAACGGAGCTCGTGTGTTTTCCTGAACACCCAGTCTTGCACAGGATCCCAGACTGGTGAGGGTCGGAAGGGCCCTCTGGAGCTCCCCCAGTCCCACGGACACCTCCAGCAGTGGCACAGGACGGCGTCCAGGCGGGTTTGGAATGGCTCCAGAGTGGGAGACTCCCCCCCCCCCCCCCCCCCCTCTGGGCAGCCTGTGCCGGTGCTCTGCCACCCACCCAGCAAAGAAGTCCCTCCTCGTGTTTAGATGGAACTTCCTATGGTCAAGTTTGTGCCCGTTCCCTCTTGTCCTGTCACTGGGCACCACTGAAAAAAGACTGTTCCCATCCCCCTGGCACCCTCCCTTTAAGTATTGATAAGATCCCCCCTCAGTCTAAAAAGCCCCGAGTCCCTCAGCCTTTCGTGCTTTTCACGTGCCTTTCCGCATAGACCCCCAAATACTGAGTCATCTGCACGCACACAGCCCTGCGCATCCGCCGCTAGCCCTGCCCGCATCCTTCACGAGGAGCATCCACAGCTCCGGGCTCGGGTACGATCCTTTGCATCGTCTTTTACCTCCTTGCAAAAAACTTAACTTTTATCCCCCCTCTGAATAGAAGTAAGTGGGAGAAGGAAAATAAAAAGAGAAGAAAGAGGGAACCTTGCTTGGGAGGGAGTTTTGACACTGGGAAAGAATACGTCGCTGAAAAGGACTAATCCTCGCTTTTTTTCTCCTCTCTGATCAAAATACTCTCCTCGTCCCTGCCAAACCTGCCCGGCTGCGGGCAGGGCGTTTGCTGCTGCCTGCTGGTTTCTCCTTCTGCCTCCATCCCTCCTGCACTCGTGCGGGTTTGCTGTTCCTCCTTCTTCAGTCAAACCCTGAAACGTTCCGGGGGGGAGAGCAGGGCATTCGCCGGGGAGTCCGGGTGGAAGCAAACCCCTTAATTAAAGCGTAGCTATGACTTCCCAATCCTACCCGGCAGCGGAACAGCTGAAAGACGGAGGCATAGGGGTGGGTTTTTTCCCCTCTGTACCCCCTTTTCTTCGCCCTCTGCGTGCTGGGGGCGGAGGGGAGACTCGGCAAAGGGAAAGGGTGGATCCACCCTAAAGCTGTGGTCATGTTTTCCGTCGGGGAGAGGCGAAACTTTCTGCTGAGCTCGACTTCAAAGGCAGGCGTCGAGCCTTAAGATATTCATTTTAGTAATTCATGTGCAGCTGCATTAGTTCGGGGCTTCACGATGTTTTATCCACTTGTCACGATTAGACATTATTATTATTACTGAAAACAGAGATGGCTGAGAGATAATAATTCTTTATGAACCTCCCGTCACAATTAATGTAGGCTCCGTACTTGCCCATTTACTGAGTTTTAAGCTAATCATTCCTTATATGTGTTTCAAGCCTTTAGTGAAGTACAAATAATTTGAACTAATTAGCTTATTAAAAGAAGGGAATGAAAACAAATGGCACATGAATGAATTGTGGGATTTCGTATGGAATTAATATCTCACTAATACATGTGGATTTGGTAAATTCATTATGCATTCATAATCAGACCTGATGAATCACCTAGCTAATTCAGGAGTAATTAGGCATGAACTACTGACACTTATTTTAAAGTGCGACCAAACTAGTTGGCTTTATCCTAAGGACTCAATTATGGTCTCTGAGGCACAGGGAAGCACTATTGTATGCCTTGTAAAACCGGCCAGTGTTAAATAGGGCTGCGGCGAGACCCGCTGTGATTTATGACTGTGCTTAAGGAGATCAGAAGCGAGGGCGTCCCCGCTTCCAGCCCCGGCGGGATGCTGACGGGCCATCGCGTCCCGGCCTTGGGAATAGCAGCCTTGCAAGGCTGCTCGCACCGGGAGATCCCTCATAGGACATATCTGTGGCCCCTCTCCCTGAATTAACGAGTGCCATTGCTACCCTTGTGACTGGCTAATTTTTCACCGCTCGGCAGCTCGAGTGCGTTAATAATTGTTGTAATTATTTATTTTTGTTTTACCGTAATGGCTCGCGCAGCACGGCGTCCTCCTGGTCCTGCATCCCGCTGAACCAGATGTGAAGATGATGCAGAAGTGAAACAGCTCCTGAGAGAGGATGCAGGGGGATGAAGGCACATGGAAAAACACGAGGACTGAAAGAGTCAACGTGGGGAGGGATAATCCCTGCCAGCCGGCAGGTTTTGGGGGTGTCGAGGCTTAAAGGAGAGCTGGAGGAGGCTTGGCTGAGATTTACGGAGGGTTGGAGGAAAGCACCAAGGTGTACGTGTTCAAGGGGGTAACGAGAGGGTGGTGGAAAGCGTGGTGTCAGCTGGTGTAAGGGACTGGAGGAGCTGGACGTGCATCAGGAGGAGGGCAGAGCGTGGTGAGACGGTGATCTTTGCGATAGGATTCAGGCTGGACGCGAGCGAGGCGAGTTCGCATTTGCAAAGGTCAGAGGAAAGGACGTTGTGATAACAAGGGAGGAAAGGCTCCGAGCCTGGATGAGCGCTTGAGCCGGGTGGGTGGAGGAGAAGGGCGAAGGAAGGGGAGGATGGTGCAGAAAGGCTTTACAGGGAGAAGACCGGGGTCAAGATGATGTCTGGGTTGCAGTGGGGTGGCATTATGCCTGTGGATGGAGAAGAGGTCCCACTGAGCGCTATAGCAGCTGCGTTGGGCTTCACCTGATGGTGAGACATCTCCAAGGAGAGGCTGGAGAGCAGCTGGGGCTTCGGCTGGGTGTCCCGGTTTGAGGTGGGAAGGTACCCACCGCCACAGCAAATATCTTCCCAGCTCTAAACTGAACCTCTGCTGCAGATCTGTGACTCATCTGCCTCCAGGTACTGCATTTGTGTTTGCAGATAAGATTATCCAGGGATTAATTGTAGAGGGAGAAGAGAAATGTAGATTAGTTATCCCTTGAGAATAGACATAGATCAACAGCATTTAGAATTACCTTTGGGTGTTTAACAGCCACGGATCACCAGAGTACCTGAACACCTACCATGTAAAATCAACAGTCTCGTTAATTATGAAAAATAATTCATGTCACACCAATCTAAACCCGCTAAAATCTTTGCATTTGTTCCAGAGGCGGCTGTATCGCTCCTGCGCTCGCCCCGGGGCTGGAGGGCAGCAGACTATCTTTTTTTTTTTTCCATTTCTTCCCACGCCTCCTCCAAAAAGTGGGAAGGTCTGGGTGGCAGGAGATGCCTCTCCAGCTTAGTTCCGTGGTGCAATCCTGCCTTTGCAGTAACACGGCTGCTGGTGAGATCACCAGCGGCTTTCAGAGCCAGCGACGCGCCCTGGTGAACCCTCTTTGATACCTTCACCCATGCATTTACCTGCAGCCACCAGAGCTGCTGCAGTGCGAGAGGTATACGGGGACATACGGAGGTATGTCCACGGGTGCCGGCTGATACGCAGCCCCTGGAGATGCCCCTCCACGGGTTCATCCCTGCGTTAACGCGTAATGAAATTCCGCGACCAGGGCTACAGAAATCGCGAGCTTTGGTTACGCTTTCCAGAGGAGGTGTGTGACAATGCGATCTTTCCTTACCGTCTGCCAACCGGTCGAAGAGAAGAGAAACAAAGTGGGAAATGGGTATTCTGGGCACGCCGAGAGCTCGAGCGCGCTGCCTGCATCCACCGAGCAGTAGGGCTGGGACCCGCGCCGCTCCTTGCCAGGTACTTGTGATGCCGCGCGCAGATCCAAAGTGCGGTGCAATCACAAAGAATAAACAGTAGCAATTACTTAATACTTCATGGTGATGGAGTATTGAAAATTAGCACCGGAGTTAAGCACTAATAAGACGCATAACGCTCCGTAAGCCAGCAGAATTTTATATAGTAGAATCAAGAGTAAATAAAATTACAATTTAAACAAAGGCAGATAATTTAATTATCTTGTAGGCGCAGTACTAAAATTCGGAGTGATTGGCTAATCAATACGCTATTACACGATGCAACAATGCGACCCGCCTGTGAGGTTGTAGGAAAATGGGTACTTGGGGCTGACGGAGAGAGAGATGCTGGGTTTGGGTAGCTGGAGCCGCCAGCGCCGGTCCCTGGGCAGGTCTCTCTCTGGAGGAGCATCGTTCGCGTTCAGTCGGTGTTTGTTGCAGCAGAGATGAACCAAACTCCAGAGGGCTGGAGTTGCAGAAGGAGGTCACGTTAGGTGCTTTCACCGCTCCCTTTGTGTGGTTTTTGGCTCGAAGCTTTTCACTGCTTTGTCATTTAAATTGGACTTTCTGGAAATGAGTAAAATGAGGGAAAGGGGCACTGCTATAAGAGCAGTGAAAGAATTGCCACCTATGAACATGCGTGCAAAACCCTTCCCCAGTGTGGTATCCCAGACTCTATGCAGGAACTGGTGCAGCCATTGTCCATCCATGCAAAACAGCCCAGAAGGGTCTAATGCTGATCTTCACAATCAAAACTTTATAGAGTTATAGAATGGTTTGGGTCAGAAGACACCTTGAAAGACTATCCCATTCCACCCCCCTGCCCTGGGCAGGGACACCTCCCACCAGCCCAGGTTGCTCCAAGCCCTGTCCAACCTGGCCTTGAAGACCTCCAGGGATGGAGCAACCACAGCTTCTTTTTTTTTTTCCTTTTAATGCAAGATACTTGGAGCTCTCAAGTCTGTCCTCTGCCTTGGGTGCCCTTCCAGATGATGGGGCGAGTCATCTTTTCTCTAGCTATTGGTTCGCATTAAGCCTTGAGGTCTGTTCTCCATCCCTGACATCTTCTAGACATGACGAGGAAGTGCCACTTTTCAAGGCCACAACCCTTTTAATTTTTGCACCCAGAGGTTTCGACCCCTGAAGCTCCCAAATACTCCCCTATATCCCAGATAAAACAGATAAGCAGCAGTACAGCGTTGTTCCCTCCCAGGGAGGCATCTCCTCCATTAGCAATTTGCACGACGAGCGCTTTGCCGGCCGGATCCTCAGCTGGCAGGAGCTGGCATCACCGTGCCGGGGAGGGGGGATGCCAAATTACACCACCTGAGGATTTGGCCGCCGCACGCAGCCAACGGAAATATGTGACGAGCAATAGTCTGCCGCATCCCAGCGTGAAATGCCCTCCTTTGGTTCCACACTGATGCCAATCTTCTAAGGGAAAGCAGATCTGCTTTCCAGCCCATTGTATTTCGCTAATTTAATTCCATTCTGTATGTCAAATCGCATTATATATTCACACCAACGGAAGATCTATTTTTTTCTTTATTAATATTAAGACATTTATTTGTCATTTTTTAACGAAATTGAAAAGGAATCAAAACCTCATTTTCTGGAAAAGCGGTGTTCTTGGCGGGCGGGTGTGACTGCAGCTGTCTCTCTGTGCCGGCTCGGATTTTTCTGCAATTTTTTTTCCTCCCATTTCCAAAAGCTGACGTTCGCACGTACCTCCCCTACATCCGCGCCGGATTTCACGTGCCCCAATTCGGAGGGACCAGCGAGGAGCACGCTGGGGCAACTGGGGTGCGAACACTGCTTTCTAATGCCACGGGTGGGAGGACACCCTCTCATCCCATGCCACGGAGGACGGAGGTCTTTAGCAATGAGGGATGATGCTGGGATGCCAGGCGGAGCAATTAGCAGTCTCAGGATAGGATTTGGGTTGTCCCATGGGTTGGACCTGTCCCATCAGGTTGGTCCCTCCTACAGCTCAGCCGCAGGCGACTACGGCACTCGGGGCTGGTGGAGCAACAAGATGCACGTCCCACATCTCAGGAGGACGTGAGATCCCACCATTTATTTTGTAATTTGCCCTCCGGGCTGTCGGGAGAAGGGTTTGGAGCCGGCGGTTGGAGCCTGGGGGGTCCTTCCAGCCTCTGCAGCGCCGAGCTCTTCTTGCACGTGGTGCCCGGGATTCCGTTAATGGGAGCAGGAGATGGGCTGGACATGCGACGAGGCGGTGAGCTCTGCGTTTGGAAATAACACTGAAAGGCGTTGTGGTCCAGCAAGACCTGAGTGACAGGGAGTGTACGGCACTCCTTGTACTTATTTTACTGAGAGGAGCCTGAGACACTCAGTACGGATAATATCCTCCAGCGACCTTGGTGGGAAGCAGGTGACATCTCTAGCTGCTGTAAAACAATTTTAATGGTGTTTCGGGGAGAGGATTATGATTTGAGCCACCGAGAAACTCGTATTTTGTGGAAGACTCCATTTTCCAGTAAAAGCCCTTTGACTGGCAGATGGGGAAATGGAGCGAGAGGTGGTGGTGGCCATCTGAAATGCAAAGGAGCTAGAGCTGGGAGCGTTAGCCCTCCGGCCGCCTGCTCGGTGCTTTGCCCAAGCAGCATTGTCCCCGATATCTCTGTTTTTCACCCGACATCTCTGTTTTTCACCTACCTTTGCAGCTGAACTCAAACAGGTTGTCAGTTTGGGTTTTTTTTTCTCCGAAGCCAAATTATTCCACGCCGTGGCTGGGGGGAGCTCATCACGTTGTACGAGGCGCTGAGCTCCTCTTTTCTACTCTGGCATCTGAGAGCTGGGTGGTTTGTGGGTTTTTTTTTTTTTTCTTCCTTTCTGTTTTGAAGCTCTTTGAGGGCAGGTTCTTTGGAGAATCAAATCGCTTGAAAAAACTTTGTTCAGCTCAGGCTGCTGTGGATTTGTCCCTTATCCTCCGACACGAGCGTTGATGGAGTTAAGCACAGAAACCAGAATTAAAGCAGATGTGGTGGGGACGTGCCTGCCCTGTCCATGCAGGTTCATATAGCGTGGTGGCCGGCCATGAAGAGGTTGGGTGAGTTTATGGTGCCTTTGTCTAACAAACCATATATCTGCATTGCAGTAATTGCAGTGAGGGGGGGGAGATATCAGAGGTGGCTTTGCAGGTAGTGGTAGAGGAGCTGAAGCAAAAGAGGGAGCATCACGGGGACAATTGCTGTGCTGTGTAGGTTGAGTTTGTTGGACACAAGGTGGTCAAATGCCAGCACTGCAGTGGTTGGCTTCACAGCATGCGCAGGTTTGGTGGAGGCTGACATTCACCGGTCCTTGTTATGCTTCATAGAAGCATATGTGGTCCGTTGGACGCTTCTCCATCTCGCACCGTCTCGAAGACGCTCAACTTACTTGGCTGCCCTGAATCCCTCGGCTGATAGACCTTTGTGATCCCCAAGGCTTGCCTCCCTTTTGCAAGACTGGTAGCGCCGGTGAGGTGCAACCGTTGCCTATGTCACACCATCTCCACTGGTTATTCTCCAGCTGTCCTGCTTGCTTGTGGACGGGGCCACCAGCTGTGCCTGCCGGTAAGGTGCCACAACTTATTGTCTTGTTCCTGGAGCTCAGTCAACCAGCCAGAGCAAGCTGGCAACTGGCATTTATTTTTCCACAGGATACTCCAACACACCTCAGCTGCAAGAAAAGCCAGCAAATTTTGTGAAAGGAAATGTTTTTTACAAGAAAGAGAAAAAAAAAAGCCCTGTACGCACGGTTCTTTTCCTGCTGTATCACCATAACCTGATAGAAACCCGTCGCTTTGATGAGGTCTGCGTGTTTCCTTTCTGGTTTATGGTATCGTATGATTATAAAGTTGAAACAATAAAAGCAAATCAAAGCCCTTTGATATCATGAAAATGAAACATTTGGGGTTTGGCTAAAACGAAATACATTGCTGAAGCTGCATTGAAGTGCTTGGATTTTAAGGATTGTCTTGTGGTGCTTTCTGAAAAAAGCTTTACATTAAATTCAGGTAAATTTTGAAACAAGCCATCAGCTCAAACAAGAAAAAAAATCCTAATGTTTTGCTTTGAGAAAGCAGAGACAAGACCTTCCTAATTTTCCCGTAGAAAAAGAGTGAGTATTTCCAATTAGAAGTGTTTCAAGCTGGTTGTCAACAATTTTGGGGCATTATCTGACTCTTCAGTTTTCAGCAAATGAGGTTTCTGATTGGAAGGAACTCGCCCATCTGCAGGAGAGTGTCCTACATACAGGACTAATAATGTTGGCATGAATAATTCATCGATCTTTATTACATAGAAAGGTGTGTGTGGAGTGTGATGCACACCCAGTTTCATCAAAGAAAAGCATATTCAGATAAAAGATAACCAGTTTTAGCGTAGATATTTAAGAGTTCTTGCATTTGGCTCTGTCTTTGTAGGTTAACTCCTGTCCGGCAAATCACCCTCCAAACTTGACTTTTGTTTGTCTCTCCCCGATCTGTAGGGAGATTATTAATATCATGTAACATTCAGTTAATAGGTCAGATGTGAGACCTTATTACAGATCGAGGATAAATTGCCTCTCCGGTAGCATATAGCTTGACCTTCACAGACTTCGGAGTTCAATATTCAGCCTTCATACATTCAGCCTTAATTACTGTGTGCACGGGCATTAGCGCCGCCGCAAAAGGTCCAAGTTCATTTAGCCGGGACCCTGTTTTGCATCATCTCTTTGCACGCCGCCGGGCCAGGGAAGGACACGGCAAAGTCTTTTTCAGAGGGCAGGCTTAGACCCGGGGTCTTGTTCACGTCTAATCTCTCTTTTAGTTGTTTTTCACCCAGAAGTTGGACCCGGGGTCTGTGGGATTGAGGGAGTACGGTACCTCGCTGCCCTGTTGACCTGGATTTTGGGGATGCGTTTGCAGGGCCTTAGCGTTCTCCAAGCAGCCAGGAGCAGGTCCTCGGCTCTGCAGAGCAGCAGTCGCACAAGACAACTGCGAAGGCAGAGCTGGTTTCCCCCAAAAGCCCAGCAAAGCTGCGGGAACGTCGGGGATTTGCACAGTTGGGCTTTTCCTTCTCTTAGGAGCAGCCGGGATTAGTTGTGGTGGTGTCTCTAGTTGAGGATGGATGAGAATGGGGGAGGTCGTTGGGCGAGAAACACAGGTATGGGGACAGATTCGATGATCCCGTCTGTGTCATTCCCTGGTCCAGCAGTGTGAACGGAGAGTGGTCGGCGGGTGTCCCCCAAGGAAAACTCCAGAGGGTCCTCGGAGAGACCTTCCATGGAAATGCACCTTTTCGGTTTTACTAAATTCTGCTCGTTTCACCGGGGGAAAGCTGATGGCCTTCATTACAAGTCAGAGCAGGTGACATAATTCTCCTTCTGCGCTTTCAAATCTATGAACACACGAACTTAATATTAGCAACACAGATACAAATAGCATTTTAACGCAGTATTTATCACCGCGCTTTCTCAGGAGAAAATCTATCAAAGCTTTAAATCTAAAACTCTCCCATTCTTCTCGAGCAACAAGATCAATTCATTAATATTTGGAAAGCTCTCAGTGTTATTAATCATCTGTTATTATTTTATTTATGTACCTCTTAGTAAGAAAAAGCGGACAAGCCAAGGCCAGTCTCACTGATTGTGTTTTTTAACTTGGGAATTGGAGGGGGGGAGCAGGACGGGAAAGATTTTGTTGGGTGAAAAAACGTCCTTTGTGCTTGCGTTTTGCGTGGCAGAGGTAATAAAAGCTACTGCGAGTCATCTGAAGGCTGAGAAAGGTAGCAGGTTAATTGTCTTATCATTATGAATTCGCTTCGGATTCGTGGTCAGAGCACAGTTCGTAAGGAATTAATTTAATATTCATGTGGACGTCGCAGCGCCGTCCTTCCATAGGTGGTGTGTTGCAATATAATAAACACCGATGTCACCGGGGCGGTGGTTCGGGAGGTGATCTTCGCTCGGGCTGGAGTGGACGGACCAGAGAAGTTATTAAACCCTCTTGGCGAACAGCTAGGCAGAGAGGTCAACCCCCTAAATGACTTTAGCTCCTTCGCTAGTTTTATCTCATAAGAGTACCCACGGCTCGAAAATAAGTTTGTAATTGACTGATCCAGACAGATGAGTTTGGGAAGAGGTGATTGATGTCAGCAATATATTCGAACGCAATCAGCCCTGGCCGAGAATACTAATTTGACAGCCCTCAGCAGCACAGACCTGCTGCTCAAACACATTTTGGGTAAGTAGATCAGGTTGTTGGTGTCCAACCCCAAATTTCGCCCTGGGCTTCTACTTTTTTATGCCTCGTGAAGCGGTGCGGGATCAGCAGTTGCAAAGTCCGTTGTGTTTTATTGCCACTAAGCCACGGTTTGCTCTTAAGGTCTAGATGCCTCCAAGCTTTTCAGCAGGCGCTTACCTTTAAGCTCACGAGTAGTTTGGCTGATCTTGGGAGGCGTAATCCACCCCAAAATGTCAGGAACGTGCGAGGACTGTGCTAAATCAGGCCAGATGCAGGACTGGGAAGTTAAGCGCGTGTTGGGAAACTGGAGGCAGTGGGGCCTACAAGCTTAAGGGATTTAGATAGACTTGTGTAGAATTTGGTCATGGGAAGCCTTTTGCTAAGCCACACCCTTAAATGGCAGAGAGACAAAATCCAGGATTATCACTGGGGTCATTACCGTAGTGGGACATGGACTGTCAGTGCTTTCCATGAAATGGGGCTGGAAGCAGCGACCTCTTAGTCACCGGAGCTGCGTCCAACTGGGGTTTCACTGCAGTGGATGAGCCTCAGGTCCCGTCGGGGCTCCCCAGGGGCTGCCACCCTTGCTGTGGGTCACAGCATCTTCACCAGGCTTGGGAACGGTCTGGGAAACCAAGGTGGGTCAGCTAAAGCAAAGCCTCCTGCTCCCTGGGAACTGGAAAGGGGTGAACGGCAATGGGAGGATGGATAAACAGGAAAATCCATGTTTCACCACTCTTGTGCTTTTCATAACCGCAGCGATAACTCAGACAGAATCACGGTTTGGTTGCTTCGCTGCGAGACCAAAATTAAGTGCTGGTGATTCTTCACCTTGAGGAGCAGTGTAAAGGAACCTTTTCCCTTCGTATTTTCTAGATAATTAGATTAATGGTGCACTCTGGGTGAGTTTTAATGCATGAAGGCTATGTTAGATCACTGTAATTCGTTGCTTTACCAGCTGAAGTGCTCAGAGCCTGGGATGTGTGGGGGTAACTTCAGGGCTCTAGTCTGTCTCCCTTGATTAAAGCGGCAAAGGTCTCTATACAGGGATTGCCAGAAGATGCGTAGTTGCCACAGGCAACACCTGCACGAGCTCCCTCGGCAGGAGAAAGCCCACCCAGCTACAACTTGGCCAAGAGGGTTTCTTGCCCCGTGACGCAGTGTGGCGGCGTGGTGATAAAACACGCTCAGGCGGCACCGCTGGGGGCTCCGTGCGGACCCCGAGATGGGGGCATCGCTTAAGCTCTTATTTTTGCTTTTCTTCTTTTAAAAAACTAAGCGGTAAAACCTCTGGCATGGAGTGGGGATTTTCAGAGTCAACTGCTCATTTTTCATCCAGACTGGTACTAAACCCTGTGCCCCGTTTGGGAAATCTCTGATTACATCCAGACTAAATGCCATCCGGTGCCTGCAGAGGCGCTGTCGGGATGTCCGAGTTAGTAGAAAGCCAATATGTAGCGAAGGCACATCTGAAGGTTTACAAAGCACCACTTTTACTTTCTTTTTCCCCTCCCTGTTAATATACGAGGCTGATAATTGGCATCGACTCAAGCCAGGAGTCAGCACAGATTTGTTCTGCGTAGTGGGATGCCAGCGGCTGGGGATCTTCACCGGTTGCCATCTGGGGGGGAAACTCCTTGTTCAGGTCTCTGTGCTAGCTTAAATCAGAGTTGATTTTTTGATAGTTTCCTACTTATGGCCAATGGAAACAACTATGATGTTTTCCCTAGATCTTATGTTCATAGAGTTGTCATAGAATGGGTTGGGTTGGGAGGGACCTTGAAGATCATCTCGTTCCACCCCCCTGCCCTGGGCAGGGACACCTCCCCCCAGCCCAGGTTGCTCCAAGCCCCGTCCAACCTGGCCTTGAACACCTTCAGGGATGGGGCAGCCACAGCTGCTCTGGGCAACCTGTTTGGAAACACCTTATTTCTCAGCATTGTCCTTCAAAACGTCCGTGGGAGCGGCAGGGGCAGTTCCGCAGGGATGATTGCAGGGCGTCGAGGTACAGGGGGATGGAGTTTCTCCTCCTTCCCCCACCCTGTTGCATCTCGCCTCTCCCTCGCCAAGAGAGACGGCTGACATGCCCGAGTGATGAGCGGTGTCGCCTTCATCTGTCCGCAGCCTGAAAATGCCGGTTTTATGGCTCCGTTGCCCATGGTAATGGCCTCGCTGAGCAGCATCAATCGGTGCGACGGCTGCCAGGGGAGATGAGCAGTTTTATTTCTTTATCAGCTACTTCATTGCTAACCTTCGGCTGACACAGGATAATGCATGTGGGTAACTCTGTTGTCTCGTTCCTTCTCCCATCGATGTTTCCTACCTTCGGGCTGAGGTTGGGATGTCCCTGGGACAACAGGCGCAAGCTGTCAGGCGTTGTTAGCGACGTGACGGGCTCTCCCAGGCACGCACTTTTCCATCGGCGATGTGTTTCGTCAACGAGATGACCTTTCCAGGGGGTAATTACCAACCTAGATGCCGGTGGCCTTTTCCTTCCTCTACCCTCTTGCTTCTCCCCAGCTCGGCAGCTGGGACAGGTCCCTCCTGACTGTCCTGCGTGCTCCGAGCTCTCCAACGCTCTGCAACATTTGCAGTGCCTCCAAGCCCATCTCCACCCAAAGGGGCTGGTGCTGCCTTCATCTCTGCGCCTCTTTAACTCTTCACTCTTTACGCCTTGTCCTCCTCGCTGGCAGGATATGAAAAAGCCACAGAAATCGAATCCCATTTAAAGGCATCCACCAAGAGAGGTTGTGTTTTGGTGTTTTTTTTTTTAAAATCCTCCTTCCCCTTCTCTCCTCCTTGAAATGAAGTTTCTTACACTGCTCATTAGATGATAAGTGAATATAGAAAAACCTTTGAGCGAAGGTAATTCCTGGCGTGCGGAAGAGGGCTGTGGTGCTGGCTGCACATTTATGAATGCAAACGAGTCCGGGCGTCCTGTGGGGCTGCTTTGTCAGTCCTTTTATCTCCAAAACCAAAGTTCAAACCGACTTCCTGAGTCAAGAACCATAAAATTATTCTGCTGAAAGAATTCTCAAATGCCATCTGCGGATGGGGGAGACCTTCATTTATCAGCCTCTGAACTGGTCTGTGCATGCGCCGGGGAAATGAAAGAGCCCCTCATTATCAGGGTCCTATTCAGCTCCGTGCTGCTCTCCTATAATTGATGGAATATATTATGCTCCAACAGGGAAGGTCCCGGTGACTCAAATGGAAATCCGTAATAATAATAATAACCCAGCGTACTTCTGTCGCCCATTTCATCTCCAGATCTCAAAGTACTTTTGAGACAATTAACCAACACCCACAGAAATCCTTGTGAAACCGGGAAGCCTTTAACACCAAATTTGTCTTTATTGCAGCTCGTACGTGAGTGGGAACTTGAGGGTTGTCCCTTCACCTGAGCGCCGTCGGCACCCCAAATCCGTGTAGCGTGGGAACCCGCGTAACTCTAATGGATTTGTCTGTTTGGGCGTATGGGCTGGAATTCAACTAAGTGGTGTGTACTGGATGCCAACACAACCATGGACATGGGCTAAAGCTGCCCGGGTGCCTGGCCACGCTTGTCTCTGGGTTATTTTGGGGAGCTTTACTGGGCTCTGCCATTAAAGAGCTGCAGATGTGTAGGACTGGTGCACTTGCGTGGGATTTTGGAGCGGTTAATCTCTAGGCTGACCCTGGAGCACCATCCCTGTGCACGGGGCTGAGTTTCCTTCGGGGCACAGGTAACCCCCAAAGCAGTGAAACACACGACATCGGAGAGAAACCCTTTATACGTGTTGCATGCTTCAGCTGGGAAGGGTAAAGCGGTGTAAAAATACATGCACGGAAATGCTAAAACCTGGATAAATAAAACAGAGGACCACATGGCAGGGAAACGACACCAGTGAAAGAGAAATACAACTGGTGTGACTGCCAACACATCTGTCCCAGTTCCTTCCCACCCAGGACAAACAACGCCGCCACATTGCCGCCACCTTCCTAGTTACAACTCACTCTGCCAAATATTATGAACGTTCTGGAGGTTTGGATTTAATCACTGCATCAATTAATAGTCCGGTTTACAGGCAGTTTGCTGGATTTTTTGTGCGTGTGTTTTAAATCTCATCATTTTTTGTAGTAGCTCTGCCTGCGGAGACAAATTGCTGCGGTGGTGTCGGAGACCAGAATAGCTGCGTGTGCCGTACTTCTGATGCCTGTTCCGCTGAGTACCAGGGTGGCAAAGAAATCTTTGCCCACACACTTCAGTTGTGATCTAAATCCCGCTGGTGTTGATGCGACGATCAAGCCCAGCTCCTGAATACGGCTCACCTGGAGCAGATGGAAACCTTCTGAGGGCTGAAAGCAGAGCTCTGGCTCTGTTCGCTTTTAATCTTTAGTTATTTGGATTGCCAAGCAGGATGGGGCATTGGGCAGTCCAAGATGAAGCTGAGGTCCACGTTGCTTCAACAGCTACGAGCAACGTGGAGCGGGAACCGGAGGATGCTCCTCTTCCCATCCAGCCCTCCCTCCAGCTGAACTCTTCCACCATCTCCCAGCACTGCCTAAAGGTGGAGGACCCTATTTAATTAAGTAATGAGAATCAAATATGATTGCTACAAGCATCGGCTAATTAAAAGGAGGGAAACTGCAAATGAGAAGTGCCACGAATTCAGTAAAAATCAATCAAATTAGAGCGTCTCATCATCCCTTCAAATGGGCCTGATCGTCTCCCTCCTTCTCGCCGCTTAACCCTTTGTGCCGCCAGATTTTGCGCGGTGTTAGGGGAGGTTGCTCAAGAGATACACGTCGGGGGAGAAAGTGGCACGTGGCCACCTTGGTGCTTTAATCTTCCCACGAGCACGGCTGGCCCCGTGTTTTCCTCTCCTCTCTGCAGGTACTCGCCTGACTGCTGGCAGGGCCCTTCTTCCTTTAAATCTTCACCAAAGAGTGTGACGGCAGCACCCACCAGAAGAGGAGGGAGAAAAATCCCACTTAATCAAAGAGAATATTAAAGCCAAGTTTTTTGTACAGCAACGGGTCTCAGATTGAGAAATCCCCTCCGTTGGCGGGGGGAAGAGCAAGGGAGAAGGAAGGAGATAAAAAGGCATCAGAGTTTTAATTAAAAAGCCGCATCCCGCCTTCAGTTGCGGCTTGTTTCTGGATCCCTTCATTAGGCTTCACCCTTTAAATGCTCGTTATCAAAGATGTACAAATTCCACTGACTCGGTGTCTGCGTTTGCTTGAAAAAGCCCCGTTTGTCTGCGGGTTGGGGTTCCCAGCGCGGGTGCAACGGTGGCTGCTCGCCAGGGAAGAAGCAGAAATTGTTGTCTTGGAGGGAGAAGCATCCCGACCCCGGCGATTTTCTTCGGTTGGTGGCGCTGCCAAAGTGCCGAATGGCCCTTCAGACCGCAACGATGCCCGCTGCGGCAAAGCAATCTCCGTGTGGGGTTGCCGGGGAGCTTGCACGAGGCAGAAAGGTAAAAGGAGGTGCACGATCATTAAATGCACGTTTGCTGGAGAGAGCTAATTTGGCTACCCGAGGCTCGCTAGGATGTATCGGGGACTGCAGCTCCCGGCACACGTTGCTCCGACCTGATGGAAGGGGGTATTTCCAGTGGAGCTGGAAATTAGGGGCTGCTTAGTTTTGGCTGAGTCCGGGAGCATCTTGCCGTGAATATCCTCGTCCATGCTCCTGGCGTGGCAAGGAGCTGCATGCCCAATTCCTACAAACAGTGGCCACAGTCCCCAAACCCTCTTCTTACGAGAAGTGCCACGGGACCTTTCACGGCCACTGGGCCGTGCCTTAATTTCAATTAATTAAAGCGCTATGATCCCTTCCAAACTGGGCTGCATAGAAACACGCTGTTTTCACCCCGAGAAAACCAGATGCGCTTTAGGATCCAGAATAAAAAGGGAGCCTATAATATGGGTAAAAAACACCTCATTCCCCCCATTTTCCCCTTTTTGGCTGCGTTTTGCAGGGGTCTGGCTGTGACGCTGGGCTGGGGAGGGGTAGGAGGCAGCGCGAGCCAGGGGCCAGCAGCCGGGCTGCGTACAACCACGGTCTCCAGCAGCGTTAAATGTTTAATCCCACGAAGAGCCGAGAGGCTGGGACACCTGGGTTGGATGCTCGCGCTTGCCAAGCTGTCTTGGCTAATAATCAGCAGAGCAGCAGGAGTCTGGGTTCCTTTTTGTGCCCGATGCTGGGGACTGAAAACTCAGAGCCTCCGAGGCGGCAGGTGACCACGAGCCACATTCCTCTTCCCATCTCGGAGAAGCTTTCTCCATCCCTCGTGCAGGGCTGCTGGAGGGACCTCGACTCATCTCTGTGTGCAAAGAACTCCTCCTCTGCTCGGAGGGCGCGTCGGCTCTGAAGCCCAGCTGCCGAAGGAGCGCAGGATGCCGCTTTCGTCTCGTTGCAAGACGATGGTGAGATGGCAAAACTTGCTTTCCTCTTTCCACCCAGCCCTCGTGTGAGGAGCGCAGGTCGACCACTGAGGTCAAAGCCACCGTCACTTTGCAGTCCTGAATTTAGGACCCTGTTCCGTCCCTTTTTCCTTTAAATAAAATCTTCAATATAGCGACTTGCCACCGAACCAGGCGGCCCCAGTCCCTGCGCTGGGTCCCAGTGACAGCTGCTGGAAGCATGTTACTGCAGCCAACTGCCGGACCTGACAAGATGCGTTAATTAGGATGTGATGTACCACGATATGACACATCTAAAGTACAGCAGAATTGGCAGCGTCAGTCACAGCGGAGAGAGGGGGGCACGCACGCCGCTTTTAATTAAAGGGAAGCGTGCGCTGGCAGCATGGTGTCAGTGCCAGCGCTGGGGTCCCAGTCGCTCCAGCGAGGGTCTGGCTTGTTCAAGGTGTGGGGCTGTTGGCCCCAGGCTGGTCCAGAGGGACCTTCCCTGCCTGGGAGCAAACTCAGACATCAGGTTTCTGCCTTCTGTCTTTCCTGAAGGAAGGACAAAGCCAGGACACTGGCTTATAGGGTGACTTTGCCGTCATCCAGACATTTGATATCTCTTTTAGGTCCAGCATCTCTCAAGGTGGGAGGGTTTGGCTTATAGTACTGCCACTCATGTCCTCTGCCTTCACCTGGGCAACGCTTTTGGCTGTCCTTGGATTCTTTGCCTTGATAGGAACCTGGGCGGAGTGGGGGCTTGGGTTAACTGGACATGGTTGCGGACCCAACCATGCATCTACTCACAGCTCCTGCCATCTGCCCTGTACCTCTCTGGCCGTGCAGGATGACCCCAATGTCATGACTGGACCTTAGGGTTGAGGTCCTCCTTGGTATGGTGGATGCCATCAACCTAAGCTGTGAATGTCCTACAGAGCATGAAGAGCTTGGGCTGGAGACCTGTGAGGAGCACTCGCTGCTCCATGCTACATGGGTTTGGGTCAGTCACCTCGTTACTCACAACCTCATCAAGATTAATGGGACTAGTAAAGTTTTTAGGGTGACTTAAGTAACATCTTCAGTCGTTTATTTGGGGGGAAAACTGCTGCCTTAGCCCTGGACACGGGGTTCCTTTGTCTGATTTCAAGCCAGGTTCTTTCTGGCTTTACGCTAGAAACATCTTCATCTTTGGCGTAACTGCACCTAAGTAAATTGGGGAAGAATCTGGCTCTTTTTTGGTGCAGCAATGAAACCCTGGGTCTGGTCCTGACGCAATATTTGTCTCTGTGACTCCTGGTAGCGATGTGCTTCTGAATCGATGGAAGTTATTTCCCAGTACGCACGGACTATACACACGAGCCCAGTTAGACAGGTGAATGGTATAAGTTGTATGCTGCTGTTGTACGATAATTGTCATTGCTCTACAAGGAGCTTCAGATGTATCTCAAGTGGAAATAATAACCCTAGTTTTATAGGAATGTAGAAATATATACCCAGGCCTAATTCCATACAAGGGCAGAGCCGCCTCCCCCACCTACCAAGTATGTGATTGCTTTTTCCAACTCCAAGGGACCTCTTCTTGAACGAGTAATACATATTCCCATTTCTGTGCAACTTTTGCAGTCTTCAGGGAAAAGGCAAAAGAAAGGCTTAAGTTGTCACGAATCATCAGTAAAGCCTCCCCAGGAGAAATCTCTCCGAGGTGTAGCGCTTGGTGTGTCTTCAGGTGTCTGGTGTTGGCTCTCCAGAGCCATGAGACCCCTGGAAGGTGTACTCAAGAAAGGGACCTAGTTCTCGGTATCATCCATGTTTGTATGGAAGTAAAGACCTCAAAAGAGACCAGGACCATGCCTTGGATCAGAAACTGTGCACATGCGTATGAAAATACAGGCTCAGCCTTACAGAGTTAACAATCCGTAAAGAAAACACCATCTTAAGCAGTTTGGAGATGCTTCCCTGGTGAGATTAGTGGTTAAACGATGCGTCGGATCCACGTTTGGAGGAGCCAAGGGGGAGATTTCTTCTGGAGAGCCTGTCCCATGCTTTTACACCAAACAGTGTCCATGTTGGCTCAGTGATTCATCTCTGACGGGTCACATGTGGATCTCTGGGCTCCGCTTTCTGTGCATTGCCCTTGGATTTCCCTGATCCCTTGGATTTCCTCCCAAAATACAGGATGTTGTTTGGGGTTTTGGACCTGGTGTGTACTTGATGTATCCCTTGCTGGACCTCACTGAGTTGCTTACAACTTCTGGTATTCGTCCAGGCTTGTGCCCATCGCTGATTGAAATATTTTCCCTGGCTTCCGTGTCACCTCTCTCCTCCCTCTCACTTCTCACCTCGTCCTTTGTCCAACTGTGGTCTCTTCCACATCCTACAAATGTCCCCATTCCCTTCCTCTCCACCCCAGGATTCATGGACCATCCTCCATCAAACAAAAGCGGAGGATGGTGGTAGCTTGGGCTTCCTTCTTTCGTTGCCAGTGGATTTAAAAATAAAAAATAAAGGCCCCTTGTGGTTTGGGGTAGGAAATAAAATGTTGGGGGGAGAGAGAAAAAGTATTTCTCAACGTAATGAAAACACAAATGGACAAGATAATTATCTTCATAAGGGCTTGGATCTGTGACAATACATCTCATTTTATAAAGCCCATTAGAGCTGGAATTTTATGCAAAACGCTAAGAGAAATCTAAAAATATAAGGCAATAGAGTCAAAGCAATGGGGATTATTAAAGGGGGGGAGTGTTATATTGGAGGCAATAAACCCTGGAAGAACCAGGAAAACAATGTTCTAGTAAAACTGTAATAAATGACTGTGGTTTAATCACTTGGTAAATAACTAAGATATTTCTGCAGGTTTTATAGTGTCACTAAAAAAAAAAAAAATCCCACACCCTTGAACATTAAGGATTCAGCCAAGATGATTTTTCTGGAGACAGAATCGCAGAAGAGTGTCATTTTGGCAATTTACTTTTTTAAATAATAGTATATTATTTTCTGCATGGATCCACTTTTTCAACCTCTCTCGTGCTTTTAAGATATCATTTACCATTAGTCGGTTTTTTCCCTTTCCCCACTCAGCATACTCTTGAGTCTTTGAACACACAAAATTATATTATTCTGAGCAATCTTCCCCACCACAGCAAAAAGCAAACACTTAGGGAAACTCCTGGAGGGTCTCAATTTTAATAATGATCTTTCATGTGCTTGGACCCTAATTGCAAGATATTATATGGGTGGTTTAGAAAACATAAGCACATTTTGCATCACTTTCTCTTTACCTATTAAATAGCTGAAATCAAAAGGGTGGCTGTTCTTCCTCCCTCCCTCTCCCCCCCCCCCAAGTTATGGTGCATTATACTAAAATGAAGTGCTTTAATTTAATATCCTTTCCCTTCTTCTGAATCGCTCTTGTGCAGCTGAAAGAAACCCGGCTCTCAATTTCATTTTTAGGTAGGGAGGTTCAGGGTGGGGAGGAGGTGCCCAAATCATGGGTATGGCCCATCATCAGCGTGCTGCCCACCAGCTCAGCATCCCCGTCCCGGTCCTGGGCAAAAACTGCCTGTTTGTGGCAGCAAACGCTTCGCTCACTATCTCATGAGCTTTATCCGGTCCTTATTGCCGCAGTGCCAAATGTGGGGACCTGATGTGAAACCCTCCCTGACAGAGGAGAACATCCACCCCCTACAGTGATGGGTGCCGCCTAATGCAGGGAGATCGTTAAATCAGCCAGCAGGACACCCCAAGTCCGGTTGCAAAGCAAACAAAGTGGTTATTTAGAATTATACAATCCTTTTGGTTGGAAGGGACCTTTAAGATCATTGAGTCCAACCATTAACCTACCACTGCCAAGTCTACTGCTAAACCATGCCCCTCAGCACCATGTCTACACGTCTTCCAAATAGAATCATAGAATGGTTTAGGTTGGAAAGGACCTTGAAGATGATAGAGTTCTAACCCCCCTGCCATAGACAGGGACACCTCCCATGAGACCAGGTTGCCCAAGACCACATCCAGCCTGGCCTTGAACACCTCCAGAGATGGGGCCTCAACAACCTCTCTGGGCAACCTGTTCCAGTGCCTCACCAACCTCAAAGTGAAAAATTCCTTCCTAATGTTTAATCTGAACCTGCCCTCTTCCAGTTTAAAGCCATTCCCCCTCGTCCTATCACTACATGCCCGGGTAAAAAGTCCCTCCCCAGCTCTCCTGGAGCCCCTTTAGGGACTGGAAGGGTCTCTAAGCTCTCCCCGGAGCCTTCTCTTCTCCAGGCTGAACAGCCCCAAATCTGTCAGCCTCTCCTCATAGGAGAGGTGCTCCAGCCCTCGGATCATCCTCATGGCCCTCCTCTGGACCCACTCCAAAAGGTCTATGTCCTCCAAATACCTCCAGAGATGGCGATTCAACCCCACCCCCACCCCCCCACCCCCCGGGCAGCCTGCTCCAGTGCTTGACAACCCTTTTGGTGAAGAAATTTTTCCTAATATCTATCCTAAACCTCCCCTGGTGTAAACCAAGTAGCTTGTTTTGCCCCAAACATCTATAATTGGTTATTATTAAGCGTGGAGCTAAACGTTTGCCACGGAGCTTCAGCTTGTGAGTATGTGTGCGAATAAAAAGAGCTTGTTTGCCTGGAAGTGGCACGATAGAGGGAGATTTATGAATACCCCCGGCCTCCTGGTTTTGGCCTCCTCCTTAAATATTAATTCCGCTGCGGGCTGCTGTTAATCTTGCCGGCTGCTGGGACCCAGGGTGACTTTGTAGACGGGAGCAGGCGCAGAGATAGAGTCAGGGCAGGGACTCAGTGGGCTTCTCTGCCTGTCCCCGCTTCTGCCACATCCCGCCGGTAAAAGGAGGCATTTGGGGCGATGTTTCGGTCTGTCCCCAAAGGGGACCTGGTCTGCACCTCCAGGAGTTGGCCCGACCTGCGTCTTCCCATCGGGGGACCCACCTTTCCCCATGAGGTCAAGCCCCATCACCCCATGCCTGCCATCATCTGAAAAACCCCGGAGCCGGGTAAATAAAAGGGATAAGCATCATCTTTAAAAGTTTCAGTCTCCCACAGTTGCAGAGAGACGGCTTTAAAATACAACCCCTTAAACTCTCAAGGCTCAGAAGGGAAATCGCAAGAAAACACTAAAATTTACTTGTTTTAAAAGTGCGCGTGATTTTTATTTTTTTATTTATTTATTTTAAGCTGGTCCCATGAGGTGGGTGCCTAAATCATGGTTTTATTTGAACGCTTGGATTGGGAAACGCATCTCTTTCTCCTTGGAGCCAGAGAGCAATGGATGCTTAAAGCTTGTAAAGTCCCTTAAAATGAACTTCTTCCTCTAACACAGTGCTGCTCATAGAGTCCAGATCTGAGCAGCCCTTGCAGGACTCCGGCCGCTGCCTAAATTCCCATCGTTTGCTCTTTTCTCCGAGCAGCCGACCCCCTCAGAGCCAACCCCTCCATTTCCAGCAGCAGGACACGCTCCGATTCCTGAGCGGATCTTATTCTGAAAAAAAAAAAAAAAAAAAAAGAAAAGGATCTTTGCTGTAAATCAAAAGCTGAAAGCAATTCTTCAAAACAAATTTAAAGTCCTGAACAAAGGGGTTTTGAAAAAAAAAATTAAAAATCAAACCTACTAGGTTTACTCCCTAGCTGGCAGGGAAGGGAAATAAATATATAAAGGCTTGAATTAAAATTCCGGGGAAGTCATCCAAAATAAATACGCAGTATTTTCCTGCAAAAGACCATAATATTATTTTTATTTTTCACTCCCAATATGATCAGACTATTTTACATTTTAATAAATGCATAGTTTTGAAGGGGAAAATAGTATTGCTTTGATATGGCAAAGATTATTTGATCAAATAACGTATTAGAACTTTTCAGGACTGCATTACGGAGGGAAAATGTGTGTTTCTTTGCAGTATTCATCTATCTAATAGGCAACGATTGCAAACAAATAATTATACTCTGGAACAAATGGGGAAAAATTAAGGTTATCTGGCATGGAACAGCACAAAAAAAATCCAGCAAGATAACAATAAGGGAGTAATGTATAGCTAAGTGTTTCAGAGATAATTGCATATCAATTGGCTGATTGCAGAGCGGGTTGGAAAATTAAGAGGGCTGATTGTGTGGCAGAGGAGGTCTCCGTCCTCTCGCTCACGCGATGAAAACATCACCCGCCACCTCCTGCTGGGCGGCTTCTCCTCCTCCGAAGCAGCCCGAAATCTACGGGAGCCGCTCCTGACAGCAGCGGTGTCCTCTCCCTGCTAGATTGTCCCCAACGGTCCCACTGTCCGCTTAGGAGCCAGGGTGGGGCGATGCGGAGAGGATGGGTATTTTGTGTGCTTTTTTGTGTTTTATGTCATCTTCTAGTCATCAAGTTCCTGGGGACGCTCAGCGGGGAGCGCCTTGGTTTATCTCCCCAAATATACGAAGGCAGAAGATAGGCAAAGCCGCAGTGAGCGTCCCTTGGAGACGCCTGGGCTGAACCCTTTGGCCAACTGCCGAGGGTCGCGGGCAGGTACAGGCTGCGGGTTCTTAATGAACATCGCATGTAATCAATCTCCACTGCTTTAGCGAGGAGTGAAAGAACAAAAATAATTATTGCAATTGCTCCTTGCCTGCTTTTCCGAAGCGTGCCCAGCCGGTTACGAGCGCGGGGCTTGGTGTGAACCCAGCTCTTGTAAATAGCTGATGGAACTGCCAGCTTTACAGCTCCTCGAGGGCGGCCGGGGAAGGGGAAACGACTGGGATGGAGTCCCCAAATCACTAAAATCTGAAATAGATAGAGGCGAGATCCAGAGTAATAACTGGCGTTCAGCCGTGCAGCCCAGCGGGTGCGGAGGTCACCCAGGCGGACGCAGGGCTCTCCCTCCCCACGGAAACTACTGGGGGGGCACTGAGAGCAGATTTTTTTTTTTTCATTGCTTCTTCTCCCTGGTGGCAACGCTGAAGGTCTGAGGGCAGGGGACAGGGCAGCTTCCCTCTGCTGCCCTCTTTGTGTATGCACCAGGCTCGGAGGTAGCGTCACAAGCACCAGGGACAACTTGATGCTGCTGTTTTTCGCTGCCGATGGTTGTGTGTGTGTGTGTGTGTGTGTGTGTGTGTGTGTGTGTGTGTGTGTGTGTGTGTGCAGGGCTGTGCGCGAGATCAAGGCTCCTTCTGGCTGGGAAGGGGAGGAGAAGGAACCCAGCAAGCGCTCGGCAGGTACCTGGGCTCCTTCTCATCACCAGGCACTGGACGAAGACGAAAGCCAGAACAGTGTTGCTGATTTTAATGAGCTTACCCGTGGGTTGATAGCCACGAGCCACTAGGAAGAAGTGCCTATACTTTGGGGGGAAGGAGAGAAAAACCCTGTGTGCTTTTATAGGTCTAATTCCTCTGCTTTTTGCTGCTCCTGAATGAAAATACATCAGGTCTCCTCACAGAGTACCATGGAAATGACATCGGTGGCTTTGACTGCGCTGATCTTAAGAGTCCCTCCGGCAAACCTGGTGCATCCTCATGGACTTTACTCCTAGGCTGAGATTTATCCCCCCTAAATTTTGCTGCCCATCTGTTGTAGGTAGGATGCATCACTTCCAGAGGTACTGATCTGTCTGTGTTGAGGAAAAAGCTCCTGGACAAGCCCGTGAGAAGCAGCCAGCCACCTATTCAGCGACTGCAATTCTATGGAGTGAAACACATCCGCAGCGTACTTATTCTGCCACCTGATGCTCATCTTTCCCACCATCCATCCTCCCTTTCACACGCTGCGTGTGAACAGCCTTTCCCTGCACGGCACAGAGCAGTTCTCGCTTTCCCTTTGCAGCCTGCCTTCCCTAATCCACTTAGAATTTGCAGCTTTTTTTCTTTTTTGTAAGCCTCCCTTTAAACTCTTGATGTAGCTCTTTTCCCATCTGTTTCTGCCTATGCATCTTTTCTGCACTCTGCCTAATGACTTACTCTCGCTAGGAAGAGACTGTATATTAATATTATCATTATAATTCTTCTTTCCAGCACTTCAGATCTTGTGAGGAATGTAATTGCTAAAGCAGATTTTAAGTTACATCATGATAACCGAGCAAGTTACGGGGGAGGTTAGACTATCTCTTTGCTCAGTAGTTTCAATTTCCCATCAGTGTTGCTTTCTGAAGGACCCCGATTGCACCGTGAAGGCAAATCCCACACTAGCGGATTCATTATTAACATTGTTGTTACTGTCATTATTAAGTTAGTGCCTGGCGGTCCCAATTATGGGCTGAGATCCCGTTGTGCTGGGGGGTTTGTTTCCCATATAGCTCCTCTTCCATCAGTTGCAGGTCCTTCATCTTTGGCTAATTCTGCACCCCGGAATTTCCCTCTTGCTTCAGTCCGCGTGTTCCCAGGGAGAGTATTTTCCTCTGCCTTTTTCTCTTTCCCCGGAGGACCAAGGGACGAGGTTCCCGTGCAGATAATGCGCCCTGAGATGTTTATTCCACTCCATTGCGATAGAGTTAATAGTCTCTGTGGGCTTAATACCTGCCGAAAATTAATCTTCATTTTGCGCTAGGGCGAGGAAACAAAGGGAAGTGGCTTCGACTTCACCCTCAGAGCGCGTTCCCGCAGGTTCGTAGTTAATGGGACATGAATGAGGCAGCACACCCGGTGCGGGGCTTTGCACCGCCCCAGACTTTGGCATGAGCTTCTCCGATGCCGACGGTTTCCTGCTCTCTCTGTACCTGCTGTAGCAGGGCTCCCATCTTCCCAGGGACCGCGGTCACAGTGGGAACACGCGTAAATAATACGAGTAATCGCGCTGTCGGTGGACTTGGTGATTACTGTGTAGAGGCTGGGGTTGATTTGGAAACGGACAGGAGGGAAGGATGCTCTCCTCTGCCCTTCTCGTGGTTTATCTCCGGGCTACTAATGTATCTCCCCCCTCGGCTGCCTTTACGCTAACAAGCTTCCCCGATGCTGACGGGGTCAGCTCCGTCGGAGAGCTGAGCCTGCCCAGCGCTGCCTGCCGAAAAACCCCGCGTTAGGCAGATTGATGGCTGGAGAGTGCATTGTACTTATTAAGTGGAACAGACTATTTTCATTAAGAGATGCTGACATTATTAAGGCCAGTTAAACGTCTCCCAGAGATGGTGTGCCCAGCATGCGCTCGGTACAGCGTGTTCTCCAGTTTGGCTGGGACACCCGAAATTCATCCATCAGCCCTCGACTCATTTCTGCCCGTTATCCCTCAGCTGCTGAGTTTCATTTGGACAGTCCTCCTCTCTTCCTCCTCTAATGCGGTTCCAGGGACTCAGGTGGATTGAGAGCCGGGGACTGAGAGACTTTCATTATTCGCATTGCGTGCACCTGAAAATTGCATTGCCTGCTGGCTTCCAAATTGAGTACATTAAATACAATGCGTTAAACCTCCGAAATATGGAAATATCCAGGGAGGGCCTCAGATTTAAGACATTACCCGGCGGAGTCCCAATTTTAGAGCCTAGCGAGTTCGGTTAATAGACGGGCGCATTGTTGGTGCGGAGCCAGGGAGGAGAGGGGGGAAGCTGGCTGCAGCGGGGGGGGAAGGAGGCGAGCCAGATGGGGTCCCGGTCAAAGAGGAGATGCTGCGTGGGATCCTGGCAAAGAGGAAGAGTCGGGCTGGATTAAAATGCGGCAAAAACCAGGCTTCATCCCCTGCCCGGCCGTATGTTCTGTCGGCTTTTGTGTTGAGCATCGCCTGTGATGTTCGACGTTGCTGAGAGCGGGCTGAAGGGGTTCGAGCTGCACAAAGTCCTCGGCAAACCCCGTGCGTCAGAGCTGGTGCTGAGTTGCTGGGCTGGGCACGCAAAAGACCCATTTTTTGTCTCCTGTTCTGTTTGGGCACCGCATTAAGTTCGTATGCAGCTTGTTTGCCCCTCGTGAAAAGTGGAGCTCGTTCCTCTGCACGCAACAAGGTTTCCGTGGCTGAGGTGCGCTCAGGGAGTGCAAAACACTGTCACTTTGGTGCTTCTCTGTGCCGATGAAAGGGCTTCACTGTCATTAAATGTTGACAATGGGAGGTTGGTGCTGTTTTGTAGGTGGGGAAACTGAGGCAGAGCAAGGAAAATGACTCCTTGTCCAAGGTCAAGAGCCTCAGTAGCAGAGCCTGCAGCAAAACCCAAGCGTCTTGCGTTCCCCATATGGAAATCAGGTTGGGCTTTATACCCACCACTCGTCCGACCCCGTTATCTCCGCATTATTCGCTCTGTTACTTTTAATGACGTGCCAGTATCTCCCTGAAACACATATTTTTTCATTAAAGATGGCAAAACTGAAGCAGGAATGCTGCCATTCAGATAAGGTGTTCCAAATGCCTTTGGATTGATGTAGCCCGCTTCACCCCTCACTTGTGATGGATCTCCCCGTGCCTCACAACCTCCACGGATGGATTTCACAACCGCCACGCACGCAGACCCGTGTGCAGACCCTTGGAAAGGTTTCTCACGCTGCAGCTTTCTCCGGACCACGTTGTACAACAGCGCAGCCGTGCAGGTCAGGAAATGAATAAGGTGAAAATATTGAGTTTCAACTTGGAATTTAATTAACCGGCATTTGATTTAGATAGTGGATTTCCACTTCTGTGATTAGAAAAGCACTGCGGGGTCTTCGTTGACCAATAGTGATCGAGACTTTGATTTAAGATTTCATCTTGAGAGAGGAGCCCTGGGTAATTTAGCAGCCCTTAGCAAGAGGTACTTGTGGCTCAGAAGAGGACAGCAGCTTTCAGCAGCACTGAGACGGGCTCCCGTTGAAAAAATAATGGCTGACCTCTGTCTTGTTGGCAAAACCTGGCTGCTTCTTGCTTCACCTCCGCCACAGGGCCCCCGAGCAAAGCAGAAAGGTGCCTCTGCTTCTAAACAGACCCTTTTCACCAAGGAAAAAGCCTCCTGTCCCAAACACTTTTGCTTTAGAGAGAGGCCAAATCCGAATCCAGATTTTCTCCGCGTCTCCAGGTTGTTCCAGTCTCGGGTTTTGCTTTTGCTTCGTCTCTGGCTGAGCTGCCAAGTTTCACCTCCGTTAAAGCCAGTCCCGGTCAGCGTGTTTCCCATCTCCCAGCTGGAAGAGCATCCCGCGGCGCCGCCTCCCGCTCCCCCATGCCACCCCAGACTCCCACGTTAATTGAATAGTATATTTTAATGCCAGGCCTGGCAGCTTGCTCTAAGCGATTGTAAACAGGGAGTCTTACATAAAAGGAGAGACGGCAAACATAAAATTTTATGGCTTAATACCAGCAATTAGAGGGGGACACGGGTGTATTTTGGAGCAAAGGTTCCTGCTCCCTCTCTTTAGTGGGTCTGCTTTATTTGCACGGCATTGCTGGATGCTTCCCCTCCCTCGGCAGCGTTATCCCCGCTCCGTTGCGTGCCTGGATGCGGCCCTGGGGATGCCCGGGGCGGCGCAGGTGGCGGTGGCCGGGCGCACCTGGCTGCGAGGGAGGGCGAGCACCGGCGCGGCGGCTGCCGGGAGCTTGGCAGGAGGAGGCGAGCGGCAGCAGATGCAGACTGTCAAACGGAGCAGATGCCTCATTAGCCACAGCGCCGCGCAGCAACAGCCCAGCCACAGCCCAGCTGTGCGGAGGGGGCGGCCGGCAGCCCTCGTTCGCGAAATGAAGTTGTTGAGCCGCTCGCGCTCTTGCTCACCTCTCTCCGCTCCTCCCCGTATCCTTCTCCTCCCTTCGCCACACCGCTGTCCTCGGCTTGTGCGACAGCTCCGCACACCCTTCCTCCCCGCTCCCATCGCGTCCCAGTTGCAACCATCCTGGTTTCCCCCCCTAAGCATCATCCCTTGTTGTATAGAGGGAGAGATGTGAGGTGAGGAGAAGAGGGCTGGGAGCCAAATAGAGATAAATTCCCACCAGCACCTGAGAAAGTGGGTCCCCATGGGAGGGGGAGCAGCTTTTCGGGAGTAGTGTTGGGTGGGGAGGGGCGTTTGGCACTGAGCATGTCGTTTCCGACCTTATTTCACCAGGAGCTGGATACTCGAGCGAGAGCCATCGCTCATCGGCTTAAACAAAGTGTAGTACAAGACAATTCAATTAACTGCGAGCGGAAGTCAATAGCGCGGCGCGGTTTGCGCGGCGCTTCCCGAGCCAGGGGAAATCAAAGCATTGCGCTGGCCGCCTGTCAGCCAAGGGCTGCGATCCCAGCGCGGGAGAAAGGGATGCTGGAGAGAAAAACAGCTCCTGGAGTATCCCCTGCAGCGAAGAGGCAGAGGGATGCTGGAGCCTGGGTTTCTCCTTAGCCGCCAGCACCCCAGGCCATCTCCTGGGATAGAAGGAGGGAAAGGGGAAGATCTGAGTGATGTTGTTAATGAGGGAGAGCCAGGTGGAGGGTCAAAACTGTATTTCTGGTGAAGATAGTTAAGAGAGACAGTGGCAGTGGGATTTCTGGAGGAATGGCACCTTCTTTCCGGACAGTAGGACCAGGACAGATCCTTCCCAAGCTGATATTGTATTATTATATGATTTCACATCTCCATCCTCCGTCCATCCTTGTGTTCTCCTGCGTCTCCCCCGAGCTTCGCCACCGACTCCCCCTCCAATGTACTTGTAATGCTGTTCCCTTGTTTCCTGGGGTTTGCTTGTGTTCGACGAAAAGACCTCATCATTCCAGATTTGTCTTGCGTGAGCTATCACAGGATTAGCGAACTGGAAATCTTTCAGAGTTTTCTTTCAGAAGCTAGTCCCTCGGGAGCATCGCTTTAGTAAGTGATTTTTCTGTTCTAGCCCAAGGAATTGGATCCGCATCCGGTAGCCAAATTGAATTCATTCGGGCAAGGTTAAGAGCCATTTGATACAGTTTTAGATTAGGTGAAGGCAGCCATATATATTTCATATTCTGCACTAACTGCTGCACAGTTACCAGGGATGGGCCGGCATAGTGCTTATTGACTGCTCCCCAGTGATCCCGCTGTTACAAATGGATGTTGCTAAACAAGGGAATGGGTCCTAAATCTTTCCCTGCTGAAAGGTAATGGAAATAAGACAGAGCGGTAGGCAAAGGGAATGGCTTGACACTTAATAAAAGGTTGGTGTGGCTGTCAGAGTGGTTGCGGGCAGTCGGTGAGAGCTTTCCCCTCGGGTGAGAGGGGTCTGTTTGCATTTGTCCCGTTGGCTTGAGCTCTTTCCAAGAGCTATGCGGGACTGCGTGGGGCCCTTATAGAAAAGTATTGCTGTAGTCAACAGCGTGGTACCGAGCATCGCTGCTGTGTTACCGTAGTAACACGGTGGTGTTTGGGATCCTGCGTGCGGTACACTCACCTCCCCGGGCTTGCGAATAGCTGAAGTAAACCGACGTAGGTTTGTGTACGCCGATGAGGGAAGGCTGCTTTGTGTCAGCCGAGAATACAGACATGGGTTTGAATAGAAGGACAAATGAGTTTCTCTGTTTTCTTAAGGTGAGCCCATCCATAATCGTAGTGATGCTCATGTGCAGTCGCCATCTGCTCCCCGCTGGAACGCTCTCAAGAGCAGTATCCCCTGGGGCTGGAGCCCTTCTTCTGTGCACTTGGCCCGTTGCAGGAAAAAAAAAGGGCAAAGAAATGGCTCTGAGGTCGGCGGAGAACTACTGCTTAGGCTGTGAGCCGTGTACCGAAGGCACCGGGGTCTGGGCATCCCTGGGATAGCACCCTGTGCTTCCATTCGCAGCCGTGGAAAGCAGGGGAAGAAATCTCTCTCATCAGCACAGGAAAGCTTATACACAGCAGTGCCCTGTGCGTGGGTTTTAGCACAAGCCACACTGAGCCTGGCTGATGAAAAAGGACTTTGAAAAAGCAGCAAGTTATATTTAGGATAACCAAAAGTCCCTTTTGAAGGATCCTAAGGCAAACGATAGTCAAGGCCCATAAAATTCTGTAGTTATTCACAAGTCCTGCCAATACTCAAGAGCACCAGTCCCGTGATGTTTATTGCTTTTCTAAAGGCCCCAGCTCCTGGAGCCGTGACGTGAAATGAGGAATTCAGTTTTTCTTGCCTTTTGACTGTTTGGTCTTTACTGTAGCAGGGAAAATTTGGAAAACATAACCTTTACGTTCTGCAGAGCCAGGGAGCAAATAAAAAGGACATAGAAGCAGTTTGCTATTTATTTCTATTTCTGAAAAATCTCATAGTTTCTTTTTTTGAAAGCACCTCAGTCTCTCACGCCTTTTTTAACTGCTTGGAGTGGAGATGTGTAAATAATGACGGGGTTTAGGCCTTTTTGTGCATCCTCTGAGCTGCTCCTTATGCTGCTAGAAAGGAGGCAAACAACAATTAGGGAAAGAAAAAGTTGCCTAGAGATGTGGCGGAGCACAAGATGAGCACCGAATCTCTCCGAGGAGCGAAGGGAACGGGTGTGAAGTGAGAACGCTTGAACCGAACCCGTGTCACACGATGAGAGCTCTTCAAAGCAGGAGATGGCGGAGGAGTGCTCTTCGGCTTTATGGCGGCAGAAGCGGCTCTAGAAACAGTGTTTGATGTCAATTCCCACTCCGTGTTGTCCATAGGACGTTTTTCGAGGCTGTTCTGGGTGGCTTCATTAGGCAGGGTCCTGGGAGTTACAGACCTGTGACTATGTGAAGTTGGCATTAAGAGACATCTCTGCTTCACCCCCGGACACAGAGAGGGACGAGAGGGGCAGGTCGTCGCAGTGGGAGGACACAGGGCACTGCCGTAGATTGCTGCAGGAGGTGACATTTAAATGCCTCTTTGTCTGTCTTTTGTCAGTAGAAGCCTTCCTCCTCCTCCTCCACCCGTGTTCACCACCCAAACTGCCACGGTGAAACATGGGTTTTCTTTGATGCTTCCTCTGTGACTAGCATCACCTTTCAGGCTTTGCTCTGCTTCCCCTTCCCCGTGCTAAGTCCGTGATGCCTCCTCCTATGGGGCTTTCACATCTCATTTTCCTGGCCATAAACCTGTTTCTCCCCGTTTTTCCCATGGATTTACCCTCAAGTTAAAATGTCCATAGGACTGATGGGGAAAACAGGCAGTCTTGTTCTCATTTGAACCAGGGAAAAAACGTTCTCCCTATTCACCATCCCTCCTGAAAAAATTCCTCTGCCGTAGTTGTTTGGTTTGTTTTTTTAATAAAACAGTTCAAAAAAAGGGTTTTTTTATTATTATTTTGGTTAGAAATGAGCGCAATCCAGGTAGAAATGTTTTAGCTTGGGGGATTTTCCAACCTAAAAAGAAAAAAATAGAGAAGGAAGCATGGAGGAAACAAAGCTCAAATAACACAGCACTATGAATCCCACTGAACTGGGAATTAAACACCGTTCCTTTCAGTCGTTTCCTCGGAGGAGACCAGTCGCTGTGAACAGTTATGACAAATGTGTTTATATTGTTTGATGGAAATCTTCTAGTCAGTACTAAAATATAATATTGCAGGGCAGGATGGGGAGGGGAAGCTGTACATTTATCTGTCCTGAAAGCAAATAGCGCACGTTAGGATTTACATGGATACGGACATATCAGGACTTATTGGACAGTAGCCGTAGGTCTTTAATTTAGGATGTTTGATGGCTGTGTATCCAGTAGGGTAAATGCAAGGGAGAGCATTTCCCTGTTGGCATCTGCATAGACCACAGCGATAAATTCAGGATGAAACATCGCAGTCATCACTGCGATACCCTGAAGGGACGGCCGGGCACGGAGATGGAGAACGATGTCTCACCAGGCAGGGCTGTGCGCTCCTCACCCCTGCCTTCAGCAGCTGAGGCATGGGCAGGCACCGAGCCCGGCAGGAGCCTTGCTTCCTCCCAGAGCTGACCTGGACTCAGAAAAAAAAGCATTTTTGCTCCTCTTCAGACTTCATCCTTTTTTCCAGGGTCCCAATTTCATATCATTTTGAGGAGGCGGCAGGCTTTGGTGCTGACTCTGGATGTCTCCCTAGGCCAGCTTCAGAGGAGGCTGTGTCATCTCCAACCTTTCAAGGAACCCACAAGGGCTTAATTAAAAACTAAACTCGGGCACCGTTATTCAGATGAGACTGTCGGCTCCTCTGCTGACGGCAGCTCAAACTTGTCACATTGCTCGTGCTGCAGATCTGGGCTGTAAGGTAGGAAATTTCAGCGGAGAGACAGGCCCCGGGCTGGCGTGGGCTGAACCCTTCTGCCATAGTCCTCCGGCTGGCAAGAGCGGGTTGGGGTGACAGCAGCCTCCCTGTAAGGGCAGGGAGCAATCAATCAACGAGACTTCATTAAAAGAAGCATTTAAGGCAGTTGCTTGACAGAGCCAGTCAGCGGAGGTGACGCAGACCTGACTCCAATCACTAGGACTGCAGGGAGAAGAAGAATCTGCATTTCCTAATCACATTGCTTTGGTCAGAAGTCTCTTGTTTTCAGCTCCGTTCTGGGCATTTGCATGCTTGGAAGGAAAAATGCAATATTAACTATTGCCTCCCATCACTGAGGTGACATAAAAAGGAGAGATGGTTGCAGGGGGGGGGTTGCAAGAGACCCAGAGGAATGTGAAGTCAGAGAGTGGCTTAAAAGGAGTATGGAAAATCCAGCACATTAATGCAATAATAGTTTGTGATTCCCAGCAAAACCAAAAAGCAGATACTGAAAAAGGGGCATATTTGTAAAATATGCTTATTCCTGTGTGTATGGGTGTAGTGTACGCACTTCGTGTCTGCGTGTAGAGGGTGGTAGGTGTGTTCATGGAGGTACCACCCCTGTATGATACAGGCAATGTCATGTGGGCACACCAGGAACGTGTAGGACATGGATCTGCATGTGTGTTTGCAGCCAGGTCAACAGCAGCCTTCATCTGGGCATGTTCACATCCGTGTGTATACGTAGTACGGGGGCGATGCGGCGCGTGTTGTCCTCCCGCAGGCAGGCGCTGCACGGGGACAGGCGTGTGGCATACACCTCCGCTCCTGCGGCACACAGATGGCACGGCTGTTTGCACAGCAGGAGAAGTCATCCTTTGGAAAAGGTGGTCGTTGCCTGTCTCCTGGAAGAGGGGGAGCAGTTTAGGGACTGTGATGCCAACTGTAGCCAGTGTCCGAGAGACCACAGTGAGGTTGTAGAGATCATGGTGAGGTTGGAGAGACTATGGTGAGGTTGGTTCTCCTCTTGGCCCCATAAAACCGCTGTATCTCAGCTTTGCAGAAGGGTCCTTGTTCCGGGGAGCGTGTAAGCAACACTGTCTGCACCATCAAGGCTTTTGTTTGCAAACTCTGGAACCTGTAGAGCAGTGGGCAAAAGACGCAGAGCTAAGTGTAAAGTGACAGTTAGGTTTTGCCTGTCTAGGGGAGGAAATGAGGAAGAAAAACAGCAAAAAATGAAGTGAAAACCTTCATAAAAAAATTGCCATCCTTAAGAAATGAGGGCAAGTGAGAGAAAAAAGGCCAAGAACGAGATGAAACGGCTAAGGCAGGGAAAATAAAGTGAGAGGTTTATTTACTCCCTCAAAGAGCCGAGACCTGCCAGAGGAGCTTTCGGGTAACTGATCTCAATTTTTCCATTTTGCGGCTGCTTGAGCCCGTGCTCGTAGCCAGAGCTCAGTGCCATGCTGTCCTGAGGCACCCATGGGTGATGCTGCCATAATCCTGCAGTGCTGTCACCAACACTGGTGTTGGCAGGGGATGGAAGGGCTTTGTGAGACCTTGCTCAGACACAGAGACACCCACATGGGCAAACTCATTCCAGACTAAATTAGGACCAGGAAGGCAGATGCTGTGGCAGGTTGCGGAGCTGCCAACAGGAATCCCCCATAAATGCAGGAGGGAGGTATGGTGATGGTATACTACTTCTGCCTGGTGTCCTCGGGAGATGCTGTAGGAGCTGGTGCCATCAAGAGGCCACCAGCAGTTCCCACATCCCTCTGATTTCCGACACCGCTGCGCCAAGAAAATCCCACGACCATTTGCACAAGGGAGTAGTCGTAGGGATGTATTTTCTACGTTATTTGTTGCTTGAATGGAGGAAAACAGGTTCCTTGCTCAGGTGCTTCCTGAACAAGCATGAGAAAAAACACCCCGTAGCGCGTCCTGGTGAACGTGATGGACAAGGTGGACACCTGGAGCAGGAAAATGAGGAATCCTCCCTTGGTGGGTCCCGTCCGGGATGATGCTGTGTGCGCACAGACATCCTTCCCCCTCCAGCCTGCTGTTATGGCATCTCTCTCCAAGGAGATCCCAGCTGCTCCCAGCGCTCCATCTGCAGCCTTCAAACAGTTGCTGCGAGGGGGAAAAAATAAAATAAAAAAATTGAGTGCAAGGCGGGGGGGAGGGAAAAATTAAAAAAAAAAAAAAAAATCAGCTCTTCTTGGCATCCCATAAATCTCAATTTCTTTGTCCCTTTCTCTTTATACAAGCGTGAAGGGAAGGGAAGCTGAGGGTGGCGGTGTATGGAAAGCCTCCTTGGGGACCCTTTTAACATGGCGGGGGACGTTCAAGGCAAGACACCTTCAGGGAAAGGGATTTGTTTATTTTAATTTAATTTTTTTCCTCAGGTGCTTTTGTGGTGGTGTTATTCAGATGCCATTTTTGCCCTGGGAGAGGGTGGAGGGTGGAAGTTACTGGAATGTGCCTGGTGGGTGTAGGATGCTCGTTAGGCCCAGGTGCCAGCACTCAGCTAATTAGGACCCTGAGGCAGCTCCTCCTGCCATTCTCCTCTGCTCTGCTGAGGGGGAAGTTGCTCGGGGTGGCCATGGCTGTGTTGAGGGTGATGTTTTGGTGAGGTGAGGAGATAAGATGGGTGCTGCGGTGAAGAAACAAGATGTCTACTGTGGCGGGAAGCCTGACGGAGCACAGGTACTTCTTTCCCACCCTGCTGCAAAATATTGTGTGGAAATAGTGAGTGTCTCCCTTTTAAAAGCCCTTGAGGAAGGGTATTAATGTGCATTTTGCTGCAAAAGCTGTGTTTTCTCTCTGGTTTCTCTGATCCTGAGGTGCGGTGGTTGGGGTGATGCTGCCTTTCCTCAGGGGGGGTTGTTGGGTGCCGGGGGGGGGGGGGCGGATTTTGGCACCCCCCACTTTGCAGGCTGCCAGAGTGGAAATACCTCTTCCCACAAGCATTTCTTTTCATGGCTTGTTGCTGAAGCTGCAGTGGAGGGGTTTTACCGTTATTTGGGGCTTTTTGGTGGTGTTGTTTGGAGGAGATGGCTCTGGTTTTCCTGAGCTCTCAGTGGGATTTGCTTTGGGGTTTGCCCTCCTCCGCACCTGGGTTTGGTGCACCATGAAGCAGCATAGAGGTGGGCTTTGGGTCGCTTCTAGCGTGGGGTTGTCTCGCAGAATGGCCTCTGCAGTCTCCCCGGTGCCTGGGCTCTCCTCGCCGGAGCTGCTGTGGTTGCACAGAGAAGGTTTTTGGGGGGTTGCAGGTGCGTGTGAGCACAGCTGAGAGCTGTGGGTCCCCATAACCAGGGGGTTTCACAGCCCTCTTCCCGCAGCACTTGTACCCGAGCCCTCATTTTTTCCTGGGCTAGGACATTTGCAACTTGCGAGCGGTAGTACAGCAGTAATTACACTCTCCATCACTTTCCCATCAAGAAATAAATGGAAGAAAATCACATCCCCAAGTCCCAGCACTGACCTTCATTTCGGAAGGTTAGTCACAGTCAGCTGGGCTATAATCTAGCCCTAAATTTACCCAAGACCTTGCTGCTCCCTGGGGCTTATCACGTTGCTGTAACGGTACCTGCAAGGCTGCGAGGGGACACGTAAGTGCTACGGGACCCGTTTTCTGTAGGAGAAGTTGGGTGTGAAGAGAGGCTTGGGGTGGCTTTTGGGGGGACGTGGGGGGGATAGCATGCTGTCTGCAGCAGGAGGTACCTGCCCAACTGCTTCACTCTGCTAGCAGCTTAGAGAGCAGGAACATATTGGGGTCCCCTTGAGGTCAGACATTTAAAGTTCATTAAACCTGTTCTGTGGCCCGGCAGAGCTGTGACGCTGCCTGTATCTCCCTGAAATGTCATCTTCCCCCTACGTGGATTGATAAATTTCTCTCTTAAGACTTTCCCTAAGGTGTGATGCCGGAGGTCGCCTTAAAAGAACATACTCTTCCTTCCTTCAGTCCCACATAGCTCTGAACGATGGAAATCCTCTGCCGGGGTTGGCAGCACCAAGATAAACTTTGGGAAAGGCCGGCGCGTCTGTCCGGTCCCCTCCAACCCCTTTGTTGTTGCACACAGGTGTGTGCCGCTGCATCCTGCCCTGACAGGTCTCACCAGCCCGCTGCTGGCTGCAGCGATGGGCATATTCCAGTTCCCCACCAGGTTCCAGTTCAGGGGGACCTTTGGGAACGCGGTCACCAGTTTGTTTCCCACCCTGTCACCTGCAGCATTCAAAGCTAGCTGGGGGAATATCTATTTTAAGGTTACAGACCTGTGTCCTGTAGCCCAGGGCAAGCCTTCTCCTCCTCTGGTCTGCTATGATGCTGTGATGGAGGGTGGTCCGGCGTTTCTGAATGTTCCTTGAGGAAACTACCAGCCTTCCTGTTACCAAGCATCTCTCTCTCCTCCCTTCCAAAGCTGTTCTTGTGTCGTGCTGCCCAAGAGGGTGGTTGGGGTCTGTGTGGAGTGGACAGCTGTCCTCCGTAGCCCCATCTTTGGTAAGCTGTCCTTCAATTGAGGGGTTATCTCTACTTGCTGCAGAAGAGGGACTTCTCTGGGAGGATGTTTAAGGAACATTGAGGTCAAAGACACTGTCTTCATCCCTTGTATCTGCAGTTGCATTCCTGGGCCTCAGCTGCCCCAACACAAGATGCAGGGCAAGAACTGGATCCTGGTGTCTTTAGTCTTCCTCTAGACTTGCTCTATGCCTCCCACTTGCTGTCTCGTGTTTGAAGGGGGGTGGGGTGGGAAATAGATGGCAATAAGAATTGTGTTCAGCTATTTTATTTAAGTCATAATCATTTCTAATCTAAATATGCAGGAACTGTATTACACAGCCTAATCAGTCACATATATTGTACTGCGTCTTCAGTTTAGTGAAAAGTAAAAGCCATCTAGAAGGCAGAAATATGTTAAATGAACATCTCTGAGGCTGTGCACCTTTTCCAATGGATGGAACAGCCCTGGTGTCTTAGCTTTGGTTCTTTACGCAAACCAGCCCAGCAGGGTAGGGATGCATCCCTGGGACACGAATGGTGGAAGGAATGACTGGTCTACAGAGTAATGACTTGCTCCAAGTCTAGACGGAGGAGGTGGGCAGCCTTCTGTCCTTGCTGTAGGCAGGGGGTGACAGTGCAGTCCCCCACGGGGTACCTCGCTTGCTGCCTGAGGAAACTCCTCCAGCTACGTGTCTTGCACCAGGGTATTTTATCTGGGCAGACTGGAATGGGGGTGTGTGAGCTGAAAAGCTGCTCTTCTCGTCCCACGTGAGCCCTGCAGCAGCTCAAGGTGCAGCAGTATCAGTAGGATCCACTCCTCAGCGTTTAGAACAGGGCTGAGGAAATTGGGGCAGCAGGTTTTCCACTTGTGCCCTTGAGTCTCTGCGTGCTTGTCATCCTTTAATGCAGATTGTTGTCTCTCTTCCCACCCCAGGAGGGCTGACTCCCGTTACTGAGGGGATTTGCATGCCCGAGCAGTGTGCCAGAGGTGATGTGAGCGGCCTGATGCGCTGTAGGACTCTCCTGCGGGAAGTCCCTGAGCTGGCGAAAGGGGAGGACGCTATTAGGGAAGCTGGAATCCCTCCAGCTTCTCTGATCGTATCGTATTTGTTCCCTCCGTGTTTGCCAAAAGCACCCTTATTTATTTCATCAGCTAAATGCTGAAAACCAGATGCCCGACTTCCATCAAGGCTTTTAATGATAATGATCATTGCTTCCTCTAATGCAGTGTCTTCTAGTGAGGGACGATGCCAAAGCAGCGCACAGCTGTTGACCAATGGGTGCCTGTCTGTTTTCTCCAGTATTTTGGGGTACTTATCTATTTTTGTGCTAGGGTTCCTTTTTCTTTTTTTTTTTTTTTTCTTTTTTTCTTTTTTTGCTGAGTTGCAGGAAGTTCTGAGGTGGAACATGGCAGCCTGGTGAAGCAGATGAGCTCGGGGAGTGAGGAGAACCTCCTGCTCCTTTGTAGGGTTTCAGAATGCCTTGTACGTGTTCAAAATGTGGTCCCTGCATCCTCTTGGAAGCAGGAAGAGGATGCTGCTGCTCTTTCCCAGCTAAGCTATGAGTAAATAACACAGATGAGAATGCACAAGGAGTTTTTGGCAGAGCGAGGAGGAACGATGTTTGCCTTAGAGGTTTGTTTATGGTGCAGAGGCATGTTTTTCCTCTTCTTGAAATGGAAGTACCAAGTTGAGCTTGAGAAGATGCATGGTAGGGCGCACATGTTGGGGAAAGGCACGGGTGTTGGATGTGCTGGGGTAACCTGGCACGGGCAAGCTGCTTGGACCTTGTATTGACGCACGCGTGTACCTGAATTGTCTTCTGAACTGCTCCGTTGATCAAGAACTTGGTTTGAACAAGTGAAGCTGCTTTGTTTTGTCTGGTGGCTTTACCTGGGAAGTGGGAGCAGGGTTGTATTCTCGCATCCCAAGGTGTTTGAGGATGAACATGCTCCAGGCTGCTTTTGAGACAGGCAAAGGCACTTTAGTAGCGCTGTTCTGAAAGGTGTCGAGATGCCCTCAGGCTGTCACCATCCTATAGAAAACACCTGTGATTGTTAGGTTTAACTGCGGTGTCGCTTTCCTTCTGGGAATTGCTATGTAACTTCTGGAGGTATGTTAAGATCTTTTAAGAAACAATTAAGAATTTCAGTATTGCTTTGATATTTGTTGAGCAAAATGTTGACACAACACACCACACTACTCAGATTTGTTTTAACTTGCAGTTTAGACTTCAAAAAAAAAAAAAATAAAAGAGTATGAAATGAATTAGTGAATTATTTTGATTGCTGTGTTCATTTTTTCAGCAGGAAAGCTACCCACCTGGAAAATACCGACTGGCTGCAGGCAGGAACAGAATTTATTTTCTGAGATAAGTGGATCTGGAATAAAAGTTCTCTTTATTTTTTTTCATTTTGGCTGCAAAGGATGATGTGCTTCTGTTCTGCTCTTTGTGCTGAAGATCAAATAAGGAGGAACTTTGCATAGGTGTGCCAATTCCTGTCAAGGAAAGTTTCTTCCCCCCCACCCCAACCTTTTCCTTCTAGAAGCAGCACCTCGGACTTGAGATGAGAGCAATATTTAATGTTCCTTTCACAATAATGCCGGTGTGACTCTGAATCCCAGTGCTGGCCCTCTTATTCCGTTTTCTGTTCCATGCACACAGTCTCCCTCTGATCTCTCTACCTTGGCCTTGTTTTATTCTTTTGGTTGGGGTTTTTTTTTTTTTGCTTTCTTTCCCCATTTCTCTTGCAAAGATGGCTTTGTGGAAGAAGCATCATTTCATTTTCCCAAAGGTCTGGAGAGGGCAGCTGGCAGATCTCATATGCAGGGTGTCAGCTACATTAAACGAACACACTCGGATCACTGTAAATCCCTATTTACACATAAGAAACACGAGGACATAAACCATGGAGGAAATAATACGTTATTGATTACAACAATGGCGTGTAACGTCCTTTGAAAGGCAGGTGGTGCATACCATCCATCAGCGCTCCTGATGCGGCTCTTCTTGCTCCTTGGAAATGCGAGGTGAGGTTCTGCCTCTCCCCTGGGTTCTGCCATTCTCCCCTGGCTCAGTGTGGGGAGAGGAGGGGCAGACCTTGTGAATGGTGGATTACAGAAGATGTTTGGAGATAGAATAGCCAAGCGGGATATTTCTCTGGGTGACCTGAAGCCACGCTGAGCATGTTTGGGTTTTTTTGTTAAGCAAGCAAGCTCTTCGGAGGAGGTTTTTCTCCAAGCGGAGCCAGAGCGTTCAAACCTTGTTGGCTTTCCCTCTAAGCGCAGGTGGATCTCTCCCTTGGTGTCTAGGCGGCACCAAAAGGAGGATTTTGGACGCAGGATTCCCTCATCATGTGTAGGAGCAGCATGGTGCAGCGTGTGAGGGGAGCACAAAATAGCTCCCTGACTTTGCAGAGAGGAGGATCTGTCACGATCGAGAAGGATGGCTTACAAGCTCCAACAATAATCTTCTGACTATTAAGTAGTATGCGCTCTGAAACAAAGTGTGTGTGGGGTGTTTTTTCTGTATGTGGTTGGTTTTTAGGGCTTTTTTAAAATGGTGATCTAAAATTCTTGCCGTCTGAGATGCCTTATTGACAACGCTGGCCTGGTACTTGTGTTGCAGTGATGAAGAACAAGGTTTTGATGGCTGCTGAACTTGTAGCTGATGATTTCTTCTCTTTCTCAACAGCTGGCACCATCCCTAATCTCCCGTGCGATACATGAAATTCATTCCCTTGTTTTATCTCTGGCTGAGGTTGCAGGAAAGTGAAGTCCTTGAGGCTTGACAGGCAATTGGAATAGGTTTTGTTTGGTTTAAATGAGTTGAGAGTTCAAATCCAGACAGGTAATGGAGCGGTTCTCCTCCCCTTGTTCGGTTTTAGGGGATTGCAGACCTTGCTGCTCCTCGCAGTGTTGGCTCGAAGGCCAGCTGCCTGGGTCAAAAGAATTTCAAGGTACAGTCATGCTAACAGAAAGAGCATCTTTGGGAAAACTGGATAACTTGAATTGGCACATGGGAAAAGCCCCCTTCCTCCACCACCACCCCCCCCGGCCCAAGCCGCCCCTGACCTCGGATCTGAGCTGTTTGCTCACTCGTGTGAACTCTGCAGTGAAAACATATTAAAGTTGCCTTTTCCTGCGGCTTTTTTCCTCCAGGTATTTAATCTTAGTTTACAGATGAAATGTGCAGTGGAGAAAAAGATGCTAATCACACAGTTGCTGCACTCTGCTCCAGCCACTGAAAAATTTATTACCATCTGTCCTGGATTGGACAGGGCTGTGAGCATCAAGATGTTAACGGCTGTGAAGCAGCGGCAGATAGACTCCGAGTTGCAACAGGGCACGGCATCGAGTCCGCAGAGGCCATGCAGAGAGCTTGCAGGGGTTTGCTAGAAGAGAGGTACGCTTTGTAGTCTTCTCTCTGTTAAGGCCAGAGGCAAGAAAAGTCCATGTTCTGCTCAAAACTTCGATCACTTGGCTATAAGTGTCCCTCAGCAACTTTCTGGTGTTTTATGGTGGGGGGAGATTTCTCCTTTTTGTCAACCATTTCACTAATTGGCTCTTCCCACTTTTTTTTTTTTTTTTTTGGCCAATTATTGAGATGGCGGCTGTTATTTCAATGTCCTGGATATGTCATTATGTACAGTGCTAATGCGTCCCTTCGCTTGCTGTAAGGGGAGCTTTATAGAGTCAGGTTCTGCCAGGTTTTCATGAAACCAGAGCAGAAGGCGAGGTCAGCAATCAGCCCAGAAATGGGATTTCTGAAGCTCCCAAGGAAAGGTGTTTGGCTGTGTGGCTTTCTGAATATGTTGCAGTAGCAAACTGTCTTGGAAGCAAGGTGTTTTGATTTTTTTTTTTTTTTTGGCCCGTCTCTGCCCTCAGTGTATTATTGGACTTATAATTCAGAAGTACTCAAACTACAGCTCCCGTGATGCATCTAAAATATATGATTTGCGCTTGGCTTTCTGCAAGAGCTCTGTTTCTCCCTGGCTAGCTCTTCCTGCGGCTCTCCTTTCCCTCCAGCACCAGCAAGACCAGCTGAATCTTGGAGCACGCAATGGTTTCGTAAAGTACCTCTCCTGTGGTTGTGTTTGCCTACGTTTCTTCTTTGTTAAAAAGAACTTAAACTATTTTTGTAAAACCCCGCACCTTGAAAAACCTAAAATTGCTGAGCAAGGAAATAATTGTCAGCGGCGCAAGCAGTACTTGCGTTTCTCCTGCAGCAATTAGCAAACCTAAACGCAGGCTTGGCTGTCTTTCCAATTAAACTCTGGCAAGCTGGAATGCGTGATGTGATAATGAAGTAGAGAGTTTTGGAGCTACTCTGCTTGCTATTTTGAGGATATAGGAGCTTTAGGCTGTCTGGCTGAAACGAAGCCATTGAAAGTAATGGGCTGGACCATCTCACCCCATTACTTTTAATGGGATTGAGAGAGTGCGCGCTCAGGAGCAGCGTGCTGACACTGGGGGAAGCAGGGGAGCTGTTTTCACATATCATTCCAGTTATGGCCAACACTGGGAAAATGGCCCCCTGGCAGTGGAAACCAAGCTGCTTGCAATAAGTTATAGGGTTTGGCAGCAGATACGAGGAGTAGTAGCAGGAAGGGTGCATAAAGGCACGTGTTGGCACGGGCTGCGAGCTGGGGCTTAATTTGGTCAAGGCATGTCGTGAGGAGGAGAACTGCAGTGTATGAGATCCCTGCTGCTTGTGTGTGCTTTGGGCTGCGTAAGGGCACGAGCAGGGTGCCAAGTCCTTCCCTTATACCCGTCTTCCCTGATTTACCTTCCTACCTCTTGCCTGTGCTGATTGCATCTGTAGGGGTGGAGGAAGTCTCTAAGGTTGCGTGAAATACCAACCTTGTTTGCTGAAGCTGGTGGGTACCGCTAGCAAAGCGTTTGCAGCGTGAAGACCGAGCCAGCAGGAACAGTTGCAGAAATTGTGAGTTTTCAGGTTAATCAGGAAACCCGTCATGCTCTAAAAGGGGAGCAGGGATGGTCATGAGACAAAGGATTAAAGATTTAGACCGAGTGCTGCAACCTGCAGCTGGTGGTGTGGCTGCTCGGTGTCTTCCCTGGACCCAGACAAGGTGCCTGGTGCTGACTCGAAGAGACGTGGCACAGCCCGCAGCCGCTGTTGTTGCGGGATGCCTGCATGGCCTTGCAGTCTGGATGATGGATTTGTTTCTCGTGGTGGGACCGGATCCGCTACTGCCGGGACGTTGAAGGAACGTGGTCTGGACAGGGCAGCAATCAGCCTCCCGCAGCCTGAAATTTGCCCACTGGCTTTCCTTTCCCCGACTGCTGAGCGTGGCCAAAGCCCTCCCTGCCAGCACGCTGTAAAGCTTCAATACCTCAATCAAAGCAGCCTTCCTGCAGAAAGGGATGGAAATGCAATGATTAGATAACTGCTCAAATCTTGTGGCTTTCTCCCCTTCTCTGCAATAGGTGCCTTGTTCGTTGGCAGAGGGTAGGGACATGTTTTCCTGCTGCCCCTTCTATCTTAGCACCGTGTGCTCTTCGAGCAAGTTTTAACGGAAGGGAAAGAGCAGAGACTGAAGCAAGCGCACCCCCAACTGGGATTAATCTCAAATTGCTGCTCCCTTGGCCAAATTACTTGTCTGTGATGGTTCGGCACCACCACCGTAAGTGCGATTCCTCAAGCTATTTAGGTGCCTCAGCTCCCATTCAAATTGCTGGGAGGTTTAAATAGGAAAAGAGGAAATAGAGATTAACCTGTGTACATGGGTCTGACCCAAGGTGACTTGTTCACATCACTGGTCTCCTTCAGCTCAGGACTGGTGGATGGCCCAAGAGGAGATGGCGTAGCGTGGACTGGTGCTGCACAGCAGGTCTCCTGCCCCCTTCTTACCTCGCAAGCGGGAAGGCGGCTTGAAGAGTTTTCTGAAAGTGCCGAGAGTTGCGAAGGAGGGGAAAAATAAAATAGAAGCTGAAGATCAGAAATTTAAAAAAAAAAAAAAAGAAAAAACCTCAGATGTGCAAGAATTGCAGCCGTGCTGTGAGGTAACCGGCAAATACAATTTAATTACAAGATACGCAGAAGTAATGGCGTTTGCGAGGCTGGAGCATGATTTCCCAGTAATAGAAGGACCGCAGGGTTCCCTGCCTCTGACTGCTGTGTCATCTTCAAATGAGAGCACCGCGGTGCTTTAGTGCTTTCCCTGCCTTCAGAGGGGATTAAAGGGCCGCAGCTACTCAGTCTTGGAAGAGCCGGGCGGTTGTCAAACGTGTCCAGCACGTGAAGGATTTGGAGTAGCTGGGCAATGGGCTTCACGGGATTTGAGGCAGGAGGAGCTGATGGATCAGGGGCAGATGGACTTGAAGGCAGAGACCCTGATTTTCTAAGTCAGGCAGAGGATAGCGGCTTTCACTAGATGTTTCCAAGGGTAGAAGTGGTTTGTGCTTTCCTGTACTGTCCTCTGCCTTTCTAGGCTTGTAAAATGCGTGGCTGAACCAGAAGCGCTTCAAAGGCAGGAGGTGTGAGAAGCGGTTGTTGATCCAGAGCGCCACAATAGATGTGACCTTTACAGTGCTGTGGTTTTATTTTTATTATTTTTCTCTCCAGTGTGTCCACAATCTGTCAGAACAGCGTGGGGACTTCCAGAGCTTATTGCAAAGTGTTTCCATTGCCACGTTCTCCTCCGACTAGACCCTGTAACACCTCGAGCAGTCCACCAGTCTGGGTGGGCTGTGAGGCTGACACACCTCCTGCTTGATGCAGATCTCTAGACTGGTGTGTAAATGTGGCACTCTGTACCAGGGAAGCACAGAATGTGTTATTTATTCCAACATGAGACTCTCCCACCAGGTTTCAGGATAATGGCGTGCTGTGTGTGCGGCTAACGTTGCTCAGATTGCGATGGGACATGCGGGGGTCCTACAGCAGGAGCAAAGAACAGTGCAGTGGCTTTCAATGAAATGAGAAACCAGAGTGGTGATGAAATCACGTCTTTCAGAACACTGTGTTTTTTTTAAGGAATCAAAATATGCGGATCGTGTATCTTTCTCCCTGTCAGTTTTGTTCTGAGCTTTTTCATTCAGGTTTTAGATCATCTTAGAGACTAGCGATCCCTCCTGCTGAAAGCCCTCCTGGTATGTAGGAGCACAGCCTGATGCCGGTGCAATGGCTGGAGATGGAGCAGGCAGGCTCGCCACAGCTTAGACTGGCCCAATCTGTCTTCCACACAGCCCTCCCCTTGCAGCCCGCCCTGTTTAACATGGACCCTGTGTCTGGGGCTTTTCCAGTCTCTTAGAACATAGAATCATAGAATGGTTTGGGTTGGAAGGGACCTTGAAGACCATCTTGTTCCACCCCCCTGCCCTGGGCAGGGACACCTCCCACCAGCCCAGGTTGCTCCAAGCCCCATCCAACCTGGCCTTGAACACCTCCAGGGATGGGGCAGCCACAGCTGCTCTGAGCAACCTGTGCCAGGGGCTCACCGCCCGCACAGGAAAGAATTTCTTCCTAATATCTCATCTAAATCTCCCATCTTTCAGTGTAAAACCGTTCCCCCTTGTCCCATTGCTCCCCTCCCTGATCCAGAGTCCCTCCCCAGCTCTCCTGGAGCCCCTTTAGGCACTGGAAGGGGCTCTAAAGTCTCCCTGGAGCCTTCTCTTCTCCAGGCTGAACCCCCCCCAACTCTCCCAGCCTGTCCTCCCAGCAGAGGGGCTCCAGCCCTTGCAGCATCTCCGGGGCCTCCTCTGGCCCCGCTCCAACAGGTCCGTGTCTTTCCTATGTCCCCCCAAAGGTATTTTGATTTCCTGGAGAGCTTGTTTCATCAAGCGCAATGGAAAAGATGCTGCAGAAAGGTGTGATGGGTTTCATATGTGTCCTCTGCCCTTTCCTCTCTGGTGGGACAGTGTTATTTTTCTGTTATATGGAGTTGAATATGCAGCTTCTGGTTTGGGGAGGGGTAGGAGGGGAAGATGGCTGGACAGGGAGGAATGAGCAGTGCTGCATTGGTGCCACCACAGACCTGGTCAGGCAGCTCCCCGAGTCACTGTGAGTTCAGGTCTGAGCTGGGGGCAGATGACAGACAGCCCAGAGCCCTGCGAGCCCTCGGCTTGTGAGAGGAGATGCCTGGGGGAGGCAGAGAGGACAGACAGGGCAAGGGACGAGGCTCAAACTGTCTGTTAGCCTCCCCTGCTCTCACTGTTCATGCCCCAGAGATGTGAGGAGCTCTGTAGAGTACACGTAGGCTGTGTCGGATGGTGTAATGCGACCACTGGAGTGTGCCCGAGACAGATGTGCCCAGCACCTGGCTGTCCTCTGGTGGCCCCGGCTGCCCCGCTGACTCCTTGGAATCAGGAAACGTGGTCTCAGCAGTACCCGTCTCCTTCTGGGGATGGTGATGTGTCGTGGTTTCAGGGGCTGACCTGGGGAGGCGTCAAGGAGAGACTGGGGGATGCATGGGGAGGTACTCGCCTATTGCTTAAGTTTCTCTCAAAGCCTTGTTCCTGACCTTCCCGCAGCGAGTTGCTGCCTTGGAACGGGGGGATGTATTTTGTGGCTTGAATGGAGCAGCGCGTACAATGGGCTGCAGTCAAAAGCAGACGAAATCCCCGGGAAGCCCTTGAAGTGCCGGTCAAATCCACCAGCGAGGTGAATTGGCCGTAGCCCCACCGAACAATACAGCCGTCCTCCCAGGGAGGGTCCGAGCTCCGGGGCTGTAGCAAGCGGAGGAGCTTCAGAGGGTCTGAGATGAAAGAGGCAACAGGATAGCAGCTCTTGCGAAATACTGTAGAAATCACATAAACTGGAGAGAAACGCTTGAGCTACGCCTGCGCGCTGTGAGATTGTGACATGAAAGATTGACCCCGCAGGGATGGAGAGGGCCTGGAGGCGTTGCTGGGGACAATCCGTTGCGCATCTCTCCTCGGTGGAACCTTCAGAAGTAGGGTGTGGAAGGGAGCTGGAGGTGACTGTTTCTTGCCGCTGCTGCCCAAGGATGTGGGTTTGTGGGCAGCCCCGTCAGCCTTTCCCAACGCCGGTGAGGGGGTTTAGCAAGAATCCATAGAATTTTCTGGCTGCATTGGTTAGCTGACCAGCAGAGCTCTGATTAATGCAAACAGGAGCTGATCTGTTATTGTTAGTGGTGAAGAAAACAGAGTCTGTTTCTAAATAACCCTTTATTTGTTTTCCTTTTGACTAAAACAAATGCGGTGTGGAAGTTGTGGCTTCTACAACAGGAAATACAGGAAAAATACCTTTGCAGTGTATATATATAACAGTACAGTTAAACTATGGAACTTGCTGCTACAAGACCTTATCAAAGGAAGGTAATTCAGATGATTTGATTAGTGTAAATGTGTACCTGGGCATACAGAGGTATGAAAGCTGTTTATCCACGAAGGTTCAAGTACTGCAGGCTGCCTTACTCTGGGGTAAATTGTTTTTCCTCCAGCAGCTCCTTCGGACTTCTTTGGGGGAAGGGGAAAAAAAAAAAAAACAACCAGTAATCCTAAGAATGACTGCATTTGAGATTTGTGAGGATTCTTTTTCACTTGCTGGATGCTCCCCAAATAGGATATGTTTGTAAGAAAAGGAGCACCAGCCGTGGAGGGCTGGGGAGGAGAGTGGGGAATACAGACACATTCAGCGCACTGAACTTTAGGGACCAAAGGCTCTGTGTTGCCACTAGAGGGGGAAAAAAAAAAAAACAACTCTTCAAACAGCACTGAGTTACAACTTGGAGGTGCCTTTTTTCCCTTTGTTAGCCAGGGAACACAGGGAAATAATTCTCTCCGCTCAGCGGCGTGAATCCCTCTTCCTCCTTTCCCCTTCTGCCAGTTGTGTTTCCTGCTAAGAAGCAACTTTTAATTGTCTGGTACCAGGGCAGAGCTCGCTCTTGGAGAGAGTTGCTCACTGCGTGGTTTCTCTAGTCTTCCTCTTGAAGCTTTTGGTGCTGATGTCTTTCGAGGCAGCTTGGAGAGCTGGATGCCAGTGTACTATGATATTTCCAGGCACGTGCCTGTCTAAAGCTGTTTGTCCCAGAGAACCTCCTCCTGGGTCACAGATGGCTCTCTTTTTTTCACCGGGTTGAAAGAGACTCAGTGAAAATAAGCGCACACAAGTTTTCCTGTCACTTTCCGTTATGGTTTTTAACCCAAAAGAATGTTTGGTAGAAGTTTTAAGGGCGCTCCAGACCTTCACTCTTCAGCACCAGAAATTCCCCTTAGGGAAAACAGCGCTGGGGCTGCCTTGTTTTGGTGATGCTGCTGTGTGAGCTGCAGATCTGTACCTCTCCAGCATTGTTTAGGGCAAACTTAGGTCTTAACGGAGGTACTGTGCAAGGTTTTGATGTCGGGGGATTTTCCTTTGCCATGCGAGGCGAGGCAGACACGCTGGAGGGGAGGGATGCCATCCAGAGGGACCTGGACAGGCTGGAGAGATGAGCTTGTGCCAACCTCATGAAGTTCAACAAGGCCAAGTGCAAGGTCCTACATCTGGGTGGGGGCAATCCCGCGCACAAATACAGACTCAGCGGGGAATGGCTGGAGAGCAGCCCTGAGGAGAAGGCCCTGGGGGTGCTGGTTGATGAGAAGCTCACCGTGAGCCGGCAATGTGCGATCACAGCCCAGAAGGCCAACCGTATCCTGGGCTGCATCAGAAGAAGTGTGGCTAGCCGGGTGAGGGGGCAGATTCTGCCCCTCTACCTCACTCTGGTGAGACCCCACCTGGAGCACTGCATCCAGCTCTGGAGCCCCCAACATAAGAAGGACATGGACCTGTTGGAGTGGGTCCAGAGGAGGGCCACAAGGATGATCCGAGGGCTGGAGCACCTCTCCCATGAGGACAGGCTGACAGAGTTGGGGCTGTTCAGCCTGGAGAAGAGAAGGCTCCGGGGAGAGCTTATTGCGGCCTTCCAGTCCCTAAAGGGGCTCCAGGAGAGCTGGGGAGGGACTTTTTACTCGGGCATGTAGTAATAGGATGAGGGGGAATGGCTTTAAACTGGAAGAGGGCAGGTTCAGATTAAACGTTAGGGAGGAATTTTTCACTGTGAGGGTGGTGAGGCACTGGGACAGGTTGCCCAGAGAGGTTGTTGAGGCCCCATCCCTGGAGGTGTTCAAGGCCAGGCTGGATGTGGCCTTGGGCAACCTGGGCTGGTGGGAGGTGTCCCTGTCTATGGCAGGGGATTGGAACTCGATGATCTTCAAAGTCTCTTCCAACCTAAACCATTCTATGATTCTATGCAAAGTTGAACTGTCCTCCTGAAGGTGGTCTTCACCCCTGTGCAGCCGCAAGAGGGGACACTTTGCCCCTCCGAAGTCTTCGACCAGAGCTGCCTCCTGAACAGGGGCCTGGTTCCTGCAAGCTCTGCTGTACGTGGCTTCCCTCTTTAATACAAACAGGATTTCCAGGTCTGTGGACCATCGGAGAATAGCCCTTCTGCGCAGTTGCGTTTTACATCTCGGAGCAACGAGCTGGCAAACACCTCTGCTCCATCTGTTTTCCTTCGTTGATGGATTCTTTAAAGTCAGATTGTGGTCCCACAGGGACACACTCAACTAATCCTCTGCTTTTAAGATTTTATTTGTGCAATAAATGGATGACAAGGTGGTTTGCAAGTACATAACACAATAAATGGGTTTATAAATGCAACTTTTCTGCAGAGCACTATAGAATAAAATACAATATCACTACAGCATTTAACACTGATCTCTGGTTCATTCATATTTCAAACAGTAATGTGCCCATTTTCTCATCTGGGAAGCCTCTTAGGTTTTTTAATACATTTTTATAAATTAACAGGGCACAGATTTAATAATAACTTTCATTTGTATAGCTTTTTGCATCTCTGAGGATCTTGGATAGCTCTGCAGACTTAACAGTGTAATATAGAAATTCTGTGCCGAAGATCCATTTGCTCCCTGCCGGAATGCGGCAGTAGTTTGGATCGCTCAGCAACGCTTCTGGATGCAAATGACATGAAGAGAGGAAGCTCAAATTCAGCGCTCGCAGCAGAAGGTGAACTTCATAGAATCATAGAATGGTTTAGGTTGGAAAGAATGTTGAAGATCGAGTTCCAACCCCCTGCCATAGACAGGGACACCTCCCACTAGGCTTGGAGAAGAAGGATGCAGCTTGCTTTCTGGGTGCCCAGAGCAGTCCTCCGAAGGAGAGGTCACAAGGGCGATGAAGAAATCTGCAGGAGAAAAGCAGGATGGTTCCTGAGCCTGGGAACTAGGATGCTGAAAAGCAAAGAAGAAAATGCTCCTTCACACGCTTCTAGCTTTTGGGATGCATTGTCGCTAGACATGGAGAAGCCAAGAACATGGAAAGCCTTGGGAGATGGGTCTCTTCTGTCCATAACGTGTTTCTTTAGCAACAGCAGGCAACTTTATCCATTAGGGCAGGAAACTTCTAAGCAGGAGCATAAGGTTTCTCAGCCAAAGTGATCCAAACTCTTGGATTTGGTGACGTAGGATCTTCTCATATCGCCCTTGATGGCCAACTTAGAAACAAAGAGGAAGGTATTGAGCTTCTTTACTTGGAGACTTTCATGCTCCTTCAGGAGCTCCCACCCAAGTCCTTGGCTTCTGAGATCCTCGGGGTGAGATGGGGCTTTTCCAACCCTCTGTCTTTCCCAGTCGCCATGTTTTGGTGTCACTGACGCTGGGATACCTGTCCCAGAGGTTGTCCATTCCCCAGCCTGAAAAGAAAAAGTTCAGAACAAAGCTCATGCATCTAACATGCAATTGGAAAAATATTTACAGATAGCAAATTGGCATCTCTGTGGAAGGAAAACATGAGAAAATGGAAACGTGGTATTTATGTTAATACAAAGTTTTAAAAAATTTCATTTAAGAGACCAGCTGTTTCTGCTTCTCTTATAAGAGCTTAATTGGTATATAATAGCATAGTTAATTAAATACAAATCAATAGTTTAAAACAGCTAATTGATATTTAATATGTATGGGAAATATAACTTAGTTGTAATATAATTAACTCAATATTAAATAAGCAATGGAATTGCAATTATGCCTTTACAATGATTATAAAGTTTATTGTTCTTTAATAAACTTCAATTAGACAGGATGAGCTGAAAAATTATTAAACAGGTATTATTGGGCTATTAAACATTTATTATCATTCCTGGTGGAATACAGCTAAACAATAGTACACATTATGGTTGCGTTAATAAACCTTTATTACTGCTTTGCAGCTTTAGCCTTTACTTCACCGGTTGATCAGCAACTTAGTTCTCTCCCTGAGTTGTGGGTGGAGGAATGCCTTGAAATTGAGTAAGGAAATCCCAAGCGATGGGAGAAATGAGGAAAAAGCAGGAGGCTTCTGTAGTTTGGGCCAGCAAAGAGAAATCTTTCTTTCAAAGCAAACTTACCCAGTTGGTGCATAAAGATCCCTTTCCAGAAAACCCTGAACTCTTGTTTCTTTTAATTAGCTTTTGCTTCGTTGTCGCTGGCCGCCCTTAATGCTGGCGACGTGTGGTTTGAACTTGGTTGCGCTTTGTCTTATGAGTGGTTCTTCTGCAGGTTTTGAGGTGAATTAATGCAGGTACTTTTGAGCCAGTCAAAGACACAGTTCTGCCCTGTATTTTCCAAACAAGATACTTAAGCTCACACTTCTTCAACGCGCCGGGGATGATAAACTTCAACTGTAACTAGTTTCTCTCTGCTGGGAAAAATCAACTGCTGTTGCAAGGGGATGGATGGGGATTTGTTTTGTGGGTGGGGGACCAGCATGGGTTAAAATGTTCTGTGTTCAGTAGTATCTCAGCAGCCCCCCTAAAGCCAAAACATTTAAAATGCTGGGTATCTGCTTAACTATTTTAGCTTTAGGTAGCCACTAAAAGCCATGAAGTGGTGAGACATCCGTAGGCATCAGAGTCATATTGAAGTATTTTACCTTTTAAAGGCACTCTCAAGCATTTAAAGGTGCCTTTAGCTACAAAGATTTTTGCATGTTCTCACAAATTTATGGTATGAATTATTATAATGCAGTCCTCTTGTATAGCTCCTTTCATCATGGGATATCAAAGTGTTTTATAAGCATTAATTATAGCACCCCTCAGGGAGGCAAATGGAAGATAGACACCCATACTGGTGTGAGCTGATCCAGGCTCCAGACGGGTAATAACCCAGATTTCATCCGGATCCAGCTTACGTGGCTCAGCCCTGACTAGCCCTCCCTCCTGCAAGGACTACGTTGTGACCGGGAGCTCTTGGGTAGCACAGCCCTCTAAAGCATCAACCTCCTCCTTAGGGACCGTTGGAGACTGGAAGATGAGAGCTGGACATCTGGGTGGTGGGACGTTCATCCCCCAAGTAGGCTGCAGCTATTGCTGCCTCCATCACTGCTTTGGTTCAGGATGCTCTTGACGATGTTTGTGGTCGTGGTCCATGGAAAGCACGGCGGCCCCTGTCGTGCCAGGTCTCCGTGTTCAGGAAGAACCCAGCCAGCATCCACGTGTGCATGCCGGGATGTATGTTGCACATCTGAATTAGTAAGATAGGAACGCTGGCTTGCTCAGCTCCGCTGTGGGCTGCACTGCCTTGTGTGACGCTAATCTAATTGTGTTGTTTTAATTAGGCTTTGATACCTTGGTGCTCGTTGAAGGCTCAATAGGAATCAATGCAGTTTTGCTTTCCTATCAATAAAGACACAAACGCCTTTTGCCTGCTTCGCAGCCTGTGTGTAAATGGCCCCGGAGGTTTGGGAGGCTGTCGTCTCGCAGCCCTCCGGCCACGTGCAACACATCTGTTTTCACAGGCGTTGTGCAACCCTTCGTGGAAACCTCACTCGACGTTCAGCAAAGTCGTATCGATTCTAGTTATCGGATAGCACGAAGGGAGGCAACCGGTGCTGGATGTCCTTCAGCTAAACCAGCAGAGCCCAGCAGCAGGTGGGAGTATTGGAAGCATCTGAGGCTCTGCAAGTTGACACCTTTGTTAGTGTATTTGCTGTTGTGTAGGCTGTGCAGGGATGGCATCGATGGCATTGCCTCAGTCCTGCAGAGCAAGAGGGCTGGCTTCCACCTTTGCTTTAGGGAATGGGAGATGGTTGCCGTTTACCTCTTTCTCCTAATTAAGGCTCTGTGGATAGTTGGTTCCCCTGCCGTGATTTGTCTAATCTTCAGACATCTATGTCTGAGTTAGTCACCACTTTTTGTGGCCAATGAGAGTCACAAGCACCCCCGAAGTCATCCCAGGCAGGTGAAGTGAGTCACCTTCTGGGGTTGCCTATGTCTTTCTGGGGCACTGCCTTGGGTGGCAATGTGGATTTAGGGGGGGCAATTAAATTTCGGCTTACTCTAAGCATCTCAAGAGGCTTACTTTTGTCTGAGCGTCGACTTCAGTGGGATTATATGTGTGATTTTGGTTAGATCACAGAATCACAGAATCACAGAATTATCAGAGTTGGAAGGGACCTCTAGAGATCATCTAGTCCAACTCTCCTGCTAAAGCAGGATTGCCTAGAGCACATTTCTCAGGACTGCATCCAGGCGGGTCTTGAAAATCTCCAGGGAAGGGGACTCCACAACCTCCCTGGGCAGCCTGTTCCAGTGCTCTGTCACCCGAACCGTAAAGAACTGTTTCCGTGTATTTGAACGGAACTTCCTGTGTTCTAACTTGTGCCCATTGCCCCTCGTCCTGTCACTTGGAACCAATGAAAAGAGCCTGGCTCCATCCTTCTTCAACCCACCCTTTAGATACTTGTATGCCATAATCAGGTCTCCCCTCAGCCTTCTCTTCTCCAGGCTAAAGAGTCCCAGCTCTCTCAGCCTTTCCTCATAAGGGAGGTGCTCCAAGCCCTTAATCATCTTAGTTGCCCTTCGCTGGACTCGCTCCAGCAGTTCCCTGTCCCTCTTGAACTGGGGAGCCCAAAACTGGACACAGTATTCCAGTTGTGGCCTCACCAGTGCCGAGTAGAGGGGGAGAATGACCTCCCTCGACCTACTGGCCACACTCTTCCCTATGCAGCCCAGGATTCCATTGGCCTTTTTGGCGACAAGGGCACATTGCTGGGCCATGGATAATTTACTGTCTACAATGTTATGCTTATGTTGTCCTTGGTGGGGAGCCTTAGGATCAGGAGCAGTTGGTCCTTAGCCTCTTGGAAGGTGGAGCCCTGTTTAGTGTTAGAGAAAGTGCTTAGTCTTGCTTGTACCCTGAGTGTCCTGGGGTCAAAATAAGTCTGTTTTTTCTGGGTTTAGGCTCTGATTCTGCTTCATACTGTGCACCAGAGGAGGACGCTAACCCCTCTGCTGGGATGCCATGGCAGCTAGCAGTATTGGGGAGGGATACTGTAGATCTGGGTACATAACCATCTAAATCTGGGTATCTTCTCTGCACATCCCATCGCACTGCGGTGAGCAACTTTCCTCTTGACACAGTCCAGATCTGCAATTCAAACCCAAGTTTGCATCACGACGCTAACGGGCCTCGCTCGCTCTGCCCTAAAGCTGTCGCTGTGCTCTCAACCCTCCTGCTTCCTTTCTTCCCCTCTTGCGGGCGGCACAACTGCGTGACACTCCCCAGCGCTCCTTCCTCGGCAGAGGGGGGGGGGCTCGAAAGAGACCACAGCCACATTAAGTAAACATCAAAGGGGCTTTGATCAGCAGGGCTCTGCAGAGCACAGAAGCCCCCGAGGAGCTCTGCAGGTCCACAGGCAGGCAGCATCGGGGACATGGTACCTTAATTTTCTCCACTGTGACACAGGAGAATTTGTTTGAAGAACTGGAGCTTTTTGCCACTCTGAGTTGCGCACGGGGAGAGCACGCGTGCACGCAACCTACTTCTGGATAAAACCCGTGCTCAGATCTCTCTCTGTTTGTTATCGATAGCCAGAAAGCCCCATTAAGAAATCAAGGCATCAAAGGCATGTGCCTCCTCAGACTCTGGCACTTTGCTGCTTGTAGGGTCACTTGTTTGCTTCTAAAGAGCAGGATGCCTCAAGCCAGGCTTATCTTCCCTTCTGAGGGCCAGTTCCCGTTTTACTGTGCTGCCTGCTAAGGGAGAAAGGGATTAAAGAGTCCGTATTGTTGCAACGTGCTGATGTGGAGGAAGACGCAGCCCGTTCCCTCTGCTTAGTATAAAGAAGCACGTAAGAAATGGGGAAGGTGACCCTCCTGTACATGTACATGGCTAAGTGGAGCAGCTGGAAGCAGTTGGTTTGGGACCTCCAGTGAAGTTCAGCTGTGAGGCTGACCAAAGACTTCAGTTAACGTGCCTGCCTTGCTGGCGCTTTGCCTCAACGGTGTAACCGGCAGGATTTGCTCCCTGCAGCATCCCCGTGTGCTTGCTCTTGTCCCCAGCCTAGTCATCTAATATCGCTCTCTCTTCTCTTGCAGAACTGGGGCTCCCGGGAAGAGGATGCTGCCTAGTACTGGGGTTCATGTACAAGGAGAAGTACCGCAGGATGACTGAAGGTGAGCGGCTTCCCCACCTTCCATTCTTCCTTCCTCTTTAGCAATCTCATTGCGAGGGACGCGGGTGTGCTGCTGCTAGGAACGCGCTAGGCTCTTGTTCACACCGAGGGGAAAATCCTGCTTTCCCCTTTGGTCTCTGAAACATCTTAGTGGGCACAGATGTGGGAAGCCCCCTGCATGAAGCTGCAAGAGAAGAGCAGAAGCTTATTAGTTCCATACATCCAAAATCCACCGTCTTTTTCCCATGGAAAGGATTTGTCGCATGGGAATCTCATCCATCACTTGCTGCATCTAGTCTTTTTATTCTAGTTGGGTGGTAGTGCCTCACCGTGACACCTTCAGGGTACCAATTTTCACTGCCTTTGCACTTCTCAGCACCATTCCGTTGCTTGTCAAACCCCTGCACTCTGGCAGAGACCTCACTCAAATTTCCCTATTTATATTCTAGTCATGCCCCAAGTACTTTATGAGCATTGATTAATCCATAGAAATATCATAAATAATTATGAAGCATAATAACTAAACAAAAACTATTTACGCTCGAAAGAATTGGCATCCTTGCTTCTGGTAGCTTCGTCGCTTGGCTTCTTTTTCTGGAGTGAACCCTGGTGCGGCACCATCTCTGATTAATCCTGGATCAGAGAAGGATTAAAGGTCCCGGAGCCCTGCAAGATGGGAGGGTCCTGTGGGTGTATCAAGGAGAATTTGGCTGCTGTGAGGTTACTCTGGAGATCACAGACTCGATCTGGAGATGATTTAGTCCTTGTTTGGGGGTTTGATTGGAAAGGATTTTGCCCCGCTGGGCTTTCTTTAGCTTGCATGGGGTTGCCCAGCGGTTAGCCACGGGGGTGTCTGCCCTTGCAGGGAGCCTTAGCTTCCCGAGAGGAAAAGGTGCATTAGCTTTTATGGGGTAAAACTCTTGTGGAGGCAAGTTTATGGCTCAAATATCAGTTAGAAGATCAGATCAAAGGTTCCTTCAGTTCCCCAGGAGCCCGGAGACTGAGCTGATAACGTGGGGAAAGTACTTCACAAGACTTCACCTCGTGCTTTTTAATTACCACATGCTTTTTAAACATTGATTAGAGTATGTTTTTAACGGGAAGGGGCTGTCCCTTGGGAGAAAGGATGGCAGAGTCTCGTCCGAGTGCTGCGAGAAGGTGCGATTTCTCTCTCCATCCCTTCCTGTCCCTCAAGGCTCTTGGAGAGGCTGCCTGCGGCTGTGCTCAGACGGGTGGGAGCACCCTGGGGATGCTCGCAGGGTGTCTGAGAGCCAGCGGGACCGTGGGCGCACCTGAGCATCCTGCCAATCCTTTGGGATCAGTCACAGAAGCTCCTGTCCCCCGGTGGATTCAAAGCCTGCTGTCCGCCTACGAAGGGAGCCACCTTTTCAGGCTGAACATGGCTTTGTGTGGAGAGAACAAAGAAACATGAAAGGCCAAAAGTAAAGCCTTTGTGTGGGAAAGGGAACAAAGTGTGCCTGCCTGCCTGGCCCCCGCAGGCTGCGGGACCATTACATTTAAAGGTACAATCTGCCAAAAAGGAGAAAAAAAAAAAAAAAAATACCAAAACAACAAAGTTGGGGGATTTCCATGGCTACAAAGACCGCCCTGGACTTGCGTTTTCACCAGAGGTGGTTCTGGATGACAACTGCAGGCCACCAACCCTCCCAGGTTTGTGGTGGATTTCGGCGCAGGTCCATGGCGTGTGAGCCAAGGGGGCTTTCAGATGTCTGGTCATCTGCAGAGGTACGGGGAAGGTATTTCCTGCCCAAAGTACCTGAGCCGGACTCTTTGGGCCGGTTACCTTGCAGGGATAAGGAGAGAGACAGCTTCCCTTTTATGTTTTTGCCAAGTGAGAGCTTTTCCTCTTTTTATTGCATGATGGTGCTAATGAATAGCCCTATTAGTAATTACAGGGTAGCTGAAGGAACTGAAAGCAGAGGTAGGCAGTGGGGCAATGGGATAATTATGAGGTGTGGGGTCTCTATCGTAGTGGAAATGGGTAATTACAGGGATCATTAGAACCTCGCTGTCATTTTGCAGAGGCATCTACAAAATGCGCTCGTAGGTAGAGAAGCACAAGAGGACTTAAGCGGAGGTCATGTCAGCGTGGAGGAATCGCTCCTTGGTGGGAAAGCGCTTCTCTTGGCTGTCCCCATGGAGAACATCCAGGCTGGGCACTTGCAGACCAGCGTGGCGACCTCCCCCAGCAGCGTAAAATAAATGTAGTGGCTTACAGATGCTCTGTGGCCATGCCCAGCGAGGGTCTCTGGTAGCATTATGTTGTTTGTTTACCAGCTGGCAAGGGATGGATGTCCATTAACACAACTGATTGCAGATGCGAGCTCTTCTGGTTGAGCTGTCCTCCAGGGCAAGAAGCCAAAAATAAGTGTCCGAGAACTCGCCTCTGTCGGTGTTAGTTAACACGTATCAGTTCTTCGTATCAACACGTATCAACCTGTGCCATGAAAAAACAGGTCTGGGTGAGGGTGTTGGTGTCTCTCCCGGCTGTAAGGCAGCAGAGCTGCCTGGGCTGTGGTGGCAGCACTGGTGACGTGCAAGGCAAGAACGATTCGGGTGCTGTCCCGTCAGCTGGCATTGCTGTGCCGCATCAGCTGCGATTGCCTCTTGCTGTACCACCACTGCGATGCCCGCAGCAGGAAAGGTGCTGGATTTGGGCACGATTTGGGGCTGTGTATGGGCCAGGGATTGGGAAAGCGCCGCTCCAGCGTGGCTGCTGTATGCTTATCCCTTTGCTGTGATTGACGATTGCCTCGTCTGCGTGCTGGGATCGCTGTTTGGTGTGCGGCTGTGAGTTGTAGGGTGAAATTAAGCTGGTGACAGTTGTAGACAGAGGGAGAGAGAGGTAGAGCTGTCTGTAATGACGGCCTTGCAATAAAGACGCTTTAGAGTTAATCCTCCACCATCTGTCTTCGTTCTGCTAATAACCCACTCAATCAGATGCTGCCGACTGTTTGTTAACATTCAGAAACAGATACATAATCGGGAGGAGCGTGCTGTTTGCTCACCAAGGGCCAGATTCCTCCTTGGGAACGGCTCTCCCCTGGCCACGGTGGCGGTTCAGTGGGAGCCACAGCCTGTGGACTGGGTGTCCCAAGGCACGTGCCATGCAACGGAGGGATGCTGAGGCTGGCGGCGAGCTGAGTTACCCTGCTTTCCCCAGGGCTTCTGCTGGCCTGGCTCGAGGTGATTTTGAAGTAGAAAGGTGGTATCTATGAGGTGGGTCACCTTAGTTCCCCCCAAGAATAAGGATCTTGAACTAATCTGAAAATGGCAGCTTGTTTTTTCTACTCCCTCTTCCCCTTCCCATCCAGTTCTCTTCCCTTCCCAAGGGAACAGCAAGGGGTGTGCTGTGAAATCTCTCCCTGCTCACCTCTCACGCTTGGTCCCTGCCTGCCCGTAACTGCCGGTCCCAAGTTAGGCTTTCTCTGCTCTCCTTTGCAGTGGCCAGGTATTCAGATGTCGATCCCGCTCCTGCTATTTTTCTTCTTCTCTCCTGCCTTTGACTTCTTGCCAGATCTAACTCGAGTCATTAGCAAGCGTCACTGCAGCAATTATGGCACTTTTTGGCTGCCATTCATAAAGCTACTAACGGGAACGATTAAGCGCTGAGAGGTGTCAGCCTTCTCCTTCACCACCTGTTCCCGCCAGCCGTTGGCTGCTGGAAGGTGCCTCCAACCCTCTCCCTGTGCACCGGGGAGCAGGGCAGGGCGGCTCGCTCCCCTCCTCTCACATCCCTTTCCAGGCACTTCTCTGCTCCTCATGTCCTCCTGTGCCGCGGGCGGGTGGCATCTCTGCAGGGTGGACCCAGCGCTCGGCTTTGTCACTGCGTGGAGGGGAAGGTCTGATGTTGGATGGTGAAAGCAGGAGTGGCTGGGGAAAGGGACAGAAAGAGGACTTGGTGCAGCATCCTCCTCCTGGACCACCTAATGGTTAACGATTTGCGCTCAAGGAAGGAGAAACTCCCCCTCTTCAGCTCCCTCCTTGGCGTATAGCCCTGCTTTCTGCTTTGCTTGCATCCACGCTATCGGTCAGGGACAGCACGAAGCTAAAATCTGTCCCTTAATCTTCAGGCTGACACCGAGGAGACTGCCACTCTAGACACAAACGCTCGCTGGTGTGCCAGGAGAGGGGTTGGCTTGTGCCCGCGTTATCTCGGGCAGCAGCCGCCTTCCACTCGCATCGTGGCTGGGAGCAGAACCCGCTCTCTGTAGCTTTCTGCATCCGAGGTGTCTCCATTACCTCTGCAAAGCACGGCGAGACCAGCAGCCATTACTGCAGAGCTGCAGCTCCACGTAGCAACGAGTGCTGCTCTGTGTTTAATTGGGAGAGGGTGTTGCTTAGCAAATCATATTTGCTGGGTAATGACTGCAGAAATCTGCTCAGATAAGGACTGTCTGAATGCAAGGCGAGAGGTTTGTTTTGTTTTTTTTTTCTAAAGGCCATGCGGGGCTGTTAGCATAAGACAAACCTTAAAGTTTGGGGAGTGTGGAGGGGGAGGGCTTAAAAGTTGCGCGATCTGAGCTGCAGACCTCACCTTGGCTCTTCTGTTCGTAAGGTTTGGGATAAGTGGCACCCAGCGACGGGACAAGGGGTAATGGGCACAAACTAGAATGTGGGAAATCCCGTCTCAACATGGAAGACTTTACTTTGCGGGTGGCAGAGCACTGGCACAGGCTGCCCAGAGAGGCTGTGGAGTCTCCTTCTCTGGAGATATTCCAAACCCACCTGGATGCGTTCCTGTCCAGCCTGCTCTAGGTGAGCGTGCCTGTTGGAAGGTGAGATGGAAAGTAGAGGAGGAAATGGGAATGGGAAAGAGTCTTAGTGAGGGAGAGAAGGAAAAAAGGTATGGGGGGGGGGTTGGACTAGATGATCGCCAAAGATCCCTTCCAACTCCTACCATTCCGTGAAAGGTGCTAGGCAAAGCTCTGATGTCTTTTATTGGGGAAAAATGGAGGTCCCAAAAGGGCCCCAACCACATACCTCAAACATAGGAGACACCTCAGACATGGGACACAGGTGAGGGTTGGCCCAGAGAGGCGGTGACGATGGTGGCCTGAACTGAAGGAGAGCCACCAGCCTGCTCTCTTTGTGACAGCTCATGTATCTGTGCAGCCCTCGGAGGCTGCAACTGGGAGGGATGATTCGGATCAGCCCCTGCCGGGGTTGGCAGAACTGGGCAGCTGCCTGTTCCTGGCTCGTGTTATCAGCCGGGGCTTCGCGCTCCTGAACCGTGATCAGTGTAGCTCTGGATGAGGTTTCTTTTGTCTTCCAACTTCAGCGCCTCTCTAGTCTGCAGATAGGTTTTGCTTCTGCGAGACGTGAGGAGAGAATTGTCTGTGCGTATGAAAGCTGTTTTTATGGCTTATAATTACCTTGTACCCATCCTTAGAATAATTGTAGCTCCTCCATTATTAATAATTGGAATTCCAGTCCTTGTCATAGATCACAAAATGGAGAGGAAGCTCAACCCAGGGTTTGCATAATGTACCTTGGTCTGAATTGAATAATTGGCAAAATGGTGAAAATAGTTTGGTTTTTTTCCCCCTATTCCTTGGTGCTGGAATTAGTGAGATATTAGTGCAATTAGCCAGTGCTTCCATTTGAGGCTGCGATCATTTGGTTTGTAATTTAGAATAAATGTAAAAGCCCACTTGTGCTTCTGAACGGATTATTTGTCCTGTTTAAAAGTATCTAATGGGGTGGCTGTCATCTAAGCAAGATACATTTGACCCATTTCAATTTGTTTCCCTTTTAATCTGCTATCTGTTTGCCTGGATCTTTTTTTAATAAAAACATGAAGAAGAAGTGGGCGAGAGAGACCAAAGAGGGAGAGAATGGAAGCGTTATAGATCTGGAGTTTATCATAAGCCAAAGTAACTTGAAATCAAGGCTGTTAAACTGCAGCAAGCAATAAAAAGAAAACACTATTTGGAGATCGTTTAAAGGGCCGAGTGACTTGTCAATGAAAGGTTGCTCTATCCGACTGCTTCTTAATAGCTTCTCAAAGGGAATCTGCAGCTCTCGCAAGAAGGAAGGCTGCGGGTGCTCTTGCGGCAGCTCTCTGCCGTGGGAGGGAGCATTTAGGTTGGCAGGGCGCTGGGGTGCGGCGGCAGCGATGCCAGGATGGGTAAATTCCAATACCAGGAAGGAAAGGAAATGGATTTAAATCCAAAACTGCCTTTAAAACACATCCTAAATATTGAAGCCCTGGATGTCTAGGGAGGCACAGAGGCTGGCTGCATCGCTCTTCTTCAGGCTGTAGACAGATGTGTGCCCAGTTTGGTCCCACTCTGCTCCAGCCATCCCACCGTGCCCTCCTGCTTCTTCAGCAGAGAACAGTGGGGCTCCGTGCCTTTCCCTCCCGAAGGCTGAGCATCCTTTCTACAACAGCCTGATTCAAGGCTCCTCTCTCTGTCAGACCCTGTCTTACTGCCTGGAGAGAAACCAGCTGGGACTCTGGGATGGGGTCCCTGCTGTTTTGGGGGAAAAATAGCTTGTTCAGAGAAAGCTGGCTGTGCCTCAGCTCCAAATGTCTCTCTGCTTGAACACCCCTTTCTGCTGCCTGCTGTAGTTCAAAGCAGGCTCAGTAAACGCTTCCTGCCAGGAAAACGTCCTATTAGAGTGTGGCACTGAGACGCAGTGACGTATTCATGCCACCCATTAGCAGCCCAGCAAGGCAGTTGCTGCCTCGGAATTGCTTGGATTTATGGGGACGCTTAATCTGGATCTTGCAAGTGACTTTTACATCTGCAGCAGCACAGGCTGAGCGTGAATCTTCCTCGGTCTCAAGGATAAATAAGGAGCCTGTCCCTCTTATCCCTGTAAAAAGTGACCTTTCTCCTCTGCCAGCGGCCTCTGTGCTGCTGGGTGCAGCCTGCACTGCTGGAGAAGCTCAAACTTCACTCCTTTCTCTGGCCCAACAGCGGAAAGGGTTTGTCCTTCAAGACCAGACCTGTAACACGGTATTTGGTTTAACTCAAGCAGTGGTGGCTCTGCTCAGCCTGCTCTTGCGCACAATGGAGCTGAACAGCCCCTAAATAACCTGAGCATCTTCTTGAGCATCCCAGCATCTTCTTACAGAGGCTTGGGCAAGCAGCAGGACCCTTTGGCATCAGTCTGCAGCCTGGGAATGGGATTTCTGCAAAGCTTTGCTCAAAGCTCTGGGATCTCTGGCTCAAAATCTGCTGGGATCCACCAAAGCGGTGGGTCCGTCATTAGCTGATCTCCAAAGGTCCCCACGGGATGCGGTGCGAACTTTGCATTTTTAACTCTGCTGTCATCGCCAATAAAGGTGCTGTCTCCTCCGGGGCTTGGCAGCCCTGATTGGGAAGCTCTCCCAAGCGCTGTCACTCACGTCTCCCCGCGAAGACACAATCACAATTGATTTGGGAAAGCATCTCCCGTATAAGCTGCACTGAGCCTTTTGTTCTTTATCTGACAAAGGCACTTGAGAAGGAAGAGGCGAGCGGATGGAGCAAGCTCCGGAGAAGTTGTTAAAGATGCGTTGTTATCAGCAGAGGCCTCATTGATATTTCTGTGACGCTTTGTGTGTCTGTTAGCTAAACAAGGCAGGGATGTAAGTGAAACCTTGAGGAAAAACCAGCAAACAAGCCGCCTTTTTGTTTAGTGTCAAGGGGAGGCTTTGCCTGGGTTGGGTCAGTCGGAAACCTGGGTAAAACGCAGGACCTCGGCGGAGCGGCATACGCTGCTGTGAGCCAAGTCCCTGTTGGTGAAATCCGTGGTGTGCTTTTACAGGGATGCTGCCAAGGGAAGGACCTCACCGTGCTCAGCACCGCTCTGTTCAGGCAGGATAGGAAACGCCTCCCCGTCCTACTGCTGCTCTCTGCTGCTTTGGAGAGGGGGATGCAGAGTTTCATCCGTGATGCTCCAGTTGTCTACAGCGGTTGCAGTGCAGCTGAGCAACTCTGCTGGTTATAAATCTGGTAGAAAGTCTGTGAGTTTTATGGTGACGGTGGTGTTGTAGCAGTTAATGGTCTAAGGGTATAATTTTATCTATTGATTTGAGTAGCAGTCCCCTGTGGAAAGCTATCGCTGTGTGGTCTTAAATAAATGAATACAATACTTCCTCGCTCCCTGAGTTCTGGCATAAGGTAATTCAGGAGCTGCTTCTCTTGCTGTTCAGCCTGCTGGTGTGTACGGGAGAACCTGGGATCACATAGAAGCTGCGTACCGTCCCTTTGCAGGGGCTGGAGAGCCTGCTAAAGACACTTCAGGAATTTTAGGCATTAATAAACATGGGTCGAGATCTAGAGGGGATTTAAAATATCCTGGCTACTTGAATTCTGTTGCCCTTGCACTCCCCTTTAGATCCTTAATGGCATTTGAAATGGGATGTGCACCTAAGGAACGCAGCGAGGTGTGGGGGGAAAAAAATTGTCCTCTAAAATGCACCTGAAAAAGGGCAGAGATAAGGTTAGGTACTTCACCTCGGCTGGCCGGCCGCTTTTCAGTGCTGCTGTCTCTGGGTTTGGGCTTGGTTTATTTTTAAAGTGTATTGGGGAGCAGAGAGGGGCATGAATTAAAGGAGATGCAAGGCTTCTCTCTGAAGATGGTGACTCTAACTCTCTCATCACTGCGGTGCCTCCCGGCTACTCTCAATTTACCTTTGAGCGTGTGTATCTGTTGATAATTTTCCCCTCTCTGCAGAGCTGTTGCTGCAGCCCAGGGGTCTGTTCCTTAGCTTTCCTCGGTGTTCGCGGGGACCCGGCCAGAGAGGTTGCTGGCAAGGCAGTATTTCAATAGCAATACAGGTCATGCTGTTGACATGGTGTCCACCAGACCAGAACCTGGACATGCAGGTCTGGCAGTGCCATCAAGTCAGGTTCTGATGATGCCATAAATCCTCCCGGCATGGACACGATAGCATGATTGCGTGGAAGCCTCCAGCTTCTCAAAGTATCTGGAGGCCATTGCTTCCAAGAAACCAATCTGGATTTTGATTTGGGAAAGGGGCAGGAGGGGGACAGTATATCCCTACCCAAGGCTGGAGAAAGAACATCTCTCCTGCCATTTTGGGGAGTTCTCCTGGGGCACAGCCACTGCAATGCAGTGCTGCTTTCTATGAGGCACTGCTGTCCTGCCCACCGCTGCGAGGAAACACAGGGCTCATTCCTGCCTGGTCCAGGTCTGTAACCTCTGTCTCCTGGAGGCAGACGCACATGTATGCTCTCTGCAGGCGTAGTCAGGGTTGGAGCTTCACGCGCTGGAGCACTGAAGCAGTACCAAGTCACTATCGCTTAGAATATCAATTAAAACCACTGCAGTCATGGTAAGTCCCACCCTGAGACGCAGGTTGTGTTGAGGAACAGCCAGGCTTGCCATTAAAATGGCTCTCAAGCCAGCAGGAGTAAATCTACTGTGCAATTGTGAGCAGAAACTTGTCGTGGGTAGAGTACTTCCAGCTAAAGCCAGGCTGTGGGGTGGGAGCCCAGTAGGATTGTTGTGAAGATGAAACCCTTCTGGTGTTACAGGCACAAGAGAGCCTGTGGCTTTGGTCTGCCACGAAAAGGCTTAAATAAATAGTTTTGAAGCTCTGTTCCCCGCTGGTTTCCCTGTGTGTCGTTAGGTCACATAACATCATTGCAGCTCCATGGTCCCAACCGGTAAGATGAAGCTTCTTTCTTATGGGAGCAGTGCAAGACAGCTGTATTTCACAGCTCTAATGACAAACTGGAAGAAATTGTGTGGTTCGGGCCAACAAAATGAACCCCTTCCCATTTCTCAGTGAAGTGGGACTTTGTTGGATTTAACTGAAAGATACTGCAAAACACCCAGCAAAGCAGCTTGCTTTTTTAAAAAAAAAAAAAAAGGCAGCCTTCTAAAAATCCATTCTTATGGTCAGAAAATAGTGAAATATTATTGTGAAACATCAGGCTGAATGCTGCAGGTCCTGTTCTTTTTCTCCCCAAGCTATTCGCTATAGCTGGCCAAACCCTGCCATCTGTATTCACTAAATAAAACTGAAGTCCATTAGCAGCCTTCAGGTTGAGGTTGATGAAGACAGAAAGAACAGACATGGTCAAAAACCTGAAGGATAGGTAGGGAGCCTGTGTTGAGGGGGAGTGCGAGTGAAATTCCCCTTGGAATTTCACCCGTAGCCAACGCGACGGTTATTTAGTACCCAGGGCTGCTACTGTGATCCTTCACCAAGCAATGAGCTTAAACCACAAACCCGAACAATTTACCTCCAGTGCCGCAGCAATCTCGGGGCCTGTATATACGTATCCTTTTATGCCCAGTATTTGCTCCCATAGGTATTTACTCAATCTATAAATGTATTAATGGGGCTAATCTTAAAACACATCCAGAGGTATAACTTGAGATGTTTTTGGTTTTGTTTTTTTTTTTTTTCCTCCCTTTAACAAAGATGAAGGTTTTATATAGACGGGGGAAAGAGAAGGGAAGTGAAATGTTCAGTGACTAATGATCCTCATCAATATTCATGAGAGACGGTATGCATTTCGAGATTTAAAATAAAGGAAGGAAGGAAGAAAGAGAGAAAGGAATTGACTTCTTTAGAAGCTAAATGAAATATTTAGGTTGACCTGGAGATAAGTATGCCAGGTCTTTGTTGCCATCAGCTTAGACCAGCGTTCAATCGAGGAGCTTTCAAAGAGAAGCCGGGGGAGCTGAGTTGCCGGTGGAGGTTTTCAGAGATGGTGCGGCAGGGAGGTACGAGGGTGTTGGCTCACGTGGCAGCAGAAGTCTTCAGCTGAGGGTGAAGTCCACGTTGTGCCACGTGCCGTACAAACGGGGCGGGAGGCAATCCCTACCCCAGGAACCCGCACCTGAAGCCAGGGGCATGGAATCGCAGCAAAGGGGGGTTGGCCACAGCCAGCCGGCAGCAAGGCTGGGTCGGACTTGGGCTGAGTCCTCGTGTGCACTGTCTTCCGTAGAGCTCCAGTCTCTGCCGTTCCTGGCTGCGAGGCTGCCCCGTTTGGGAAGGGGCAGTCCTGGAGTGGTGGCCCGGAGGATGCCGTGGATACTGATGGAGGCAAGGGTGCTGTAGGACCAAGCTGTCTGGCAAGAATTGGCCCTTGCACAAAATAAATGGCTCTATCTCCCAAAGTCTAGTAGGAGGAGCTGATTTATTTTTGTGGAAGATCTTTCTCTGTCCATTGTACTGTTCCTACCTGAGCGTTTTCCTTCTTTTCCTCCTTCCCTGACTCTGTTTCCCTCCCTGCCGCTGTCTTTGCTAGGATAGAAGATCACGCTAAGCGTGCCTAACTTGAAATTTCAACCTCCCCGAATACTTGAAAAATGGATGGGGAAATCTTGGTCCTTCCCCATTGCAGTCTTTTGTTAGCTGAGGTGGGGAGGAGAAGGAAAGTCTCTGCAGAGAAAATACCTGAAGTACGGTTTTGTCAGAAGGATGTAGCTCTAGGCGTGCAGCAGTGATTGTGGAGGACAGAAAGATCACCGGGATCTTCATAACCAGATTTAATTGCTGAAAGAGCACCTCAGGCCTGGAAGAAAGGCTTCCCCTCCCAGCCTTTCTGCATTTCTCCTCTTTTAAATTTTTTCCCTTTCTTCTTCTGCGAGTTGCCCTTGTCTCTCTCTCTCTGCTTCCAACGCTGCTCCTTTTCATTTCCGTGCCATCCCTTCCCTCCTCCGAGTGACAGCTGTCCCACCCCCGCCAAGGTCGTTTGCCCTTGAGACCATCTTTGATCTGTGCCCTGATAGAAGGGCCGAGTATTGACTTTGGCTTCGGCTTCATTAAGAGGCAGCCTCATTTGTCAACTTGTTTGTTTCGATAGCTGCTCGAGAGACGGCGGGGCCCGCAACCCCTCCTCGCCGAGCCGTTATTCCGGAATTAACTCCCTTTTCAAGGGTTTGCAGGCAAGGTCATTGCAGGTGGCCCTGCGCAGTCCTCTCCTCCTCATTAATCGATGTCACAGAGGTTTTAAGCAAGGTTAGATCCAGCCAGTTCGTGGACGGGGGACCTCTTCCAAGGCTCTGGGTGCCGCAAGAAGCTGCGTGCAGGTGCGTTAATCCGCAGTGCTCCCAGCTGGAAGTCCAGGCTGCTGCGCAGAGGTCCTGTCCGCTCGTCGGGAGCGTGGAGATGGGCTCTCGGACGAGCTCTTGCGGTGGGATCCTTGCAGGAGGTTCCCTGGGGCTTGTTGCATACGGATTGCAAGTAATGAAGATTAATTTCTCATGTCAGTTGTCATCAGGTAACACGTCTGCCAATAATAGCTTCTGGTTTTAATCCAGATGGTCAGATGAGGTTAATCAAATGAGCTACCCAGGTTTTTCTTCCCCTTTGCTGTTGGTCAGTGAATAAAGCACTGAGAGGCGTTCGCTTGTAGCGTTTGAGATCTTGAGGACTTACCTCCCTGTGCTGCACGGCCCCAGAGCGACTGTCCTGGAGAGCCTCTTCTGGCAGGGCTGGGACCTTCGTTGGTGGTAGGGTGCAGACCTGGCCAAGGGACTGACGCGCTCCATCTGCTGCTCCTCAGAGTGTTTTGGTGGAAACAATCTTTCCCTAAGGTCACGTGAAATTATGAAACTCTAGACATTGGTGTTCCAAGGGTTGGTTAGGGATTTGGAGTGGGTTGGTGCCTTGAGGGGGAGAGGTTCACGGCAATGCAGGAGGAACATTTCTCCCTTTGCTCAGGTTCAGAGCAAAACGCTTCTTGCTGAGGACAGATGGCTGCAGCACAGGGCGCTTCCAGCCCTATCCGACCTTGCGCAGGAGGAGCAGATGAAGTTTGGCTTTTTGTCTTCGCTCAGCTGACTGGCAGCCAGTTTCCTGGAGACCTTAAAGTCTCTCAGCCCTACTGGGGAAGGGCCTAGCGATGTTATTTCTTTACTCCTGAGAAACGCGGCAACGTCTACCGAGCCTCTGATGGCCCGATGGTGTGGAAGCATCAGCCCAGCCCTACAGAGACCAGAGGCGCTGAAGCTGGGTTGTGCTGCGGGGGTTAAAGCTGCTGGTGGTGCTGGCTGTCCTGGAGGAGGGAGCTTAGGGAAAGATGTTCCTGGCTGTTGCCACCGGCATTTTGCTTCGGCAGATCCCGAGGTAATAAGGCATCAGTAATTGCACAGCTCCATGCGGGCTGCGATGTGACTGGCACCGGAGCGGTGTGTGCGGCACTGGTCCCTGCAGCCCCGGGGAACTTGGAGCAAAGCCGGGGACAATACTAACTGTGGTGGCGGGAATGGCCCAGGGATTAGAGAGCGGGTTGTAAGCGGAGAGACTGGAGCAGGTAAATTTATATAGTCTGGAGGAGGCTCAAGGGGAGACACGACCAGAGTCTATAAATACACGCAGCAATAGAAACCAAGGGAGGAAATTATTCAGAAGAAGGGAGGACAGGGAGCAGTGCCTGAAGCGAAGGCAAGAAGAGTTTATGCGGGGCCTTGCACGGAAGGAGGACAGCATCAGGCAGCTGGCTGAGGTGGGGTACTGCTGCTGCGTACTCCCGCTCCCCTTTGGAAGCCTCACAAAGCCGTTTTCTCTCTCTCCTCCGCAGCTCTGCTTCGTTTTACAGCAGCCCCACCTCGTTTCTTCCCTGCCAGCCGTTTCAGCCGGGCGTCTTGCACCGAGCCGCCCCAGCATGCCTTAGAAGGTTTAATAAAACAGATTGAGATGCATTTGGGCTTATGGCTTGACAACTAGTTCCCCTTGGACAGGAACATTTGCCTTCGCTGGGTGACAATGCTTTGAGCCCGTAGCCTTAGGCGCTGTGGCTCATTGCTAGTCATCTCTCCAATGAATAATACACAGGCCTGAATATCTGTCTGCATACATCTTCCTTTCCTATAGGGTAATTTAATGTTATCTTTGGGCCTCCTGCTCCTGAGATGAAGAGATTACTTCAAACCTGCAGCCCACAACCACAGCCATTGGTTTCAAACGTCATTAAGTTTCATTATAACAAATAAACACTGCAATGACATTTATAAGTTACCAGAGAGCACAGAAACACAAATATGAAGCAGATAAACTGCATTTGATCCAAATAATTACTGCAGGCAATATCGAGCTTAGGCTGAGCTGGCAGCCGGGTGCCGAGTAATTTATAGGAGTCCGTAAGGCGCTGTGTTGCACATTGCTTCTTAAAAATTATGATGATGGTTATGTGTCTCTCTCTAAAGCCTTAAACAGGTTATGTTTCTGCCTCGCTGAAGGCAGGAAGCCTTTCCTCAAGTCAGAAAGGGAGGTGGTACTGGCTAAATGTGCGGCTTTTACTAGTTTGGGGACTTTTTTCTATCCCCATTCCTCAGGATTTCAGCCTGAAAAGGGACCTGTGTTTGAGGTTTGCTGTGGTTGAAACGGAAAAAGAGGCATTTTTATTCCCACCCCCCTCGGAGGTTTCTATCCCCGGCTGTGGACTCGGAAGGTTTCAAGAGGGGGAAATCCTTGGAGAGAGACTTCCACTGTAAGAGAGTATATTATTATTATTATTATTATTATTATGTTCTTTTCATTTTGACTCCCGGCTTTACGCTACCTGCTGTTAACCCTGGGTAAGGAGTCCTCTACCACCCAACCACGTGGAAAATCATCTCCCCCAGTTCCCACCCAAAAAAAACCCCCAAACAAACAAACAAACAAAAAAAAAAACCAAAACAAAAAAACCCCAAACTGAACGAAAAGAGGTTTTTGTTGCTGTGCTGGTTGTGGGAACTCTCACAAAGCTTTGCCCTCCCTGCTTAAGGCCAAGGGTTTGTCTGCTCTGCGGTGAGAGCACGTCATCTCCTAAGTGAGCCACATGGAGCTTGTCGCGGGATGGAAAGCTTCCTGTGTCCTGCAGGCATGGAGGCTCAACCCAGGAGGGGGTTCAGAAACAGCTGGGTTTATTGATGAGCATCTCTCATTACCTGCTAATTAACTCAGCAGGCTGGAATGTGCTAATCTTCTCTTGGACTGGGGTTTTGCACAAGCATGCCATTGACTCTGCAGTGGGGACCATTGAGAAGGAGCTGGTAACAAAACAAACAGCAAAATCTTGTGTTTAAATACATTTGAGTCCCCTTCTGCCACGGTCCCTTCTCCTCCAGCAACGCAGTCGGTGGGTCTGTTGGCAGCAGTAAGGCACAGCCCCGGCCCCGTGGCTTCTCCCAAGGGTGCGCGTGGGCTGATAAAGCTGTTGCAATATTAGGAATTTTGACCGAATTCATGTTTCCTCTCATTTTTCGTGGCTCGTGGTTTTATGGGGTGAATCCCAGTCAAAAAGCAGGAGCCGGTTGTTGTAGGCGATGAGGCAGGTCGCTCCGTGACGGCTGAGCGATGGATAAATTCTAGGCATTTCCCTGGGTCTACGGATACCGTGGCGGCAGTGGTTTTCAGAGGAGGGGAGCTTTTATCAGGTCTTTATGTATGGATAGAAAAGCACGTGAGGTTTTTATGCGCCTTCCGCAGGTAACGAGGATGGGCGCGTGATGGAAATGTTTCCTTCTCAACCGATGATCTGCTCCCTGTCTGTTCATCTTAGCATCTCTTACCTCCTCCTGTCTTTTCCTTGCCACTTTTTTTGTGTGTATTGCACATGCTTAACTTTAGGCTGTTATTCAGAATAATTTGTTTTAACTCTAACTATGAATCTTGCATGTGGGGAAAAAAAAAGAAAAAGAAAGTGCACATATTTACAATCATTTCCGCTTGGAAAAATCCAAACAAACAATAATTACAGCAGAAACCTGCTAATTCTCATTCCACTTCATCTTGAGACTTGATAATTCATGCAACGCAACCTGAAGCGATCTCGCCTTGCTTCTCGGTTCGGCTAAACAGCAGGGAGCTGGAGCGAGTCCTCCGCCTGGGTGCGTCTGTAACATCCCATAGCCAATCTGGCCGGGAACCCCCCCAGCAGCACCACAGTTGATGTTTTGGCATTTGGGGTTCAGGGGAGGTGGCTGTTGGGGGGCAGCTTATGCGGTGGCAATTCAAGCACCTGCAAAGTTGGAAACGAATTCCTGTAGAGAGACTTGTTTGACCACTCGTTGCATGAATTCTCCAATCTATGAGGTGGGCATAATGTCTCACCAACCTGGAGTGAGACTAGTTAAACTCGAAATGATTTTGAGAAGGGTATGAGCGTGTGTATATATGTTAAAGTTTAGGTTATTTGGGTATACTGGGTGGTTTTTGGTATATTGGGTACAGCAAAGGGCTACAAAGGTGATGAGAGGACTGGAGCATCTTTCTTATGAGGAAAGGCTGAGGGACTTGGGGCTTTTCAGTCTAGAAAAAAGAAGACTATAGGGGGATCTTATCAATACTTATAAATCCTTAAAGGGAGGGTACTGGGGGATGGAACAGTCTTTTTTCAGCGGTGCCCAGTGACAGGACAAGAGGGAACGGGCACAAACTTCACCATAGGAAGTTCCATCTAAACATGAGGGACTTCTTTGCTGTGCGGGCGGCAGAGCACTGGCAGAGGCTGCCCAGAGAGGGGGGGGATTCTCCGGAGTCTCCCCCTCTGGAGCCATTCCAAACCCACCTGGACACCGTCCTATGCAACCACTGGAGGTGCCCCTGCTCTGGCGGGAGGGGGACTGGGTGAGCTCCAGAGGTCCCTTCCAGCCCTGACCATTGTGTGATTCTGTGATTTTTCTAAGTTTTGGCAGAGCCATGTTTAAACTAGTGGAAGGCAAGGGGGACAAAGCAAAAGCTTGTTGTGCAGTGGGGTTTTCACTGAGAGTTTGGCTGGAAGGTGGCAGACAAGAGCAGAATCTGTCAGTAGTTTTAGTATTAAATATCTGCATTTTCTGTTCTGAAATGAATCTTCATTTGGATTTCTCTTTGCGACTCAAAGCGTGTGATAACAGATTTTGAAAAACGAGGGTGGAAGTGAAACATGGTGCGACCCAGGGCGAGCTCTTTGGTCTAATTTTCCACCCTGTAGACTGCACAACTTCCAGTTGCTGCTTCTCCTGGGAGCAGAGCCAGACTTTGAAATCTCCAAATCGTTTGTGAAATGGATTATTCATCCTTCTCGTTTTCCTACGGACGAGTGTCCTGTGTGCCCTCTAACTCAAAGATGAGCTGAGATTTATAGGACTATATTTCAAAAGAGCAGCCCTGACTTGGGAACAAAGGGTGGGCTAAGGGGACGCACCTGGATTGAATGTAACCCAGGGCTGTGGGTGATCTCCTGAGAGATTTCAGAAGGTCGCAAGGGATAAAATCCCTAAGGATTTTATCTGGGAGACTTTGTGGGGGACAGACGGCTGCCCACCAGTTTGAGCATCAGCTGTTGTTTTAGAAGGAGAAGTTCCTTTTCCTCCTTCGTGGATGGTTGTAGGTCCCAGGAGTGTCTGTGCGAGACTCCTGCAGCTGGAGACCCGCCGACCCCTTTGCGCTGTTTGTCAGCTACAAATCGTTAGCGTCGGGAAAGCATCTGTAGTTGCCACGGAGAAAGCTGGCTTGGCTGGAGTTACCGAAGCGTCCCCTCTTCTTCTCCTCCCGGCTCCCTCGCGAGCCCGTTAGTCTGGTCGCCCTGGAGCTGTGCCAGGACATCTACGCCTTGACAGAAGAGCAAATGGTAATTTATTATTCTGCGACGGGTTCCTCAGGAGCACTGATAACAAAATATTTCTTGGAGTCATTGGCAATTTTCCAGGGGAGCTGGGGCCTCCGGGTGGATCAATGCGAGGAAATCTCTTCCCCTCTGCTCAAGAGAGCGAAGCATCTCCTGTCTCGAGCGAGGGATGCTGATGGGCGCCGTGCCCAGGGTTTCCGTAGCAAGAAGAGGCATCACCCCTGTAGCCCCGGCAGCCTTGGCAGGAGGCGCAGAGCCCGACGGCGCAGTAACTGCAGCAGCCCAGGCTTTGGGATGAGGCTCCGGCTCTTGCCCGGGGTGTGGGGAAGTGCACCGCACCTCTTCTCTCTGCCGTTAGCTTTACTAACGCAACGAGCTCTGCCTCCTGCTCACCCTTCCCTTCCCCTGCTGCCTCCCCCCGCGAAGCCTCGCCTGCTTCGCTGCCGCCGCAGCAAGCCCTCCTGTGCTGGTCCCTGTGGCAAAAACACCCCCTGAGTCAGTTTGCTGCTTCTATCTCCGACCCAGGAAAAGTCCTGTGCGCCCCAAAGATCATCTGGTTATATTTTTTTTTTTTTTCCGGCCCCGTCAGCTTGTCTAATAGAAGATAACGCTGCTTCCTACGAGCCCAGCTTTATCTGGGCAGCGGGTACGCGCGAGGCTGGCAAAGCAGAACGGCCAGGAGCCATCCGTCGAGTCTGAATATTCAGTGCAATCCGGTCCGTAAGGTCACTCGAACGCTGCTTTTTGGGGACAGCTTATTTTTGCTTCCGTGATGCAGTGCATTAGTTTGTTTTCTATCAGTGCAGCTACCGAGAAACAGGCATTTAATCTCACAAGAGGTAATTCTCGAAGCCGGTGCTGAGAGGAGGTTGCTAATAAATATCCCACGGTAAGTATACTCTTACACCTTTCCCAATTGGTAGCTAATAACAGAGCAGACGATGACATTTAAGCCCTTTCTGCATGGCTGATCAAACTACTCACAGTGACTTTGAAAGCAGCGCTGGGATTTCATGTGGGTATCAAAGCAAGTGGAATACTCGATAGTTCAGATCTCTTGCCTGTGTGACTAATAGACAAAAAGATTTCTAAAAGGTCTAATATCTCATTCAAAATTCCTCTGTCTCCCTTTTGAAGCTACTTAGTGGACACAGCGGGATGCTGGTGTTTCTTCTCTAAGCAGCATTAGGAAAATATCTGACGTCACTGCGGGATGAGCTCCGGCGTGCGCAGGCTTGCTCGGTGCGTGGAGGGGAGGCAAAGGGCTACGCGGAAGCCAAGCTTGAACTCTGCTCTGGCTGTCAGCGCTGCATTTCTGGGGGTAATCCCTGCAGCCGGGATCATTTTGGCTTTGGTTTCGCCTAAATGGAGCCCACTTCTTCCCCTCCATATCTGCACGGCTGCCTGGGGTCGGTGGGAACTGCCAGGCTTTGCTTGTTGGCACGCTTCGAGGGGAAAGAGGGTCCCATCTCCCTCTGTCTGCGGATGAGTAAGGTACGAGCTCAGCTCCCCGCTCCGCAGCGGGAGAGGGGACACCTCTGATGCCAGGTGACACAGCTAGCTGGTCAGTGAGGAGTAGGCTGCCGCTCGCCTTTCCATACAGCTGATTCATTCCTTGACTGAAGGGTGTTGTGCTTTTTTTTTTTTTTTTTTTTTTTTTCTCTCTCTTTCAAATTGAATAATTCAGCAGCATCAAGCATACAGCAGCCACGTGAGCCGGACTTACGTAGTCAAACTAAAAAAGGCCAAACTGACATTTTTGTTCAAACAGATTTTATTCCCCCACCCCCTTCCCCCAAGGAAACAAAACAAAATAATGGAAAGCTTATGCAAGGGATGAACTCAAGCTAACTTTCTTCTTCCATGAAGCTGCAAGAAAGTGCAAGACGTGGCTCTGGCCATCACCAACAAGTGACCCTCCCTTGGGGATGCTGCTCCATACCCCAGACAGCATCGCTGATGCGATTCATCTGCTCCTATCTGGGGAGACACAGGTTTTTTTGCTCCTCCGAAGGGACAAGAAAACCTTCCCTTTGTCCTTGTCGGGGGAAATCCTCACTGTGCCCCTGGGGACACTTGGCTGTCCCTCTCCTTTCTGCTCTACGGGCGCTGTGCTCAGCCAGAGCCTTGCACGCGACCTCGAGGCTGGGCTGGTGGCATCTCTCACTGGGGAGGTAACTGGGAGGCAGGCAGGCTGGGAATGAGCGGCTGTGCCACCCGCACGGCTCTCCCTGTTTACGCTGTGCTTCCCCATGACTGACAATTCCAGAGAGCTTTGTAAATAATGTAACGCTTTTTTTTCTGCTTGCTTTTCCTAGTCATTTAAAAATCAATGCGGGCGTGCGTTTTCAAGTGCGGTGGGCCTTATGCAGGGAGCTCGTTGTCCTTGGCTCGGAGAAGAGGACCCATTTGAATGAGCACTGAGAACCAGCCCATTTGTCACGGGATCGATAGCAGAAGCTGCATGGGGTGGTGCGGAGACAAGCCCTTGTCTATCAGGAAAGCACGGGCACACAGCCATCTCCGCCCTCCCTCCCGAGTCCTCTCCATGGTCAAGAGATAGCTCCATCTCCAGGCATCATGTAATGGGAAACCAACCCTGAGCTGGGCTGAAGTGCCATGACTTTACATCAGGGCATTTGGTGGTGCCGTCTGCTTGGTCTGAAGAGGGACACTTCTTGGATGGTCCATAGACTGGCATTATTGTGCCGTAGCCCTTTGAGCATCCTCCTACCCCAGGAGAGCTGGGGAGGGACTCTGGATCAGGGAGGGGAGCCATGGGATGAGGGGGAACGGTTTTACACTGAAAGAGGGGAGATTGAGATTAGGAAGAACTTCTTTATTGTGAGGGTGGTGAAGCACTGGAATAAGCTCTCCAGAGAAGCTGTGGCTGCCGTATCCCTGGAGGTGCTCAAGGCCAGGATGGACGGGGCTTGGAGCAACCTGGGCTGGTGGGAGGTGTCCCTGCCCAGGGCAGGGGGGTGGAACTAGGTGATCTTCAAGGTCCCTTCCAACCCAAACCATTCTGTGATTCTGTGTCATGCCGGCTCCAAGTTGAGGGAAGGATTAGCTCTCCACATTGAGGGCCAAGGAAAACATCCCACCGCTCTTAATCACTGGGCCTTTCATTTCTAAACAGTAATATTTTTACAAGCAGCTTCATAGTCCTCCTTCGCCACTTCTGTCCTCTCCTGAACAAAAAAAAAGACTAATTCTTTTCAGAACACAATGGAAATTCAAAGCTCCACTTACATAAAAGCAGCCACAGTGTCTCCATTTCTAATGAGTCATTGTTCCCTCTGTAAGTCCCTTGCTTCTTACTACAATACTCGCTTCTCTTGGGTAATGAAAATTTAACTATCTGCTGTTCCCGGTTGCCTCTTCTCTTCTTGCAGCAAGTTGTCTGCAGGCAGGCTGGTTGTTACACAGGAGGCTGCAAGCTGAAATAATTCAGACAAAAAGGCGTGCAAACAGATTTCAGTCTTCAGAGAGCTTTGAAAGCCGGTCACCGATTTGGGCTTTGGCGATGGAAGGAGCTTCAAGGTCCTGCTGCGTCGCAGACGCCCTGCCTGACCTTGGCTACGTGGTCGTGTAGGTGCCTCCCTCCGTTTTCTGGGTTGTAAAATGGGATTTTTGGTCCTTCTCACCATGCGTGGGCGTTGGGACTTCTCTGAAAAGGAACGCTATGGCACCAGCGGCGTGATTTCCCTTGGAAGTCACAAACATAGCCTTTGTTTGAAAGAACAAGGCAACATTACAGAGAAACACTGAAAAACAGGAGCCACAGGTGCAAAATCCATTAAGGAAATATAAAGAGTTCTAAAGTGGTTCTCTCTTTTCTTCCTCTTCTTTTTTTTTTTTTTCTTACACTTTTATGACATGCTTGTGACTTCATAAGGATCCCACCTGTGATTTTTTGAAAGCGGGGTTAGCGTTACTGCCTGCTCGCTGTTCACGGTGGGTCCTTTATTCTCCCGTTTTGTTCCTGCCATTTAGGATTTCAATAGCTGCGCTGAGTGCCCCCCACTTTTGTTTTAGAGAGGCTTCCTCCAGGAAGACAGGAGATCGCGGGGCCAGAAAACGGGTCACGCAGTCGTCTGGCGGTGTAAATAGCTCCTCGGGGAGCGAAGCAAAGCCAGCAAGCAGGAGAAGATGAGGCTCTGAGATCAAGAGCCTCTTACGCCTTCTCTGACACCGAAGCCCCCATCTGCAATAGCAGGTTGACCCACAGCTGACAACCCGCATTCAGCAGAAGGGCAGCTTGAGAGCGCAGATAGGACTTTGCCATCGCGCTGGAACATGGCCAAGAGGCATGGTTAGCATCTCATTTACATATCTATTTGCTTTTTTTTTTAAAAAAAAAAAAAAAAAATCAACAATGAATTCAGAATCCTAATATTTGCTTCTGCTTGGTGCGTCTCTTCTCGGCTGGATGCATAGCAGAAGATGCTCGCGTGGATGCTCTTGGAGGGCAGAGTCGGTGCCGAGTGGTGGCTCCCAGCGATGCTTGCAGGAAGCCAAGCATCAGTGGGGTTTGTTCTTTCTTTGAAAGGATGCCAAGGCTTTACTCTTGAAAAGAGGAAATAAGGGCTGTGGAAGAGGGCTGTAGTTGGGTGAGGGACTTGTACACGTTGCTGTGTCTCCCCGGCGTTTGCAATTGCTGCCCCAGGGCAGAGGAGCACTTCCCAAAACCAGAGCCTGGGTTCCCTTCCTGCAGCAAGAAGGTGCTGTAGGAGGTGAGAGGGAGGTGGTACCTCATGTGGATGGTGTGGGTACCTACCCTGGGCTCTTGGTTGGGCTCACACAGTTTGTTCTCCATTCTCTGCAAGGATTTGGATTTGGGAAACCAGGTTATAGTTAAAACCAGATGGTTTTTGGCTAATGCTCTATTTGGTGGAAGGGGAGAGAATAGGAAACTTCTGGTTGACCGAGAGCATCTTGTGCGATCGTTGAAGTGCTTGCTTTGTTTTGTCCTCGGTGTCAAACCGCCCTGCTTTGAAGCCAAAGCACCGCTTTGTAACAATGTTGTAAACGTTCACGGGAAAAATACCCAATTGACGTGTTTCAGCCCATTTTCTTGTAGCTAAAACCGTTCAACCTGCATTTGTAAATCACTCCCGATCTCCCCATTTTCCGTTATTTCCTGTCAAATATCTTATCTCCCTTAAAACTTTTCTGCAAATTACTTGTTCTTTTGACACTAAGACATAAGACAGCTGAAAGCTGTAACGTGGACGGGCCTCTGATCTTCCAAACCCAGTTAAACCCAGTAATCAGACTTTAAGCTGATTTGAAAGCTAGTTGAGCTCTGCCTTCAGTACTTTTTTTTTTTTTTTTTTTTTGCTTCTTTATCTGTGATTTAGGGAGAGATGATCCTGCCGTGGAGCAGGGACTGGCCCAGGTAATGCTCTTAAGGTCCTTACCCCCATCTCTCCTCTCCTGTGACTTGAGTCGGAGCTGTTTGTAGCTGAGATGGAGCCTTGGACAAAAAAAAAAAAAAAAACAAACGGTTTCAAGTGACAATTTTTCACACTGAACAAACAGAGGGAAGGAAAAGACAGGAGACATATGCCGTCTTTCCGCTCTGATTTTCCACGGCCATCAGCTGCTCTCTAAAACAAATCAAGGAAAAAAAAAAAAACAAAAAACAAAAAAAAAAAACCCAAAACAACAAACCCAACCCTAAAAAGGGCTTCATTTCCAACACAATTACCAAATGAAGCCTCTGCTTAATGGACATTTTCAGAGGGCACGGACACCACTTTGTGCTTCTGCTTTCTCATTACGACTCTTGCAGCTCCCAGCTGACAACCTGATAATTCTCGCCGATAAAACAATCTTTTTGGGTTATTGCTGCGTTCCAGCGCTGTCCCCGCTTGCCCGGCTTGCCTTGAGAATTGTCAAGATTACGGAGTGAGCCATGAAAACATAGTTAGCGGGTGGAAAATATATATTAAAAAAAAAAAAAAAACCCAAAACCAACAAAGCAAAATGCTCACTCTCTTCCTTATTCCTTACCCAATTTTTTTTCATCCCCACTTTTCCCTAGTACCTTAGCAGCGCTTGTCCTTTATGAGTCCAAATACAATAGAAAGCTGATTAATATTCCCTTTGAAACCAAATTTCAAAATCTTCCTTCAGCGTAGCAAGGGTTTCTGCTGGTGTCGGAGCCCCACCGTGACTTCCAGCAGGTCCCTCCCAGCACAAAGAGCTGGAATCTCCTCCGGCGTGAACCTGTCCTGCTGTGCGCACAGCACCGCACCGAGAGCCACCGCCGTGGCCTTCTGGAGCACCTACGATGAAAATCTGATTTCCTCGCAAATATATGGGTGCTGGGAGAGCCAGGACCTTTGAAATACCCGGGAATAGGGTGCTCGAGCTGCGCCTGCATGCTGCGGGGAGATTTGCAAGAATTTCAGGAAGGCTTTTGAACCTGACTTAGGTAAACCAGTAGAAATCTAGAAAGGATGGCTCTGCTCTTCCCCCCCGCATCTTTAGCTCGCTAAGAGCGAGTTTAAGTTAAGTCGCGCTAAATTAAATTGAAATATAAGCATTCACATGGGGGCTCGCGTTGGTTTTAACTGCACGAGTTAGAAAATGATTGAGCTTTGTAGCTCTGCCCTGTAGGCAAGGGCCAACAGCTCATTTGGAAACAAGTTTAGTTGCGAGAACTTGTGTCACATTTAACCTTGGTTTAGGATTAATCATCAGTCAATGATTAAATTGAGTTAATGTAAATTAGGATTGAATTGATTTAGGGTGGTTCACGTGGAGACTGTCCTGGTTTAACAAATTGATTTTAAAGAGAAACTTTTTTTTGCAGCCCGGTACGCTTCTGTGTATTGAAGTGCCATTCGGCTGAGGGGTGTGGGCTTTCTGCTCCGTGCCCGTTGCGGGGCGATAATTCGCACACAGCAGGGCTCCTGAGCTTTCAAACCCCGTGGGTAATACAGCGAGTCGCAATCCAGTCGTTCGGCCTTTCTCCCAACTTCTGTCTTTTTCAGCTCTCTCCTACACCCAGCGTAAGAGCAAGACATTGGAGAGCTGGAGAGTTGGGCAGAGAGAAACCTTATGAAATTCAACAAGGGCGAGTGTAGGGTACTGTACCTGGGGAGGAATAACCCCGTGCATCGGTACAGGTCGAGGGCTGACCTCCTGGAGAGCAGCTCTGTGGAAAGGGACCTGGGAGTCCTGGTGGCCAACGGGATGCCCACGAGCCAGCAATGCGCTCTAATGGCCAAGAAGGCCAATGGCATCCTGGGGGGCATCAAGAAGAGTGTGGCCAGCAGGTCGAGGGAGGTCATCCTCCCCCTCTGCTCTGCCCTGGGGAGGCCACATCTGGAGTGCTGTGTCCAGTTCTGGGCTCCCCAGGTCAAGAAAGACGGGGAACTGCTGGAGAGGGTCCAGCAAAGGGCTACAAAGATGATGAGGGGATTAGAACATCTCTCCTATGAGGACAGGCTGAGTTGTTACTTGCAGCATTCAGGGTGGGGGAGGCTGAGGAGAGAGGTGATAAACCACCACACTTGCTCCACCTGTGTCAACCATGGTGGTGGGTGTCGTGCTCAAGAGCTTGGCTCTTTAGGGTTGGATGGTTTGCGAGTTTGATGGTGAAACTTTGGCGCAAGGCAGCGCTTCCTTTCATCTCCAGATGCATGTGAAGCTCCCAGCAAAGACAAGTAGGTTGGGGAGACAAGTAGGGCTCTGGGAGAACAGCAGCAGTCGGTTCTCCTGTGTGTTTTGTGGCAGGTTCTCGACTGTGTGTCCTGATTTAAGACAGCACATGAGGTGGGAGTGAGACTCGGAAGCAGAGGACCAACATCCTCTTGTATTAGGTGCAATATAAAATATTACTGCTTCCTGAAAGCCGGCTGTTTTTTCTATATGTCAATCCCGATCGCTACGACGCCAGCACCACAATCTGGGATAAAATAAATAAAGGAAATCCCTGCCACCTCTTTGCTCTATCATTTTTTTTTTTCCCCCAGGGAGAAAAAAAAATGTTGCTAATTTTTGTCTGAGAGGGGGCAATAAGTAATCACGTAATTGAGAGCTGCAGAAATCAACCGCAGGTTTGTGCTGTGGCAGGAGCATCCCTGGCTGTTGCGTCCCGAGGCGCTCCATCGCGTGGAAAACAGCCTGAGAACTGACAGCCTCCTCTTTTTGGTTCCCCTCTCCAGGTCAAGCATCCTCCTTCACGCAGCAGCCCCAGGACCAGGTGGTGATCGCCGGGCAGCCCGTGACGCTGCTGTGCGCCATCCCCGAGTACAATGGCATTGTGCTGTGGATTAAAGACGGGCTCGCCCTTGGAGTCGGCCGGGATCTCTCCAGTAAGTTGTGATACTCCCGTACCTAAACAGGGAAAACTGGAGCTCTCCCTGCCCGGTCGTGCAGGTGCAGCCACAATATTTTGAGGATAACAAAGTGTTTTCATTTCAACCGAAAAACCTTCCAGCCTGCCAAAACATAAGCATTGAAACTTGGAATAAACCGAATTTTTTTTTTCACTCTGACTTGAAAGAAAACACTCGCTTTCCCACAGGTGTGACCTGACCCTTTGGAAAGCCTTGGCTTTGGTTTGGGTTGACTTTTGCAAACAAACGTCATGTTTCCAAAATGCAGCCGAAATGTTTTGTAAATGTTGAAGGTGCCTGTTTTGACGTTCTTAGGAAAAAAAAAAAAGGAAAGTCTCTGTATGCTTCAGAAAAATGTGTTTATTGCAATCCAGCGGAGTCCACAAGCACTTGTGGCTTCCCTAAACTGTACTTTTGGCAAATTGTAGTTTGGTAATAAAATTCCCCAGACTTCTCCTTATTTAATCCCACGCGTGCATTGTGATTGAGGGTTTATTGCAACTGCTGAAGACTCTGGAACAAATAACGGAGAAGTTATGCAATTTATTCTATATAGTTTACTGGAAAACACTAATTTTTTAGTGAAATCTTTCGCATGACTAAGGGAGAGTGTTTGCCTGAAAGCCAGAAACTTGGGAGGGCACCGAGCCCTGCCGGGAGCTGCGGTCTTGTCCCCCCCGCGCGCAGCAGAGGTTGTACACGCGTGACGTTGCCGCTGCTCAACTTCTACAGAGCACAGGAGACCTGAAAGGGGTTTTCTCCGAGTCAGGCGGCAGCGTTCCGAAACCATTCATGTTTCTTGCTCTCTAGGGACCCTGCTCTTCTCTCGAGAGCGATGCTTGCTTTTTTTCTTTCCCTCTGTTTTTTTAATACATATAACTACTCATTTCTCAGACTTGGCTGAGTGAGCAGTCCCCTCTTCAATTGTTTTTCAAAGCTCTGTGCCACAACTTTTACATATATTAGAGAGCTGAGCTTTCCATACGAGACCTTGCAACACGAACGGGTAACAACAGCTCCGCTGAAGTATGTAGCTGATGTGAATGACTTCCACAATTAACGGAGCTGGGGCTGCTTTAAGCAAGAGGAACTGCCAGCTCGCGTGATACCAGCTCAGCCAGTCATCTAATTAGCTAAATACAAACAAACCCATCATTTGTATTTCTCGCGGTTCAGGAGAGCAAATCCTGCTGTTGATAGCTTGCGAAACAACAAAAACACAAGAGTGTGCCAGGCTGCCTGCATTACACAGTGCATTAATCACCAGCGCAGGGAAGGATGGGGTGATGGCAGCCTTCCTTCCGTGCTGTTTCGGATGTCTCCGAAGGCAGGGCAGGCTGCTCAGGGCCGTCGGTACCCCCGCAGACCCCTCCCCGAACCTTTACACAGACCTAATAGTGGAAGTAGTCCGGGGTTTCACCCCAAACACGAGCACAGCTGGCTTAGGGAGTTAAGGAAATCCCAGGACAGGTCTCAGAGGAGCCGGAGGCAGCGGGTTTCCTGGTGGAAGGGCTCATCCTTTTTCCTAGGGATTTCAGTTAATGCTCCTTCATCAGCACTTCTGTTTTGAATTCTTAGGGCGAAACCTGCAGTCTCTTTCCTCTCTCTCTCTCTCTCTCTCTCTCTCAATCTGGCCTGGCTGCCAAGGAGGGGAAGAAGCCACTCGGCTCCTGGGCATTTGCTGTAGGGCGGCTGGGGCTCTGGACCCGTGCTGGGTACTCTTCAACCTTGGTGCTCATCGCTCCAGCCGCCTCCTGACTTGTGCTTTGCATTCCGCAGGTTATCCGCGCTATCTGGTCGTAGGAGACCATCTGTCCGGAGAGCATCACTTGAAAATCCTAAGAGCTGATCTCCAAGATGACGCTGTCTACGAATGTCAGGCCATTCAAGCGGCCATCCGATCCAGACCTGCCCGGCTGACCGTTCTCGGTAAGTCCCGTCTCCCCATCATATTGGTGGTTATTTGCTTTTTTGTTTTGTCTTTGCGGTTGCAGTGAGTGGCTTTTTGACAAAACGTTTTGTTGCTAAATCAAGAGGACTGGAAATAAAACCATCGTGAGAGCGATGGGGGTGTATCTTGATCCCAAATACAGGAGGAAAGGAAGCTGGTTAGGAAGTAGAGAATTTCTGGGATGAATAATGCGGTCACAAAATGTTTGGTACTTCAGCTCTACAAATGCATGTGCCAATTCAAGAGTGCGTGGGCATAAATTTAAGGATATGAAGAGTGACAGTGCCATCAGTGCGATATGCGTTACCTTTGCTGCAGTGCTGTTCTGTGGCTGGACCAGGAGGACCATACGCTTGGGAAAAGACCTTTCTTCATCCCTATCTTCATCCCTATCTTCATCATATCTTTTACCATTGTACGTTTCTTGGTAATTGATGTTTCCCGCAAGCAACACAGGAGGACGTTTTGCAACACAGGAGGACGTTGCGTGGGACTGCAAAGAGGAGACTGCTCCCAGCATCTTATAAAGACCATTTTTTGGGGTGGGAGATGGGAGAGCAGCGCTGGTAAAGGGCTTTGTTGGCAGGCTGGCAAGGTGGTTGTGGGTGCTTGACAGGAGAGCTGGGAAAAGGCAGGTTGGATCAGGGAGACTTCCCAGTATGGATGTGGCTTCAGAGAAGTTAATGAAAATGGTACTTCTTGAAAGGCTTGGGCAAAACGCAGTCTGTATTGCTCCCGGGTATGTCCTGATTACTCAAACCCCAAAGTGAAACTATTTACGTATTGAAGTTTGTTTAAATTGAAGTTTGGATTTGGGTTTTTTCCCTATTAAATTTCCAGGGGAAAAAAAAATCTTAAAAAAAGACGCAAACCGAGAGTTTAGTGCTTTTAGTCAGATCAATGCTAATTAGTCTTAAGCAGCCAAGAAAGTGAATTAAGGAACTCGTTCTGGTTGAAGCTGCGCCTCGCCGAGTCTGCGCACCACCGCAAGAACGAGTTCTAACTTCTGGTTTGTAATTTCCCCTGCATTTGTTTTTCTCTCTCCGCAACCCTACAGAGTACCCTACCCCCAAACTTTCACAACTGCCATCTCTTCCTTCCCTGACCCCGAAGATAATGATGATTTTCTTTTGATCCATCCTTCTGCTCAATCAACCCTTTGCAGCAGCTCCTAGCTCTGACATGTGCCCATACATGAAAGAAGCCTGCAAATGAATCGGAAAGCAGAACGCGGCTGTCAGGGGGGACTTTCTCGCTTACCGACAACCTCTGCGAGCTGGGTCGCCTTCCCCTCCTTCGCCTGGGCTCCCTCCTTCTGTTGTGAAGACAGAATACGTTGCTGGAGCCAGACAAAAGAAATAATGTTATTTAATTAGAGCTAAAGATTTCAAAACTAATTTAGTCCCAGGGCGCACGGGTGTACGTCAGAGCTGCTGCAAAGCGTTGATTGAGCAGAGAGATGTTTTTATGGATCAAAAGGAAATCGTTATTATCTTTGGGGTTATGGAATGTGTTGAATAGATGGTAGTTAATGTTTATGTGAATATACATGGTAGTTGCTAATTGGTACATTTACCTAAGATGTTCAGCAACTTATATTTGCAGAGTGTTTTCCTTTTAAGAAAATTAAAGTTATAGCGCATTCATCTTAAGGCCGATCGATCAGAAAATGGGGCTTTGCAACGCGTCGGTAGCGCATCTTTCACTTTAGATGTATTTATGCAGATGTTCTGGGGCGATTTAAGGCTGGTTGGGGAGGCATGAGTGATAATGCGCACCCTCGGAAAGGGAGTGGAAGGTCGTTAGCGGTCAGCAGCTCGCACTTCGATACCTTTGCAGGGTGGTGTGTCCTGCCGCACCGGCGGCGAAGGCGGCCGTTGCCGTGGGTGGTCGGCGGTCTGCGTTTTCGCCAGTCCAATGGAAGGGAATAAAAACGGCACATTAAGAGTAGTCGTCTCCAACACCCTGTGCGTTAAGAGCTAGCGCTGGCTCCTGACAGCCGGTTACAGCGTGCAGTGCGTCAAGCTAAACTTATCTTAGGGAGGCAAAGCGCCTGTTTGAACGGCAAAATGGAGAGATATTTTGGGTGGTTACAGATGTGTAATGCCACCAGCTGTGCAGCCGTTTCTCCTCTTCGGATCCGGCGCGTGCCAGTTCCCCTGGTGTTCTGTGTGTGCGGTGTGTGGTGCTGGAGCACGTCCAGAGAAGGGCAACGGAGCTGGTGAGGGGTCTGGAGCACAAATCTGATAAGGAGCGGCTGAAGGAACTGGGGGTGTTCAGCCTGGAGAAGAGGAGGCTGAGGGGAGACCTTCCCGCTCTCTACAACCGCCTGAAAGGAGGGGGTAGCGATGGGGGGCGGTCCAAGCGATAGGACAAGAGGAAATGGCCTCAAGTTGCCCCAGGGGTGGTTTGAATTGAATATTAGGAAAAATTTCTTCACGGGAAGGTTTGTCAAGCCTTGGAACAGGCTGCCCAGGGAGGAGGTGGAGTCGCCATCCCTGGAGGGATTTAAAAGACGGGTAGCCGTGGTGCTGAGGGACATGGGTTAGTGGTAACTTGGCAGCGTTGGGTTAACGGTTGGGCTCAGTGATCTTAAAGGTCTCTTCCAACCAAAGTGATTCTGTGATTCTGTGACGGCGAGCCTGCTTTAGTCGTGAGCTAAGCAGCCATCTCTGGAGGGATGTGGATCTCCCAAATTTCATCTCGCTGGGTTAGAAGGGATGTGATAGGCTGCCTCATTTAAAGAAGATGCTTGTGGGACGTTCCTTCATTCCAGCCTGGCCAGCTTCACCTGAGGCTGCAGGCATCAGCGAGGCAGGGCCATCCCCAAATAAACCTTGCAGCTCTCGAGGAAACAATTTGTCGCAGCCAGAGCAGAGCTGGGAGGCTCTCGTGGTTGGGAGCCCAAAGTGGAACCCCATCCCGCTCTATCACCTCCCGGCCTTCCTTCTGAAAAATACCTTACCTTTTGGGGTTTTTTTTTTGCATGGGTTGGTGCTGCCTTGTCCATTCTTGCCAGCTTTTCCGCTCTCTTGGTATCAAGAAATCCCCTAATGCCTCCCAATTCAGTTTTCCAACTGCTGTCATTCATGTCTGACAGCAGCTTCATGGGGCTGAAGCCTCCTACTTCCCTGCTCAGACGCAGAGCTACACCATATTTTAATTAAATATTTAAGGTTTTGTCACATTGTTTTCAAATCTACATGGTTAAATGCAGTGGAACAGATCATTCCACAGCCTCGGAAGTCCAAACAGATGAGTCTATTAGTGTCATCAGCATCGGGGAAAGTCTTTTATTTGTAGAGTCTCAGGGCCGAATGTTGCTCAGGAACCCAGCTAACCCATCCCAAACCTGAAGGAATCACCCTTCTCCAGGTTTCCTTCACCTTCCCTCCTACCGTTGCTCAAATTGTCCAGGGAAGGAGCCGCTGCTGGCTCTCCTGGGGCTGTCTACCCTGGCAGGGAAGACAGCAGCTCATAAAAGCTGATGAGATGGGATTTGGGAGACAGGGAGGCATCCACGCTTTTCGCAAGCAAAGGATGTCAGGGCAGCAGTTTGGCAGGCTTTGGGAAGCCACTGGAGGGCTATTTGCTACCTGGTACATCTTTAATGGCAAGGCTTCTTAATTTATGATCTATTTAACTAAGCCGGGGTATTAATTAAATAAAGTAAGAGCCTGATTAGGACTTGGAGAAATTTAAAAATAAAATCAGACAGCAACGGAGCGAAATTACAAAGCAAACACTTTGGCTGTAACCACTGGAGAGTTTCCTCCGGTCTTCCATCAAAGCTCGGAGCAGGGAGGGCAAATACAAGAGATTATATAGCCAACAGATGTGTGTTGTTGAAATATGCATCTGCCAGCCGTGTAGTTTGAGGAGCCAGAGGGCTAGCTCGTGGATCCTTCTGCACTCGGGGGACCGTGAATGAATTGGAGGCCCCGCCAGCCGAGCTGGGATTTGCAGACGCGTTAATTAGCGTTGAGTTCCCAGATCTCGGAGGCAGCCAAGCGAGGAGAAACTTTGAAGAGAGCTTTGGCTTCCCCGGGAGGGAGGAGAGGGGAGGGGAAGAGGGGAGCCCCGGCTCGTGGTGCGGCTCTGGCAGCGGTGTTGCGAAACATCAGCCCACGATGGTCAGGGGTAGGCAGGACCCGCGGCGCCAGGAGAGTGGTCAAGCGAAGCATGGCGAGGTGGTGCGGAAGCTGGAAGGTAGCGTGGTTGCTCTCCTACACTGGCGTCTTGGTAGGAGCATCCCAAGCCTGTCCTGGGCCGTGGTCCTCCCCAGCACGAGACGTGATGCCTCCAGCCCTGCCTTGTACCAAGGGCTGTCCCGGCAAGCTGCAGCTCGGCACAGGGTTGGTCCCAGAAAGATGCTGGTGGGAATTTGGTGACGATCAGGACAAGGGGACCAGGGGAGTGTGAGGAGGGAGGCAGAGGAGCTACTTCCAGAGAGTTAAGGTGAATAATTGATAGGCAATTAACTTGTACATTCACCTTTTATAGTCTAATTCCCTGTCTCCTCCCCCTCCACGGCCTCTTCTAATATTAACTCTGCCTTCATGTGTGTCCCATTAGAAATAAAGCTTTCTTAAATCAACATGAATTATTTAACGCTACAGATTAAGTTAATTTGAAGTGAGAGCTCCTGTCTTTTAAGATGGCCCAAGCCAGGGCCAGGAGAAGAGAAGGGTCACCTAGGTGTCAAGTGCGTTCACATACAATCACAGCCTTTCTCCTCTCTTTTATTTTATTTTTTATTTTATTCCAATCCTCTATCTGGCTGAGTCTGTCCAGTCCTTCCCTGCACAGTAGAAAGAGCTATTTCCATTACCAAAATGATCGCTATCAGCTTGAGACATCTGCGTTTCCCGGCTTTCTTGCTCCTTAGCGGAGTTTGATCAGGAAATAAAGAGGCTCTGGCCTGAGAAAGGCCATTTTTTGATATTTGTTTGTAATGCTGAGCTGCAGTGAGAAAGCGTGGACCAGGCGATGTTTCAAATCCAGAAACAGTTCAGCCTGGAACCACCTTGAGTATTTTTCCATACTTTTTAACAGAATTCAATTTTCCGAATGCAAAATTCAACCTAAACCAGCGTGTAGAGTCAGGATGTCAATTCAGGGCGAAAAAAGAAGTGATGAAAATGTGATCATTTTCTTCCAGTCTCTTCTCCCTGAAAAAGTTTGGGTCTTCACAAAGCTGCATTTTTCTGCTGGGAATTTTTTCAGTGGCAAAATAGCAACCGGGTCTACTGAGAATGAAACAGAAACATCAAACAATCGAGCACAAATCCCAAATAACCTAAATATTTGATGTCATGTCTGAGCAGCTTAAGTTTACAGTGCTCTGAGCCGTCGTCTTTTGATTGCGAAGGGTGAACGGGTTTCCTTGCTGGTGTCCCTGCGTGGCTCCTGGGGTGGGAAGGTATCTCCATGGGCTTCACCGTACGCAACCAGTCCATCCCAGGGGCCTGGCGCTGTACAAATTCAGGGGGAAAGGCAACCTCTGCCTTGTGCTGGAAAAACAAATCCAAGAGAAGTACCGTATATTAAAAACTGGGCTCTAGAGATGGGTCTGCCCAAGCTGGGTTTCACCTTGGCGTTGGGAAGTGCTCTTCTTTCCCCGTTCCAGAGGGGTTTGTGCCCCACCTGTCTGGAGGAGGAGGAAGGCAAGGCAGCATCCGCGTGAGCTCTGCTCTCCTTCCTTTGAAGGAGACAACAAAATTGATTCACTTCCATCCCGATTAAGCACATCTTAGCTGGCTGCGCGGTGCTAGGGTGAAATGCTGTAAGGGACGTGTCCACCCGGCCTCAGGCTCTGCCGACCTCGTTGCTGTAGAGTAACGACTTTCCGATTGCACAAATACGGGGAGAAGAAAGCTGAGAAAGGGGGTTGTCTCGCATTAAATACATACCCGCCGTTCTGCTGCTTTTGCCGTGCTGTTGTAGAGCTGCTAAGACAGGGAGAAGCCCCGTCAAAATGTGAGAAGCCCCTTCCCTAAGGATCCCAGAGGGAGTTTCCCAGTAGTCACTGGGGAACCTGGAGCTTTTGCAGTGACAGCCCAGTTCGCACCCTGATGGGCGTCAAGCCTGTCCCAGTCCAACAGGCACAGTTTATATGCCACTGCGTGACCAGGAAATTTAAAAAAAAATATATCTATTCATCAAATGTATTAAAAATGCTAAGCATATTCCTTCCCAGCAGGACAGGGCTGTATCTGAGCGGCGGCTGGTGTTTAATCGCGCGGAGGGAAGTTCGTCTGGGCCGGGCCAGCACTAAGCGGATGCTGCCTCTGCTGCCTCAAACCCTGGTCCAGTGTTAGCGGCTCGCACCGTTTTATGAGCAGCCTTGCAAAATTCATGTTTTCTTAAAGCCAAGGGCCCCGGGGTTAGGTGATGCCGTGAAAGTCGTCTTGTTCTGTACGTAAATTACCGGCTAGCCTTCGGCGCCGCAAAGCCAGGCTTGAATACTGCGGGAAGATTTGTGTGCCTGGAAGCCCATCTGTTTCCTTTGAACTGTATCACTTGGGCTACCAGCAGATACCACCTCTCCCATCAAACTTCACCGTGCTTACCTCCTCGGAGCCGCAACGGCGTTCCTACCTGAATGCTGAAGACAGAAGGACCGCAGAGTAAATAGGAAGAGACGCGGTTAGAAATGATTAATGTTCGGGTTCTTGCGCCAATCTGTGATTTCTTGTCTTGATGCAGCGAGGGCCTGACCCGGGTTTTTATCGAACACGAAGCATTTGGCTTCTCTACGCAGAGTCTGCCGGTCTGTACCGAACTGATGGATGCAAAGCACATCGAGCTGATAAAAAGTCTTCCTGATTCTCTGTCGTCCCTTCGGATGCAGTGGTGGCTGTGTCCCTCTACCCTCTTCCCGGCCCCTCTTCCTGGCTCTGCCCACCTCCCTGCCCCTCGCAGAGGTGCCGCGAGTGCTACGACAGCCGCAAAGTTGCCATGAAATGATGCGGGGGGGGGGGGGGGGGGGGGGGGTGTTTGCTGTGTGTCAGAATCCCTCCGTCCTTCTGTGCTCATCACTCGTACCGCTGCGGCTGCGCCGCCTCCTGCTCTGGGCACAAACCTCTCTGCGTCTCAGCCCCAAATCCTCCCCAGTTTGCGTACGCCATCCGGGAGCCAGCGCTCCCTCTGCATCCCGCGAGCCTTTCCCCTTTGCGTCCTACGCGTGGCTCCTGCTCCGTGCAGTGCCTGTGGACGGGGGAGATTCTTCTGCTTTATGCCCGTTGCGGGTCGCTGACACCTTGCGTTCTGCGTCGCACGAGCAAACCCCACGCGCGTGCAAATCTCCCTTTGCTTTGCACGCCCATGCGCATTTCTCCCTCTTGCCAATCAAGACAGAGCTCCCTGTCTGTATCCGACCCGCTCTCCTCCGTGTCTGCATTATACGTACACGCAGCGGCTCCTTTTTGTGCCTCTCACGCCTGTACACTCGGACGCGCTGTAGACTGCAGCGCGCCGCGTTCGGGGGATCCGTCACCGCTGGGAACTCGGTGGGTTGTTAGTGACCTGACAAAAGTATTGACTCCCGCTCCCCTCGTCAACTGGCGGAGAAGAATGAGGCCCTCGAAGCGTGACATCACCTGAGCGACAGCCTCTGCTTTCTTATCGATCCCCCCCCGCCCTAATGAAAAATGAAGGCAGGGCTCGGCAGGGCCAGCCGCGAAAGCCGAGAAAACGCTTCGGGAGAGAATGTTGAGGCGTTCCTGCTGGAGGACGCCTGCCCAGATCAGCTCTCTTGCTTCTGGCCAGCCTGGAGGGATGTGTTTGCCTGCATCTGAGAGCATGGCCAGCCCTATCCGGGGTTGCTTTTCCCATATCTTGCGTTTCCCCCCCCCCGCTTCCTTTAAGCGTCGTCCAGCCTTGTACCCGCCGGGCCTGTTCCTGACCTGCTCTGCCAGCCCCGATGGGGTTCAGGCTCCCAGCTGGAACCAGCAGCCCTCCCCAGTTCATGGTGGAGAAGGGGTTGGTTCACCAACCTGTGATGCATCTCTCTACTTGTTACAAATCCGTCTCAACGCTAGCTGTTCCGGGTTTTTCCGAGCGGCGTTTGCTTTCGAAGCGCCTGGTAGCACGTCTGATGGAAGTCGGCAGCACGTCTGATGGATGTCGGCTTCCCATCCGATGGGAGGATGGGGATGGCTTTGGGGCTGTGGCATTCCTTTTAGCTCAGCTTGGCCTTCAAAACTTGCATAGCTGCGTCTTAATGATTGACCTGTGGGTGTCCTTTGCAATTAATGGGCAAACCACCTCCCCTGTCCCACGGTCTTCATCTCATGCTAAGGCAGAGGTTGGACAAATGGCCCTCTAGAAGGGGCTATCACTCTTTTTTTGACGTTAAAAGGCACCTGGTGTGCTCAAATTAAGAGTTGACCGTGCAGATATCTCAAGTTTGTTTGGGGTGACGGCAATCACCCTGCTGCTTCCCCAGAGCCTTGCCTTGGGCTGGTGCTTCCTTGCCAGGGCGTGCAAAGAGGTTTGGCTGCGGGTTCCGCGCGGTCCCTGCCGAGGCTGGCGTTAGAAGCCGCTGTGAGACGAGCGGTTTTGTAATCCGTTTGTAGGTGGCTCGGTTTTGCAGTACTGGGCGATGGCGTGGGTGCTGAGCTCCAGCAGGGTGTAGGAGGCACTACCCCAGACGCCGCAGAAAATGCGCAGATCCCTAAAGGGATCACTTCAGGTGATAAATCACAAACGAGGGACCACTTTAGGTGGCAAAGAGAGGCGGGTGAGCATGAACGTGGTATTGCATCACCCATCCAGGAACCCTCTCTCCCCCCTCCTGGGAATTAGGCTGAGGTTTCCCCCCCCCCCTGGGGGGGACAGGTATGAAGCCGTGCTATTGGATTCTTCTAACGTGCTCAACTCTGACCTCCACGGAGAGAGACAAGGGATTCACAGCAAGTTATGGGTTTAACACCTATGATGAATCTCCATTACAGCATGAAATGAGAAAGGAAAATGTAGCTAAATGGAAGATCTCCCCTGGGCAGCAGGAGGCTGCAACTTATGAGAGGCTGGGGAAAATAGAGAAGAAAAAAAAAAAAAAAAGAAAAAAAGAAAAAAAATCAGGATCTAGGAAAAAACCTTATTCCTTTAACTAAATATTGCAAAACCTTTGCAAGCCACTGCTTGCAGGTTTTGCAGGTTAGTAGGGACATAGATTAAAGGCCAGGGCTCTGACCCATGACACATCAGAGGTTTCCAACTCTTCCCCTTCTGCTTGTCACGACAAGGGGAAATGAAATATTGCTGATTGCTGGCCGCTCAGGTACTCGGGACAGCCGGTCCCCAGCCCCTGGGACCAGGACCTGCCCTTCATCGCAGCGCCGAGTGTAGCCTGGCCCTGCATCAGTCATTCCCTTTGGGAAACGCCAGTGGAGCATCCTTCCCTGGTAAGTGCCCTGATGCCTTTCAGCTTAGACTCAGCTCCTGACTCCCAAACACACGTCTCCTGGGGTCCCACCACCATAGCACCCACCCCATGCTGCCCACCACTTCAGTGCTGCTTCCATAGGCTTAACCCCTCTCCCGAGGCATCAGCGCGGCCAGCTTTCGGGCAGCGGCCCAAGAAGCAACTGATATTTCCAAGGCTCCTTTTGAGCTGGGGGTGGGAAGCAGAAACTGGAGTGGAAGGATCTCGCTGGGCGTAATGCAGCTGGAGATGAATTCCCACCAGGAGGAGCTGTCAGTAGGTAGCAGCCGGGTGGCTTTGCTGGAGATGCAGGAAGGAAGAGGAGCTTTAGTAACAAAATATGGGCTTAGCGCTGGTGGGATAACCAGGGAAGGGGCAGCCAGCGTGCTCCCTGCTTGGTTTGTCCTCCTGGCTGTGGGGGCAGAGAGGGAATCTGGTGATTTATGGTTTGGATGGAAACACACGAGTCGCAGGTTCATTTCTGCGCTGCCAAAGCCTCTGTGCACAACCTTGAGCGAGTCCTCCAGGCTCAGATCCCTCCCCTACAGAAAAGAAAAACCGGGGTGAAGCAGAAACAGGAAACTTTGGGTTATAAACATGATCTGCCACGTGCCCTGCGTTCGTTGCGATTACGGCTGCGATGTGGATGACATCCAAGAGGTTTTGTGCAGTCAGTTCTTTGTGGGGTCGGGCAGCGGCCGAGCAGAAATGCTGCGGAGTTGTACTTTTGGAGACAAGTGTCTATATTCTCCTTTGAGTCATAAATCATGTAGGAACTGAACTCTCCTCCCTGTGACCCAGCAGCACACGAGGGATCCTCTTACTGTCCTTAACCCACGGTGATGCAGTGGGGATGTACTCCTGGGTTCGGATAATCCGGCAAGCATCCGCGTACCCGAGGTGGCTGTTCCTTATTCAGGTTGTTGCTAGGGAAGTCTGCAGAGATTTCTCGTAGTGGGTGAGAAGTGACTTTCAAATTAGAGGCAGCATGAAAAATTGCAAGGGGAAAATAAAGTCTTTCGTGATATCACATTTAATTGCTAACAAAGACAAAAATCACGCCTCTCGCGTTTGGTTCACCAGCCAAAGCCCAGATACCAGCTGCCCCATTATGTGTTTGATTCCAACTGGTAGGTTTAAAAGATGCAGAAGGTATTTAATGATAACGATAATGATTTACATTTATATAGTGCCTTGTATCCACTGGGATCACAAAGTGCTTTATATATCTATGGATAAAAATATACTGGATAACAAGCGCTCCATCCATCACCAAATCACAGCCACTTCCCCGGCGAGGCAGCAAGCTGTTCGGGAAAGAGTTGCTGCATTTCCAGAGCCGCTCTCCCTGCTCGCTGCTGTGGCACTTGGGGTGCTGTACGGTAATTTTGTAATAAAACCAGGTGATAAAAACACTTTAAAAACAACAATGTCATAAAAAGGAGAACCCTCACTGTCATAAAACTGCATGCGGCAGAACAGGAGGGGAAACTTGAAAGGGAGAAGGTTATAAATAGGGACTGTCGCCGTCGCAGAAATCAGCTCTGGAGGAGAGATGTCTTACAGCTGCTCTGTGTCAGAAGGTGAGGAGCATGGCCAGCAGCAGCATCTCCAGAGGGCAGGGACCATCAGAGCTCTAGCGGGTAGAGAAGGACCTCCCGAGCTTTGTTTGGAGGTGGCAACGCGGGGGAAAATCCCAAAACCTGAGGCTTGAAAGATGCTTCTGCCTCCATGCCCCGCTTTGGTCCGCCGTGGAGCAGGTCTCCCATGAGTTGGGTGCAATCCAGCCACCTTCCTCCTCCAGCTCCTTGAGCAAGCAAGCTCTGCCGGCGGCACCGTGCTGAATGCTGGTGTCTCTTCTAGGAGGCATGGAGCCTGGCTAGCTCAACATCCGCCCCCCGAAAGGAGCCCTTCGGTGGCAGCATCTCGCTCAGCTGGGTCTGGGATGCAGGGGAGGGGAGGAAGGAAGGGAGAGAGAAATTGAGGCTCTTAGAGATATTCATTCAAAATTCATAGGCGCAAAATTGCAGTCTGCATGGATTTGTTTCCTTTTGGAAATTACAGGAAACTACAGGCACCAACAACTGTTATTCAAATAGCCACTTTAGATGATTAGGATGGCAGGAGGCTGTACTTACACATGCAGACCCAATATAATCAGACGCGAGGCAGGGTGGGAAGGCAAGGCCAGGCAATGGGAAGCTGAAGGAGCTCATAAGCCTAAGGAGGCAGCGGGGTGGCTCTGCGGGAAGAGGGACGGGGCCGAATCCAGCCCCGCTGGTGTGGTCTGAAGCGGGAGCATCCTATTAGCTTCCCCTGGGCTGGAGAAGCCGGCAGGTTTGGGATGATAAGGGAGAGCGCAGAGCTGGGCGGCGATTCCTGGAGGAGGTTTTTCTGGCAGGTTGCAGGCAGGTTGTCCTCAGGTACGAGCATCCCTTCCCTCCTCTCGCCTGCGTGTTCATCACGGCCCAAAAAGTCCCCGTCTCTCTCTGCCTTCTTGCCCAAGCGTGCATGATCGCTCCCCAGCCCGTTATAAATCAAGAAAGAGGGAAAGTTTTTACCCGCCCTGAATTTATTTAGGAAAAAAAAAAAAATAATAAATAAGGAAAAAAAAAAAAAAGCCCCACGCACGCGCAAAACCCTGAGCAAATATTGTTTTGAGGATTGGCCTGAGGGTCAGCAACGAAATGCAGGCAAAACATCTGAGCCACTGAAGGGTGGAAATTGTATAATAAAAATAGATCCTGCAGCACAAGAAGCGACTCCCAGCTTTTTATCCGGAGAGCTGTTTCTTCTCATTTTCAAATGTTTCTCTGGGGTACCAGTGGTGTCACGCGGTGCAGGGCGGCCAAGAGAATCTCGTCCTCTCCCTCGCCGCTCGCGGCAGCGTCTCCCGCTCAACCAAACCCTCTCTCCGTGCCGCTGAGCATCCTTCCTGCGGATGGACAGCTTCCAGCAACCTGCCGCGGCTTCGCGAGTCGCTCAAGGTGTTTGTAAATGTTTGCACACAGGCGAGCGTCCCATCTGCGGGCGTGTTGGGCACGCGTTGGCAGCCGCGAACACGTGGCTTGGCAAGGTTTTTAGCTGGAAGCGCCTGCAACGAGCGGCAGGCGTGCAGCATCCAGCGCTTCGCCGCGGGGCTGGACCCGAACACGAACCCTCCGGGGCCCTTAGCTTGCCAGCCCCACATCCCTCAGCGGTGCGAGAGCGCTCCTTTCCCTGGCTGCAAGGTCCCGGAGGACTTTAGGTGCTATTAAGGTATTTTCCTGGCTCATCCTGGCAAGCGAGCCTTGTTCTAAAGCAGCTGGGTGATGGACAAAGCTGGATGCGCACGTCTTGGAAGGGAGGGAGACCTAAAAGGATAGACCAGGAGATCTTGGAGGGGCTAACTTTCAAGCATAGCCAACTCAGAAGGAAGCTTTGACACCTTGAATGGCTAAGGAGACCTTCCCAAAACCTTTAGGCTCTTCTTAAACGTGGGCAGCAATCAGCTAGACCCCCTGCTTCCCCCTCTGTGGGGCTTTTTGGGGTGACCTTGAGTGCGTGTTGCCCAGACACGGACGCTGACGAGCTGCTTTGCTCCCTTTCTTGTCTTTACAAGTGCTTTTCTCTTATCCGGTAGTATTTTGCAAAACTTCACAAGCTTTTAGTGGCATGACTTTTGCTAAGAGGCTGTTGATAAATCTGGAGTAGACGGCAGGAAGGCTTTAGTGCCATATTCTCTTCCTTTCCATTGGAAAAAGTGGCTTATCTGCTTCAGAGAATACAGGTTCTTCCTCCTTATCCGGGCTGAAATCTTATCTAAACTGGTTCAGGTGGCGGATTCGAGAGAAGGAAATAATTAAGCAAGAGACAGGTGAAATGCTGACATTATTATTACTTAAATGGCCCAAACCTTTTACCTCATGTGTTATTTTTTTTTTCTTTTACTTTTTTTTTACTGCTGGTGACACATAACAAGGGAGAAATCGGTTTTTCCAGGTTATCTTACCCATCCACACACACGCAACTTGGCCCCCCTCCTCCCCACCCAAATATAAATCTCGTTTAACTGGTACTGTTGGCAAGACAGAGAAATAATTAAGGCGAAGGTGGCTGAAATGTTGATGTTATTACTGTAATGCAGCAGCCTGTTTAGTTTCTTTGCCGATGAAATGCAACCAGGGGAAAATCAGTTTTAAAGATTACCTCCCAGAGATGCAAATTGAGGAGCGGAAACCATGTAGTCAGGAAGAAATGGTCTCAAACTAGGAAACATTTCAAAGTCTGTGACAGTCTCTTAGGGGCTTTTAAGACCACAATTTACCTTTTGACTGCATTCTATTTTCTCTGAAATCCTTTATTTCCCTCTTATTTATTGACTGGAGAGACAGCACAAAAACGAGAAAGTGATTCTGCAGCCGCTGGTCTTAAAAATCCATAGAAGAAAATTATTCTCAAGAGGGCGTTTTTTTTATTGTTGTTGGGCTCTTTTTCTTTTTTTTACTTCGTCCCTTCTTTTTTAGCACTCTCTGTGAACCAGGGCTTAATTGAATCACTTTGCCATAGAGGGGCCTCGTACTGGAAGGTATCAAGGTCAGCGCCGTCTCGGAGCGAGAAGCCCTGATTAGAGAGGTGGGAATGGTGGCAATAGCATGGTAGGATGCGGAGCGCCTCCAAGGTGGCAATGAATGTGTCGCGAACTGGCAGCTGAATCGCAGTGATGTGCTCTGGACGAGCTCGCTCTTGTTTTGGGGATGGCACTCTGGGTTAAGAAAAGGTGCATCTAGGCTGCTTGGATGAGCACCGCGCTCTAGGATGAGCATCGCGCTCTAGGATGAGCACTGCGCTCTTGGATGAGCACTGCGCTCTTGGATGAGCATCGCGCTCTTGGGTGAGCATTGCGCTCTAGGATGAGCATCGTGCTCTAGGATGAGCATCGTGCTCTAGGATGAGCATCGTGCTCTAGGATGAGCATCGTGCTCTAGGATGAGCATCGTGCTCTTGGATGTGCATCGTGCTCTTGGATGAGTATCGCGCTCTAGGATGAGCATCTCTCTCGCAGTGACAGTAGGAGATTGATGAGCTGCCATGCCTTGCTTTGTGATCCGTGCTGTTAATATGTACTCCCCTTCCTCCTGTATGCATCTCAGGGTAGCGATTGAGTCGCTGGCTCGCTGCCGGAGTGAGCAAGCCCTCTGCTTGCAGCAGAGAGGCAGAGGCTGCTCCCAGCCGCACGCTTCGGCGTGGGACGGGGACCAGGCTGGCCAGTGTGTGGTCCCTTCCCAGCAGGTCAGCTCAGGGATCTGCAAAGCACCAGTTCAGTAAAGGATGCTTTTCACAACCCTATAGGTTGCCAACCAACTGTCCTTCACCCTCTCCTTCCCGGGTCTCTCCAAGGCGACCTTCCTCCTAGGAGCACAAACATCTCTGTCCTTGTCTCCCTTCCAGCTGGTTTTAGCTGCAGGCCCAGAGCCTGGTCCCAGTTTGGTCCCTGCATCGCAACCCCTTGGCCTTGCCCCTGCCCTGGTGGTGTCCCGCTCCCTCTTGCTCCTCACGCGGTGGTTTCCCCCACGCACGCACGTTTCTGTCTGCGGGTGGTCCCTGCCGGGAATGATACTGAGACATGCAGGAAAAAAAAAAAAAGAGAAATCATAAAGATGTCCCGCAGTGCTGGCCTAGTTAGACCGTACCCAGCTGTGCGCTAACTCTGCTGCCCAAGCGAGCCCCCCGGAGACGGCTCGGCTTGGGAGGAAATAACTAGATTAAAAAACAGTGCATCAGCTTAGGCTAATATGGGTCAGAATCGGTGCGGCGCAGTAATTAGAACCTAGATTTCAGAGATTAAATCCTTTTCAGCTCTCCAGTCCGTCTTTCAGCTAGCTGTGTTTAATTACTCCTCTCCTAGCTCCTCCCAGCCCTGCTTTCGCAGACAAGACTGTGGTGGGACATCTCCCACTGCTCCATCACTGAGGTTGCCCGCTTGTCGATACTTTTCCGCTTAGTTTCTGAGGTTGCACCAAAAAAAGACGTGGGCAGATCTGCAGCAAAGTCATGCCTGTACCATGCTGCAAGGGTCGAGCTGTGCATCTCCTCCTTCCTTCCTCCGAAGGACTTTGGGTGGTACCACGGCTTCAGTCCTCGACCTGCAGCACAAGGATGTCCGTGGTGGGGTGGGGAGGACAGGGAGCACCCACAGCTCTGGGTGATGCCTTTGGGAGAGCTGCGAGGGGGTTTACAGGCTCAGGAAACCTCCCGTTAGCTTTGGGGCGAGGATTTCTGTGCACAGGCTGCTCCATTTTCTGGCTCTGTGGCTTTCTGTCTCAGCTCCCCGGGCAGGACTTGGAGGTACTTTGCTTCCTAGTGCTGCTGTTCAAAGTTTGACTGGTGCAAAGGCAGCAAGAAGGATGGAAGGGTAAAATTGCAGAGGTTTGAAACATTTCCCTTTCGGAATGATGGATTTTGCTACAACTGAACTGAAAAAAAATGTCTGATTTGGGCAAGATCTCCACCGGAATGAAACTGTTTCTTTCAAGCCCACCGGCCTTGAAAATTGCCGCTCTGGGTGTGCACGTCCCCATTTGCCTCCCTGGACTTAGACATCCCCCGTGCTGCCGTGCGGCATCTCCCGTGATGTGCTCCAGTGTATGTGGGTGGCTGGGAGCCCCAGGCTCTCTCCTGGAGGCAGGAGCTGTGTCACAGGAGAGGTTTTGGGTGGGGAGAGGGGGATGTGTCCATTAACGTGACTGAAAAATGAAATTGGAGCCATCTCCATCTTTCTGTGTAGCCTGCCTCCTATTCTTCCCATCTCCTCTACACCGTATCTGATTTCTGCTGCCGTTGCAAACTCCGGCAGGAAGAGCATCCCTGGGGATGTGGGGCAGGAAGCGCATCCCTGGGGAAGCGGGTTGAAGCAGCGGGACCCTTCACCCTGCAAGTTCTCCCCCTGCACCAGGACACCCCGCTTCCCTCTTCACCTCCATTGCTGCGGCGAGAGCACCCTCTCCTGTCTCAGCCTGCCTCACTGCATTTTTTTTTTTTCCCCTGCTCCCTTCCCTGGCATAGGAACCGGCGCTGAGGCTCTCCGTCGTGTGCCGGGGTGAGGATGCGGGTGCGGGGACGCAGCAGCCCAGGTGCCGGGCTTGGTACCCACATCTCGTCCCGGCCCCGCGGCGGTGTGCGACCCAGTGTGCTCCCAACAGCAGCACTGGAGTCTGTTAGGAGAACCGGGGGGATATTTAAGTAAAAAACAATTTCTGGGAGAGGTCTGTTATAATTACTAATTAGATCTGGTTATAATTATCTCTCTTTGCAGTCCCATACCTGCCGCAGAATAGCTTCAGTTCCTCCTAACAATTAACAGAGAAAGTCTTTTATGATACACTGGGTGATTACATTGCAATTGCAGCCTCCGTGGCGAATGCTGCCTTATTAAAGAAGGGCCGATATTTACAGAAGAACATTGTGATCAAATTAGGCTAAAATTAACTGGAGTAAATTAAGAATACCAGTGTTTTTCATCTCCTTCCCTTTCTTTTCTGCCACAGCGTCGCCTCTGGGTTCGTTCATAATGCTCTGTGTTGATTGCGGTACTTGACTGGGCAAAAAGATACAGAAAGCGGCAACAAACCATTTCTCCGGGTTCTCTCTGCGTGAAATCTGCGTTCGCATCTCCCTCTCGCTCATCCTCCTCCTCCTGCTCTTACAGCGCTGAGCCACAAAACTGCAGGGCAGGACCCAAACCGCTGGTGTTTGCGCCGCCCCCCTCCCCCGCCCCCCCCAGCTTTAATAAACTCGTTAAGGGCTCAAAGCGCTCATTGCATTCTTCCTGTTCAGGGCATGGGTTTTCTCAGAGCAATAGCAAGAGGGCCAGATTTCCCCCAGCGACGCTAAACCCAACACTTGTTTGCACTTAAAGCGCCGTAATAAGTCCGAAGTGAAGGCTGGTGCTCGGCATTAGGAAAAATCACGCAACGAGGAATTCGGAGATGATTTTTTAACAGCGGTGGGCCAAATAAAATAATCATCAGATGGTTTGAGGGTTGTTGGTTGGTTTGGGTTTTTTTCTTTTTTTCAGCACAAACGGGATTATTGGTGAGCGGAGTGTGATTTCTGGGAGGGTTGACTGTAGGCATGCAGAAAGTAGCTGATGCGGACGAACTTTTGGCGGTGGCAGTGTGGGGTGGGTTATGTGGAGCGGTTCTTTGTGTCTCCCAAGCAGGAGGCTGAATCGTCCTAAATAATAGCGTAGCAGAGGATGGCGGAGGTAATGAATAATATAGTCTCTGGCCCAAGCCTTTGGATAAATTATCCTTCCAGTTAAAATTCATGAATTTGACAGGCTTTGCGAATTGCATCTTATTACGGCTTCACCAACTTCTTCACCTTTACTTGATTGCCTCGTCCCTAATCCTCCAGATCAAAGTCGCGCTGAACGTGGGGTCCCTTATTGCATCTTTAAGGTTTTTCCCTTAATCCGGGAGCTCCACCCTAGTTCTGGCTTAACGCTACCGAGGCAGTGGCTGCAGGCTGAGCCACCGTGCTGGCAGCTCCACTTTGAACTGGAATTCCCAGTTGGCCCCTAGATGTGCAAAACCAGGCCAAGTGCGGTGACTGGTAGGACTTCTGCAGTTGGCTAAAGATGCTGTTAATATAGACCGTGCCGTCAGCGTTTGAGGGAGGTGGACACAGGGCATGCTTCGGATGGGCTTTGGGAAGATGCTTTTCTAAAGATGCGGTGGTTGGGATGAAAGCTTTGCAGTGAACAGGTCAAGACGGTGTCTTTTTCCTCCTTTATTTCAGTGGAAAAAGCTCAAATGAAGTCTTTGATAAGGTTTTAGGTTTTGTCTTTTTTCTTCCACTTCTTTCCACCAGAGAGGAATAAAGAAGACAAATGAGTGAGTCGAAATGAGGGGGAAAACGCTTCTTTTTTTCAGGTTTTTTGTCATTGGAAAACTGAAAAATTCCATATTGTCTGCCCAAAATGAAATGTTGGAGTTTATTGTCCTTTCCGTGAAAGCGCGATGAGCTTTTTTGCCTGCTTTTTTTCGGTGACTGCGGAACTGGCAGCCAGCGGGGATTCCTGCCCCCAGCTCGGAGACAGCGGGCCTGGAAGGGCTGGTGCCGGCGGTGCAGGTGGCTTTGCCCCATGGTGGCACCTCGGTAGGAGCCAGGGTAGAGGGACAGGTACCCAGACAGAGAGGTGGAAAGGGCAGAACCACCCTCAAAGAGTGTTTGTGCTGCTTGCGTTCCTGCCCTCCAAATATTTCCCTTCCCGTGGCTCCAGCTCTTCGGAGGTGGTTGGGTCTGAGGATTTTCCTCCTGCAGGTCCTGCCCTGGGGAATCAGAGAAGGAAAGCGAGTGTTTGCTATTCACATCACACCTGAATATTCACGAGAGCTACGAGTTAGCCGGCTACGTCACCCCAGCTGGGCTGGGATGTCTTTCTGGAGTCCTGCCTCATTCCTCCAGCAGCCTTGTTGCAGTGAAGGGGAAAATTAACAACGCTTTTTGCTGCGGGGACAACTCTTTCATGCAAATCGCTTTTGGAAAATGGCAAGTGTTGGGGGGGTTTATTTGCAAAAAAGCACACGGGGGGGTTGTTGGGAAGAGGAGGCCATCTCAAGCCAGGTTCCTAAGCTGATTTGTACTGTCCCAGGCACCGTGAAGGGTCTAAAAGAGGAGAAATCAAACCCTCTTCAGGCATGGCAGAGCCGAATCCTGCGTGAGGTTTTCTCCCTGCCCTGTTTCTCAGCCTGCCTTTCCATTAGCGCAGCACAACAGAGAGTTAATTGAATTGCTAAAAAAATAAGCCCAGAGCAGAAGCAGCAGCATCCTTTTCTCCATTGCCATGAGTCGTACGTTTTCTTAATGTGTTCCTGCTCCTTTCGCCGCTCTCCTGACCTCTCCTCATTGCAGCACACCCCAGTCCTGGTTAGGATCTCCAACCGGTCTTTGTAGTGCATTGTCAGCCCTAATTGCTTTCTGCTCGGGCCCGTAACGCACACGGTTCAGCAAGGCTGCGAGAACAGAGGAGGACAGAGGAACCGGTGTATTAATCCCTGGCTTTGCTACGATGCTGGCGGCACTGGGCATCCCGACAGAGTTCACTGACACGCGGCCACTCCTTTTGAACAAACGGGGACAGCAAGGGGCGGTCAGGGTACACCGGTCCCTTTCTCTTAGGGGATGCGAGACCACGATTTAGTCGGAAGCGAAATCGCCGGAGAAAGAATTACAAGCCAATTACTGACTCGGGTGAGGTGAGGGTGGCAAATCGCAATGTCACGCCGTGGTCCTAATCAGCTCGTGCCAGCCCCTCGGAGAAGGGCTGGCGGGATCCGGCATGGCCTGGGTGAGCCACAGCCTGGGAAACCACGGAGCGATGCCGGGAAGGGGTTGCCGGTGGGTGGCATGGCACGTGGGAGGACCTGCGGGGGCAACTTGTGTGTTTGGAGGAAAGCCAGAGGCTTAGAAGGATGCTGTTGCGTTTTCTGTGCTGTAAGCTGGCACGCAGGAGGGCTGGAGTGTAGTGACCGATATCGGGGCTAAGATGACAGCTGGCACTTGCTAAAATCTCTCCAGCAAGTAAAAGCGGCACCCTTTGGCTCCGCATGATCCGAATACATTGGTGACTTGAGGCTGGGACCGGGGGTCCATCGTTTCCCTGCTCTCGCAGGACAGCCCTACTCATCTGAACGTGCAGCGTAGTCCTGCCCGTGGCTCCTCCCAGGGTTGTGCTCCCCAAAAAACGGTGGCAGTCCAAAATTTCCCGGGCAGATGGGACTTTTCCTCACTTGCGTGGCTGGAAATGGTGTGAATTCGCCAGCGGTACTGCGGCACGGGCCGGAGGTGCTCGTCCGGGGCGGGATGCGATGGGGACAGCGGGTTGAGCAGATGCAGGGACCATGCAGGCGGTCACATCGGGGACTGCAATGGGGACGTGTCCTCGGTAGGCGCAGAGAAGGAGCATGCCCGAGCCTAGAGCTGAGCAGCCCAAAATAAAAAGCTCCTCGGTGTTTTTATTCTTCACAAACAGTCTCCCAAACAAGCTCTGACGCAACCATGGCTGTTTGCAGATGTGTCTAACCCTTTTTATTTGAGGCTAGGGTTTGTTTGTGAACCCGCCGCTTCGAGGCACTGGGATGAATGCCGTCGCAGGGAGGCTTAGAAACGGCCGCGATGCACAAGATGTCAGGTCCCCAAAGCCTTGAGACTGCGTGAAGAAGCGGGGGAATTTCTAGTGAAAATAAAAATGCTTTACCTCTGTTATTGGTGGAGCATCCCAGGGTCAGGTTCTGAAGCTTTGCAGTAGCGAGGACTAGAAATGTGTTGGTTTTTCTGTGATGAAAGGCTCCGCTCCTCCTCTCTTCGAATGGATTTAGGATCTGGGCTGTAAGGAAAGTGAGAAATGATGCGACAAGCGCGGTACAGCTGCTGCGGCTTTGGTGACTCGGAGTGAGCTGGCAGACGTTCGCTGCCCATCCCTTGCACCCTGCAGAAGCCAAGCGAGGTGTTTCTTCTCTCAAAAGCAATCCAAGACCCCCCTGGGAGCTCTCCTGGCAATGCTGTAGACCCCATTTCTGGGAAGAGGGTGATTCACCAGGTGGGCAGCTGTACCCTGCGCTCACTGACCCCTCCCTGGGGTGGGAAGCAGAGCTCGGGGCAGAGGGATCTCCTTGTTTGAGGTCGTTTTGCCCAAACCACAATGCCCAGTGCCTGCCAGGTGCCACCAGCATGGGGCTCCTGTCCACAGGCAATTCGAGAACCTGTGGAGAGTCAAGCCACCTTCCCCTCCGCAACCCCTTCCTCTCCATCTGTCCTTCCACGGTCTCCCTCCTCTGGTGTCAACACAAGCTTAACGAAAAAGCAGCAGATGTTCCTTTGAATTCAATTTACTCAAGATTTTAACCTAATGCAAATGGTATTTTGCATCCAGCTGTGACGAGGCAGACTGGGCTGAGTGCCGGCATCCCTGCTTGCAGATTTCCTACCTGTCTCAACGACGACAACGGCAGCCGTTCACTTCCAAAAGAGCTTCTTCAGGAGGTTGTCTCTGCCAGGTCCCGGGAGCAGCTCTGCCCTGAGTCGGGGTGTGCAAACAGACTCGCAGCAGCTCCTGCGCACTGGCGAGGCAGTGGTGGGATCTGCGAGAGAGCATGGTTTGGGTCTGGGTGGAAGTTTTTGCGCGTGTTTTGGAGGTTTCTTGTGCAATGGAGTAATAGTTGAGAAGGAGAACCATCGATAGCGAGTAATTCATCTGCCAGACTTAGCTTCGCTTTCCCCTCTAGGATTGCAGCAAGCCAACTGCGATTTCCTGACCTTATCTCCTCTCTGAGTGAGTAACCAACAAACAATCTCTTTTGTCGCTGCCTGGAGTGTCTTGAAGATATTCACAAGCAGAGCCGCTGTGTTTGTCACCGGATGGGAAAGATGGGGCTTTCTTCCCTCCCTTCTCCCCAAATTCCTCCGTGCCTGGACGCAGGTCCCGCAGGCTCTCACGTGCCTGGTCATTGCCGTTGGGTCTATGGCCACCGTCCTCCTTCTAGATCACGCAATGGCATAGTCCCAGCCTACGTTGCAAGCTGAGTAGGGTCCCTGTGCACGGAGGGCACCCACGTCTCCCTCCCACCGGAGTCCTGCGAGCCGGTAACGGGATGAGGATGGGCAGGAGGGGAAGGAAAATCCTCGCTCGCTGGAAAAACACCCCCCAATTTTCCCCTGGAGCAAAGCGTGGGAGGAAGAAGCATGGACGGCATGGAGCCCATCAGAAATCTCAGCCTCGCCGACACTCAGCCTCATTACAAACGGTGATCCCCTGACACGGAGCGGTAATTTACAGGCACCATTAGCCTACGCCGGAGACGGAGAGATGGTGAGAATGTCCTATTTTCCGCACCTCCTGTATGCCACACGATTCGCGAAGGATAAAAATAATTAGTCGGAGTGTCTCAGGGATGATTGGCAAGTGCCTGGGGGCTGGGAGTTCCCCCGATGTGCCGTCCTTGGAAAGCAAAGGAGAAAACTTTGCTGAAAGGCCGACTCCGAGCGGGGAGATGCTGCTGACTTTGTGGGAGCAGACTGGGCAGAAGGGAGCTCTGCCCGGCGCTCCTGCCGAGGAACTCGCTGGGCATTCGCCTGGGGACCCTACAGGGCTGTTGTGGGATGCTGCCCCGAAATCTGCTACTCCCGGGGTGGGCTGGTCCCGCGGGGACGAGCCGGGCTTTGGGTCTCCTTTCTTGCAGCAGGTAGGACTTGGCTCCAACCGTCTCTTCCCTCCCCAGCCCTCCCTCATTCCACCTCTGAGCGGCTTCTCTGCTTTTGAACCTCATGAATTTTTCAGTTAATTATTAGGCTTGCTAAATTGCACCGTCGGGCTGGAGTTAATAAGGGGTGGGGTTTGGGGAAGGGGCTGGGAAGCACCCTCTCGGTGGCAGTGCGGTGGTATGGGGACGACTGGGGAGTGAAGGAAGGAGCTTTGCATCACTCCGCTGCCTCCCGAGCCCACATGCCCAACCAGGACCTCATTGTTCCTGGCCACGTACCCCTCGTGGCTCCCCCTTTTCCCAGCTTTCTGCCTCTTCTTGCTCGCTCTCCGCCGTTTAACCCGCCGCCTGTGGGCCACCGTGCCCCGCTCGTCTCTTTGCTCATTAAGGCACAGCTAGTCTCAAAATGAGAGCTCCTAAAATGATGGAGCTGGTGGCTTCCCAGCACAGCCCTCTCTGGCTCCAGAGCTGGGTGATTTTTTTCCCCATCATCGGTAAGTTCGCTGGGAGTTATTTGTAGTGTGAGTCAAAGCGCTCAAAGGGTTTTCAGCTGGGAAAGGGCAGCAGAGGGATTAGCATTCCTGCAAGCGCCCGTGCGTTTCACCTGAGCCTTTCCGAAACGAACCCCAAATGTCCGGTTTGATATCTTCCAAACATCCCCTTTTGTGCTAACTCAGCACTTCTTGTTTAACAAAACTGGCTTAAATTCCGAAGAAGCGTTCCCTTCCCATCCAGCGCAGCCTGAGCTTCTCTCCTGCCTTCCCCCTTCAGCCGCGGGGAAGCGGCTCTCTCTCTTCCCGTTCCCTTCCCTTTCTCCCTGGCGTCTGACGGCAGCCTGGACCCGAGTGATTAAAACCTCAGAAGGCAGGAGGGGGACTTTGATGGATGCTTTTGGTAATGCCGGTAGCATCTCTATCTGTACGTCCTGCCGGGGAAATCCATCTTCCACCGCGCGAGAGCTGTTGCAGTGTAACACGGGAGCTCCCGGCAGCCCTCGGCACGTGTCCGGCCGTAAGAGGGTTGGTGCCGATGGGATGTGCCGAGCATTTTAAGTGGCCTCCCCGCTGCGGTGGGAGGCAGGTCCACCCCTCCCCGTGGCAATGCCGTAATGGGATAACTCCCATCCCGTCCCCACAGGAGCAGTGTGTGCCGGGGTTGTCCCACTGCCAGGGGTCCGGGAGCGCATCCCGACCCCTCCGGCTCTGCGTGGGCAACCTCGGCCACCAGAAAAAATAGCTGTGGCCGAAGATGGCCACCAGCAGCTCGTGCTGTCTTTGGCTGTATCGGGAAGAGATCCAAACCAGCTCAGAGTTTCGGGGGGCTGCAGCATCCCATGAGCGTTGCCTTGGGGCTCCAGTGCTTGTGTTTATTTTTCTGTTAGCATTTATGGTTTTATTGTGTGGGTTTATGGTATACTTTTATTAATGCCTTTGGGATCCATTTGGGGGTCAAAGTGAATGAGAGCTCCTCACGCACTCAGTGGTTTTGGATGTGAAAGGTCTGATAGAGCCCCTCAAAACGGGTGTCCTCCCCAGGAATAAAAAGCTGATATGCCATTAACAAAAATAACATCGCCTCCAGCTTGTTCTGTGGGCTCTGGGACTTCTCTGCTGTGGCTGACCAGGGTCGTTTCTGCTTGGACTTGTGATAAAACTGGGCACAGTTGGTGAGCAGGTACTGGGTATGGTGGGAGTTGAGATGCAGTTAGCGCTGTCCTGGCTGTGATTCTACGTAGGCGTTATCAGGGGATAAACAGTCACATCTCCGGTCTGAGGAGAAGAGGAGACTTAGGGGAGTTGCTGCTTTCCATCCTCGATGTCTCAGAGATGTTAGGTGGAGGAAGGATGTCTAGAACTGCAAGAAAGGGGGGGGGGGGAATCAACCAAAAAATCTGAAGGAAATGCAACTATTTCCACTCTGCCGCAGTAACTCCTGGGAGTTGTCACTCAGACACCCCGCGCTCGTTTCCCTTCTCTTTCCTCGCCTCATTTCCCAGGTCAGGCCAAACCTGCTGGGATGCTCCGTCACCCTCGTTCTCCAAGAGGAACGAGAGTCCCCGACCAAAATGTTCCCCCTGTTGACGCGTTTGTTGCCTTTTTTGCAATTGATTCCTTAATTAAAAAAGAATAAAATTCCACCGAAGCAGACATATCTCTGAAACACTCCATCAGTCAAAAAGAAAAAAGAACAGGAAAAAAAAAAAAATCAATATCCTATTTAGGAAAAAAAAAAAACCAACCAAACATTTGGGAGCAGATTTTGGAGCAGCCCTAGGCAGTAACGGCGAGGAAAGGAAATGCCGCATCCCACAGCGAGCGGAGGGCTCCCGTACCTAACGAATTACACATCCTCACCCGACGAGCACCTCCCGCATCTCACTGGTTTACTATTAACAGTTGCTGAGCTCGTAAAGCAAAGCATCTTTCAAAATCAATTTATCAGGGGGTGGTAGGAGACCGTAACGTACCATTTTCTTGCGTGAATGTGAGGGTCCGGCCGGCAGGATGGGCTGGGAGGAGCTCGCGAGCTGCAGGGAAGATGCAGTTAGCTCCACTCTACTCCCTTCTGCAGTTGCTTTAGTTCAACTTGTTTTGTTAGCTTTTTCTTCCCACGCTCTCCGGTCCCTTTTCTCTTCGCTGTCTTCCTTTCATCTGGTCTTCTCCCGCCAGTCCAACTATTTCTATTAAGTTTGTCACCATTTTTAGGGGGCTGAAGCTCAGGGAGCCAACCCATTGGCTTTTTCACCCTTTTATTTCCCTTAAAATCTCCAATTTGGGGTGGTGTTGTTTTTTTTTTTTAAGCTACACCCTGTCCCTAAGGGTGGGGTGACACCTGTATCCTTGTGCTCCTCCCAGAGAAAACCCCGTGCGAAACCACAGAGACACAGCAAACCCCAAGCTGTTATTTTCCAGATCCTTGTGTTGTGGCTTTAAGCAGACGCTGGAAGGATTCCTGCCATCGCAACCCCATTTTTCTACTGGTGTGCAATTAGCAGGCTGTATTAACGGGGCTGGCTCTGTGGGGCACCTTCAGAGAGGGGAACTGAGAGCGAATGGCAGCCTGGGGGAATTCCCTCTGAACAGAGGTTTTAAAAACTTAAACTTTATCTTAAAAAGGGGATCTGCTAACGGTTTACTCAAGGATGAGTGATGTCGGGAAGAGCTGTGGGACAGGGTGGGCAGACAAGGGCGTTCAAAGTTTGCGCCTGCAAAGCCGAACCTTTTCCCCACGGTGTGCGATGGAGCTGTGCCGCCACCTGATAACCGGAGTCAGAGCAGTCCCAGATGTGTGTCAGCGCTGGGAACCCTACGATCCATCGTGCTCCCTCCTGGAAGGGCTGGTTTCGCTTTCCTCCGAAACATCTGGCTCCAGCCAGCGCCGGAGATAAGGCACTGCGCTGATCAAACCCCATCTGATGGGCACCAGATTCAGCCGTAATGATTCGCTCGACACTTACTGCTGCCGCAGTTGAAGGAAGGTCTGCGGAGCCCATGACCTCTGCAACTTCAGGACACACATCCCTGGTATTCGGCAAGCCCCGTATGGGACCCGTCGTCTAAATAACCTCGTTGGTGGGTCGGCTTGCATGATTTTTAAACGCGCAGCGCTTAAACCATAGCTGAGGGGGGTGTTTCTTGTTTGCTGGAGCAGGATATCTGGCTGTAATTACACAGGGCTGATTTAGGAGCCTGTTTGCGTGGTGTGCCGCAGGAGTCCTGCGGGCGGGAGTGGGGTTCGGACCTTCTCCAGTGCAGCAGTGGGAGGATGCAGAGCTGCTCTCCACGGGGAGACGGGAGTGAAGAATAGCACTGACCGATCTGGGATGTGGCAGGGAATTAATCTCTTTCTAAGGCCTTCATTTATTCTTTCTGAGAGCTTCTGACCCCCAGGAGGGTTTGGTTGGTACCCAGCTCAAAGCTCTCCCCTCCCAGCTAACCCCTGCGTGTGCCATCCTCGTCTCGGTGCCACCACAAGGCAACTGTTAGTCACTGTATTTCCATCTCCCCGGCATGGGCTGCCCTGGATTCCTGCAGGGATCTGAGTGGCAACCTCCCCTGCAGAAACTGGGAATCGCTCAGCACGATGCACAGCCCGGTCCCGCCTAGGAAGGAGGGATCTCCAAGAACTTCCAATTGCTGACCTGCAAACAGGAGTATGGCCCTGGCCAGGGCTGATAGGTGCAGGAAAGGGAGAGATCAGACACGGCTGTACTTCATTTCCAACAGCCACAGTGTAGAGATGAGCTGTGGGCAACACCCCACATCCATCTATCCTCATCTGATCCTACATTAGCTCATCTCCATCGCAGACAGCCATGCTTTAAGGTCCTGGAAGCCTCTCCATCCTTCCAAACTCAGCTGGAGCTGAGAAAAGCTGTAATAGCCCACTGCTTTAGGGGGGGTGGGCATGGTTTAAAGGGGAGCATGTGATAAAGCTGTAGCCTTTAAGGAAAAGAAGAGGAAAAAGAGGAAAAGCATCTTTTCCACCTTTAAAAAAAAAAATATAATAAAAATCAATATTCCAAGACCAGAAGTAGGAAAAAAAAAAAAAAAACACCACCTTTTCAAATTGCAGTCTGGGCATGACAAGGCATGCCTGTGATTTCTCAATCAAGTGACAGCGTGCCCGGTGTCAGTGGGAGCAGGCAGGGCTCCTCTCCGTCATCCGAGGCCAACTCGGCCACCTGAAACCAGGTACCTGCAAATCCCAGCTGGGCAAGGCTGAGAAATGCCACCCGGAGCAGGGAGGGCAGAGAGCCTCTGGGACCGAGCAATTGCATCAGCACCAGGGCCACAGCAGTGAAAATTAGCTACTGAGCTGGAAACAAGCACACTTTATTTTTTTTTTTGCCCCTGCAAAGCAGGCAGGAGCCCGGAGGATGGAGGCTGGAGATGCAGCAAGGCTCAAAAAAACAAACCTCCCCATGCTATCCTCAGCCTGTAGGGAGTGGGGAAGGGCTGTGCCCATTCCCAGGGCATCTCCCACCCACCGTCTTCCCTGGATGCCGGCTGAGATAGGGAGTTTTTCCTAGTGCTGAGCTCTGGGGGGTGATGCACTCCCTGCTCTCCATACCAGGTGAGAAGGATGAATCCTTCCCCTTTCCATTTACACCTTTTTTGCTGGGCTCCCAGCTAAGCCCACCTGAAGGGCAACACAGGTTTCAGCTGTGCTGGGTCTCCTGTCCCTGTAAGAGCTTAGCACTTGCCAGTAAGATAGTTACATACCTGTGGCTAATTAACAGGAGAGATGTTGGCCAACAGAGCTCAAGGCATTTACAGCCTCAGGATGGATCCGGATAATCAAGCCCCTAATCTTAACGATCGAGTCCCAGTCTCCCATTTCTTCCAGCGGTGCTCCGCATCACAGATTTTTCACGGTACCTCCCAGTTTCTACAGGACCAAGAGCCCCTGGGCGCTGGGGACGCGTGCCCGGCGAGCACACCAGGACAGAGCTCACAGTGGAGGCTTATTTCCAATTCACTCGAGTGCCATAAATTTGCAGGGAGCGCGGCAGGGACCCGGCGCTCCGCAGATGAGACCGGCTCTCGGTAATAGGCAAGCACCCCGCGTGCGGGTGGGGAGCGGGCAACGCGGCTGGGATGAGGCTGAGGCCTTTGAACCTCACCAGAACGGGCAGGATTTCTCCCATCCCGTCCTGCGGAAGAGGAGATCTAAGAGCAGCTCCCACAAGGAGGGGGACAGCTCATGGGGTTCACTCCAGAGTGTACTTTCTTCCCTTTTTCTTTCTTTTTAAATTTTTTTTTTTTTAAGTGAACAGTAATAATCCTCTCTTTTTTATAAATTTGAAAATATCTGACATACGGGGAAAAATATAATGAATTCAGTTTTTCGCCTGCGTTCTCTGATCTGTCAGTCTGCACCCAGGAGCCGTGCGCGCAGGGGGAGGAGGAGGAGGAGGCAGGGGGTGCTGGCCTACATTGGCTAGATAATGATTTTCCTGCCTGTCCCCCCCTCCCAGGAGAAGGTTCAGGCGCGTTAGGAGACAGACTGGGCTACCAGCCCCTTTTGCAGTCTTTTGCTTTTTAGCCCTTTGTAGTTCTATTTGTGGGAGGGGAGTGGAGGCGGTTTGTGGCTGCAGTGTAGAGGGAGGACCTTTCTGCAGCATGGCTCTTCCCTGGTGCCCATGGGACTTGACCCACCAGGTCCCTGCTCCTTCTCCGTCCGTGCCCGCCGGCCGAGAAGCCGAGTGGTGTTTGGTGCCTCCGAGACAGATGAACCCAATGCTGTTTAGTTTTAACATCGCCACCAAAAGTGTCTTAAACTGGAGCCCACTGTAGGACTGCTGAAGATGCTGCAGCATCCGCCGAGTCCCACGTGTTCAAACTGCTGCCCTTCTTCCAAACTGGGTAGGGGTCATACCCAGCTCCCCAGCATGGGACTGCCACAGGTCCCAGTGCATGGCAGCTGGGCAGAGCGGTGGGGCTTGCACAGGAGCGGGGACAAGGGGCCGATCCAGCTGGGAAAGCTTGGGATTCGGGCTGACTTCAATTCCAGTTAAGCAGACCCCATAATCTATCTATGCCTCAGTTTCCCCTCTTTGAGAGTTCCCTGTGCTGGGGTGGATATGTGACAGGGGATCATAGTAATGAATTTGATTATTATGGTGGTAACAGGGCCGGTTGGGCAGATAGATTTTCCTCCCTTTCTAGCCCATCCCTCCTGACGCATCTGGGATGCTTTACCCTGACCTTCCTCCATCCCCCCGAGAGGGAGAATTGGAGCCATTACTTACGATCACCGCAGGGTCACACACCCGCCTCTTAATTGTCAGCAATCCCATTCAGTTTAAGGAGAGCCACGGTGACTTCTTGTAGACACAAGCAAAGCCAAACAGCTCCCTCCGAAAACTTCAGGACCCAAGTAGCTGTTGACGTGATCCATCCAAACGCTGACTCAATGGGGAGAATTAAATGAGGAATGGTAAATGCAATATATTTGCTGGGGTTGTGTTTCCCTTTCACCTGGAAGAGGAAATTTTAGGTTTCTTACTCTTTGCAAGTGAGAATATTTCAAGTGAGCAATCGATACCTGGCCAGCTCCCCGTCTGCCTGCACGCACAGCATCTGGCTGTTTATTAAAGCTTGGAAGGGTTTGCCAAAACTTCCCTCCCCCCATAGGAAAGGCTTTGCAGTAGAATACAAATGCTCATTTATCCTGTGTCAGATCTGCTCGTGTTTCCTCCAAAAATGGATGCTGCCCAGAGCTGGGTCTCACCAAGGATTTCAGAACTTTGAAACTGTATTTAATTCCAATCCGACATGAAAAAAATCAAATATTCAAAACACTCTCTGGGAAAGAATCTGAGACCAACCACCCCCCTCAGCTTGAAAAAGCAAAGAATATTACAGGGATAGTCGTCCACGTGACCTGGAGAAGGATTTGGTGGGGCAAGATCAGCCTCTCCTGGACGGAGAGTGGGAAAGCGGAGCTGAGCTGGTGAGTTCAGGCGGAGCTTTGCTGCCATTCAGCGAAGCCGTCCCTGCAAAGCTTTGCTGGGTTTGAGGATTTGGCGTTCTTCAGCAAGGACACCATTCCACCGGAGAAATCCGACCTGCTGAGACAAAGAGCTCTGGAAAAATACAGGACTTTAAGGAGCTGGATGGGAAAATTAGTGGGGTAAAAAACCACACAAATGAAAAAAAAAAAAAGAAAAAAGAGTTTTAGGAAATACTAGCAGTTTGTTTCCCACAAGCTTCTTAATGTGAGGAGGGTCCCTGCGTCACGCTCAGCTGCGGGGACAGCCAGAGGGGAAACAGGGATGCAGGTCGCTTTGGGTGCTGAGCTGTCACCCTCCCCTGGCAGCCAGGGCAGCATCGCCACCTCCGCTTGGGATGGAGCAGAGGCACCGTTGCTGGCAGCCCTCCCGCACAGACACACACACACGCTGAGGTGCCACAAGACAAATAGGACCGAGAAAGAGATGCGCTGTTTAAACTTTCATCACTATTTTTCTCCCTGCTCCCCTTGTTTCTTTTGATTTATTTTTTAGCGTGTTTTCCCCAGGCTGTGCTGTTTGCCTGCATCTGTTTCCTCTCCTTCTTCGCTCGGCGGCAGCCAGGCGCCTTTCCGAGGGCTGCCCTGCATTTTTCAGGCTGTCCAGGCTCAGCTCCCTTGGGACTGCGAGAAGAACGAGGCAGCAGAGCACCACGGGGCTGGGGTAGATGCAGGTTGGCCACTGAGGGACAACAGAGGACCTCTGGACATGACATCCCCCTTTTGCTATCCAAGCAAGGACTCTGGGGCGGGTTGTTAAGACTTTGCATGGCACAAACCACACAACTGCTGTACGAGAACCCCATCCCATCACCATCCGTCCCGGGGTGAGTGATCCTGCCAGGGCTTGGCATGGGAGAGATGCAGGAAGGGTGCCAGTCACACCAGCATCCTCCAAACGTCCGGCCTTCCATCCCACACCAGTCTCGGCAGGACCAGAGCCCAGCAGCCCGCGGGTGGGGGAGCTGTATGCTTTGAAGCAGCGCCAGCGTTGGCACCGTGGCCAGCGTGACCTCTGTAAATCGCCAGCGCACAACACGCTGTGAGGTTTGGGGTTGGTTGGTGGGGTTTTTTTCCCCCCCTTACGTAGGGAAGGAGGATACAGGCAGCTTTGCCAATCATTTTCCTTGCAGAGGAGCTGAGCTTCATCCCGCGGAGCAGCCTGCAGACGGACACGGTCTCCAGGTTGCAGGTGTAGGATGCAAAGGGAAATCTGGTCGGTCGTGCTTGGAGGGGGGGAATATTATGAGTTGGAGTCAGGGCTCTCAGCCCTGCCACTGACCCTGTTCGCAAACTCTGACCGCTTGGCTCTGTGTTGTCCCTTTTTCCTTACCTGCCAAAGCTCCTCATCTGCAAAGGGATCACAATCCTCATTGCATGGGGAGAGGTGGACTGGATGCATGTCAGGATGGTTGAGGGGAAGATGCTATTGCAGTCCGGGATTAGGGTTCCTCCAGAGCTCAAGTCACCGAGTCCCACAGTCTTGCCATAAGTCTCCAGTTAGTGCTGTCCTGAAAAACATAACCCGTGACAGCACTCCGACACAGCAAAATCTCAGCCTTTAAAGTGTTGGACAAAACCTAAGAGCCTGTTTATAGCCTCCCTAGCTCTGAAGAGCTGCTGGAAATCTGAATCCTAAATGTGTAAAGTCCTGATAAATGAAAAGCTGAACATTCATGTAGCGTAAGCTCCTCTGCGGTGGTTTAGGCCCTCACAATTTGCAGCCTTCAGGCTTGATAATACAGCGAGACCCAAGACAGCCTGCTGGGAAACCGCTGCCAGAGACACAATCCCTGTAAGGGGATTCTCTTATCCAGTGTAGCAAGCTCCATCCTAAAAATCAGTCTTGTTTGAGCCCCCGTTCCACCTTTTGGGAAGCTATCCTAGATACTTGATGAAATAGAGAACCTTCTTTCTTCCACAGTGTCCAAATTTTCCTGCTTTTTCCCTTGTCTTCTCCCGACCTTCCCCCAAGCTTTCAAAGTCTCCCCGCCTTCATTTTATCGAATCCAACAAGCCAATCTTTCTGATCTCACCTGGTAGGAAAGCTGCTCTTTTTCCTTTTGTCAGCTCCGCCGCCTTTCTCCGTGCCTGTCCCAAACCTGGTTCATCATCCACGAGCGTGGCCAACATCTCCAGAACGACACCACTGGCCTCGGCAAAACACCCCCAAAGGCTGGCGGGGAAAGCAGACGTTGGCTTCAAAGAGGAGGCAGTTCCCTGCAGTTCTCAAGCAGAGAAGAGGATGTGCCAGCCCCAAGTGGAGCACAAAAATGATACAGCAGCTAATTAACTTGTCATTTTGCTGAACATCATTAACTCCAAGCTTATTGGCAAAGTCACACCCCGCCAGTCTCGCAAGGTTAACCACTGGCGGAGGGCAAGTGCCTGCTCCTTCCTGGGGCAGGACGGGATCTTCCTGGGGAGGTAAGGAGACCACAGAGGCTGCAGGTTGAATCCTGCTGCCATCCCAGGCACCTTGCCTGCAAACCTGGACTTGGAACGCCCCAGCGCGGAGCAGAGGTTGGATTTGCAAAGGAACACATTCTTTGCGGGGTTTGTATTGCAAGAACTGCACACAGCAAGCGGCCGAATGCAGATCAGGGCGGCGCCTGGGTACAGTCACCCAGAGCAAGCGTACTATGATGCCCTCATAAGCTTGACTTGTCTACAAGAGACAAACATGCCTCTTTGACATGCCTGCGGAGCGACGTCTGAATACACAAACGCTTCGCCGCACCAGAGCAAAGCTTCCAGACCGATCCTCACTGTGTGAGAGGGCCAGCTGAATCCCTCCAGGCTGTCTCCCTGGGGCTCCCTGCGCTTTTCCTCACTGTAGAGACAAAATACAGGAGCAAACATACCCTTGCTCAGCTTGGCTTCATCATCTCCATGGGGCCTCCTGTTTGCAGAGAGCTGTCTTGGCCCACCAAGCGCTCTTAGCAAACTACTGTAGAGGGCTGGAGATGCTTTTGGTCCATGCTTGGACTCAGCTTTGGGACTAGGAGACACCTCCCAACTGTTTGTGACCACCAAGAGCATCTTCTGGTTGCTGTTACTTGTTTTACGCACACGCAAGATGAGCCTGGAGCACCACAGATCCCCTAGGGAAGAAGAGTAATGCATCAGCGATGCTTTACCCGAGGGGTCTCGTTTCTCAGGAGGACACTTGTGCTGAGTCTCACATCAGCTGAACACCACTTGGAGATATACAGCTCAGCGCAGCCCTCAGGGACTGGTCCGTATCTGCGTCTCCAGCCCAGCAGCTGGGTGGCCCTCCCCCACTTGGTGAGCATTTGGGGTTGAACCTCTTAATGCTATCCCGAGAAGAGGAGGCTCATTACACAAACCCAACAGCGAGGAGGTACCAGCCACAACAACAGGAGAGAGGGGGAAAAAAAAAAAAACCAAACAAGCAGGCAGTGTTAATTAGGAAGAAGTGCTGGTGGCTGGAGGGCTTTTTGCTTTCTCCACTTCCAGGAGCTGACTTCTGCCTGGAGGATCCTGTTATCTCAATAAATATTGCTAATAATTGAGGCTCTGCCTGCTCGCCACAACGCTGTCCAGCTGACCAGCTGCCGGGAGCGTTTAAGAGATGTCGGTGTTCTTTCTTAGTCAAAGCTGCAGCGTTAGCCTGGGGTATTAGCTCAGCACTGAATAATTCTGCGTGGTCCCATTGATTAAGCATACAGTTAAGGCTCACAGGGCGGGACCGTTTGGGGGAAAGCCTCTAACTAGCCAACTAATTTACGAAGTCGCTGAATGCACAGCCCAAGAGCAACGCTCATTTATTTGTGTTTCTTTATGCTGATGTGCTGTAAAATGGGCTTTTCCCAAAGCGCGCTCCAAAGGGCAGGGAGCGAAGACCCCCAAGCTGTCCTTACTCGTCCAAGCAGCTCACAGGTACGGAGAACAGATTAATGCCTGTCCAAGGCTGGTTTAAAAATATTCAGCGAGCCCTGTGTTTTGACGGAAAAATCAGGGGTTTGATGAGGAGAAGCTCACGGTTTCTTCAGAAAAAGTTTTGTCTGCAATGAAGAAAAGAGTTCTCCAGCTGAGGTCCTGAGTGCACTGTGAGGAACAGGAGACCTTCTGCTGTGGGAGTTTTCACGTCCCAGCCCAGAAGGTCTCAGTGCAATGTCCATTTGGGGACTGGACTCCCACCTCACAAGTAGCTTCATGTCATCCATCTCTCTGGCTTCTTCCTGCTCTTGTGGGCTTGAGCCATCATGGATCCCTTCTCTTTCATTCTCTTTTTAAATTTTCCAGGCATGTAAAGGTTAACTCCATTTTCTCTGCTCTCCAGAATAGACCCACACACACAACCCCAAACAACTCTTCCTATTTATATCCTTGTATTAATCAGAAAGGCGAGCACTTCTACCATCTACGTGATTAAAAATTAGGAGACCAGATTCTGTAGTGGTGCCTTGTAATAATAACCAATCCTGGGAGCACAGTGGATGAATAATGGATCATGGCTCTACGCTACTGGCTTCTTGCTTTACCTTCTTTCTTCTCTTCTTTTTATCTTTCATGCTTCTCTTCCTCCTTTCCCAGGCTGGAGTTTGAGTGTGGAAGGAATACGTCCATCCTTCATTTCGCAGAAGTTAGAACTGTTGAGACACATTGGCAATTCCTATTCATCAGACCCTCTTCTCCTCCCCAACCAGATCCCCTGGTTAGTGAGCCTGGAGACCATCAATAATTCATGGCCACATGAATAACTGGGGGATGATAACCACTTACTTGGGAAGCCGTAATCAGGACCCATTCTCTCTCCTTCTCCTTAAGCAGCTGCCCAAGTCTTGCTGCTCATCCAATAGATGGAAAAAGGAGCTAAATAGTAGGTTAGAAAACAAGGTTTTCCAGCACAAGGGAAGACAAGTGGTTCCATACATGAGGTTGTCACCCCATCCCGTGACAGGCTTCTTTGAGGGGGTGATGTTAAGCCAATAACTGCAAAAAAAGAAAATGTCTTCAGACGTCAGCCAGCGGGAAAGGACACCAGTCAGGAATATTAAACAACCCACCGTAAAAGACCCTTCATTTCATTCCAAGATGCTCTTCAGAGAAAGGCTTGTGGGTTGGGTCGTCCCCTCACCCCGCTCCACAAGATGAATTCCCAATATTTTACAAGCTGAGGTCAAATTCAATTAATAGCTTCTGTGAGGGGGAGGAAGAAAAAAAAAAAAAAAAACACTATTGAAAAATATCAGAGGGCTTTTTTTTTTTTTTTAAAACAGTATAAACTCATTCATTGAAAGGGTTGTTTTTTAAAAGTTAAAGAAATACTTTCTTAATAGTTAAACAGCATCAGAATGAAGCAGAATTTTCCACATTTTCATATTTCAGAGGCTGATGCATTTCAACTAACCCAAACCAAAGATTTTCATTTTTTTCTCCCTTGTAGCCTGAGAAAAAAGTGTACATTTTGGATCCATGTAGAAAAGCTTTTTTTTCCCCAGTCCCTGGGTTCCACCCACTGAGCTGAAAAATCCCATTACTCACAGCGTTTGGCAGATGTGTATGTGACCAGCGTTGTGTGCAACCAGCACATCTGCCTTGCCTACAAATCCTGTGCCGATGCGGGCAGCCACCTTTGAATTGTCAGAGAACATAATCCCTTTCCACCTCCCGAATTCAGCCCGGCGCTGGAAGAGCCAGCGAGGAGGTTTTGGGGGTTTTTTGTTGGTTTTGGTATTTTTTTTTTCCCCCCCCGATATTTCTCAGCCAGCTAAAACGCCGGGGCAGCTCAGGAGCAGACGCAGAGCCGTACTTTGGGATTTCAGAGAGGTCTTCGGCCAACTTTGATGTTTGCTTTGCATGGCTCAGCTTGAGGAAAGGGGAAACAGCAGTGACTCGTAACAAAAGCAGCTCCACTTTGGTGGAAATTTGGCAGGTTTCTGCAGCGAGGATGCTGAAGGGTAGGAGGCTTTTGCTACGTGGTCCTGAGCTGGGTGTGAAGCAGCAATTTCTTCCTACACCCGTTGGTAGCGTGAGCTCTTCTGCTTGGGCAAGAGGGGCTGCAACGGGGATGCCTTTCCACTGCATCCTCCGTGTTTCCGCTGGCTTCCCAGTGCTGCGTGGGCCCCAAGAGCTCCTGAAACAGGCCGTGAGATGGCTGGGCAACGTGTCCATCTGTACCTGTGTTTGGTTGCCCAAAGGATCTGGTTGGGAAGAGCTAGACTGACAGCTGGACAGACCTCTCCACCTTCAGAGCAAGCCTTGACTAGAGCAGACCCAATCATCGAGTAATTTGAGTTGGAAGGGACCCTTTAAAGACCATCTGGTCCAACCTCTTCTGCAGTGAGCAGGGACGTCTTCAACTCAGGTTGCTCAGAGCCCCATCCAACCTGACCTTGGATGTTTCCAGGGATGGCACATCTACCGCCTCTCTGGGCAACCTGGGGCAGTGTCAGGGTAGCAGAGATGAAAGGTCTTCTCCGCAGGATGAAAGGGCACCCCCTCTCTCCAGCTGGATTTCCCTTCTCTTACCACACTGGCGGTGTTTAGAGACACCAGGCTTCAAGAGCAAGTCACAAGACGAGACCGTGCTCATGTGCCCCTCATCTCCTGTTTATTTCCATCCCTCCTTGTCTCTGGCATGAAGTGCTTCCCAACACAAGAAACAGAGATGCCCAGGGGCTGTGTGATACCAGCAGAGCCACTCCTGTAATGAGGACGCAGCCTCACACAGGCTGTCAGGCAGAGGGGCTTTCAAAGGAAGGGCGAGATCTTAAATGTCTCCTTGACACCACCGGCAAAATCTGCTTTCACAGAGGGAGACGCTTAAAAGATTCAGCACGGTGAGAGGGAGTCTGACCAAATGAGAGGAGTTTCACAACCTTTTGTGCGGCGAGACAGCAGCACAGACGATGAGCAAAAGCGACAGGGAAATCAAAGCAGGGTGAGGGAGTGCTCGGGGTTCCTCCGTCCCTCCGTGATGGAGGGCTCGCAAGGGAGCCCTCCTCAAAGGCAGGCGCTCTGGAAACCACGCTCCCGATGCCCATAATAAGCTATCCCCTCCCCCAAGAGCAATAGGTAACAGTGTAAACCCAGCTCCCCTGCCTTTCTCCTCCAAATTGTGCTCACCTACCTTCCAATTTGCACTCAGAGGAACAGGGGTCAAACCAAGACACCCCCCCCCCCCAGCCCCGTATCCTGCATCCAGCAGCAGCCAGTTATAGTTGTCCAGGGAGGAACAGAAAAGCGGGGCCAGCAAGCAGGGATGGTTCCTTCAAACAGTCTCTATCCTCCCACAGTTTGCAGCTTGGGACATCCTGGACCAGAGGTGCTTCTAAGTATTTAGGAGCCCTTGGTGGATTTCTCTAGCTCAGGCTTGATCCTTCAAGTTACTGCAAAGCTCAGGTGACCGCCTGACCCATGTCCCCTCCAAAACTTCAGCCAGTTTCTGCTGCTGCAGTTGAAGTGTGGAGGCACAGCTTTTAGGCAAGCCAGCTGCAACGTGGTGGGATGGGGTTGCATGCTGCCACAGCCCCCATCAGGGCCAGCTGCAGAGATTTGAGAGGTCACAGTCCAGACCCCGCCGGTAGCAACAGGAAGGTTGGTTTAATGCTAGCAAGTGACATTGTCTCCTCTGTGCCATTTCCTTGCAGTTCCTCCGGACGATCCTGTCATTTTGGGGGGACCCATCATCAGCCTGAGAGCAGGAGACCCCCTCAACCTGACCTGCCACGCCGACAACGCCAAGCCAGCAGCCTCCATCATCTGGATGCGGAAAGGAGAAGTCATCAATGGAGCCACCTACTCCAAGGTGAGGCAGGATGGGGCTGGGGACAAGGGCTGTGCTCTTCCCTTCGTTCAGGAAGGTGTACCAGACTGACACCGCTCTTCACACAACCCCAGAACATCTAGGGCAGCACCTTCAGCTCTGCAGAGCTGAGACCCTCACCCTACATCACCCCATACAACCTCCTCGATGGAGTGGCTGGGAAGCAAACAGTGAGGGGGATGCAAGCGAGAAACCACAAACTGTCACCAAAATGGGCTCTGCTCTGAATTTGCCTGGCTTTTTGTCCCCTCTCACGGCTGATAAATTGCCTGGTGTGCCCACTTCTCCCCCCAGAAAGTCTCACCTGGGTGCGGTGTTAATATTGTGTAGAGCAACACAAGCCAGCACTGACTTGGTCTTGGCTATAGCAGAAGCTCTGGATCGAAAGGTGGTTGCGGTGACATATGTCCCCTCCTCCAACTGCAATTTTCCATGAAGAATTGTCAGGGTTGTTGGCATTTTTTAATTTAAACAGAAAGCCTTTATTGGGTCATAAATGGAAACATCAAAGAGCAATCAACAGTGTACTCGGAATGGGTACCCACATGTTCTCCTGTTTATAGATGCCTGATGTCTGGTAAGTGCTAAAGATTCAGTAACACTTGACGTTTCTAATGAAAATTTCTAAAGAATGAAATTCGAGACATAAAATGGGTCAGTTTAGAGCCATTTGTAATGCAAGCAGACTTCAAAGTCGGGAGTCAAAGGCATCCCTCTCAAGCTCTTGAAGATCTTTTAATAAACGTTTCCCCCTCTGCTACCACTGTGAAGCCTCCACCCAGCTTCATTCCAGCACCGTCCCGATCTGCTTGGAAAAGCAGAGGAGCCAAAGCACCCTCTCCTCCTCCCCATCGCTCTGCAGAGCACACGGATGTCTCAGCTGAAACCCAGCTCCTTCCTTCTAGCTGATGGGTTTGAAGGAGGGGGGGGGGGGGAATTGCCCCATCTCCACGCATGCAATGCAAGAGGCAGCACTAATTAAAGCCAGAGAGAACTGACCTCTCCCTCTCTCAAATCAAGTGGAATTAATTAAAATCCAGGCCATTGACATGCGGTTGTTTATAGCTTATTCTGCTCACCCTAAGCCTTCCTCTCCGCTGCGGACTGCTCAGTCCTGGCCCTGGGGAGCCAACACTGAAGCCCTTTCCCTTTCAGACCCACCAGTAATGGGGAGCAGAGAAGAAAGAATCCCCTCCCTTTATTTTTTCTTTAAAATAATTCCAACAAAAAAACAGCTTTCAGGCTGCAGCTCCATCTCACATGCGGTACAGAGGTTTCCATGGCATTTTAAGCAGCTGTCAGGGCTGGTCTGGGAGGGGAGTCCTGTTCTGCATGGGAGAAGTATCTTCCCCTTCTCCTGGGGTCAGGGGACCCTCAGTTTCTGCAGCTCAACCTCAGTGCTTCCTGACTTACTGGGGGTTTCCACGAGGCCCTGCCACAAAGGCATCATCCCTGCCACAAGCAGGGAAAAGCGATGCTCCAGGGCCAGGCAGCACCCCTAACTTGACCGTTTTTGTGGTTGTCTTAACCTTGTGAAAAGTTAAAAAAAAAAAAGAAAGACACCCTTCAGAAAACCTAACAGCCAGTTTTAGCTTTTTTTTTTTTAATGGGAGAGTTTGATTTTGGGGGTCTGCAAAGCCTGTCCCTTTTGAGACTCCCTTTAAGATCAAACTCCTCAGTTTCTCTCTTTCTGCTTTTTCAATAAAAACTAAAGCCCAACCCAGATTTCATTTGAGCCAGATATTCCAGTCAACCAAGAAAAAACACCATTCAGGTTACTGATTGCCTGAAACCATGTATATATAAACCATAATTTCTTTGCATCGCTGAATTTCCAATCTACCACCTGATTAATACACAGCCCCCCCTAATTACAGCCAAAATAGCCATAGCTGATCAGAAACCCCCAAATTTACCCCTATCAAAGGGGACAGGGACTGGTCCCTGTAGCCATAGGGGGTATTATAGGATCCCGCAGGGTTTGGAGGCTAACGCAGAGCTCGGAGGCACCACAAGGACTCATGGTGCTCAGTTTAGGGGTTGCCACATCCTCAAAAGTGGGACTGTTTCACAAGGGAAAGGGCACACAGGGCGACAAAGCAAGCAGAGGGCAACATCCTTGCTACCAAGGGAGGTACAAGGGGAGCAGCATCCTTACCACCAGGGCACAAGAGGAGCAGAGTAGGCTTGGTGGTCATAGCAGGGTCAACCGCACCACAGCAATCTCCAGAAAGTCCGTAGTGATGAGGCTGCCCTGAAGTCAAAGCCAGAAATCCAACCCACACCATCACACCTGAAGCAGAACTTGAGCTGGAGCTTAAATACAACTCCTGGACCTATGGGTGAAGAGCTCTTGGGTACCATCCCCAGATGAGGTTCGTCAGGGAAATTAAGCACTGTGGGTGCACTCAGGCCCTGCCAATCACGTGCTAATAGGTCTTGGTCCTGCTTCTCGCCAGCTTCTGGGCTGATTGTGGTGACAATTTCTCAGCATTGTTCCTCATCTACTGTGCCTAAGAGGCAAAAACTTGCGTGCGTGAAGGCCGCGTCAGGATGAACACAGGTGGTGAAAGCTTTCGTCTTGCTGCCATATGTTTATAATTCAATAAAGCACTTGTCTTACATTGTGAGGAGGAACCTTGAAGGATACAGACTTAGAGAGAAAAACTGCCTGGCAGGATCCAAAATTTGACGGGTGATTCCATGGCCATTTACCACTACAGTCCAACAGCTGGGAAAAGCTCTTTCTGGCATTTCTGGTCTCCAGAGGATGTTGATAAACTGGAGAGAGGTCAGAGGAAAGCCCGGAGAATGACTACAAGATTGAAAACCGTGTGACATCTTGAGAGCCTCCGAGGGCTCGATCGGTTTAGTTTCCCGAAGCCGGGGCTACAGGGTGACGTGACCACGGTCTGTAAGAACTTGCAGAAGGATTAGGAGTTTGATAACTCCCGGGGCTCACCGATAAAGGCATGGCGGGGCACCACGGCTGGAAGTCGAAGTCAGATAAGTCCAGGGAAGAAACAAAGTGCCGAGGCTGAGCAGATAGAGCTGGTTAACCACTGCTGTACCAAGCTCAAGGTTTTGGATCTCCGGCATCCTCAGGTCTCCATCACAGTGATCACCAGCACGAGGCAAGCCAGAGTGGGGGTGATTTACCATGGGCTGGGCTGGACCACCACATGGCAGCTGGGGACCCGCAGCCAGGATCAGTCCCGTGCCGCTGCCAGCCGATGTCACCACTCATTGCTGCCCAAAGTGGCCCACACAGGTTTTTGCACTTGCCTGGCATAGTCACAGAAGGTGACAGCAGGTTCCAGAAGCTGGTTCCCCAATCTGTCCCCGGCTCCCTCTCTCTTGGGTGGGTGGGTGACGTGGATCTCGCTGGAACTGCGATTCCCGGGTCTAGGCACGTAGAGCTGGAGGGAGGCAGATGGGAGTTAAGTGGCCAATTCCCAGGGAAGCGCAGTGAAATTTGTCTGTGCTATTCCCCGAAGGCTTCTTGGCGCGTTCCAAGCGGAGGAACTGTTATTGCAGAGCGCGCTGCTTGGCTGAGAAACTCGTAGGAGCGAGGGCTGCGCGGAGCCTGGCACGACCCTCAGCCAGCGGAAGGGGACCCCCTCCCATAGGAAACTGCCTTTTCTCATCTTCGTTTCTCTCCCCACAGACGCTTCTCCGTGACGGCAAGAGGGAGAGTATCATGAGCACCCTTTTCATCGCCCCCTCCGACATCGAGAACGGGGAGAGCATCGTCTGCCGCGCCACCAACAAAGCCATTCCCAGCGGGAAGGAGACCTCCGTCACCATTGATATCCAGCGTGAGTACACGGCCGGCCGAGCTAGCTCTGGGGACTGGGTGACCCCAGCCTCCCCGCTCTCTCCATCGCTGCCCGCGTGGGTCTGACTCCAGTCAGGGGCGGGGTGCTGGGGTTTGGGGGGTTCCTTTTACTGGGATTTACCGGTTACGTTAATACGGTGGAGTCAGAGACAGGAGATTTCATCTCCCCTGAACTCCCTGGGGCAGCAGACGGACACGAAGACCCACGGGGACAGGCTGCCTCCCAGCTTTTGCGTCCTGTGTCCGTGGTTTTGAGCAAAAGCAGCACCAGCTGCCGTGCTCTGGGTGGCCGGTGGGCGCTGCACGTGGACAGAATGTGTGCCCTGATCCAGGCCTCTGGGATCTCTGGAGCAGGGATGGATCCCAAATGGTTTTGACTGAGCAAGCAGCACCTCTGGACGCGGCCAGTAGCAGAGATAAGGTTTCTGGTACAAAACCACATTTCCAGTCTTACACGCTGTTCAACAGTAAGTTTTTTGTCTTGTTCTCCGCTGAGACAGCGTGTTAGACACCTGATCGGTGGGAAGTCTCCCTCCCGTGAAATACAGCTACTGTCAATCACCATCTGATGGGGGCAGGTGTCGAGAGCCGAATCGTTTACCCTTCACTGTAAATCCGTGAAGCAACATCTTCCTTCCTCAACAATTCACGTTTCGCAGATCTCTTCCCTCCTCCTCTGCAATAGCTGTTGCTCTCGGGCTCATCCCGACCTCCCTCCAGCCGGGCTTCATTTGCACACACAATTCCTACAGCTGTATTTACCAACAATTTGCAAATGCAGGGTGTTCAATATTAGCATGCCAGCTGCTTTCCAGAGTCCAATTAAAACTGGCTGAACAAACTCAAGCACAGCAGAAAATTCACCATTTAAGACTTCCAGCTTTTGCTGCCGGAAGATTAACAGGCTCTTGGGTCGCTGGATAGCATGTCCTGACAGAACCGGCCAGATAAAATGAGATAATAGCATGGGTTATTTCACAGCCGGCAAACAGTTACAATAGCTGGAGACGCACACGCGTTCTCACAAACAACGCAAAGCCGGAGACATCATTACGCTGTGCTGTACAGTGCGGGGCAGGAGACGTGAGCTGAATCCCTGAGCCTGACGGAATCTGCTTTGAAAAGAGAAAGACCCAATAAAGAACACCAATTTCCACTCCGAGCCATTAAATACTCCATGCTGTGAAAGTAATAATAATAATATTCTATCCAGCTATTAAAAGTATGTTGTTCTTAATGGGGTCTAATGAGGATATCAATTTCCCAGTGCTGGATGGGTGATGGAGGGATAGAAAAATACCAAGATGGATTAACCAGGCTGCGGTGGGGTGGATTTTGTCCCGCGTGCAAGAGCCTGCTCTGGTTGCTGCTCAGTTCATTAGGTTTCACTCCCAACCTGGTCGGCAAGTGGCTGCTTTCGCTTGGTGAAGAGCTGAAGGTACTTTTCTAAAGCAAAAAAAAATATCTGGGCCACTCATTTCTCCTGGGGGACTGTGCTGGGCAAGGCTGGCTGCGAAGGCAAAGCGGGCGGCATAGCCTTCTGCATCGCCCCAGCGATGAGGTCCTTCCCGTGGGTCTTCTTCCAACATCTAGCAGAGAAGCAGAACCTTGAGCGGGGGGAAAAGAAGTGGTTTCTGCAAGGATAAGGAGGTTTGGGCTGGCAGCAGGTTTGGGCTGATGAGCTTTCCCCAGCCCGGCACAACCTGCCGGAGCCTGCGCATCTCTGCCTCCACTCTTCCCACCATAGCAAGCATTGCCCAGCTGCACGGTTCGAAAGAGGCAGCCTTGCAAAATAATCTCAGGGAACCAAAAATAATCCCCTCCCAGGAAGCAGCAGCCTGGTAAATCACTCCTCCTGCCTTCGTTTGCTTTTGCCACTCAAAAGAGCATCAAAAATGCTCCCACTCAGCAAAGAAACGCCAGGGTGGGGGTTATTTCCTGCGCCCGGTGGGAGCGAATATCCTCTTGCAGCTGATGCAAAGTTGAAGTTTGGCTCCCGTCAATCTCACGCAGGCACTGCCTGCTCATCTTAGCAGCAATGAAATAGCTGAGTCATAAAACCCTCCCCTTAAAAAAAAAAAAAAAAAAAAAAAAAAAAAGGTGGAAGGGGGAGGGGGGGGGGGGGGGAACTAAAAAGAAAGAAACCCAGAGCAGGGTCTGTAATGGAAACACTAAGCGACTCCAGCTGGAACATCTGTTCAATGTGATTTCCGTTCCACCAGCCACATCAAAGTCAGCCTCCTGTGAGTTATGCACCGAACATCACAAGTGGGATTAAAATCATGTTTAATAGTTTGATATGCCATAAACTATTTATACTGCCAGAGCCCGGTGGCTCTATGGAAATGCACATCCAGCGTGCCGGGATGGGGAGGAGCAGGGTTATTGCTTATCCAAAGCCATTTGCTCCAAGCCTCTGCACACGCATACGCAGTTGCTCATTTTTACGCCTTTTTTTTTTTTTTTTTTTCCATGGCAAGAAGGGATTTGACTGCATCTGGAGTTTTTGCAGGAGGTGGGAGTAGGAGCAAGAAAGTGGAGGCTCTGTGGACCGGGGTGATGAGCAAACCGAGGGCCACGTCGCTGTGCTGGAGGGTCTCCTGCTGTGTTTATCCTTGTAGCACTGGAGTATTTTATTCCCTTTTGTGCTTCCCGCTGGGGAGTGTGAAAGCCTAAGATGCTGAAGAGGCATCTTAGTTTGCTTCCAGCTCCTCAATTCCTCCTTTTGGAGTCTGGGGCTCTGGAGGGGAGAGGGGCACGGAGAGGGCTCTGCACCCTGCAGTGCAGGAGCTCAGCCCTTGACCCCAGCGATGATTTCCCAGGGGCTAACGTAAAAAAGCGGGAGCTGAGGGGTTTGCTCAGGTGCCACGCTGGCTGCACAGCTGGCGAGGAGCGATGGTGGCCCCCTGGTGCCAGCGTGCTCGGGGGGATCCGTGGTACCTGGGCATGCAAGCATTTGCATGCACGCTCTCCTCCTGGCTGCCTGTAGGCTGGCTCTATCTGATTCCATCATTCAAATTAATTACAAGAAGCCAGGCAGGAATTATAATTGTAACCGAGTGGAATTACATTCTGATGAGTTACAATTTGTCTCTTTTTTTTTTTTTTTTCCCTCCCTTTAAAATACCCCAAAACACACTCGCACACACAAACCCACGCTATCCGCGGCACCCGCCGCCTCGCGGGGAAGCTACCGCAATATTAGAAAGCCCAATCCCATTTGTGAAAAGCAAGATCAAAGACTTTAATTCATTTCCTTTGCTCTTTTTTTTTCTTTCTTTTTAATCTTCTTTTATTTTTTTTTTTTTTATTTTGCGTACAGGAGGAAGCCGGGCTCATTTTAATACAAAGAGGCTCCTCTGTAAATCGTAGGCATAGCTACTAAACCATCAAACAATGGGGAAGCTACTAAAGAGAAGTGTGATTCATACTTAACAAAGGAAGGTGATTAGCTGTTGTTGTATAACAATAGGGAAGTGTCAGGATGCCTGCAAATGAATTAGGAGCCCACTATATATCTCTGGGCTGTTATGTTAGGGAAACTCATTTATATTCCCAACTGCGCCCATCTTTATTGTCATTTGAATTGCACATTTTAAAATGAGATTAGGGTAAATTGAAAATACCTATAATTTCCCCGTCATAATTTCCCATCGAGAAGGCAGGTGGCTTTGCTCGCGACAAAGCTGGGCTCTGGCTGAGTAGATATCACGGGGCCTAACGAGGTGGGGACATGGCAGAGGAGGAGGAGGAGGAGGAGGCATCGCAGCACCATGCCGCCCGCTGCCTTTCCCTCTCCCAGCCAAGGTCACTGCCCAGGCCACCTCAGAGCCTCCCCTTTCGTTCCCAGCTGGTGGCCTTGCTGCAAGGATGATCCCAATCTGTCCCGCGTCAGGCAGGGAGAGACAGGCTGGAATAACGCAGGGTTGCTTGGGGTGCTGTCCTGCTCTCCCGGCACATGGACAGACTTTCTGCTTTCCACTTCTCCCCTGCAGCTCTGCCCGTGCCAACCCTTCCTGTGCCAACCTTTCCCATACCAACCCTTCCCATATCAACCCTTCCCATGCCAACCCTTCCTGTGCCAACCCTTCCTGTGCCAACCCTTCCCATGCCAACCCTTCCCATACCAACCCTTCCCATATCAACCCTTCCCATGCCAACCCTTCCCGTGCCAACCCTTCCCATACCAACCCTTCCCATGCCAACCCTTCCCATACCAACCCTTCCCATGCCAACCCTTCCCATACCAACCCTTCCCGTGCCTTTGCGGACAGCATCACTTTTTCCTCCGCAGCTCCTTGCACGCGTGAGGTTTCCCCCGTTGCCATTACCTTTGCAAAGCGGTACCTGGAAGAGAGGTGGCAGCCAAGCTGTGCTCACACCAGTATGCCCAGTTAGAGCCCGTACCCTCGAGCAAAGGCATTGAGCAGTTTCCAGAGAGCCAGGTCTCTCCAGCAGGCCCCTGGTCTGTGTACGGTGGAGGGAGAAGCTGGCAGGGAAGCTTTCATCTCCTGAGCTCATGTTAGAGCCACAGCTTCATGACTTCACGGCATCCGAGCAGTAAATTGAGCATCATAGGAATCATGGAATTGTTCAGGTTGGAAAAGGCCTTTAAGATCCTCAAGTCCAACCGTTAACCTAGCACTGCCAAGTCCACCACTAAACCATGTCCCTAAGGCACTAAACCATGTCCCTCGTGCCACCTCCAATGCTGGGCTCCAGGCTGCCCACCCGCATGTGATGCAAAGGGAGGTCCCCTGGGCCAGTGGGTACCAACCAGTTTCGCATCCCTCAGGTCAGCAGGGCTGACCCCAGCCCCATCTGCTTGGGTGCTGAGCGTGAGGGTGGCTGCTCAGCTGCGGCCTTTCCCCATCCTCTGGCTGGGAAGGATGTTGCTGGGATACTTAGGAAGAGGAGAGAGACAGCAGGTAGAAGTGAACACGTAGCACATCCCATTTTAGGATGTATTTTTGCATATGCTGCATCAGATTCCTACTTTAAGGCCCCTTAGCTGGATCGATGAGCTGGCCTCAGCTCCTCTCCTCAGCCACGATGTAGTCTCCAGTGGGACAACTGGTTCTTGAGGCACCTAGAGAACCTCTCTGCAAGGCCATTTCTTTCTGCTTTTTCCCTCAAATTAAGTCCCATCCTTAAAACCTGAAGCTGGAGGTGTAACACCTCCTCTCAGACATCACGAAAAATTAAACCAGCTCTGGATATTCTTATTCCCCATCTGAACGTTGCACCCTTTTCTCTTCTCACTTGCTTTCTTTGGTTCTCTCCTAAGTTTTGTTTGCCGATAAAGCATTTAGATGCTTATCATGTAAAAGGAAGAGAAAGCGAGCAGCAGTTGGAAGAACCAAAAGGCCTGTGACACCAATAAGAGCTTGGCAGAGATGATTAGGCTGATGAAAGAGCAGAAATGCCACTTTCAAGTCAGCGGATAGACAAAAGATCGTCATTACACAGCGCGATATTAAATGGGAGCTTTTCAAAGAGGCAAGTTTATTTCCTTAAACGGGAATCAGAGCCGGCGTTAACATTTTTGAAGTGAAATGCCACATCGGATGGTGTACGTGGCTCCCCTTTCTGTCTTATTCAGTGAAGCCCTCCAAGACAAGAGCCGCGTGCGTGACATGAGCCTGTCTTACAAAGCCCTAAACGTTATACCACAGCGTCAAGGAGTCGCAAGGCTTGTGCCATGTTTTCTCACGACCGAGTTTTGCTTTCCAGGCTGAGAAGCCTGGCAGGCAGCGGGCAAGGGGATGCTGTGCCACGTCTTCGACTCGTTGGGCTTCTCGCTCATGGGCTTCTCGCTGTCTCTTTGCAGACCCGCCCCTGGTGAACTTGTCCGTGGAGCCGCAGCCCGTCCTAGAGGATAACACTGTCAAGTTCCACTGCTCCGCCAAGGCCAACCCTGCCGTTACCCAGTACAGGTAAGGCGGCTGCCCCGCTCGCTGGCCCTGTGCGTCTCGCTCCAGTCCTCCACTGAGAGCTTCTCACGTTCCCCACCGTGCAAAGTTATTTCCTCCAGGTGACCCAAGAGCGCTCAGCAGCTCCGGCTGCAGTTCCTGGTGGCTCTTCCACTTACTCCCATGTTTGTTGCTGCTTGGTGGTTGTTCTAGCTCATCCCCGTGGTCTCTGCTGTCCTCCGGCCAGGGGGATGCGATGGTTGGAGCCAGACACAGCGCCTGATCCCTGCAGAGCGGCAGAGACCTGCTGTGGCGCGGTCCTCTTCCCAGCATCCCCGCTCTGATGGCTCCCCGATGCCTCTCTTGCCTTGATGATGTTGTTACATGCTGAGAGGCTCCAATTGCCTCCGCGTTAGGCCGTCTGCTACGTTTTGCTGCATGCAGCAAAGCCTCGGTCAGAGATTCATTGGCGCTTTGGAGTGGATTAAGAGGCCTGGCACCGAGCTGGTGGAGCCATCTGTTTGGGGACATAACAAGCAAAGCGCGCCGAGTGAAAAGTCTATTATGGGAAAATTCCTTTTTTTTTTTTTTTTTATTTTTTTGCATACTCTTTTATGCTTTGAACAATACAACTCCACTGCCGTCTCTGCGTAACCCTTAAGCAACCGCCGTAAGCCTCTCTAACCCCAGCAACGTGGAGCAGTGCTCGGAAGGCGCCAGAGCAAAGGTGCCTGGGCTGGACACATGGGTGGGATGGGCTGTCCTTGGGTGGGACATTCTCCTTGAGTGGGTAGGGTCGTCGTTACCACCTGGGATCTTCGTTAAGTGCTCCACTGAGCTCGGAGCAGGGCACGAGCAGTTGAGGGGCTCAGTTTGGCACTGATAAGGCTGTTGCAGGAGGAGAAATTGCATCACTTGCAACTGCAAGTTGCAACATCGGTTGGACCTGATGATCTTAAAGGTCTCTTCCAACCAAAACGATGCTATGATTTCCACGCGGTAGGTCTGGCATGAAGGCGGTGCGTGGGGCTCCCTGCCAGCCCCCCCTACACCGAGGCAGTCCCAACCTTCCCTTGATCACTAGTCATCAAGATACTGCAGGGTTGGATGAGCAGGACTGCAACCATGGCCGTACCCTGCAGCCAAGAGGCTCATTGCTCGCTGTGTTGCATTCGGTCGGTCTCGTTCGCTGGAGGTGAGCAGACGGCTCTGCACCAAGCAGAATCGCTGTGGTGGGCTCTTGGGTATGGGTATGGTTATGGGGGCTGCTAGCATTAGAAAACACCCCTTCTCTCAAAGGTTTCTCGGTCTAAGCAGACAAAAATATGGGTATGGAAAGTGGAGTGGGTTGTCTTCACCCTTTGGGAGAAGAAAGCATCGTGCTCAGCCTCCCGGCTCCACCTCTTGGCCAGGAGGGCCCGTGTCTGAGCCAACACGGAGACATTTCACAGCAAGCAGGTAGACCCCCGTCCCACCGCTGCAATCAGCCGCTCATCACTCCTGCCTTGAAGTTATGAGCATGCAGACGCAGGCGTGCAGTCAGTTCTGGTTTTGCAACAGCGTCAGTTGATAATAATAGAGGAGGCACCTCCGGGGACAGGTTACCATGACCCGCCTCCTGTTAGGCTCGTACGGCTTAATTAGTACAATCGAGTTTGCTGGTAGGAACGATTCCTTCCGGCTGGATATGTGCTATCAGCACAACAAAGCAATAATTGTGTTCCTAGTTACACAGAAGAGTTATTAATTTGAGAAGTCAATTAATGTCAAAGATACAAATAGCCCTGCGTTCATATTTACAGTTAGAAGGAAAACGAAGTGCGTGACAATCTGGGGATGGATCTGGGCAAACATCCCACGTGGGTTTTACACCGCGATTGATTCTGGTACAGTCGAAGGCAAAACAACCGCCTTTGGCCGAGGAACCAGACGGTGACAAAATTCCTGCTCCGAAGATGGAGCGCCTAGCCTGATCCTCAGCAATCGGGGCTTTCACATCATCCCCGAACCCACCCTGGGCTGATCCCCCGTAGGGTGCAGCAGCCTCGAAGGCTCCCATCTGGTTTTTCTCCTTCCTTTTGGGTGTTTCCACCCTCTGGGTACGTGACTCTCCCTGGCCAAAGCCATGACGCTGGATTGCTTTTCTCCACCAAATAGCAGATGGACTCATCACTCTTCTCCCATCTTTGGTGTCACCTCGTTCGTGCCAGGTTTTTGCTGTCCCCCATAGCGGCAAATGCTGCCCGCAGCCCTCTTCTTCTCGCCCATCCCGAGGCCACGTGTCTCGTCACCCTGAGCATTGGGATTTCTGCTTTGCGGCAGAGTCGCTTTGTGGTTCGTTTCATGATGGACTTTGCTCTCAAAACTAATTGCGTGGTTTTTTCAGGTTATGCTTTCTCATAAAAGGGATTTTTTTTTGGAGGGGGGGAAGAGGCATGACAAAGCCAAGCCCTTTGGGTTTCTCATTTCTAAAGTTCCTTTAACACATAAACAACATACAAGGCTTTGTCCCTACCACTGTCAGAAGCAAACAGGATTCAGCAGCGCTCGGCGGGACTTTCTTCTACTTAATGGCTCTGATTGATTGAGGAGGGATTCATTTCGCTTCCAAAAGATCCCAAAGCTCGTCACTAACTATGTAAAGGCAGCAGATGTTTTGGCACCGAAGCTTGGAGTCCTCTGGAGCGGGACATCCGAGCTGGGAGCCCCCTGCACCTCACCACTGACTGGGAGGGAAGGTGGGTATAGGGGTGAGACGTGTAAAACCTCAGGACTGAGGTACCTGGAGGTGTGAAACGGCAGAACGCGAGCTCGGTGTCGTCCCCAGGGCCACTCGGGACCCCGTCACTGGTGAAAATGAACTTATTCTGCCTTAAAACCAAACAAAGTGTGAATTTTTTATTCTCCAAAGGGAGAGAACCGCTCTAATATATCTCCTATGGCTTCCCTCATCCGCAGATAGAGATACCAGATCTTGGTCTTCAGCTGACATTTATTTTTAATACCTCCCAATCCGTTTGTCAGTAAACAGTTCTGAACACAAAGGGAAAAACGTCTAAACAACATAAATCCCCTTTTCTGGGCGTAAATCCACAGCCAGCTCCGCAGGGCCATCCCTGCTTGGAATACACGAGCGAGCCATCACCTTCCTTGAAGTTGCAAGGGGCGATAAGTTTTGCGTGGGGTTTGCACCCCGGGTTTGTCCGGCGGGGAAAAGCGAGCGAGGTCGAACGTCTCACCCAAAGGCATCACCCAAAGATGCCCGGCTGGGAAGCGGCCGTGAACCGTGCTGCTCGTTAGCGATAAGCCACTTAGCCAATCCTGGGGTTTTAAGCACAGACCCCTCCACTCTCTTCGTTAGGGTGGTAAAAAGCAAAATTCAGCAAAATTTCCCAGGAGACAAAAATCTCCACCCAAACCCCCCGTAGAGAATATAGCTTTGATGAAATCAAGGCAGCTGCTTTTTCCTTGAGAGTTTTTCTTCCTGCTCTCCTATATAATACATCACATACGTGTGGGTTTTAATGCAGGGAAAACCTGGTTAGAAAGGAGCCCTTGGAGCAATCTGCTCCCAGAGCCGGAGCGGAAAGTTCCAGCCTGCGCCGCACCTTCTCTTCTGGGGAGGGGAGGATTTAATGACATTTTGTCAAAATTGTCAGGTTTCCACAAAATGTTTGGCCTCAGTGGTGTTTTCTAATGGGAGAAAAAGCCAGAACCTCTCTGCCTTAAAATTCGCTGGTGCCTCGCGACGTTGGGGGGCAGCCGGGGCAGGGGGGTCCTTTGCAGGAGACGCCGTTCCACCGCTCCTTTTCTTAGCTGAGGACACCCGGCACCTGCAGCTGGAGCTGAAATCCCAGTCCTCCTCCCTCGCTGGCAGCAGCGATTCCTTGACAAGGAGCATCTTTTTTTCCCTGGGGGATTTCGTTCGCCCACGATGTCACCTGGGCTGTCACTCGTCGTTTTTTTATTTGGTCGCGGGACAGGCTGGTGTCACCAAAAGCGAGCAGGGGGAGGCGGGCAGAGGGCGGGCGAGGTGTCGCAGTGAGGCATGAGCGGGGTGGTTTTGGCGCAGGGATGAATTAGCCCTGGCAGCAAGGTTTTTGCTCGTTCGCACGTTTTCCCTCACACCGTGTAAAGCAATCTTCGCCTATACGTATCCTATGGCTTCTGTAGGGTGTCATACCCCATCTGGCCTGGGTTTATGCCACCTCCACCTGGGATCCCCTTCCCTTTGCAACTAAAGAGCAGCTCAGCTCACCGAAACGCTGCTCCGCACCTCCTCGCTGCAGCCTCTTCTGCTCCAGAAAGCCTCAAGGGGACCTGGGCAGCACCTCCGCAGATGTGTCCCCAGCTGATTTAGCGCCGCGGCCATGGGGCTGGAAACCCAAAGACTCTCCCTGGTGTCCCAGAGATGCTGGGGGAAAGCTGCCCCTTCCTCTCCCCTCGCCTGGAGCCGCTGCCTGCCGCTGCCAGCCCGTTTGCAGGCAGAGCATCACGTAGCCGCGGTGCCAAGGCTGGAGGAGCAGCGGCAGCAAACGGCTCCACCAGGCAGCGAGCATATGTGCGGGCAAATTGCACCGCCTCGTCTTCCTCTAGTAACGCGCTTCCCACGCGCCTCTGCCTCTCGGTGAACGATCCTGGGATGGGGGGGGGGAGGGTTGGAGGGAATTTGGGAATTTACTGACTTTCTTTTGCTGCAAGCAAACGGGCAAGAAAGGGAAAGCGAGAGAGAGTAATTAGCTGTCGCCGTTGTTCTGCCACCTGTGATGGCGGGTAAAATTAATGGAAAGCAACAGAAGTCGGGGCTACGTGAACCGACTCACAACCAGGCGTCCTCTTTGCTCACTTCAGATCTCTCTATTTGCCAATCTTCTCTTGGCTTTTGATGTCTGTTGTGTGTCTGTGGGGTGTTTTTTTGCTGTTATTATTTATCACTCGCAGTAAGAAAGAGAATCTTTAAAGTGGCAGAAGAAAATGGGAAAGTTTAATATTGCAAGAGGCAGAGTGCCTCAGCCTTTTGGGCTCCTCCGATGATGATTATTTTTGCAGAGCGATGGGGAGTTGGTGCAGGCAGGGCAATCATACATATCTCACTCTCGCGCATTGATACAGTGCTCTCGCCCCCAAGGCTAGCAGAGACCTTTGCAAATAATGTTGTCTTTGTAGTCACGGGGTGGTGGAGGGGGGACATTTCGAGCCACCCTCCGGCATCAGCTGCAGGTCTAGGGACCATTGCACTTCCAAAAGAAGGTGTGGGACTGGCGGACAGACAGACAGACAGAGAGAGGAAGAGAGAACTATCCCTCCCCAGCTGCTGCGAGGCGTCTGGCTCAGGCGTTGAGTACGGCAGCTGTGAACAACACGCACAACTCTCCATAATTGTGTGGGACGTGGCAGAAGATCCAGCTGATGCTGCAGCAGAAGCAGAGGTCAGGAGGAGCTGGGAAGCATTTATTTAACAACCACCCAGGGGATGGTGCCACACCACTTCTTCCCCCTCCTACAGCAGAAGGGGGATTGCATTTTGTGCGGTCCAAGCAAGATCCACCTGCCCTTGTTGGGCTGAAGCCGGAGGTGCCACCTGCCCAGATATCGGTGATGTTCCTGCATCAACCAACTTGGTGAACTGCAGCCGCAGGTCAGGGCTTGAGCCACACCATCTTCCCAGATCACAGGGTGCTTGGTCAGGCCGTGGAGGAAGTCCAAGCCAGCCGACAGCATCCCTCTGTCCTCAGCCCCACTGTCATCACCGACGCAGCGCGTGGCTTGGCTTGCGGCAGGAGTGTTGTTTGTTTGTTCGCTCAGTGGGCTCCGGTCTGTAGAAAAGACCTTCTTGTTTGGTAAACACTGTTTTATCTTTGATCCAACAGCATGCTGTCCCTCATCAAATATTAATCCAAACTCAACTGCTCCTTAAAGAGGTTTTCTTTAAAGGTGGTGGCGCTCGAATGCACCTGATGAGAGACAGTGTTGTCACCTCCCTTTGCGCAGGGGAAAACAAAAAGATGTGACTTGTTGCTGTTGTAAAGGGGCAACAACAGGGAAGAGATCCAGTGCCGGGTCCGTTCCTCCAGCCTGCTCCACGCGGTTGGGATGCAGGGTGGGCATTTCCCACCCAGCCTCAGGCAGACGTGTGGATGAAGAGCCCAAGCGTGTTTGGTAGATCTGCTGCCTCCAGCAATCGTATGTCACATCCAAGTACAGGTCTGCGAGTGTTTTGGCTGCTGGTCTTGGGGGAGAAAGTGGCAGGATTGTCGGGGTTCAGGTATATGTGGAAAAATTGCACCTGATATCAAGGAGCTCTGAGAAGAGAAGGAGAAAATAATGATACATGTCAGCTGTGCTTTGGCCTGTCTGTCTTGCACCATGCCATCTCGGAGGCTTTCATTCCGTAGAGATGCATTCCCACATTTTGCTTTAACAAACCCAGAGGAGAAGTTCAAACGCCACAGAGCGTTGCTGCTCTTTTTAGTTTGGGTCTCGTCTGCCCAGTTCTGGGACCTGCTGGCATCTTACCAGACTTATTCATGAGATGCTTGAGGCTGCCACGGAGAAGTCAAGTTCTCCAGGAGTGTGTGCCCCCGTGTCCTGCTGGAAACAGCACCGCCGCGGCTTGAAAGTTTGCTCAGACGCTTGAAGCAGCTCCATGGGCTCATGGGCTCAACACATAGACCCAACATCTCCAAAACACCTCCCCAACACAAGAGAGCAGAGCCAGCTCCTGCCCTGGGCATGTGGTTGTAGCAGAGGAGGAAGCCCAGAGCGAAGGTCAGCGAGTCACCGATTCCTGTGCGGTACCCATCCCTAATTCCTCACATTCGCTCCTCAGGGATCAGACCTGTTTGGATGGGGTCAGACCTGTTTGGATGGGGTCCCCCATGCCAGAGGGCTGCCCCCAGGGATGCGTCTGAAGCGGGATTCAAGTGAAGGGAGTCAACCCTCATGTCCAGGCAGTGAGGAGAGCTGGGCTGATAGACGGATGCATCTTATTTCATCTGATCATAATGAAGCCATAGTATAGAGCCGAGGAATTCAGGTCTTGGGGAAGGAAGAGTCTTGGGAATTGTTTCCTGCTGCCAGGAAGGATAAATCACCCCAGGCACCGGGGGTAGATTTCTCTTCCAGCTAGCTCTCCATAGTTCTTTCGCTTGGTCAGCTGGGCTTCTGGATGTGCACAACGTCTCGGTTCCCGGGAAAGGCACACGTTTGAAGTTTCATTTGAAGTCTTCCATGACACCAAAGCTGTCCCTGCCTCTTCCATTTAGCTGCTGCAGAATACGTTTGCAAATCCGTAGGCTGTAAAGGCCAGAAGGGATTATTGGAGCGTGGGAAGCTGGTGCAGAGATTCAGGGCGATGCGTTTCATTGGCAACTTTTGATGGAGAAGTGGCAAATGACCCATTTAATGGGCACGCCTGGCGCTGCCTGCAGCCGAGCCACAGCAGCCGCCCTTTTCCCGATTCTGGCACTATGAGACCCGAATATACTTCAATATGAAATTCAGATGGCTTTGAAAATCATCTCCTGGGAGTTGGTGTGTTTGGTGTGTTGCTTACTTTCTTCTGCCCATTCGTGAAGGGCCCAGAATAACAGTGAACATCCCTCAGAGCTTCTGGTCCCTGAGACCACTACCTAATTGGCACGGTTCTTCGTCTCCCCAGCAGACTCCTCCAAGGAAGGGGGATCTGCAATACTAAACTCTTATTAAATGACAATCACATCTCTATTAATATTTCAAAGGGACCGTCAAGGATTTGAAACACACTGCAGAGCAGCCAGTGACCGCAGACGAGGGGTGAAGTCCGTGGGCGCATGGGCGCAATCCCCCGTGTCCCTCCTGCTCAGTGTCCCGCTCGCAGGGGAGGAATAACGGGACATCTCCGCTGGGGACTGCCGGGGGACCCGGGGCAGCCCCACACGGTCCTGCAGAGCCGCGCGGGTCCGGGCTGAGAGAGGATGTGGAGGAGCAGCTCACCAGACGTCTGGTCCAGGCAAGAGGCTTCTCAGCATCTCCAGGTGGAACGGTCACTCTGGTTTTCCAGCTGTTTCTTGGCACTCTTAGGACCTTCTCCCCCCAAACCAGCTCCCTCCTTCAGTCCAGCTTGGGGAAGGCGCTCACGCCACTGTGCAGGCTCTCCTTGGTTTTGTTGCCTTCCTTCCCCTCCTGCTCCCATCTGCTCCCTCTTCCTCCGACGGCCGAGGCTGCCGTCTGTCCAGCGGCAGGACGCTGCGAGTCCATATGCCGTCCCTCGGCAGGGCTGTCACCTCTCCCGCTGCCTCCCGCAGCCAAACTCGGCAAGGGAGGCAAGAGAAGCCGGAGCGGCGAAGGGGCCCGCAGGCATTTCACAGCAGCAACGGAATAAATCTAATTTATAGACATAACAAAATGCAGCTAAAGCGGGAGTTGAAATGAATGCAAAGCACGCAGAGGTCTCAAGTTATCGGCACTGTAACATTTTTCCTGACTATCTCTGTTTTCCTGCCCGGGTTTGTCTTTGTAGCTTCCTCCCAGACAACTGGACCTTTGCTCTGAAGTGAAAATGAAAGCTGGGGAAAGAAAAAAAAAAAAATAACGGGAAATGAATTCTTCAGATCTCCTTCATGATGCATCAGCCCCATCTGCCAGCTCCCTCTGACAGGGAGCAAAGCGTGGCCGGGTGGCAGGCGGAGAGGGAAAGGCAAGCTTTAAAAAAAAAAAAAAGAAAGGAGTAAAATAAAAAGGCAGAACTATCCCTGCAGCCGGGAAGTGCGGCTGGACCCGCCACGGCCCGCGGCTCCGGGTGAGAGCGGGGAGATGAGGTTGGAAGAGCCTCCCTTCGCTCACGGAGGTGTGAGGACGGGGAGATTTGTCTTCCCGTTCCCTGGCTTTCAGGGTAATGGGAACAAGCCGGTGGGAGACGTTCGGAGGCAGCTCCAGCTAATGAGGAGAGAGCATGGAAGGAGAGTCAGATGGCTGGAAAGGGAAAAGAGAAAAGGAGAACGGGGGGGGTGGGGAAAGAAGGCACTTTGTACTCTCGAGCAGCGCTCCCTGATGTAGACGTGATTAAAGGTACCAAATGAAATGGGTGATGAAGCAGCCAGCCCAAACCCTTGTGTCGGATGGAGCCTCTCCAACGGAGGGGGATGACGGTGTGATTGAGGAGGGCTCACTGAAACGTGGGGTTCACCATGGTGGTGGCCGTCCCCATCCCGCTCAGGACCACCAGCAGGAGTTGGCGGCCTCGTAAAGCCTTACGGACTTCGCTCGTGCGCTGCAGTTCGCCAACGTTGGATTGAACCAGTCCCCAAAACCTCTCATTTCCAGCAAATTTTGCACCCAGATCACTGCGCACTAGCAAAGACCTTACGGTTTGCTACCAAGCAAAGCTGCTAACGCTTCTTTCAAACATCCGTAGGGCTCGCGGAGATCTGAGGGTCGTGTTTCCCAGACTCGTTGGTCACGTCTCCTTCAAGACAGGCTCATGGTGACTGGGAAGGTGACTGGGAAGGGAGCATCGTCTAGCCACATCTCCTCTGCCTTTGCAAGGAGAGGTGGCAGCTTCTCAAGCCTAATTTAGCAGTCTTTAATCTGAGTTATTCCAAACCACACTCGCCACTTCCTTCATGCGTTCCCGCAGGATGATGGGCTGATTTCACAGAACGAAAAGCCTTAAGCAAATCTTGTCACACAAGAAAATTGATTTTTCAAAACTGACTTTTACAAGATTACTGGCGGGTTTTTTTTCCCCTCGTCTTTCTTCTGTATCGTTCCCTTCCAGTCTCACGAGGTGGCTTCAGATCTAAGGAAATTAGAGATGCTGTGACTAAATTGAAAATGTAAAAAGGGGGAGAAGGAGGGGGAAAAAAAAAAAAAAAAAGACACCCATCACTCAGCACCTCCTCTCCTGCTGCCTCCAAAGGATATGGCCGCGTGTGCTTGTGCTTGAGAAGTAGCAGAGATGCCTCCTTCACCTCTCCTCCTGCCATCCTGACGTCAGGAAGGAGTCTGTCTAAGGGTTATGCCAGCATCTCACAGGGAACGTCCCCTGGTGGGTGTTCCTTGGTGATCCCAGGCTGGATCACAGGGGTTTTTTCTTTCTCTCCCTCAACCCCTCCATTTTATTTTCTCTTTTGGAAGAAAAAGAGAGTTTCCTCCTGCCGCTCGATTTGGAGACATCTCAATGTATTTAGTTAAAAAAAAAAAAAAGAAGAAGAAGAGAGAGGAACAGTTGCCTTGAAGTCGTTTCAGTCAGCTTAAAATATGCTAAGCTTTTGTGTTTCTGCGATATAAATAATGAATCCTCTTACAGCTTCCGAGCTGGGAAAGACGTTGATTTAAGAGGCCTTCAGCTCTGCTTGAGGTTTTTCTGCTTTCATGCCGGAGGGTGGGGAACGTGGCCAGGGACCAGCAAGGTGCGAACGATGAGGTGGGGTGTGCAAGAAGCACCCGGGACGGGGACAGGACCCACCTCAGCCCTGCAGGTGCTTTGCTAAAGGATTTTTCACTTCTTGATTCCCTCTTTGCGCTTTGCTAAAGGATTTCACTTCTTGATTCCCTCTTTGCTCCTTTCTTGCAGTTTTTAGGGGTCGGAGGGAGTTTTAAACGGAGGACAAAGCTGTTAGCATCTACCATCACCGTCTCTGCTCTGGTAAACCGGTGGTGACTTATTAATTGCAGTCGGTCTCAGTTATTGTTCGTTTGACTCGTTCCCCAAGCAGCATCCTTGGAAATGTCTCTGCTTAAAAGAGCTGTCAGGATAGCTACAAGATGTAGGGCAACATGCACGGCATGAGTATAAGACAACCCAGTGGACGCTGGCATCCCAAAATAAACCCATTGGGTCTCGCTGGCCCCCCAGGAACACGTGTCCCAGTGATTTCCCAGTACATGACTGGTCTTGGACACCGGCAATCAGAGGGCTCATCCTGCCCTATGTAGGTGGATCCGCTGCTGAGCTTGGGCGAACGTCTCCCAGGCTTCCTCGGCTGGGAAGTCAGGCAGGAGTTGTTGGGGAACAGCAAATCCAGGGGAAAACAAGCAAAAACCTGGCACAGGCTGAGCTGGGGCGGTTTCCAGCAAGAGAGCCTTTCCCTCCCAAACCTGGGTGATTTTGGTAGCTGTGATGAGGAGGTGCTGTGCATCCTGCTCTCTGCCTGGCATGAAGTTGTGCTGGCGTGCTTGTTCGCTGTAGACAGCACCTAACCTTGCAAAGCCCATCCCAGAAAGACCCAAAAAGGGATTCCGGTCTCATCCAGTGTCAGATCATGGACTAACTCTCTTGACTCCAGGTCATGAAGTTATCCCTGGGTTTGTGCTCCTGAGCAAACTCTCTCTGGAAGCTGTTGGCAAATATTAAAGCAAAGGAAGAACACAAGCTGTTGGCTCTGGATTAGAAGGCCATTTGTCTGTAAAGCATCAAGCAATGCTTATTGCTCGCCTCTGCTGTGCTATTGAAGTGTGTAATTAAGGACTTAATGGTTTTTACTTTTAGAGACTTCTTTTTTTCTTTTTTTTTAATGCTGTTTCTGCTTGTTTTGTACAGAAGGTGATAGATAATCACATAGCTCTTATGGGTCAGTCTGTCGTACCAGTACGCAACCACGTTTGATTATTTTCTCGTGACATGGCTGAGAAAAGCAGTGCTGTTCCCCGGATGGTCTAAGGGGATTTGAGAGGCTTGGCCAAGAATAGTGACTTGAGCGTAAGTTTGGGGATGGATGGATGGATGGATGGATGGATGGATGGATGGATGGATGGATGGATGGATAGATGGATTTCATAGTGAAAAGATGAACAGATCTTTTGGTGAACTTGCAACTTTATTCTACTTCCCTACCGGTACGTTGCCTGTACGTTTGCATTAGCACAACGGGAATGCATTTCTGGATGTGTCATTTATTATTCCTCCTTATGAATTGCCAGATCCCCAAGTTCCTCGCAGTTCAGCCAGTGGGAGCCCATGTTGGATTACAAAGAAATTGCTGCCCTTGGCATCTTCTGCGAGAAGATTCCCCCGTAATTAGGACTCAGCCCGTCTTCACCTGGGGTGCACGCCTCTGAGCATGGTTGCCTCTGTTGATAATCCTAACTTGAATCATTTGATCTAGACACAGTTCAACCCTGAATAATTAACTGTTCTGGCAGGACCGGCCAAGGAACCTGCCAGAGAAGGAGCTGTGCCTCACACCAACCTGAGGACGAGCCAAAATTCAGACAGACAGAGCCTAAAACACGAGCCTGAATGATGGGATGGCAACAGCAGCTGTCATGGGGAAGGAAGGGCTTTAGGGGGACTTGGTGAGTTTGCTCAGACCTGGGGCTGGAAAGTCAGAGGGAGCTGGCTCGGGCTGGTGGGCACCGTGTCCAAAGCAGCGTTGGTCACCCTCCCTGAAGACTTAATATGAACCTGTCCTGAGGTCTGTCCATGCCAGAGAGAGGTCAGCCTGTTGCGTGCTGAAGCTCTCTCGCACTATGGCAGTCAAACCACAAAGCCCTTGAGAACATCCCGAAATCAAGCCCAGATCAAAACCTCGGAGGAGCTTTAGGAGTCAGCCAAGAAAGAGAAAACCCTTTGAAAAGCCTCAGCTACCCAACAGGTCTCTGGCCATGCATGAATCTGATGTTCAGGAAGGCAGGAGCTATTCCTGCCTGCGTGCCCATCACTTCTGCCCTGAAGCATGCGGATTAGGTAGCTTCAGTGATCCGAAACATGCGGTCTCAGCCCAGTGCCGACTCCGAGAAACCCCTGGCAGCAGATTCCTCATGCTGATGAAGGGCTGGGATTTTGTGTCTCCATTTACCACTGTTTTTTTTTTTCCCGCAAACCCCGAAGGAAATAAAGTTGTAAAGGCCACAAGCATGGGTGATGGTTTTTTAGGTGAAAAATAAGAGCTGTAGTGGAGGGAAAGGCGAGTTTGAGCAGTTTCACGGCACAGATTCACTTTGCGCTAAGCAGGAGGATAAACACGGCGGCAAATTAGCGCTTCGACGTGCCAGCATCCATAAATCTGGCTAAAGAAATTCTGCTCCGGGGGTGGAGTGGGGTAGGAAGACCCCAGAAAAGACTAATCCCGTTAAACGACTTGAGGAAACACAAACCACGTGGTGAAATTGGATTACCCGATCTGCGCAAGAAATAATAGTTAAGCTATTAGTCATGTCTATTGTGTGGTGGGATAAGTCAAGACGATGTAGGCAGGAGAAATGAAATGCATCATCGCTGCCGAAAGGGTAAGATCCCCCCAGGAGAGGTGACACCTCCAAGCTCCATCCAGGACTAGGGGGTGACTCACATCCCTAGTATTTCCCCAGGATAAGCAGTTTTGGCAGCTGGCTGTCGTAGCCTGCTTCTTCCGACCCATCTGAATGGTTTTAAACTTTCTCTGCACCTAAAAAAAATCAGGGAATTCATGTTAGTAATTTAACTCGGGGGAAAAAAGTACAATTTTCATATGATCCTGTGACCCCGGGGCGAAGGGGAGAGGAGTTATTGCAAGAGAGGGTGGACTTGTGAAAGGGGAGGGGGAGAAAAGCATCCGTCGTGGCAAGAGAAGCACCAAAAGAGGGTTTAATGGGGACAGGACTGGTGTACAGCCCTCTGGTGCGAGGGGGTGGGGGAGGAGGGGGAGATTTTAAACAGCGGGATTAAAAGAGCGCCAGATCTAAAGCGTCTGCATTTTGTTTTGATCTGTCAAGGAAACAGCTCGATTTACAGAAGGAAGCACCCAGCCAGTGAAGTTTTGTGCTTTTCTTTCGAAATAGTAATAGCTTTTCCACCAGCGCGCCTCCGGTTTCCTTCCAGAGGGGATGAGCATCCCTACCCAGCCCCTTTGTGCCGGGAAAGGAGCCGGGGGAGCACGATGGGACTTGCTTCACCCTACACCTCCCTGCTGCAAAAACCAGTGTCTGTAATCCTCTACGGTCTGCGCCGCAGTGCTGCGAATATCAGGGGCTCGGGCACGCGGTCCAGCACGGGATGCGCGTGAAGCGGGCGGGTATTATTTCGCGCTGTCCCCCGGCCAAGCCACCCATGGGGTCCATGGCCACCTTGCATCTCTGGCATGAGCAGAGGTCCATGTGGCACGCTCCCGGCTGGATCTTTTGCCGCTCCAGCTGCAAACCCCGGTCGTGCCCAGTCCTGGGGCTGCGGTGCGTAGTGTTACGCCATTGATTATCTGCACGGCTCATCAGCCGGCTTTAACTATTTACAACGGTTGATCAGTCAAGTCATTGACAAGTTAACAGCTTTGTTTACTTCTTCCCCTCCACTTCTGCGGCCAATTTGTTCTGATCACTGTGCTAAGCAAAAGGCTATTTTGATTGTTTTCTCACTCAAAATGAGCCGCGGCTCGTACAGGCTGTGCGGGTGACAGTGACACAGCTTTAATTGTGCTGTCTGGGAGAGAGAAACCTTCTCGCTCTGGTTTCTCCAGGCTCCTGTGCCATGGGCAGCACAGACCCGGCCCTCGGGTGGTCCTGCTCATCTCTGCTCCGGTATCCTGACGCTCTCTAGAGAGCTGGACTCCCATTGCACATCTTCAGGCATGATTTGGGGAGCTCTAAGGAGCCCCTCACTGATTTTTCCCACTCTCAGGACCTGCTGACGGTGAGGAGGAGATGCAAAACCCGGGCACTGAAGACAGGCACCTCCCTTAAAGACCGCAGTTTGATGAGCAATCAGGCTCATCGCCGGCCTCCTGGCTTGGCAGGAGGGGGAACGCCGAAGCTGAGATTAGATGGGAAATCAAGCCAGAGGTTTCTTCTGCACTGCGAGGTGTTATTATTATCATCAAAACCCCAGAGTGTTTAAAAACAATCATACCCCAGTAGCGGCAACTGGTGTATCACAGCGAGTGCAATCAGACACCAAACATGACCTTGTCTGGGATTCAAGTCTGAATTCTTGAAATTCCGGAAAAGGTTGCAGTCTCTCTCGCTGTTTATTTGTTTCTGAAGAAAAGCCACATGGGAAAAAGAAAAATAGGCAGAAGGAGATTAGCATGCTCCGAGGTGCAGCATCTCCACCGTTAGGACCTGAGGTTCACTTCACGGTAGAGCCGATGCCACGTCGGGGACAGAGAGGTTTGGGAAGAGGCTGTCGTTGCAGCAGCCATCCATGGATGGAGCTTCATCAGGACAGGGGCTGGAGGCTTGGAAGCCTCTCCTATAGCATCCCATCTCCTGGCTGGAGGGTAACCACTGGTGGTCACCCCCAGCAGCGCGGCTCCCCGGTGGGTGCCATCACCTTTGCTTCCCGAACCCGTGTGCTGGAGGACTGGCCAACCATCGGCAAGGATGCTCAGGGCTTTGCTCAAGTCTCTGCCCTCCTGAACTTGATTAAAGCCCAAGCTGGAAGACCCAGCCTTGTAATTTAGATGGCGGAGAGATTACCTATCGCCTGCGCCGGCTGATATATGAACCCGCTGCATCGGCTCGGAGGGAGGACGGCAGACATGTGGCTGAGGAACCGCACAGGGCCCACACGTCTTCATTAGGGAGGGATCAGGCAGGAGAAGAGGAATAACCCCATAGATCACCATTATGGAAATTTAGTCTTAATAAAGAAATAATTTGCGTGATGCATCATGCCGGAGCCATGCAGGGGGGTAGCGTGACACTGCTCGGGCTGTGTTGCTCACTCAATCATTTCTCACAAGACCGTCACTCAGGGGAGACACTCTGCAAACGTGGAGCTGCCAACATGAGCCATCCGCTGTCCTTTGCCCATCTTGGACCTCTGAGGGTCGCCCATGAAACGCCATCCTTCTCCATCAGCTCCTCCCCATGGGGGACACCAGGGCTATGGGGGTGCATCCCCAGCGGCAGTGGAGGTGCTCGCGGCCATCACGTACGGGGACGGCTCTCGTCTGAGGATGAGGACTGCCACATTACGGCACTAGGAATTAAAGGTAGTGCTGGCAATAAAGCAACAAAACCCATTCTCCGAGCAATTTGTAGCAATTAATAGCCATTCCCAGGAATGAAATGTTAATTAATTCATTCCGTGAGCCATGCATTTATTTAAGGTATTTGTGGGTGTTCTTGGTACTTTTATTGAGCAATTAAAATGCGTCCAAGAAAATATTTATCTATTTTAAGTCATTCTTAGTAAACACAATTTATATGGCAAGCAACTGCTTTATTTTGCATTGTTAATTAAAAATTACGATACACTCCACTTCCCCGGGTTGTACACCATCAGAGCAGTCGATCTGCCGGGAGGTCTGGTTCAAGGAGCGCGCGTGCTGCTGGCAACTGCAAAAAACCTCCCTAGGAGCCTGCAGTATGGATTTAAGTAGTGTTTGGTGGGGCATCATAGAGTTTCAGAGAGCCCCGGCATCCCTGTGCTGCGGGGTGGGCGCTAGTGATGCCCTCCAGTTGCTCCTGTGCTGCTGGAGACGGCCGTGGCTTGATGAGGACCTTTATAAAGAAGAGCGTGTACGAGTCCTACAGCCTTCCCAGGGCTGTAAAGTAAATAGCTTGTTCACGCAAGCTGTTTGTTGAAGAATTACAAGTCCTTGTACGGCAGACAGAGGAATTTATTTGTTACGGCGAGCTTGGGCAGCGCTCGGGCAGATGAAGTGCTCGCTGGCGATGCTCCTCTGTGTACCGATGCTCTACAGGGCATGTCACGCTCCTGTTGCGAACGCCGTTAGGTCTTCGTGGGCTCCACATGCCTGGAAGCCCAGCCAGAAATGGGATCCCTGGGGATAAGTGATGGAGCTGCCGGGTAAAAACCCCTTGTGCGGAAGAAAACTCAACTGGGCGTCTTCCATTGAGGTCCTGGGAGGAAGCACGGGTGCTTCATCCTGGCTTTCGGCAGGTTTCTTTCGGAAACCAGAGCAGGCGCTGAAGGAGACACTGATGTATGAAAACCGAAACAAAGCCACGGCAGTGCTTGTGAGCTAACATATCCCAGACTGTCCTTTCTTATTTGTTTGTGTGCACTTTTAGCTGGGAAGCGATCAATGGAGTCAGAAAAATTCTATTTCCTTGGAGAATGTCTCCTTAGAAAAGTCCCCCTCCCTCCTATCTTTAAGCGTTAAAAGGACCCAGTACAGGTGTGGGGTTTTTTTATTCTTTAATCACTGTTTTTTCATTGCTGTCTGTAATAATCCCTTTGAAGCTTGGATCGAAATATCTGTTTCCTGGCTGAAATTTGTTTTCCTCTATCACCCGGGCCGATTCAATTTCCGGAAGATACTGAATTGGGAGGCACTGGGTACTCCCTCCGGAGAGGCCAGAGAAAAACGCGGGTTAGAAATATGGGGAAGGAAATAACAAAATGAAACTCAGCCCAGAGGGGAAGAAATGGGGAAACAGGCTGAGATGGTACTTGGTGAAGAGAAAGGAAGACGAGAAAATGTGCTGAGGGACAGCAGCTGATAGGATGCTAAGTCTGCGCTGGCCATAGGACACGGGATACAGGGGAGACGTGGTGAATTTGGAACTGGGCCCTCAAAAGGCTCCTGTCGGTGGTAGAGAACGGGCAGTGAAGGCATCTCGCGGTGATGCTGCCACTGTCACCCTGTGGGGACCACCCGAGAAGCACGGGGAGACTGGGATGGATCCCGTGGTGTCCCCTCTGCTGTGCCAACCTTTGAGTCCTTCCCTGCGGTGTGGCAAGCCCAAGCAAATGGTGGGAACAGGTCCTTTGGGCAGGATCCCCAAGGGCAGACCCTCACTGCTCTCCTGGGGCAATATCGGCACGGGGGGGACACAACGATGCTGTGCTCCTCCTGCACAGCCCCGGCAATATGGTTTGGCTTAGGAAGAAACCCAGCAGCAAAAAAAAAAAAAAAAATGACAGGTGAGTTAGGGGCTAAGTCATACGAGAAGAGACTAAAGGAGGTAAATTTATATAGTCTGGAAAAGACCCTGGGCGACACGTTTGCAATCTATAAATACCTTCAAGGTAACAATATAAATGAAAGAAACCCCTGCTCTCAAGGGTGGTAGGACAAGGAGCGCTGGCTGGGAGCCAGGCTCCATGTAATAAGGCTGGTGAGACATTAGGAAGAAATCGTGAAGAGCCAAAGCGGTGGAGGGGGTGGATGGGGCTGCTGGAGCATCCTCCGCATCTTCTCCGCTCCGTTTTATTCAGATTCTATTTATAAATAATTACTGAGAGGTTAATAGGTGAGTAAGGCATGGTACAGGCTTGTTAAAAACGTGCGTATCTTGCCTTCCGGCTGTCCACGAGCACATCACGGGAAGCTTTACAAGAGGGTTATCAGCTGTCGTTATTAAAAACCAATTTGACATTATAAAAGATCTATACTGCTTGTTCAGCCACATTGATTTAGCGGTGTTAAGCCTTGGAAAACTGGAGCAAGAACCTTGATCTCTGCTGAAGCACAAAAAATTGCTGTTGGTGACATGTCTCCGCTCTCGGGAAATCCAGTTTTGCGGAAGCGATCGGTTTTGAACAAATAGATAAAGCACCGTGCCACGGTTGTTGGCGTGTGTTTTCCTAAGCCGCAGCAAAGTCAACCAACTCTTGGAAACCTTGCCCTCCGTTTTGCTTTCTTTGGCAACGTCCAGGAGGATCTCACCTGAAGTCTGCTCAGCTCGAATCCACCTCCTGACACTTCTCCATCTGGTTTCCAAGCCCTGGTGCCGTCCATGTCTCTGCTGGGAGGAGGATACGAAGGCAGGCTGCGAGGACATGGCTCAGAGAGCTCACAAGTCACTTTTATCCTCATCTTGAAACCTCCTTCTTGTCCTTGGGAAGATGGTTTTGTTCAAAATAACCGGGCACGTGCCAGGCAGAAGAGAAGCGCTGGGTTCCCCCATGGGTTTGGTGCCGCGCTCACCCCATCCCACTGACTGCTGCAAGGAAATGGCTTCATGTACCTGGTGCCTCCCTAAGTAGCAGAAGAAGACCCTTCAGAAGCTGGAAATCTGCTCGTGCCTGGGAGCCTCTGTGGGGACAAAGTTGAAAAAGATCTTAAATACTCCTGACAAAAAGTAGAGGGTATTTCTGTGTTCACCAGCTGAAGTTTCTCTGTCCCTCTAGCTTTCTACCTTCCTTCTTTGTTTTCTTTCATCAGAAGTTGCTGAGATGTGGCCTTCAGGCCTTTTTGACCAGCAAACCAAACAGGAGGCAATGAGGACACGTCTCTTCTCCACCCCACAGCCTGTGCAAAGCTTTGTGGGTGAGATATCGGGGCTCTGGCAGATCCCCCTGTCTCTCTCCTGCCACAGCCCAGGGAGGAGGAGCATCCCCAAGGGACAAGCTGCTGCCGCAGCGCTGGCAGATGCTCTCGGCGATGGGCAGCGTGGTTCCTGCGGCAGGGAGGCAGCAGGTCACGGCAGATCCCATCAGGAGGCAGGGAAGCGTGATGCTATCAGCCTTGCTGGCCGAGCCCTTGCAAGCCCCTTGGCTTGGGTTGGAGGTCCCTCAGAAGGAGAAAGGCATCACCAAAGCATCACTGGACCATTCAAACCATTGGAGCAACACCTGGCTGGTGTCGCTTGTGCTGGTTTTTCCATACAAGGAACCACCCTCATTAACACATGAAGCGCAGCCCCTAGAAATAAAAGCGGCGTCTCCTGATTAATTATTGAAGGGGTAGTCCGGGGAGGACGGGAGGGGAGGGAAGCTGAAGTGGCCAGTCAGCATCTGTTAGAGGTGCAAAGATAAATGAAATGAGAGAGCAGATAAGTGCATACAAATCAGCTCACATCTGTACCGCTAATACATCTCTTTCAAAACGCTTGTGTCATCAGATGGTGGGTGAAGCCTTGCAGGTCAGCTGTCCTGATTCAATTAGGTTCACGTTAGCAGGCGCCGGGGGAATTCGCTCTAGGAGCGCTGTCAGAGCGTTTTCCAGCCTGCCGTGCACCGGCGTTTCGCTCGGTCCGGCCCCGCGGAGGCACTTGGGGAATCCATCTGTGTCTACAGCTCCCTCTGTGTGAGTTGGCTGTAGCTCCAGTTGTACCTGGTTGTCTTTGGGGCAGCACCGGTCTGGCATTAAAGCAAGGGGAACTCAGAGCGGAGCAGTGGGGATGAGCAGAGGAGAGCGGGAAAGGCAGGAGCAGGAGACCCGTGGGAGGACCACGAGCAGATGCTGTTCGCCTTGAAGGGGACAGCTTGCCCAAAACCGCCCCACCGACCCTGCGTGGGAAGCAGCATCCGGGGCTCATCCCTCCAGCGCCTGATGGGACAAGTCCAGCTCCCAGCACCTGCATCTTTCCCCAACCCAAACGTCCCAATCCATCCAGCACAACCAGAGGACGGCGTTCGAGACAACAGGGGGAGAAGTTCCTCAGGGAAATCCTCTTCCCTCTAATTTACCTGTCAGTTGTTTTGGGAGGATTATTATTATTTTTTTTTCCCCCAGGCTGCTGCCTGCGCTTTCTTTCCCTGCCCCCAAAGAGCGAGCGGAGTTTCACACCGCCTGACAGCATCTCCTGTCTTTCCCACCAGCTCCAGAGTGGCAGGTTGCCAGATGGTGCCCCATTAGGTCACATTTGCTCATTGTTTGGCAAACAGCGGCTTAATTCAAGTGCTGAGTTGACAGCTTGTTCTCCAAGACAATTTGCAAGTTGCAGTGTTGCAAATGCCAGCTTGGCTTTTCAGGGTAATGTTATTTCAGCTGCCTTAAAGGGATAAAGTTCTCTTTGATTGGCAAAAAAAAAAAAAAAAAGAGGAGGGTGAAAGTGGGGAGAAGCTGAAAAGGTTTTGAGTGGTTTTGATGTGGAAGGACCAGCAGTGCTGCTTGGCAAACGTTGAGGAAGGCACTGCTCTCCCGGCACCGTGGTTCTTCATCAGAGGGTGTCTGTGTCCCATCCCTCCTATCGCTGAGGTCTTCCACCCATGCCCCACGATCCTAAGGGATGAGGTATATTTCCAGTGAAACAGGCTTTCGCAGGGAAATAGCAATTTTGGTTTATTTTCAAAAGGTTCCGGTAGGGATATACGTATACATTGCTTTGGTGTCATCTCCAAAACGAGCGATTGTAACCCATACATCCTGGGAGATGATGTAGGGATGATGCGAACAGTGCCGAGGAGAAGTGCGTGTCCCTCCTAAAGTCAAGGGCAGCAGCAGATGCCCTATGGCCTGCTGCTCCTCGGCTCTACGAGCTGTGTGCTGGGCGAGCGAGTCTCCACCATCGCACACGTGTAAATGGCAAGCGACCACGACGACGGTCTTTCTTCCTCAACAGGTGGGCGAAAAAAGGCCAGGTTATAAAGGAAGCATCTGGTGACTTCTACGAAACCATCGTGGACCACACCTTCTTCTTCGAGCCCGTCTCCTGTGAGGTCACCAATGCGCTGGGCAGCACAAACATCAGCAGGACTGTGGATGTCTACTGTAAGTAATCTGTCAGCTTGAGACTGATTCCCAGGGCTAAACAGGGCCAGCAGAACTGCTAAAAATTAGCGGGAAGGGGACACGGCTAGATCTGACTTGCCCAGGATGACCAGGACTTGCTGGCTCTCTTGCAGCTCAGACTTTGTAAATGTTCTGGTTGTGGGACCCATGATTTCTTCCTGCCTTACAAACGCACAGCTCGTGGTGGTGGTCCTCGGGGAGCTGGTCATTCTGGGGTTGCAGCAGGCACCTGTCTCAGGCTCTTTTCTTTATTTGAGGGTCTTATGTGGATGTGACCCATAGGTCCATCAAGACCTACCACTGCTTCCTCTGACACAGCGGACTCACTGGTTTGAGGGTTTCTGGTTGACACAGCCCATCACTGGGAGTAACTCCACTCTCCTCTGTGCAGTTGGGCCCAGGATGGCGACAGAACCTCAGTCCCTCCTCGTTGACCTGGGCTCGGACGCGGTCTTCAACTGTGCCTGGACCGGGAACCCATCTCTCACCATCGTCTGGATGAAGCGAGGCTCAGGCGTGGTAAGAATCGCTGCCGGAGCGGTGGGGAATGGCACATTTGGGGCATGAAACTGCATGAAGCTCCCCATCTGGGAGCAAAGCCCCATACCTACGGGCTGGGAGCTCCTGGCTGGACAAACGTTGGACCTCTGAGGCTTTTCCAAATGCAGGGGACAAGGTGGCGTTGCAAAGCAGTGGCTCCCAGGCTGCGGGTCTGCAAGGCTGCAGTGAGTGTCCCCAGTTAGTCCAGAGAAGTGCATTAAGCAGTAAAGGCTTTATTGCTTTTGTAATATTTTGGACGAAAGCGAGTGCGAATCCGTGAGGCGTTTGGATGGCAGGCTGGAATGTTGGGCCTGGAGTTTGGGAGAGGCAAAGGGAAAACCAGACTGCTGAAAATCAGTGCCGCCGTTGCCGCCGCAGAGGAATGGAGGCAGCGAATTGTCTCTGACCCTGCCCCAGCGAGTCGTGGAGGAGCCACCTTCTGGAGCGCACGCAGCTCTCGCCCGCAGGCGATGTTCGCGAGGGAGTCCTAATAGACGGAGAATTGATTCCCGTGATGATGAGCGGAAGGGTTGAACAAAGGCCAGGGCATCACTTAACCTCTGGCTGACGGGTGGCGCTTCTGCAAATCGCCCGCGGGTGGTCCTTTCTGGGAAGGTCGGTTTTGGCCTCCCATGGCTCCCATGAGGCTGGATCTGGCCCAGCAGCCGTCTCCACGTCTCTTTTGTCCTGAAAAGCGTAAGGAGCTTTGCAAATATTAATCGTGGCTCAGTCAGCCCAGGGAGGCGCGAGACACTCTCATCCCCTCGTTACAGACAGGAGGGCCGAGCAAAGCCCCGTTAAGAAGCTAAAGGAGGGCTGAGACGTGAAACTCTCAGGTTTGACTTTGAAAAGCATCTTTCAGCTTCAGCTGGGCGGACGCGTCCTGAAATCAATGAGGCAACGCTGACTTACGCAGCTCCAGACGAGGTGTCATCAGAGAGCGGGACTCACACGGGAGTGAGATGAACGGGCCGAGTCGCTCTCCTCACCTCCGCTCCCCAGGCACAGACCGCGGAGGGGAGCGGACATTGAGGCATTAACCACTGGGGTATTTTTTCCCAACCATAACGACCTCAGCGAAGGCCATCTCCTGGGAAGTAATTATGGACTTGGGAGAGCTGATGGCTCGAATCAGCTAAGGAATCCCAGTGGGTCAATAATCCCTGGGTGGTTTCCCATCCCGCAGCTGCAGTTGTTGTTTCTTTGGGATATTATCATCAGAGGCAACGCTTTCACACCGTAGACTGCTATTTCGTTTTCTCAAAGCCGCTGGAGCGTGCAGGAGCAGTGCACAGCGAGGACGAGGGCTTCCTGACCTTCACGGTCCAGCCCAAGCCAGCGGCGGGGCTTGCCTTCGCTAACCGGCAGCGAGCAGGCAGAGCAGCCTTCTCCCTTTTTATTTGGCTCCCTCTAGCTGACTTAGAGCATCTCCGGGCTCAGGACAGACCGGCCGGCTGGTTTAACCTGGAGGAGATGCTCGTGCTGGCCAGTAGAGCCCCCTCCAGTCTCCCCCGAAGGGTGCTGGCGGGGGATGCTGCTTTGTAAAGTCCCTCAGCGCCCAGCTGTCACGTCACGGTGGGATGCGGAATCACGGCTGATTTTTTTCCCCAGCCCTTCCCCTTTCGCAGCCGGGTCAGGCTCCCACAAAGATTACCTTCTTTCCTCCTACTTTCCCAGAAGGAAACAAATCAGAGACACAAGAGAGGATGAGGCCAAATAAGCAAAAGCATCTGCATGGAAGTCTTCGCAATCGATGCTAAAACAGTGGGTTTAAAAGGCACCTGAAGCTTGCTGTCTCTGCCTCACGCCAGGTTAGGGGTGAGACCCCCATCTTCTTGCTGTAGGGAGACCCAGATCCATGTCCAACCACCGCTCGGGGCTTTGCATGAGCGCTGGTTCCCGGAGGCATCCGCTGTGGGAGCAGCAATCAACAGAGCCAGGGCTCACCAAGCGGGTGCCGGGAGGAAGGAGAGGTGATGATGGACTGGCCCCTGCCTGCAGAGTCCTGGGAGAGAGAGGCCAAGGGCAACCGGGAGGAATTAGCCACCAGGCACCAGTTTCCAGGGAGGAATTAGCCACCGGGCACCAGTTTCCAGCAATGGAAGCGCATTGCTCCGAAAGGCGCTATTTGTTTTTAGACCGGCCGCGTTTGTTTTTTTTAAGTACCACCAGTGCTGGGATTCTGCTGACAGCCTCAGCCAGATCCCTCTGCTTCAGCAATTTTCAAGGTTTAATAAAGCTGCTAATTGCACCGCCGGGGCAGGAGGGCGGCATGGCTGATAGCCACGTTGCAGCCGGTCCGTAGGGAGGGCTTGCCAAAAGCAGCTGAGATTTCCCGGGCTATCCAGACCCGGTTCCCGGGGGGGCTGCAAGCTCTCCAGGTTGGTCTCCCGCCACTTCTGGGTTTGAAATCCCCAAATCAATCCTGGCAGCCTCCCCTGCACCCGCGAAGGTGGGAATGCAAGTGTGGAGCGTGGTTTTCTCGAAGGCTTTTCTGCTCCGTGTTCCAAGGCTGTGGTGCCACTGCACTGCAGCCACCAAAATTTTTCTCTCGTGTATCTTGAACTTCTTGCAAAACTGCAGTTTGTAAAAATTCAAATGAATAGGAACAGGACTTATATTTCCCTCCCCAAAACCGAGTCGTTTCTTTATTCCTTGGCCAACAGCAATAAGTGGTATTTCCATGCCACGTAAGACTTTGGGCTCATCCGCTTCATTTTCTCTGGGCTGCCCTGGAGCTCGTAACTCACGTCTCTTCTTCTACTTCGCATTTCCCCCCCCTGAAAGCAACCCCCTCCTCTCTTCCAGGTCCTGAGCAACGAGAACAAGCTGACCCTGAAGTCCGTCCGCCAGGAAGACGCTGGGAAATACGTGTGCCGAGCCGTGGTCCCGCGGGTCGGCGCGGGGGAGCGGGAGGTGACGCTCACCGTCAACGGTACCTCTTGCTTTCCTTTTGCTCTTCCGTCCTGCTTTGTTCCTGTTGCTCTGACAGCTCGCGCTGCCAAATTATCCCCTGGGATATTTGCGTTCGGAGCAAATCCCACCCACAGTTGGATCAGGGAGGGTCCTGCCCTGCCGGCAATACGAGTAAATTGGATTTTACATTCGTTTGCCTGGAGATGCATGGGTTAAAGCAAAAAAAAAAAAAACCAAAAAACAACATTATCTAAGACCCACTTGGTTCCTTATTATCAACAGGGGTTTATTGAGTAGCTGGGAGCTGACGTCTTTAAATCTTTAATAGATTTATCTTGCAAAACCCTTGCAAGGTCGGAGAGCAGTGTTGTCTCTGTTGTACAGCCAGCGAGCTGGGAATTGAGCCTGGATCCGAGACCGGCAGCCTAATCACTCTCCCAGAGCCCACGTGAGGATACCTGTGAGAGACACCAGCGCTCTAGAGCTCCTCCACGGCTGCTCGGGGCTCACCCAGCACGGTGTCAGGATGGGGCCCGGACCCTCGCTCGTGCGCAGGAGCTGGGAAGCACTCCGGAGTCCTGGAGTTCAACGATGACCTGGCCAGGACCCCGCAGCAGCCGATAATGAATTTCAGCCTAAATACGGAAGGGAAAGAGCCAGGCAGGCTGCAAATGGTATAAACAGAGTATGAATTTTGCATTGTCTCTCACCTGTGTGACAAACTGGCAGGCTTCAGTCACCGCTCACTGTCACAAAGAGAAGAAAATGAGCAGGGAAGCGGCACAGGAGGCAGCAAGCGTTAATTTTAAATGCAGATAGTGCTAGAAAGGGAAGCCAAGGGCAACGCAGCAGGGGACTGAAAACCAACCACTCCCTTGACTTCAGCTCGGCTCCTCGGCGCCTGCATGCTCCTTCCCCAGCGACTGCTGGGTTTTAATTACAATTAAACTAGCTCGTGGAAAACAAAGCAACAAATTAGCACAAACAAAGAACCTGCTCCTTTCCTGACACCTACCAGGCACGCGGCCGCCTTGAACGCAGAGCAAAGCGCTCAGCAGGTTCGGGGCTTTTCGGAGCGTGCGGCATGGAAAAGCTTCTCTCGAGAGCTTTGCAGCTTACGCCGCCGCGGAGCTTTTCACCTTGCAGAGCTGACGGAGGAGCAAATGAAATCCATGCCGTAAGGTTTTCCGCTCAGCTTTGAGCATCTCCCGGGAGCCGACTGCCTGCAGCATCCCGTCCCCGCTAGGACGTGCTGCTGGGGGGATCCGCAACCCCAAGGTGACAACGGGGGGACACGCCATCCCGAGCGTTGGACCCTACGCCAAGGGAGAATCCCACACCTCCAGGTCGAGATGGTCTCCTGGCTCTCCAAGCTAGGACAACCAAGGTGGGCAAGCCCCAGAGCAGCGTCCCCAGGCCTGACATCCACCAAGCGCCAGGGCTTGGCATCCCATCCTGCAGCTGGAGCAGCTCTCCAGCTCCGGGAGCACAGCACGGTGTGTCTAATCCAGCTAATGAATTCTGCTGAAAGTCTTTTCTGCTGTAATTTGAGAGGGAAGTTGAATGCCTTATATTTTCAAGTGATTTTAAATCCAGAGGGTGATACAATTGTCTTGGTATTATCAGGTGCCTTTCTCCGTGGGCTGGGATTCGTCACAGTAAAATTAGGCATTTAGAAGTGTCTGTTCTGGGCTGGCTGCACAGACTCTGATCAGCGCACACGGGCTTCAGGTGGCTCGTCCGTCCCACCGAAAGCACAGAGAGCCCGACGGAGGGATCTTCATCTGACCCAGTCTGAGCCTGCAGTCCCGCCTGCAGCAGCCCGTCTGCTCTCAAAACGGTCAGGAATCGCAGCAGCGTGATGCTGGGGTGGGAGAGCATCCCCCTGCCCTCGCTGCCGGCGGGTCTCGCTGCCCTCCCCACCGGCAGCCTTGCCGGCCAGGTCTGCAGTTGCAGAGAGCAGCCCATCCCCGCGCCAGAGCGCGAGGCCACCAGCCTGAAAGGAAGGAGATACGATTCAGAGTCTCGTTAATGGGAAGGAGGATTATGCAAACGAGCAGCATTTGGCAGGGCCGGAGCAGCAGAGGCAAGGAGGAAGCGAGGAACTGTTGGTGCCATCATAAATCAGCAGCGGTCGGATTTACAACCCCTGCACAAGCCAAAGCTTCTCGATGCTCCTGACTTCACACGAGCCTGGTTGAAGCTCCCACCTCGGTAGGAGGAGCACCCCAAGATCACCTTCACGGCAGGATTGCCTGCAGTACGGTCTGTTGGTGCATCGGGCAGGCTTGGCAGGCTCTGCTGAGCAGGGACCACCAGCCCTGCCCATCTTGCTGTGCAAGAAAAGGTGTGTTAGAAGGGTTGGACAACCCCAGGTGGCTAATTCAGGATTTAATTTGCCTGGGATTCACCCCAACATCAAGGCTGGCCTGCTGGAGAGCTGGGAGCAGAGTAGGGGCTGACCTGCTTGGGTCAGGAGAACATCAACGGTGTCCCCGTTGAGGGCTTCACCAAACGTGTGTCCACCACTGATGGAGATGGGGACCTCGGAACGGTCCCTCACAATACCGGACAGCACAAGCCAGCCCGGGGCTTCTGCAGGAAGCTAGGAGTTAAACCAAACTCTCCTGCCAAACCATTTCCAACTCGAGAGGAAAGGTTCAGATGGACTCGAGCAGCCCGGAGAAGTCGAGGCCATCCTTTCATTCCTCCAAGGCTCCCGAGTCAGCAAGCTGCCTTCTCTTTTGTGCGAGCCGCCAGGACCGAACAAATAAATTGGCACCGGCGCGCTAAAAATATCCGCAACCAATAGCTCCATCATTTATATCCATAGCAACATTGTTTAAAGCCTTTTTCCTGCCCGTGGGCTGTCTCACACTTAGCGCTGAATGCCAAGCCGGAGATTGGCAGCTTTCATAAGGAGCCAGAGCCTGGTGGAGAATCAAACGCCGGCCCCAAATGTGAAGAGGCTGCAACTTCATGCTATTATTTCTGAGCATGTTCATCTCACAAATGGTCTTTAGTCATAGGCTATTATCATGATGATAAGCCTTCGACTCTGAACTCCTAAAGCAATAATAAAACCCAAAGCCGTTGGCATTTCTGCCATTTAAAATCCACTCTCCTTGGGGAAAATGATCCTTTTAATGATTATTAAGCCATTTTTCTCGAGCGTCACCCAGTCTCGGAGCGCTTACAGAATTTATAAGTAACATACAACCGTTGAAATAGAAAGAAGATGGCTTTTTTTATATTTATTATTTAGACCTGGCCTACAGATCCCATCGCTGCTCTTGCCTCTGTTGGCTTTGGGTTCATCAGCGAGCAGGGCAGGTGAGCAGGAGGATCACCTAGCAGATGTTTAGCTAGCCAAGAAGCTCATCCCGCATACCTTGTTGCCACCCTCGGAGGATAAGAGGACCAAACGGGTCGCCGTCGCTTCTCCCATCCAGCAGGAAAAAGCCCCAACACACGTTTAAGGCCATCTGCTATCACGCTTGGCTGTCGGCACGGTTCTGCTCCTGCACCGGACATGGGGAAGGAAGGCCAAAGCTAGCTGACGTTGCCACCTTGGGCGTGCTTGGAAGGAGCTATTTCACGAAGGCAAAGTGCCGTTTGCATCCTCCTCAAGGGAGGAATCGGCCAAACTCTCCTGAGATCCCGGCCAGCGCTTCTGAAAGACGGGCTTTCGGAGATGGATAAATGAGAACGCACGCCTTGGGAGCATCTTGAAGAAGAGCATTTGGGCAGAAAACCGCAACAAAATTGTCTTGTCTTTTTTTTTTTTTTTTTCTTTTGCTGATAAAAAGGGGCACAAAAGTTTCCACTGACGTACAGCTATGATCATTACATCAAAACAAGTCCTGACCTTCTCCTTCACACACAGCTCCTGCTATTACCAATTTGGATGGCGCCTCACTTGCGGCAGTAATTTCCTGAGCTGCCAGAACCGTGTTTCTGGTCGCTGGTCTGCGAAGTGCACTTCGCTGAGCTGGTTTTCCGAGCATCTCACCTTGGAGCATCATAGGGAAGGAAGGATAGGGCTGTGTCACGGTGGGAAGCGTTTGGAGAGCGTGAAAGTTTGATGCAGGAAGGTGTTAATGGGATAATTGCAATAGGCAGTTGTATGTATGAATGCACCAGGGTGAAGAATTTAGGATTTCGGTACATTTTTGTGCCTTCTGCAAATTCATAAATGGGGTTTTTGGATGAGAATCAGCCAGGAATACCCAGTTTCTCCCCGCTTTACCCCATATCCCTGTGACTTTCCTTAGAGGAACACCTCAGCTGCGGGGGGGGAAGGAAAAAAATGGGAAAAGTTTTGCAAATGCACAAAGGATGGATGGACGGATGGGAGAGAGGATGAGCACAGCAAGCTCTCCCACTCTGACCATCCCAGAGACCTGCGCTCAAGACCCGACTGCGGTTGTCCTCAGCAGTATGTTGGCCTCTTGCAGCGACTCCTGTTGCAGCTTTTCCACTTTGCATGGCCAGTACGGGGCCCGATGGTGTTGGCGGCGCATTTGCACGTCGCTCCGCACACGCGTGCATGGGAGGGCATGGCGACAAGGCTGTGTTTTCTCACAAACCCAGCGACAGGCTCAAAACCGGGAGCGACAACCCAGAGCGAACATCCGAAATAGCTGAGCTGGGGCGAGGGGACTTCTTCCAGCCCCTGCCTCCTCCCTCTCCCTGCATCCCGCTGCCTGCCTGCCTCCCGCTGCCTGCCTGCCTCCTGCTGCCTGCCTGCCTCCCGCTGCCTGCCTGCAGCCCGGCTTGTTGCTATTTTCTTTTCTGCCAGCAGCAAGCCGCTCGCAGAAATGCAAATCTGCTTTAATTAAGGAGGCTAATAAACAGCAATTAGGATCCCAGCTCTTGTGCTGCTCCCTTGGGGTGATCCCCTCTTCAGAGGGAGGTCCCGTGTCCCCCCCCCCGCAGGACTGTTGGAAGAGTGGGGGACGTGCTGATCCCACCAAGCCGTGCTCTCCTCTCCAACCCCTTTTCTCCCAACTGTGTCTTCAGGATGTCCGTTAAGGCAGGACAAGGACATTTGCCTTCAGAAGCCGGCTCAGCCAGTGCTTTCGGCCTCGTATCGCTCAGGAGGAGCCTTTCCCAGCCAGGCTGGGCTCCTTCGGCATCCGAACGGTGCAAGAGAGCCCAGGTGATAGGGTCCCAAGGTTTTTCCAGCAGAAATTTCTCCACCAGATCAGGCAGACTCATTGCAGGTCACTGATGGTGCCTTGCAGGTAACAGCTGCCCATCAGTAGCTCCTTCTGCCCTCCTCCCACTTCCTCAACCCCCTGGGGAGCAATTAGCCTAACGATTGCTTAACAAACCCGGGAGAGCGCAGAAGAGGAAGACCAGGTGGGCTTCTGCTTTGCTTCTGGAGCAAAGAGCCCTTCTCAGAGGCCAGGTTCACCAAGGGGATTTCCACTGGATGATCCACCGCCGTCCAACGTCAAGGACGTGAGAGCAGAGATGGGGAGAGCCTGGTGCTTTGTAGAAAACCCTTAAAGCAAAGCCCCCACTCTGTGTTCCTCTACGCCACGGGAGGCGAGGGGGCTGTTGGTCCATCCCTCCCCCTCAAAGGGGGACACTGATGTCCCTCCATGGCTCTGCTATCACCCCCCACCCCCGCGTTGCCACCAGTGTTGCAGGCACCTATGTGAGATGCCAGCAGCCCTCTCCTCTCTCTCGCAGGGCCACCCATCATCTCCAGCACCCAGACGCAGCACGCCCTGCATGGCCAGAAAGGGCAGATCAAGTGCTTCATCCGCAGCACCCCGCCGCCGGACCGAATTGTGAGTAGCATCCCACGGGAGGTGGTGGGTCCCCCGCACACCTTAGGGTGCCCTAAAGCGGGCAAATCTGCCCCAGGCTGACCCCTCTCTTGCTTGGCAGGCTTGGTCCTGGAAGGAGAACGTCCTGGAGTCTGGGACCTCTGGGCGCTACACGGTGGAGACGGTCAGCACGGATGAAGGTGTCATCTCCACGTTGACCATCAGCAACATTGTCCGGGCTGATTTCCAAACCATTTACAACTGCACCGCCTGGAACAGCTTCGGCTCCGACACGGAGATCATCCGGCTCAAAGAGCAAGGTGGGCATCGCTGAGGAGCCGGTGGGGGCTGTCAGGCAGCGGGAATTAGCACCTGGCCGGGCTGTAAGAGTGGGGAGATGCTGCGAGAGGCAGGAGATGCTCGGAAAAGCTCTCGGGATGTGAAAGAGGAAACTAGGAAGGCCGGTGAAAATACTCCAGCTGTGCTAGCTGTAGGATTGCATCCTTGGGGTACCTGGTCCTGGCAGAGGGTCGGGACGTGGGACGAGCCCTGCAAAGTCTCTGCTTGATACGGTATTGCCCCACTTTGCCTGTCCTGCTGTAGTTAGAGGGCACGGGCTGATCCTGCACCCCTCGCTCCCTGCCCCACGGCACTGCCGCAGGCTGGAGGATCATTTATAACCTTAGAGAAGCAGGAACGGCTGCTCCTATCGGACCCCACTGCGCCACGATGATAGGAGCGGGAGGAAGGTGTTAGGGTTGGTGGCAACCCTCCACCCTGGTCACCAGCCACCACCACGATGCCAGCACGTGTTTTGCAGGGCTGGGCTTACCCACCCGGCCTCGAAGGCACCTCGAGCCATTCCCAGGGGATGGCCAGGGGATTTCCACTCTCGGGGCCCTCCATAGCGAGGGAGGGAGATGGCTTTTGTGAGGAACGCTTAGCTCCTGGAGGGACTCCAGTTCTCTTCTATTTTATTAAATGCCAGGGCAGGCAGGTGGATTGTTCTCATTAAGCCGTGATTTATAAGCAAGGCTGCCGTCCAGATTAAATCAGAGCTAAATGAACCCCTTAAAATTAGCCTTGGGCTTCTTCCAATGCAAACAGAGCCAGTGGTTTTTCCAGGTCGTCTGCCAGTCAGCGGGAGCGCTCAGCGGCAAGCCTGGGTCCCGGCGGAGGGTGGCCGGGCAGCCGAGTCGGGTCGGAGCTGGCAACGCAGCATCCAAGTCCACAGCCGGCTCCGCATCCGAGATCCGAGCATCCCTGCTAGGTGATGCAAGGGGACATCCCTGCCCTGGGCAGGGGGACGGCGTAGGGTGGCCGAGGATGCCGTAGGGTGGCAGAGGACACCCCCTTCATGGGGACATCCCTGTGCTCGGAACGGAAAGCGGAGCAGAGGGCTGAGCGCTCAGGAAGACTGGCGTGTGCGCTTGGGCTGTGCAAGGCTGTGGACACTTGCTTTATTTTCAAACAGGTACGGAAATGAAATCAGGAGCTGGTATTCAAGCAGGTATGGAAATCATGAGCTGACGGTGAATGTGAATCGTCCCCAGCCATTACCACACCTGAGGACTCGACGTCCTCCTCCTGGCCCGGCAGCTTTCCGGCAGGGCAGGCAGGGCTGGGCAGGGCAGGAAGGGGTGTAGGAAAGCCGCAGGGCAGTGACTGAGGCACGGACTGGGAAACTGGAGCGGTCCGGTCTCCGCTCTGCCAGTGACCCGCTCTGCAAACCAACGCTGCCTTTCTGTGCCCCAGCTCCCCAGCCAGAGAGGGGGATAATATTACGCAGCCGCGTTTTAAAGTGCTGCGAAAGGGACCACTTAAGTGCTATTACGGGGCGAAAAAAGAGGGAGAAGTACAAGTTTCCAGGGTCATTCGCAGACATCAGCTTGTCTCAGCATCCTGGGAGAGCGTGAGCCAGCAGCCAGAGCAGCACTGAAGGGATATTTGGGCAGATGCTGCGGGATGTGCCGCCCTTGTTTCTGCCTCATCTTCTGTGCCTGAGCAGGGTTTATTGGGGAGAGCGTAGCCAGCAAACTGCTCCTCGTCAGCTCGCCCTTGTCTTCAGGACACGATTTACCATCCCGGCCACTGGTGCCTGTCACTGCCCCTTTGCAGTCACCTTTTTTTTGCAGCCCGGGAGAGCCCCAGGCACTTTCCCCACCCCGTTCCCTGCATGATCCTCCATCATCTTCAAGCAGCGTCATTCACCATCGCTACCTGCTTCTCGCTCAGCTCTGCATTGCAGATCCCACTCCCCCAAAGCGGAGAACCGGCAAGCACTCGGTCTCCTGTCCCCTCACCCTCTTGCTCCGCGGTCCCCGCTTGCAGAAATCCCGCAATGAGTTACCACCATCAGCAGGAGCACTGCCTAGCAGGTGGCCTCAGCCTACCCGGATGAGAAAATCCCAGTTTCTTCTTGCTGTGGCTCAGCCGGTGCGTTGGAGGATGCTGGTTTTTAGGATGAGCTCCTTGGTGGAGCTGGAACCAGCTCCAGCATCTGCTACCTGAGCTCCAGCTCAAGGCTGCAGAGCACTCAAGGGACTTGCCTTTTCACGGCGGGGGGGGGGCCCAGGGGGAATTCCGGCACCGCTGGGGTGAGCACTCTCGGCGGGTTTGGTGGTCTACTCAGTGGTGACTCATGTCGCCAGTGGCCCAGCTTGAGCGATAAGTGACGCATCAAGGGACCAGCAAGGCCAGGCAGAAAATTCATGAGCAAGCCCGAAACTGAAAAGCATCAGCATAAACCACCAACCGAATCACTTGAAACAACAAGCTAAGCAGGGAAGATTAAAGGCTCTTTTTTAGATCAAATGTGAGCTGAAGAGGCTGAACTCAACCATTTTTGTATCACCCTGCAGTTCTCAAAGTTGGGCTCAGGACCCACGAGGCTTCATGGCCACCCCTAAAGGGTAACATAAATTGGTTTTATAACTCCCCTGCCCCAGCTGGGATTAGGTAGCAGTGAAGAAACCCTTTGCTGACTACACGGGAAAGATGCTAGTGGAATTGGGACGCCTCCCAGTCTCACCAGTAAGGAGGCGTGCCCCTTAGGAAGGCTGAAAGTCACAGATCTCAGGTCCGGGATGAAATTCCTGATCAACACCAGCTCCACACCAGTGGACAACGAGAAATCCTTATGGCCCCATCAAGTGTCAGCCACGAGGCTGCGGGGCTGTGCTTCTCAGCAGATGTGTCCCATGTGTCCCCGTGGTCCAGCAGCATTCACGTCCCCCACCTGCGCAGGCCAGGAGGAAAGAGGACCACCTCTCTGCATCCTTTTTTCCCTAAATTCATCCCATCTGTTTCCAAGGCAGGGCCCCCAAGGAGATAACACGCATCGGAGGTGTGCAGGAAGGTGATGAGGGCACGCTGACCCGGAGTAGCCGGCCAGCCTGGAAAGGGTTATCCCTCTTTTGGCCCGCTGTGGGTTCACAAGATCCTACGGGGTGCTTAGAAACAACAGGAGTGGGGACCTGTAGATATCTACTGCTTTTGGAGAAGACGGTCTTCGGGATGCGGTTTATCATCCCGGCCAACGAAGGCAATTTGTGGTACCCACAGCTTTGGTGTCCTGCGAGTGGGAGTGCTGCCTGGCAATAACCCAGAGAGCCGGCACCAACCCAACACTCGCCGTTAAGTAGGAGCTGGGTTTTGAGGGACCGGAGGAACTGAGCAGGGAGATAACAAGGCTCTTGGGCTGCGAATCTGACCCTCTCGCCGTAAATGTGATTTCATATTCCACCCTCCCCGCGCCTCGCAAGCTGCTGCCTGGATCTGCGCAAATAAATCAGCTTTGCTGGCTGAGCCGCCGTCTGAAAACCCCGCCGGGAACCCGACTGTACAGTTATTGTAGGCAGAAGGATGCGAGAGCGTAACCTGTGCTCTGCGGCAAGCTCTGCTCCTGCGGGCTGCCTCCGCAGCCCCCTGCCCGCACATCCCTACCCCGCAGCCCTCGCCCACCGCGGCCGCCTGGCCTCTGCTCAGCCCCGCCACGGGCCATCCCTCCCGCTCCGGTCCCTGTGGCACCCTGAGGGGTTGGTAAAGCAAGAGCGAAGGCAGGAGATGGGGATATAAAACAGACAGAGGCTGTGAGTGATGGCTCTTGGGTTAATTCATCCGTATATACTTCACAGCGCCTGCTAAGACAGCTGAGCTGCCACCTCGCAGGGAGGCTCGGTGCCCGACTCCATCCCTCCATCCCAGCTCTAACCTTTCTCCCGGCCTGCTCCGACGCCATTTCTCTTTCTTAATAATGTTAACACGCCGTCTTCTTTTGCGCTTTTCATCCTTCAGAGATACTCATTCATTGACCCGCGGGGTGCTATCGAGAGCAGTTGTTAGCCCGCTCTTCTGGCTCCCTCCTCTTCTCTCCCTCCCAGGGGAAACTGAGGCACAGAGAGGTCAGGGCTCGCACAAATTGCAGCCTGTGTCAGTGTCCCACGGGCAGCCTGTGCTGGTGTCACCTGCGCAGGGACGAGGGAGCGGGGAAGGAGGTCCACTTGGCCCCAAAACCCTCCCCAGGCTCATCACCGAGCCACTTTCCAGTAGCCGGGGGTGGGTCCCTTGGGGGAAAGCCGCCTCTCCCACCTTCATCCCGGCTTCATGCTCCTTCTCCTTCCTCTTGCAGAGTCGGTGCCCATGGCGGTGATCATCGGAGTGGCCGTGGGGGCTGGCGTGGCGTTCCTGGTGTTGATGGCCACCATCGTCGCCTTCTGCTGTGCCCGTTCCCAGAGGAGTAAGTGTCTCCCCGGGTCCCGCCGCATCCCTTCGGGCAGGGTTGGGGTGGGAACCTGGCTGGGGGGTGGATAGAGTGGGCTGCAAAGAAATCAGAGGTTGAATTTTACTGATGTAGCACCGGCGCAATCTGCTCCTCTTGTTGGTCTTCCAAGTGGTCAGCGCCACTTGGCTGCCCTGCAGGAAAAGGAAAGGGTTTCGGAGCACGTGGGAAAATATGTCACGGTAAACGCTGATCCCTGTTAACAACACAGGAGACGTGCAGGGGTGTCCTGGGGGGGCGAAGGGATTGCAAAGGGACCTGCTTTTAAGCCCTCCCTTGGAGAAACCGTGACGTCCAAGAGCGAGAAGCATCCTCGCCGTGCCGCGTCGGTGCTTAAAAACCCTCCTCGGTTCACGCTCTCTGTTCTGCTTCTGGTTCAAGTCCCTTTTCTCAATGTAAAATGCCTATTTCCAAGTGGGAAATTAGAGCCAGCTGAGGGGTTTTACATGGGACGTGTGGGTTTTAAAGCCTGGCTGCGGTGGGAATACGAGTTAAAGCGACGTTAGAGACGCAGGTAGAGGAGAAGGAGGAGTAAACAGCGTGGCATCGTGTTGCTTCATTAAAAAACCACCGGGAAATAAAAGGAGGATTGTTGGCTAAATGAAAAGGCATCAAACCAGCGTGATTGTCTGGAGCATCTCGGGCCGCGAGGGAGAAGAGGAGGTACTCGACGGTGCTCCTGGCTCGGGGGACGCACGGTACGGATGCTGCGACGCCAAGCTCTCTGTGCGTCTGCCAGCAAACCCAGTCACTTTTCTTTTCTGCTTATTTTCCCCCTGTTTCTCTTGATCGTTTGCACAGCAATCAAAGACGCCGGGTTCCTCCTGGATTTGGGTATGAACGTATGGCTTCCCGCGGCAGAAACGTGTTTAATTTTAAGAGCGGTAATGATGCCTTTCCCTGGTTTTTTTTTTGAACTCTTGCAGCCTCCATTAGCGAGTATTAACAAATTAAATGGGGGGCAGTCATTAATTTTGCTTTGTGGGGGAGGTTTGCTGATGGACGGGACCCAAGATCAGGCCAATTCAGTGTTGGGGAGCTCAACCAGCAGTGATGGGCAACTCAAGCACCTGAAGAAAGCAGGGGCCAAGCCATGTTACCGCGTCAATGGCCGGACGTCATCGGCCGTGTTTTCTCCACACCGCGTCATTTGGAGCAGCAGAGAGCATGTCGTTCGTTATCTTCCTCTTATTTGGTGTAACGAGATGGTGCGGGGTTCTTCACTGGACATAGGATTTAACACTAATGCCGTGACAACAGATCAAAAACGTGGCGCAAGTGCCCGGTTCTACAGCCCCTCACAAGCTGGAAGCGTGCAGAGGATGGGAAGGACTTCGGGGAAAAAGTAAGGACAACCCCATCCCACCCAAATGCCTTGTGTGACTCATCCCTTGGATTCCTGGTGGTAAATCAGGAATAAAAGGCATTTTCCTTCCTAGGGGTGGGAGGATATGTACTGGGAGGAGGGTACTGGGGAAGTGGTGGCACAGCACTGTTTGAAGTCCCTTTTCTCCGCTGTGTTTCCAGTGCTGTCCCACTTAGAAAGGACGTTTTAGTTTATGTGCAACGAGCTGCTGGATCTGGGCATCTTCCCGGTGTGTTCCCTGCACCTCTTCTGTCCTTCGGCACCTCCTGCAGTGCGGGATGCTGCGGAGTCCCTGGTTGCCATGTCCTGGGGAAAGGTCTACAGCGTCCCTGGACCGGAGCGCGGGTCCCTGTGCTTCCCACGGGGCTTCTTTGCTACTTCGCTTTGGGATCAGAGCAAGCAAGCTGGAAAAGAACATCCACAAGATCAGCAAAGATGTGCTCCCCGATCTCCCTTCCCTCCCCAAAGTGACATAGAAGGAGGAACAGCTCAACCTTTCCTGAGGAGCTGGACCCAACTGGGGACACCAGTTCAGTAACAGACACTTTGCCGGGTGCTCGCCAGGGCTGATGCTCAAGAGGAGTGGGATGCCGCGATGCTAATGAAGCAAATCCTGGGTGCAGGTAGGGGTACTGGTGGTACTGGGGCCACTTGGTCCCCCATCACGTGGCTCCAAAAGCCACTTGGAGCTGCCAAAACAGGGTCCCTGCCTGGTTTTGGGAGGAGCTGGGAGCATCAGCAGCTAAACCAGCCCCCGAGTGACACTCAGGGTACCAAACTGGTACTGGGCTGTCCCAGGGCGAAGGGCTTTTATCCCAGTTTTGCTAATGCAAACTGGATGCCGTGGCAGCTATCTCCAGGGGCGGGTAGGTAGAACCACCGGGCTGAGAAGGTGAGGAAAGGACTTTCATCATGGTTAGCGGTGTGAAATCAGCAGAGGTATTACAGACATCAGCTCAGGAGTGATGAGACCACGTGGATATCAGGAGGGACTCATTTCCTACCAGGATGACTGCAGATTCCTCTCCCAGGACAAATACCGGAGCGTTGTCGCATCATTTAAAACAACAGCCTGCGAACAAAACCCGCCAGCGGGCTGCAGGGACGGCTCCGCACGGCTCCCGGCAGAGGGGACAAGGTGACCCAGCGGTAACTCTGGAGAAGACATCTCCTGATGGCTGCAACCGGCCACCGACCGCAGCTGGATGGCACTGGGGGAGGCAATTCCTAGCCTCGCTTCGGGGAAATGCAAGCAAAAGCCAGCGCTGGGCACAGACACGCTGAGCCCGGAGGCCATTTCTTACCTGGAAAAGGGAAAAAAAAAACAAAACAAACCCAAAAACCAAACCACTGCACATCTGTTGTTGTATCTTCGGTGACTTAACGGCCCAGAGTTATTTAAGGGCGAACACTCCTGGGAGAGGATGTGCAAGACAGTAATTAGCTTCTCCTTGTGATTAAAGACGGAGGCTCCAGCACCAGCAGCATGGTCCCAGCAGGAAAAAAAAAAAAAAAAAAAAAAAAAGGAAAAAGTAGTAGTAACTTCCCAGCGAAATGCTTTGCCTTGCACCCTGAGACTGGGAGGTGCCTGCGGGTGACAGCAGGGTGGCAGATATCGAGGTATCGAGGGCGGGGGATGCTGCGACAGATGAATTCAAGGATGGAGCTTCAAGCGGGTCTGGGTTGCATGATTCAGTTGGGTTTACAGATAAAATCACCGCCTCCCTGCGCGGTTCAGCCTTTGCTGGACCGAGCTGGTGCAGGACGCTGCCTGGTCCTTCGGCTGGAGGTAGATCTGACGAGCCCAGCGGTTCAAGGCGGTTTGGAGTCCGGGAGGATTGGCACAGCCATCCTGGGAGGCGAGAGCCAGATCGGGAGCTGGAGCCCGGCTTCAAAGCTGGGAACTGTTTAGATCTCGCTGGTCGGATTTGCATCCATCTATCTCTGCTTTTCATCTCGGATTCGCCTGGCCGTTTCTGCTCCTGCTGCTCGGTCTCTTTGGTTTAATTTTGCTGAAATGACTTCTTCAAAGCACGCCTGACACCTTCAGGGAAAGCAGAGAGTCTCTCCAGAAATGTTTCTCTCCACCCTGCGTGAAAACAGGCTGCTTGGAGCAGCAGCCAGGGGTGATTTTGCCATTCCCAAAGCCCTGGCTACGTCTTTGTTCATTGCTTGGCTTTTTCCATATGTATCTGCACCCCCAAACCTGGGAAAGGCTTTTCTCGGGGGCTTCCCAGTGCCAGGGAAGAGCTGGTACGTCCCTCAGGAGCAGTATTTCGTGTGTTCCCCGAGCATACGCTGTAGCTCAGCGGTCTGGACAAAGAGTCCACCATCTGTTCGAGCAGTCCTGCTGCAGCCCGGCCCCTCTTAACGGCACCACGAGCACGGCAGGGACTAACCAAGCTCCCCAAGGAATTAAAATAGGAACCCGAGCTCCCCAGAGGTGAAGGTTTACCGTGCCGATACCTCGTGGCAATGCAAATATTGCTCCTCCCATTCTCATATCCGCTTGCTGAGCCAGGGTTAATTTTCCCCGGTGGTGCCGGATGTCCTCAGCAATCAGTCGGGGGTCCTTGAGGACGTTCCGCGATTGCCTTCAACTAATTCCTTCTCCCTCTCGCTCGTTGCCCAGATCTGAAAGGTGTGGTTTCTGCCAAGAACGATATCCGCGTGGAGATCGTACACAAGGAGCCGGCCTCGGGCAGGGAGACGGAGGAGCACCCAACCATCAAGCAGCTGATGGTAAGGATTTACTTCTTCTCCCCGTAAGCAATTACTCCGGGTAAGCGTTTGATGGTAATGAGCCCAGGCACATGTAGTTCAGTGCTGTAATCCCCACTCAAGGCGAGGATGCTCTTCCAAAAATCTTGCTCTTGGGATACGCGTTCTCCTGCCATAAAACCTCCTGGAGTGAAACTTTGCTAATGAGGAGGGAGAGCTGGGAGAGGTTTATTGCGGGAGCCCGGCTGCCCGCCGGGCTAATTGCAAAGCAAATTGGCCACCTCACGTGGTGCAAACTGCAAGTAGACACGCAATAGGTGAGCGCAATATAATAATAAGCTAATTAGCCAGCGAGACCTGCTCTCTCCTGGCCGCGCTTTAGAGAGTTATATGTGCAAAAATCACGTGTGTGCGCACAGTTGGTCGCAGATTGGTAACGTCGGGGGCGTGGGGCCAGCCCGGACCTGGGTCTGGAAGAACCTGGGAGGTGTCACCTTCCTGAGGCCACCGCCTTTGCCCGAAAGGACCGAAAGACAGGGGCAGGGCAAGACGCTGATGGGTGAGAGCCCCGGGAAATGCAGCTTCAGCCCGTGGACCGACGCATCCTTGCAGTTCCGCTCCTCTCGCTGGTGCCACCCCTGTTCGCCGTCTCTCGGCCCTAATTTGCCTTTGCTTTTTTGCTTGCTGGTGTCATGTCGTAGGTGACAAATACAAGCCGAACAAATGGCAAGGAAAGGCGAGCCACAGAAAGCCGCACGGCCGTAAAAGGTGAGGGGAAAAAAAAAAAAAATCTGATGGGAAAGAAGAAGGGATCGAAGAGGCTGGAGGCTGCTTTCGAGGCTGGTGGGTGCTCTGACCCTTCGATTTTTGGGCGGCACTTGTAAGCATCGGTACACTCTGCCTGCAAAAGCCGGTCCATGAATTACCGGTGGAAAGGCAAGGCTGAGCGTCGTAGGGTGGGCAGAACTGGTGTCTGCTGGTGCACTTGTACAGCAAGGGAGCCTCGAAATGCCAAGGCAGGAGGAGATGGAGATCTGGTGTGTTATCCCAGCACCGCCGAGGTTTCTGTGCAAGACCCTTCGCTGCCAGCAGGGCTTTGCCCCGAGGGGTCTGCACATCCACGGCGGGATTTGCAAGGCTTTACATCGGTGGAAGGACGGAGGAGGCTGGGACTCTGGCTCGGAGCTTCCTCTCCGCAGGATCCTGTACCACCATCTGTAGAGACAGTGCTCAACAGCGCCGAGCCCACATCTGGCTTCCAAAGGAAGGGCTGAGATCCGCCCAAATGCCGCTCAAGACCTTCACCACCGAGCTGGAAACACGCACGGAGCCTCAGCAGCGAAGGCACACGAGGAACGTTTACCACCGACAAGTCCATGAGGAAGACGACGGTTGTGGGAGGCCAGGCGCGGGATCTTGCAAGACGTCGTGGGGACTTTCTTAGATTATTTGCCAGAGCCAAAAGGTGATTTCACATCGACGTGTGCCCTTGATGAGCCCGGCACCGGAGCCGCGCAGAGCTGCGGTGTGCAGGTTTCAATAAGGATGCTGGCAGGTGGGAAACGGTGCAGAAAAAAATGACAACATTTATTTGGTAGCTTCACGGGAAGAGGTTTACAGAGCTCGTGTGTTTTTAGCTCATCAGCAAGACTACCGAGAGGTGGTTCTGTGGTGGTTCTCAGAGCGCAAGAGCCTGGCTGCTGGACCAAGAGGAGGCGATTCTTCCCTTCTCCTGGCCAAATCCAGGCGCTTTTCCTGAAGATACGTCAGCTGCAAATAACACTGTCGGATCAAAGCTGTCCAAGAGGTTGGACAAGATGGTCCATAGTCTCTGACCCTGACGCTGGGTGGACTTGGCACCAGTTGGGACATCCCACCTGGCAGGGAGAAGACATGAAAGCCCCTTCCCTGCTTGGACCGGAGCCTCCCCGTCCTCATTTGCCCATGACAAGAGCATTCCCAGGAAATACTTCCCGATTTCTTCTCTCCTCGGAGCCCCCGCGGGCCCCCGCTCTCTCTCATCCCCCTCCTCACTGTTTCCAACAGCCGTTGTGCGCATCCTTCTCCGGCCATTGGAGACCCGGGCTTCGGCTGCTGAACAGATTCCTACTAAGAGGCTCCAAGTTTGGCAATGAAACGATGGAGCAAGTTAAAAAAATTCATCCTTGCTAAAGAGGGGTGACGCGACCACTCCGGCAGGAGCAGGGGGACGATGCACAGCACCCCTTGCTTGCTCCCTACCCTCGCCCCAAGACTTTCCTGCTCTCCCTCCTCCCCGTACCGGCTTTATTTCCCCCACCGCTTCTTCGTTTGCCTTCCCGGGTATTTTTAGCCCGGGTTCAACCTCGACTGCATCCTTTGAAATGATCTCCTTGCCCTCGACGACGTTCATAACGCCTCGCAGTTTAATATCAACTGCGAATTTCATTAACATGCTGGGTGCTCGCGCGGAGAGATCGTTAATGCAGATGTTAACGAAAAGCAGGCCACGCTCGCAAACAGCTCCTCTCTGCTCAACGCTTTGCTGCTTCGCCATCGACCTTTTCACTCCCCAGCCCAGACCCTTGGCCGAGCCCCTGAGGTCCGGCACGGCCCGACCCGCTTCTGCCAAGCTTCGGGAACGGAGATCCGTCCCTCTGCGCCACGGATGGTGCCTTTGCTCCTCCCGTTTCCCACAGTGTCTCCGCTTTGCCGGAGCGTTTCTGGCTGCAGAGTGCCGGTGCGACTCTTCTTCCCCCCCCCCCCTAAATGCTATTGCATTTGTTATTCTCCAGCCATCTGTGACCTCCGCCGCTCTCCGTGCTTTTCACAAATAATTATTCATGCATCTATAAATTCATTAACACCTTAGGATACACGTCATGCTGTCTGATTTGCATATGTTCACATTGTCTCAGCGCCGTTCTCCCCGTTAGCTGTTCTGCCAGGCGCTGCCTACGGGCAGGGGAAAGGCTGCCAGCCCGCGGGGGCCAGAAAGCAAACGGCAGCCAGTGGCTGGAGGCAAAAGAGCCCATTAAAGGGGCTGAGCCTGGAAAAAAAAATAAATCACAGCAGCGGCTTTCTCTCTCCTGCCAGGGTGCATCGCATCAGCACGCCAATTCGGCCGAGCCTGATCTGTGATTAGGGAGGGGGTTGAAGAGCATCGTGAGCTCCGCCGTGGCATAACCTCCTCTGTTATCGTGACTGGGGTTTATTCCTGGCCGATCGGACTCCCTGCCTCAGTTTCCCCATCTGTGAAATGGGGCTGATGGGCCTAAAGGAGCCGTCCCCACTGCCAAGAGCAATCGTGATAGAGACGATCCCAAAGTGACCGGCAGGCAAGAGCATCCCAGGTCAAAGGGGATCCAGTCCAGCCGGGTGGACCCAGGCGTCATCTTTGGTTCATCTTTGGGGCAGAACAATCAAAATAATCCATCCAGTAGACAAGCTGATGGTCTTTCTTTCCTGTCCCTATCCCGAAACCCATCCCTCTGCTCTGAGGGATGTTTCCAGTTTGTTCCCAGCCCACAGATCAACACCAGACACATTTTCCGCTCAGGAGCTCGGCCGAGATCCCTACGGAAAAGGAAAAATTAAAAAAGCCGAGGTGAAATTCAGGGCGAGGCTCATTTCTACCTGCAGCCCAGCTGTCACGGCATCAGTTCCTCTGCCTTTCTCCCCGAGAAATGCTCCAAGTGACCACGCTTCCTCCAGCCAGGGAGAATCATAGAATCGTTTTGGTTGGAAGAGACCTTCAAAATCAAGTCCAACCCTTAACCCAACGCTGCCAAGTTACCACTTAACCATGTCCCTCAGCACCATGTCTACCCGTCTTTTAAATCCCTCCAGGGATGGCGACTCCACCTCCTCCCTGGGCAGCCTGTTCCAAGGCTTGACAACCCTTTCCGTGAAGAAATTTTTCCTAATATTCAATTTAAACCACCCCTGGGGCAACTTGAGGCCATTTCCTCTTGTCCTATCACGTGAAGAAGACCCACCGTGTCAAAAAAACGACTGTGAAAACGTTGGGGACGTTTGCAGCTCATGGCTTGGGCTTTTTGGGGTCACGGCGGAGCTGGGCCACCACGAGGTTTGGACATCTGCCGTGGACGTCGCCAAGGACTGAGCTGGCTGAAGGCAGGCAAACACCTTCAGGGCTAATTGGTGGTGTGGTCCGTGGAGCCAGGCACTCTACGGGCACGGAGAAGCTGGTGTCCGCCCCAGCAAGCTCCCAAAGGAAGCAGGATGCGAGGAGCACGGCAGGACATCCCGCAGGCTGGCTGGCATCGCTCCACCACCGCCTGTGCCCAGCCAAAACCCAACATTTTGGGGAGGGGGGCGGCTTCACCTGGAGGCACCGGCGCTCGGTGGGAGCTCACGTGGCAGGAGCCGGCGTTTGAGGGTGATAAACCCTCGGCCGGCTGAGAAATCCCAGCGGGGAGCGGGGGTTTATATTTGTGAGCTCGTTTCCTCGTCGGCAGCCGGTCCCCGCTGGGAGCAGAGGGAGCCGCCGTCTCGGGAATCTATTAAACGCCATCCCTCGCCCCGGGTAGGGTTTGACCCACACGAGTTTCAAAGTGCTGCCGAGTGGCATCCAATTACCCACCAAGAAGGAAAAATTATAATTAAACACGGTGCCAAGGAAGGGGGAAGCACCTCGCCGGAGCGAGAGGCTCGCCCTGAAGCCTGCCAGGTCTGGCTGGATGCGTAGGGACCCGGCCGGGCACTCCGGAGGGAGCAGCGTTTTAAAAAAAACATATTGTCTCCGCTAATGAAAGCGAAGAATTTAATATCCGGTCTGTCGGATTCGACATCCCAGCTGAAAGCGGCTTCATTTGGCGGCGTTAAACGAGGGAGTGCTCCAGCGGGCAGAGGATTAGGAGGCACGGCGTCGGAGCTGGCCACTCTTTTCATAATTTAAGTGCCGTTTCCCTGCTTTGAGACATCGCTTTGCTTCCTAGGGACGCGCTCCCTTGGCGGTAGGAGCCAGCGCAGCAAAGCTGATGGGATGCTTCGTAACGGGGAAGCTCACTCTTTTGCAGCAGGGGAAACCGAGGCAAGAAGTTTTGGCAATTACGGATGCAGTTCGGTGATTAGGGATGCAGTTCGTCGCATCCCCGAGCCGGGTCGGTCCAGGAGAAACCGGCGAGGTTTAGGCGTGGGAAACGGGGACGGCTTTACAGCCCAACTGGGGTGCAGCACAGCGGGCACTGGTTTTTGGAATGGCAAAAGCTGCCGGCGCCTGGCGCTGCCGAGCAGGCTTCAATCCTGGCACGACGTTCCCGGGATCGAGCCGTGCGCCCTTCCTTGGATTCGGCGGCGCTGGCAGGAGGGGGAACGGCGGGCGCGCGGCTCTAACGGGCGGCTTTATCGCCAGCCATCTGCACGGCAGCAACGGCAGCCGACGGACCGAAGCATATTGGCGGTGTAGCCCAGCTGGAGAAAATCACAGCTCCGGAAAAAAAAAAAGCCTGTGCGTGATGCTGGAGCATCCCGTGCCCGTGCCAGCATCCGCAAGCACGTCGCCGGCTCGTTGCCGCGCGCTCGGACATTTTTTCCACGTGTTGCCTTCTCCCCTGCTGCCTCCACATTGGTAATCCCCAGTAATATTGGTAATGGAGTTAACTTTTGTTAACTTCGTTAGCGCGCTCGTGTTTACCCAGCGATGGCAAAGAGAGGTAGGCAAGCTAACGAGCGTCCCGCCGCCTGCTAATTAACGGCGTGAGATCACATCGGGGCTGAGCCGCCGCGCAAACTTTAATAAAGGTCGCGTTAATGACCGGCTGTAATGCGGGAATTGGAAATTAAGTGACGCGATGGCGCTTTACGGCCCGCGCTCTCCTCTTGCGCGGGGGCTCGGTGCCCTCTGACGGCGCGGGGGCTCACTGCAAGCCCCGCTGTGAGCGTGGGGACCACGATCGCAGCCCCCAAATCCACGGGATGCAGCCGAACCCGCAGCATCCTACCGGCCCCGGCAAAGGGCAGGGTCCCCACGGGGCTCGAGGAGCATCCCCGTGCCTGGATCATTCCAACCATCGTCGCAAGAGGAGCCCTAAAATGGCTTAAAACACCCCGTCAAACCCAAATTATGAATTCTAAGGAGGTTTTGCCGCTAGTGGGACTGTTCCCTCTCCGTCTCCGGATCCAGCCTGGACCCGCCACGCGGAAAACCAGCCGAATCCAAGGAGGGGACCGTGGTTTTTCTCCCTTTTTTTTTTTTTTTCCTAGGAAAACGCAGGTACTTTAATTTATTGCATTTAATCGCCATATCAAAGGCTTTCAGGAGATGAACAGAAAGTGCTGCGGGGTGAATTTCCACCACCGCTTCCCATTTTAAAAAGGAGAAGAGAAGTTGGGCGATAAAAAAGGATTTGGGGGGGGGTGGGGGAGGGTGGCGGGGGGGGGAAGGCTGACTGGGGGCTGTGGGCAGAGCGGCTGTGATCCCAGTGCCGGCGTAGCGAAACCGAACTGGAGGCGCACGATCAATAGGGGAGAAGATTAAAAAAAAAAAAAAAAAAAAAAGGCAGCTAAGAAATTGGTTGATAATTATTCCGCTTCTGCACAACCCCACTTTGCTGAAGGAAGGGTAATTAAAGCCGTGGGTTAATTAATGTGTACCTTGGCCCCTCCCCCCGCCCCTAATCACGGTCAGCCTTCAAAGGAAAACTAATGAGGTGGAGAAAGATGGGTGAAGGTACCCGTCGGGGCGGCAGCATCCTTCTGCGGGGGTCTGCGAAGGAGCAACGGGCGTAAAAATTGACTCAAATTAAACCGAAAGGAGCTTCTCCAGCCCCTCCTGACCCGCTGGGCCCGCACAAGTCCCCCCACCAGCGCTGGCGGCACCGGGGTGGGTAAAGCCTCCAGGACGCAAATCGATGAGACGAGCCAGCGTCGGGTGGGCAAAAAAAAAAAAAAAAGAAATAAAACAAAATTAAGGCTTTCATGTTAATTACAGCATGATGGTAATGGCAGAACCTCGCTGGGATTTTGAGATGGTAGCGGCCAAGTTCAGTTTAAGAGGAAAGAGTGAAAAGGTAAAAAAAAAAACCACAACGCAAAAAGGGAAATAGGGAGGTTTGTTTTGGGCAGGTGTGGTGCGGCTCCAACACTCGCCGCAGTGGATTTAAATAATTCACTTTCCACACCAGCCCCGGCCTTTTTAGTCCTAAACAGGGGGGAAAAAAAAAAAAAAAACAAAACATGTCACCCAGGGAATGGCGTGGCTTTTGGGCAGCCACCGGGCTCCGCCGCCCTCCGCCACCGCTGCCACACCGCTTGAGCGTCCCTGGGCACGTCCTTTAATCCGGGTTGTGGCCGCCACCGTCTCTGTGCCGTGGGGCCGCGCAGCCTCGCGGTGGGGGGGACGGGAGGGGGACGGCGGGTGCCTGGGGACGCTGACACCCACCTGCATCCTTTCCTAGATGGACCGGGGGGAGTTTCAGCAGGACTCGGTGCTGAAGCAGCTCGAGGTGCTCAAGGAGGAGGAGAAGGAGTTTCAAAACCTGAAGGTGAGCCGGCCCCTGGGGACGCGGCCACCCCTCTGTCCCCAGCCCCGTGGGCAGACGTGGCTCAAACCCCTCTCAGATCACTCCTGCAAGAGGGGATGCGGCACGTGGCCGAGACGGTGGCACACCGGGGTGGTGCCACAGGGCAGGAACAGCTTGTCCCATTGCTTCTTCCAGGCTTTCTGTCCTTGTGCCATGTCCCCTGGTGTCACCAAGGGTGGCCTGTGCAGGGAGGGAGGCTCTGGTGCTATTTTCTCGTCCCGACACGCAAGGGGCGGCCATGCCACCCTCTGCCCCAATTTGGGATGTGTTGGCGCCATCTGACGCTGCGGGCAGGGGGGGTTGGGTGGCTGAGGGTGTCCCCTCGCACATCATGGGTGGGTGGCACACATGGAGGGTGGGCACCACCAACCTATGTCCACACACGCACCTTGCCCACCCTCCAGGACCCCACCAACGGCTACTACAGCGTGAACACCTTCAAGGAACACCACTCCACCCCCACCATCTCGCTGTCGGGCTGCCCGGCGGACCTGCGCCCTGCCAGCAAGCAACGGGTGCCCACCGGCATGTCCTTCACCAACATCTACAGCACCTTGAGCGGGCAGAGCCGCCTCTACGACTACAGCCAGCGCTTCGTGCTGGGCATGGGCAGCAGCTCCATCGAGCTGTGCGAGCGCGAGTTCCAGCGCGGCTCCATGAGCGACAGCAGCTCCTTCCTCGACACCCAGTGCGACAGCAGCATCAGCAGCAGCGGCAAGCAGGACGGCTACGTGCAGTTCGACAAGGCCAGCAAGGCCTCCGCCTCCTCCTCCCATCATTCCCAGTCTTCTTCCCAAAACTCGGACCCCAGCCGGCCCCTGCAGAGGCGGATGCAGACGCACGTTTGAGGACGCTCGGGACCCTCCGCGCGGGCGCCGCGGCTTCGTGCTAGGACAGTCGCGCCCGCCGGGAGCTGCGGTGGGGAGAGGTTGGATCCAGACCCCCCCCCACCTAGAGCGGGGCTGTGGGGTTGGGGGGGGGGGACCGGCTGAGCATCATCACCCCCCCCCCCCCCCACCTCCCTCGGTACATGCTAAGCACAACGCCGCCGAGGACACGCCGAGCCCCGGGGAGGCGTCCCCTCCGCGGGGCTGGGGACACCCCCCCCCGGCCTGACCACGCACCCCTGTGCCCCCCCAGCCGCTCGCCTCCGCTTCCCGCTGCCCTCTCCCACCCGGTTCCTTCCCTTCCTCCTTGGTGTTCGGTGTCCATACTTATAGAGTCCGTTTCGGGGGGGGGGGGGCGGGGGAGGGAGGGGAGGGAGGGGGGCCCTGCAGCGTGGGATGGGGTTTGGGGGATGGGGACACCCCACCGCCACCACCCCGGGAAGGGCCTCTTCGCGCTGTATCGCGGGAGCGCAGCGCCGCGGTCAATACAAGAGGTGTTTCTCGTGGCACGCCTGGGCTGGTGGCCGCCCCGCGAGGACGCCGGCTCTTCTGGTGACGCTTTGCCCCAGCCTGGACCCGGCCCGGAGCTTCAGGGGGTGCCGTGGCCTCGCGGTGGGGAGGCTGTGAGGGGACGGGTCCCCACCTTGGGGACAGCGGGTGCCTGGTGGCGGAGGGAAACTGAGGCACGGGGCAGCCCCGGGGACCCGCGACCCCAACCGCGGGAGCCAGATGGGGCATCACCTCGGGGACACAGCAGGTAAGGGCCATCTGTGGGGACAGGGGACCTGGGCATAGGCTCACACGAGGACATGGGGGGCACAGGGAGGTGGCAGTGTGGACAAGGGGGCTGGCCCCACTCTCGCCCCCCACCCCACCCCACCCCACCCCACCTCAGCAGCACCCAGGCAGCCCAGCCTCACCAGGACCTTTATTGGGTGCCACCAGGAGCCCCCACACCCCCATCCACTGGTGTCCCCCCCCATCCACTGGTGTGTGTCCCCCCCCCAGCGCCGTGGGGAGAAGGCACCAGTCAACCCCTCATCAGGAGGGGGGGGGACACAGGAAACCCCCACCCGAGAGCCCTCGTCCCCAACACTAGCGGCACACGGGCCCTGGGGGAGGCTCCACGATAAATAAGCATTTAAATTAATTAAATTAAACCGCCTCCCCCCAAAAGAGGCCCGAGGCCAAGCCGGGGTGCCCCCAAGCGGGGCAAGGGTGGGGGTGCGGGGACGAGCCACCACGCCAGCGCTAAGGCACAGGACAGGGCTGCTGAATAAAAAGAAAATTAAAAAAAAAAAAAAAGAAAAAAGAGGGGAATTAAATACTGGGGGGGGGGGACGGGGACAAGGGCAGAGAGGAGGCAGTGTGCTGCTCCCTGGGGGGGGGGGGGTGTCCCAGGACCCCCAAGATCAGCCCCCTCGGTGGGGCCCTCGTCCAAATATGAGGGAATTAACAGAAAGAGAAAAGCCAGGGTGAGGGCTCCTGCCCCCCCCCCTTTTTTGCTCCCCCCAGTCCTGCTGGGAAGGAGGACCCCCCCCACAGTCCAAAAAAAATCCCCTCCAGGTCCTCAGTGCGTCCATAGGAAAAGGCGGTGGCCGCGCTGCCTCGGCACAGCCCCGCGGGGCTCCCTGCGCCCCCCAACTCCCCGGGGGACCCGCGGGCCAGCGCGGCCCCCCCACCAGCCCCGCTGGCTCCAAGAGTCCCAGCGCGGGGTGGCGGCAGTGGTGGCAGCGGCGAGGACGCTCTGCCCTGGGTGTCCCTGCTGCGCGGCGGGGGACGATGTCCCTGCGCAGCCCCGGTGTCCTCAGAAGTAGGTGAGGTTCTTGATGAGACCCAGATCCAGCATCCGCTTGATGGCCACCGCCTCGTGCGAGACGTTGTGCTCCGACGCCTGCGGGATGGGGAACAGGGGGTGACACTGGAGCTCCCGGTGGGGTGCGACGCATTTTCCTTCCTTTCCAGCCCTCCACCTCGTCCCCCCCACCAGCGTGGAGTTGGCCCTACACCTTCACCTGAAGGGAGGAGCTCCTCAAGAGGAGGGACGTGACCCTGCCCAAGTGCCCTGGCCATGAGCCCTTCTGCTCACCCGTAACCCACGTCCAACTCTCCACTATGACTACAAAGATGTTGGGCTATAGGGAGAAGGTGGATGATGACCAGCCAAAGGTGGACTTCACCACCCATTGTGGAAGGGGAAGAGAGGTGTGACTATGGGGACAGCCTCCCAACGCCACCCAGCAGCACCGGAGGGAGCAGGGCGCTGCTCTCCCGGGCTGCGATCCCCCATCCCAGGGGAAAAATTGGGGGGGCGTAACATGAACAAAAAGTGGGAGGTAGATACTTACTGCCATGGACTTGAGCGTGATCTGCTCGTAGTAGTGAATGGTCTGCTTCTTGTTGGACGAATCGGGGTAGCCAAAGCCCGCGATGTGCACCAGGTCGCAGAAGTGCAGCGCCAAAGTGATGGCCAACAACCCCGTGGTGGGCTTCTGGAGGGAGAGGGGGCAGAAGACATGCAGAGAGCTGTGGGCCTTCAGTGACCTGCACGGGGAAGGCCAAGGGGGCCGGGGGGAGGAGGGTGCCCAGCCATCCCCACCCCTTACCTGTTTGACCTTCCGTGGTTGCTTCATGGGGAGGTTGAGCAGTTTAGCAGCAGTTACTTCCATGTAATAAGGGTTGAGGATGCGCACTCGCTCGGGGTTGGCATCCCAGATCAACGGGGGCTGTTTCCAAAACCCTTTCCGAACCTACAAGAGGACAGAGATGTCCAGCGGTGTCCTGATAATAGAGGTGGGTCCCCAGGGTAGGGTGGGATGAGGGTCAGACCCTGCAGCAGTCGAGGAGGACTTGGACCTGGTTCCCCACCACGCTTACCCTCTTCTTGTCGTTGAGGATGGCTTCCATCCACTGGAAGTCCATGGGCTTGAAGGGCACCAGGACCAGCAGCGTGTCGGGGTTGTTCTCCGTCCTGGGGTTGAAGTGGGCCGACTCCGGGTAGAAGAGGCGCATGGTGGTCTTGGAGCCCACGTCCTGCTCATAACCGTGGACCGGGGCGTTGTTCAACCTTGGGGAGGGACACGGGGACATCACAGGTGTGAACCCATCTGCAGGTGGCACCGGGGATGGTGGGGCGGACCCAGGGCCGTACCTGATCACAACGTCGTACGTGTTGATGGTCTCCCCCATGGAGCTGTTGCGGAGCCGGTGGCCGTTGCCCACCACCGCACACCTCCGGCACTTCAAGCTGCGAGAGAAAAGCCACGTCTCAACCAGACCTGCTCTAAACCAAGGTGGGTTTAACCCCGCGTTGGCCACTTTACAAAGCTTCCCGTGCTCCGTCCACCATCCCTGGGTTGCAGAGGTTCATTCTGCCAAATCCTGGGCCCACAACGTGCACATTTCCACCCCTCCCCAAAGGAGCAACGAGGAAGAGAAAGAAAAAAAAAAAAAAAAAAAAAAAGCCCCAAAACCCACCCCGGCGTTACCTCTGGATGCTCTCGGGTAGGGAGTAGTGAGTGATCGACAGCAAGCGCAGGAGGACGTCTTCTGCAAAGCAAGGGGGAGGAGGAGGTGAGGAAGGCAGCTCCTGCCTGCTCCGACGCCCTGGGTCCTGCCCCATCCCTGCCAGATCTCCTCCCACCATTAAGCCCAGCTCCGGGCAGATAATCCTCGGCTGGAACCCACCCTAAACCCTTTTGTAGGGAGCACGTGCACCCAGGGCAAGTAGATAACGTGGCGCAAAGTCTGAAAATCATTAAAACAACTTGCTAGGGAGGAGGAAAAAAGAAAAATAGTCGCGTGTCCCCCCCAAAAAAATAAAAATAAATAAAAAAAAAAAAAATCGACCTGCAGATGTTTTTGATAAGGAAGCTGAAACCCCCGGGGAGCGGCAGCAGGACGGACAGATGGCTGGAAACCCACGGCGAGCGCTGCCGAGGCTTACCGCTTCCTTTCGTGCCGTAGGGCAGCTCGTAGAGCGACGGCGTCTTCACCCAAAAATAGTCCTTCAGCTGCAAGAAGAGCGGGTGGTCCCTCGTGTAGCTGCCGAGGAGCAAAGGGCCGGTGAGACAGGGATGGAGGGATGGCATGGGGAGGGGGATCCTGGCTCCACGTCCCCCGCTCCTTGCTCCCAACCCCGATACTCACTTCCCGATGAGCTGCGCCGCTTTCTTTTCCACCTCCCCGAGGGGACACATCGTCTTGTTTTCTTGCACGGGGAAATAAAAGCTGTGAGGGAAAAGGTTAAAAAAAAAAAAAAAAAGAAAATACATTATGCCTGCTTCTCTGCATCCCCCTCCCGGGAAAGGGGGCTCCGGCACCGCCACGGCGGGATTTGAGCCATGCCGGCAGCGCCGGGGAATATCGCGAGCCAGATTTAAGGCCAGCTCTGCTTTGGGTGTTTATTTGCTGGGCTTGCAGCTTTGCATCAGAAGAGGTCTCTCTTGCCCCGCTCATAGACCTCACGCTCTCCGCTTTCCCCATCTCCATCAGCATCGCCGGGACTGGGAAGAGCGCGAGGTTTTCCCTTTCTCCCGCGCTCAGAAAAACACCAGCGTTTGCCAAAAACCCCGCAGAACCCGACCGCCAACACGCCCCGAAGGGGAACATCGCATCGTGTGTGTCCGTCCCCCCCCTCCTCCTCCGGCAGCAGCCGAGGATGCTGCCACCTCCCTGGTCCCCCAGGATCCAGCGAGACGATGCTCCGGCATCCCTGCGCGGGACGGGTGGGAGGATGTCACCTCCCGAGAGCGAAGGAAAGGGCAGGAGGTCCTTTAAACTTTAATAAAAGCCACTCACAGCTGTATGTACCTGTCTTCCCGGTAGATCGAGTACCAAACCATGACCAGAAACAGCGCCAGCACCCCGAGTATCTTCCCTCCTGCGTGCCCAGACAGCCGGGGGGGGGGGGGGGGAAAGAAAAACACCGTCAAGCCGGTACCCACGGTTTGGATGATGAGATGTTGAGGATCAGCAGCCTCCTTGGGGATACCCTGGTAGATCCAGGATTGCGGAGCCGTCCCCGGCAAAGCCTTCTCCCCAGGGAGCGGCGGAGGCCTGGCTGGCACGGTCCGCTCCGGGATGGAGCCGGGTTGGTTTTGTCCCGGCTCCAAAAGCAGCCGTGCCATTTCCTCCTGCCCACCTCACGTCAAAGGCTGCACAAACACATTCCCTCTTTCCGGGTGCCTCCAGCCCGTTTTTCTACCACAGAGCCCGAGGGCTACTCCGGGCCCGAAGGATCGAGGATCCCAAAAATCACCCTCCCCACCGTGACTTCGCCCGTGACGCTCCCGACGCTGCATCGCCTGGCTGGAGCCGCAGCAAAGCGGCATCCTACCCCCAAAGCCAAATTTCCAAACGCAAATCATGCGGGACAGCTTGGAAAAAGGGAGACAAGAGAACCCGTGAGACTCACGAGACTTGTTGATCATTTTTATCAGCAGGAGAGGCATCAGGCGAGGGCCGGAGCTCTCATCGCGGCTGCCGCCGGTCACCTGGAGTGGGGAAAAAAGGGAAAGGCATCCAATTAGGTCAAAACCCCTGGGAGCCATCCCCAAAAACCCCATCCAAGAGGCATCACCGCCCACTTGCCCCATCCGCACCTGCGGACAAGCGGGTACGAGGGCTCCCCAAGGGATTTATTTCCATTTAAATTTCACATTTCTCTGCCCCGCAGCCGCCAAAGGTTTGATTTACACAGAGTTTATAAAAGCCCAGGCAAGCGGCCGCGGTTCCCAAGGAGGCTCGGCCGTACAGCTTAAACACCAAAATTCCAAAGGGAAAAAATAAATGAAAGAGGAAAAACGAGCCCCCGGTGGGTTTTCAACTGCAAAACCCCGAAGCGCCCATATTGATGCCCGTGGCAATGACACGGGGGCAGATTTTAAGCCCATCCCTGGCTCAAGCATCCGCCTGGCACCAGCCACCGCAGGTATGAAGCCGGACGCGCCACCACCGCCACCGAGCCAGGCAGAAAGGACCGGAGCAGCCGAGCGGGATCAAAGCAAAGAACATCACGTACTTGGGGAACCTCCAACGCCTTCGATTCAACCATCCCAGCCCCGGGGAAGGGGGATGCCGCAAGCTTAATGCATACGCGAACGCCGGTTGGGGAAGCGGGGCGACTTTTTTCTTCCTCCGAAACCTCTCGCTCCTGGAATAAGGCAGCAAAAAGCCGTGGTCGGAGCCACCCCGGGACCAGCTCAGCCCTGTCCCGTCCCGACACGGCGAAGACGAGAAAATTAACTTACCGGGTGGGAGAAGTTTTGGGGGGGTACGCGGGAGATATTGCTCCCCAAGGATGAATCCTACCCTAAGCCCGACTCAGAGTTGGGTTTGGCTTTGCCACCCCGTAACGGAGCCGTTCCCCGCTCCGGCCCGGCCACGTCTCGGAGGAGGAGAGGGCGAGGAGGTGTTAAATGCCCAGCCAAGAGGAAAGGTACACGCCTGGGCTGGGCGATGGAAATCCTCATCTTGAGGGATTACTCACCTTGTTGGGGGGGGAGGAAAGGGGGGGGGGGGGGGGGGGGGATGCCACCCATCTCAGCACCCCACCCTGCCTAACGAAGCCCTGTTAATCAACCCAGCACCTGCCGCCTGACAGGGCCACGTCCTCGCCCAGTCAAGAGCAAGTCAAGACTAGCGGCTTTTGGGGCAAAATAGGTCAAGAAAGAGGAGAAACGGGACCAAAGAGGGACCCACAAGAGCCACATTCTTCCCTTCCTCATCACCGGTTCCTGAAATTATATAAGGGCAGGAGGGGCAATTAAAAGGGCATTAAGGACAATTAAACCCTGCTACAAGCAACGGGACGGGCTACGAAGCACAAAAAAACAAAATCTGCGTCCGTTTGACAGCAAAGCAGAGGGAGAGGGACGGGCGAGGCGGTACCCTGGGAAAGCGCCCGTCGCCCCCTGAACCCCTTCTCCTCCGTAAAAAACGGATAACAACCCCCTTCCCAGCGAGTCGTGCCCGGGCACAGCCCCGCCGTCGCCTGGGGATCCCAGGAAGGGGAAGCAAAAGCTCCCCCCCCCCGTCCCCAATTTACACCCTGGCTCTCATCCCGCATCGGTATTCCTGGCTCGGGAAGGAAAGGGGAGATTAAACCCCCGATCGCATGGGTCGGAGCAAGGAGGGATGAGGAGCTGGGGAGGGAGGGGGCGTGGGGGGGGTCTCGCTGCTTTATACGGTAGGTTTGCTTGCAAAAACAAAAAAAATAAAATTAGGGGAAAGCAGCTTGAGTTTTCTCGGGGAATATTTTTCCTAGCAAAACCGGCCACAAAAGTCCCCGAGGGGAAATCTGCCGCCGCAGCTGAAGGCTCACGATGCTCCTCGGGGGCCCGAGAGCACACACACCCCCCCCACCCCCCCATTCGCCCAGGTTTGGGGTGCTGCCGGGCATCGGGATCCGAATTTAGCACCAAATTCGCTCCCCCCCCCCCACCCAGCGCGCTTCACCCCTCCCGCTGGTTTAGGACACGGGGAAAATCCCCCCTCACCCCCGGTGTTTGTTTTTACATACCGGCTCTTTTTTTAAATGTGGTTTGGGTTTTTTTGTTGGGGGTTTTTTTTTTGGGTGGGTTTTTTTTTTTTTTTTTGAAGGCTTTGTGATCTTTTCCCAGGCTTGTACGCACAAGCTGGGCCTGATGCAAAACTTATCTAAGACAAACACGGTTAATAATCCCGGAGGAAAATGAACGCTGTTTAGTGAAGCGTTCAGAGAATGCGGAGCAAAACAGAGCACACCCAGGCTGCCCCCGCGCCCAGGCCGAGGCGGAGGTGCTTTTGCAACAAATTCAAGCTCCCCCCAAAGCCTTGTGCTACCAAATCCGCAGCCCAAACCACAGTGGCTCCTTAAAGCTGGAAGATCTGAACGCCCCCGAGCCGGCTCCCTCCGTCCTTATAGAGCTGGGGGAGGGAGCGATGCTAAAGGGTGCTGCTGGTCCCCGCAGCATCCCTGACCCCCCAGAAAACTCAGACGTCGCAGCATCACTGGTCCCCCACAGCATCCTCGGATCCCGCAGCATCCCTGGTCCCCTGCAGCATCTTTGGTCCACCCGAAAACTCAGACCCCGTAGCATCACTGGTCCCCCACAGCATCCTCAAATCCCGCAGCACCCCTGCTCCCCCTGCAAACTCAGACCCCGCAGCACCCTCAGACCCCGCAGCATCCCTGGTCCCCCAAAAACTCAGACCTCGCAGCATCCCTGGTCCCTTGCAGCATCCTCAGACCTCGCAGCATCCCTGGTCCCCCAGAAAATTCAGACCCCACAGTATCCCTTGTCCCCTGCAGCATCACTGGTCCCCCACAGCATCCCTGGTCCACCCGAAAACTCAGACCCCACAGCATCCCTGGAGCCTCACAGCATCTGCAGATCCTGCAGCATCCCTGGTCCCCCAGAAAACTCAGACCTCACAGCATCCCTTGTGCCCTGCAGCATCCCTGGTCCCTTGCAGCATCCTGAGACCTTGCAGCATCCCTGGTCCCCCAGAAAATTCAGACCCCACAGTATCCCTTGTCCCCCCGAAAACTCAGACCCCGCAGCATCCCTGGTGCCTCGCAGCATCTGCAGATCCTGCAGCATCCCTGGTCTCCCCCCCAGCATCCTCAAACCCTGCAGCATCCCTGGTCCCCCAGAAAACTCAGACCTCACAGCATCCCTTGTGCCCCACAGCATCCCTGGTCCCCCAGAAAATTCAGACCCCACAGCATCCCTTCTCCCCTGCAGCATCACTGGTCCCCCACAGCATCCTTGGAACCCGCCGCATCCCTGGTCCACCCGAAAACTCAGACCCCGCAGTATCCCTGGTGCCTCGCAGCATCTGCAGATCCTGCAGCATCCCTGGTCTCCCCTCCCAGCACCCTCAGACCCCGCAGCATCCTGGTCCCCCACAGCACCCTCAGACCCCGCAGCATCCTGGTCCCCCACAGCACCCTCAGACCCCGCAGCATCCTGGTCCCCCACAGCACCCTCAGACCCCGCAGCATCCCTGGTCCCCCACAGCATCCGCCACTACAGCATCCCTCCAGGTGCCCCAATACAGCATCCCTCATCACAGCATCCTCCCCCGTCCCCCAACCACAGCATCCCTCCCCGCAGCACCCCCCCGGCCCCCCCCCCCAGCACTGTCCAGCAAGGCCAGATTCGGCGCTCACCCCTCTCACGGAAGGGATGCAGGCGCTCCTCGACCACCGCTCCCACAGGGTTCAATCCGGGGCATCGCCTCCCCCACCAAGCCCTGGAGCTGGGGGGGAAAGTCCCGGGGTGGATTCGGCTCCCCACATTTAGAAGCAGCACCCGAAAAAGCCCCTCTCTTTGATGTCTGGGCAAGGCACCTCCAAAGCGCCCCCGGGGCTGAATATTATCGCTGCATAAATTACTTAAAAGCCCCACCGCCGCCCCCTCTTCACAGCCAGGTCTCCCCTTCCCCAGCCTGGCATCACGGGAAAGCCCCATCCCCGGGATGCTGTGAAGCTCCTCGCCAAGTTTCCCCGTCTCCCTCAGATCCAGAGCAGGGTTTTTGCCTCCCAAATTTCACCATGTCCTGGGAAAACCCCTGGGAGATGCCAGCAACGACCCTCCTGCTGCAACGGGTGACCTCGCAGGAGTTTGCCCCTATATCTTCACCCACCGGGATCTCCCCCCCCGTGGCCTCCACGGCTCCGGCATCTCTAGATTTAAGTCACGTTAATCCACAAAGCGGCAGCGGACACTGGCCAAGCTGCTCCCATCCCACAATCAGGTAAATATAAAAAATAATAATAATAATTTAAAAAAGCATTTAAAGCTGTGGAGCCCAGTGCAAAGGTGGGGGGGTGATGCTAAATCCCCGCACCCCATCCCGGCACGGGCAGACGGTGATCCCAACCATCCGGCAAAGCATCCCCGGACCAGCAGGCCACCCAGCAAAAGCTCTCGGTACTTTTACGTTTCCATGGTAACCCCACAGATTGGGAAAACGAAGCGTGACACGAGGCGAGGACACCTCTCCCGTGCTCCCACCATCCCACCCCGCACATCCACAGGGCACGGAGCCGTCCGCTGCCTGATCCAGCTCCCCTGGGCGAGATGGATGGTCGTCGGGGAATGAGCATCTCCGATGGTTCACCCCCCCCCCAAAAAAAAAAAAAAAAAAAAAAAAAAAAAAACAAACCATGCATTAATTTTTAACTGGAGCAGGGCTGGATTTGAAGGGATCCCCCCCCCCGAGGAAGGGATGCACCGGCAGTCCCTAGGGATTCACTCCTACCAGTGGGAACTGAAGGGAGACGGACAGACGGACAGGACGGCACAGACCCCTTCACCAGCCAGACTCTCCCACGCCTTCAAGGCACGCAGGGACCAGCAGGGACCAGCAGGATGGATCCTGCGCTCCAGTTTGAGGACAAGAACCAGGATTGACCCCCGCGCCAAGGAAGCAGTTTACACCCCCTGGATCTTCCAAGCCCCCATCCATCCCACAGGTTTTCTCCACGCGGTAGGGCTGGGATCGCCGGAGGAGCCTGGCGGATGCCGGCTCACCTTCCCCCCGCACCGGCTCAGCCGCATCCTGCCCCGGCAAAACCATCGCGTGCCGGAGCCTGAACGCAACGTGGGAGGCGGCCGGGGGTGATCCTCCGGGGAAAGGATCCGGCCAACTCGAGGCGCTGCCTGGGCTTGGCAGAGCATCAAAGGTACCCAAACCCTCAGCCTGGCATCCCAAAGCTTCTTCGCCCCGGCTGCTGTGAGCTCCAGGTGCTCGGGGATTATTATTTTTTTTTTTTTTTTTCTTCCCCAAGCTGGGAAGGAAAAGGAGACCCATAGCGGGGAGAAAAAAAAAAAAAAAAACAAAACACTCGTGGGATTGCAAATAACCCACCGTCGCAAGCCCAAAAGGCAGCAGGATCTGGATCCGATCCTGCCCCAAGGGATGCTGAGGTGGGATGGGGATGCTGCGGAGGGGACCGGGGATGCTGCAGGGGGGGGGGGACCGGGGATGCTGCGCCAAGATGGGGACGCTGCGGGGGACCAGGGATGCTGTGAGGGGGACTGGGGATGCTTCAGGGGACCAGGGATGCTGTGAGGGGGACTGGGGACGCTGCAGGGGACCAGGGATGCTGTGGAGGGGACCGGGGGATGCTGCCAGAAAACGGCAGGGCAGAGCAATCGCAAGAGCGCGAGGCGCAAGCGCAGCGGGTCGGGGGGATGCAGGAGGTCTTTAGGACGCGGCACTGCAAAAAATCGATCCCGTTCGAGACCGGACATTACCCCATCGAGGGCGCAGAGCGCCAGCCCACGCCTCCGGTATCCACACTTCTCCTTTTTTTAAGAGCCCTGCGAGTCACTTCAAAGGAATTTTAATTGCCCGTTAATAGGAAAGGGCACCACTGTTTCCTTAGCCCGTGGTATCCTCGGCATACAATGACCCAGCCAAAGATTTATGATAGGGTTGGTTTTTTACACCCCCCCCCCCCCTCGTTGGCACGTAAAGCCTTAACAAAACATTTACCCATGACGAGGGTGCAATTTTAGAGGTGGCAACAGCAAATAAGCTCAGGTAGGACAAGTATTTCCACAGCGGCAGCACGTCCCCAGAATAAATCCGGGCTGCTCCTGCCTTTCCGCGGCACTGTTGGTTTTAACCAGGTCGGGAGCCGAAACCCAACTCAGGCCGGCACCGCCACCATCATCTCCTCTCCCGCTGTTTGTTTTTTTTTATTATTATTATTTTTCCCTAAACGTTGTAGCATGGAAAACACAGGGATTGGACCTAAATCCCTTCCTATGGCCCCAAAACACCAGTTGCGTGGAATATCCCACACCTCCAGGGTAATCCCACGCCATCGAAGGAGCTCCTCCTTGGTGTGTTAGGCTACATTATTATAGGTTCTATATTATTATTTACATTATATAGGTTTGAACACGCTTTTCCTATTCTAAAAAAGCAAATTGGAGACCCTTTGCCGCCAGAGGCGGCTCACTACAACCCGGAGGTGACAGCCGAGCTGCCGGAAAGCTGTGCCACCCGCGGAGGGACGTCCCCACGCTAACTGAGACACGGGCGAGCGCCCACCGGTGACCGTCGTATATTTGACGGCATCTCATCACCGAGCCCCCAGCACCGATCTGGTGCCCCTCTCCTCCTACCTGCCTCAGCCGGTCCCCGTTTGCTGCCACCGTCGCCTCCTTGCCGTGTTTACTCGCCGGCGCCTCCATCCTCGGGGGACCGCCCAGGGATGCGGGCGGCAACGGCGAGAGCGGCTTTGCTCCCACGCTTCGCTCTAACTCCCCCCCCCCAAAAAAAAGCAGCAGAAAGGGGAAGGAAGCACGCTGGGGGGGGGAGGGAGCGGCAGGCAAAGCACTCGCTCCCTTATAGCGGGGACGGGAACGGTCCAAGGAGGTAAAAAAAAAAAAAACCAAACCCTCGAGATGCTCCAGCCCCATCTCCAACCCAGACTCAAGCAGCGCCCAGGTTCAACCTTCAGCTCTCCGGGGAATATTAAAGGATCTCGAGCTCCCAGGGCTGAGTTATCCTACAGGCAGCTTGTATCCTTGGTGGGTTTTAACTACAAAGGTTTCTTTTGGGGTCTCAAAAGCCACCCGCCTGGTCACCGTCCCCTTTGCGAGGCCCCAAGTGCCACCTTAACCCCCTACCGGCTGCAGCAGCCCCGTGGTTTCCCCACCGCTTCCTCCAGGCCTCCTGTTTTGCATCGGTGAAGGCAAACAGGCTGGTTTTGGGGCAGCCTAACCCCCGGGGTAACCCCATCCTTGAGCTGAAGTCCTCTGACCCCAAAACCTCTGGGGGGTGAAGCAACTGGATGGATTTACCCTCTCCTGCCCCTACACCGGGCACGCACGCACATCCGCCCTGCTCTTTTCTCCCGTGTTAACCGCCACGGAGGAAAATAACCGGGAAATAACTCATTCCATCACTTTGCACCCCCAGCATCGCCTCCACGCTCCATTAAACCCCGTCAGCCACGCCGGGTGGAGGATGCTCGTCTCAGGGAGACCTTTTCCAGCATCCCCGGCAGCGGGAGAGGCTGAAGCCGGTCCCCACCGATAAGCTGGCAGGAGGTCACGGCTACTTACGGTCCGTCCTCTTGGTCCAGGCAGGAGCTCGGCGGGATCTACGAGGCCATCCTCTCTTCCCCTGGCAAAGGGAAAAGGGAGAACATCCTTAGGGCTACAGCAACCCACCCCGGCAGCGCGCAAGGGATGCTTCGCTTCGGAGGATCCGGTGGATCCCTACTTATGACCAGCCGGGGCAGCTCTTCCGACGGCCGATGAGGAACCAGTCCCCGGGGACCGGCAGAAGCGCCCTGGGGAGCCATCACGTGTCGCAGAGGATGTCTGCGCTCTCCGCAAAGCCACCCACCTCCTCCGGCACCGGCAGCGCCCGGGGCCGGGCTTCCAGCTGCCTTTAAGGAGGAGACGCAGACCGCGCCGCAGGTTTCCCCAACACCTCCTGGCTTTTTCCCACCGAAATCCCCTTCCGTGACTCACTCGGATTTTTCGGAAGCGGGTGATGCCCTTTCCCAGGGAAAGGGGGATCCAGCTCGGCTCACCCTGGGATGCTCCGCAGCTCTCCTGCCTTTCCACGCGGAGGACGCTCCTTAACCCCACGTCTCCGGCATCTCTTCCCCCCAAACTTTCCAAATTACGCATCCTCACCCGGTGCTGCAATATCCTTACAATTTTAGGAAGGAAAAGCCCTGCCAAGGAGCTGCCACGCACAGACACCCTTCTGCCATGCTGCCTCTCAAAGAAAAGCCTCGCTCTGCAAGGACAGCTGCTCCGCATCCAGCTTAATTACCCCAGCTAACGAGCAGCAAGGTGGGGCGAAGGGGGCAAACCTTCGGTGCAAGGAAGGGCAAAGCAGATGGGGAAAGGTGACCTGAAGAGGAAGCAGCGAGGCTCTCTCGGCAGCCGGTGCTTGAGTCCTGGCAGAGAAGATGCTTCCGAGGGGAATATTCGGAAGGGCAGGAGGTTTCCTTACCTCTGCGCATCTCCTCCAGCTGGGAAAAGCAAAGGCGAGAGATGCTGGGGGCCACCGAGCGGGTGCAAGCCTTCCCCAAGGTAGGCTTTGCTCTTGGCGCCCCGTTAATTTTAACAACAAGAGGGTCTGTCCCCACGCAAGGGACGGGCAAGGAAACCACCGAGCGTCTCCGAGACGCTTTCTCCCATCATCGAGGCTGGCTGCTTCTCCCCAAAGACTAAGGGGATGCCCTGGGAGGACAGGGGGTGGCTCCAGCCCGGTGCCACCTCTTCCCTCCTGGGCCAAAGCAGCTCTGCTTTCTCCTACCTCCACCATCTGCCGAGGGGAGCAATTAAACCCCAGGGCTTGGGGCAATCAACGGCCAAACGAGATGCACTTGGGGCCGCTTCACAAACGCCCAGCAAAAAAAATCCACCTTCCTGCACCGGGGTCTTTCCAGCAGCCCCGAATCCACCGGAGTATCCAACATCGCTGCCGAGGAGGAGCCTTTTTATTTAGAGCCGTGAATTATAGGATCCGCTAACGAGGTTAAACTCTCCCCCGGGGGAGCTCCTGCTAAAGCACTTGGAGGCGCAGCATCAGTCTCGGCTGTATGGATGATGATGATGAGGAGGAGGAGGAGGAGGGTGCTGAGCGCTGCCTGGGGGTGGGCAAGGGGACACCTCCTTCCCAGGAGGATGCTGCAGCCCGGGATCAGCGGGAGACTGTGAATCCTTAAAGCCCACGGCTCCCGCCGAGGAGGATCCGAGGTCTTGCCCGAAGCTGGTCTTTCCAGCTTGACTGGAAGAGCTGGGAGCCGGATCGCTGCCGGTCTCCCCAGGATGGTTTTCCAGCCTCCCGAGCGGTTCCCACCACCACCATCAGCCGTTCCCAGCCCACGGTCCAGAAAAAAAAAAACAAAACAAAAAAAAACCATCGCGGTTCAGGCGTCCGCCAGGTCGAGAGCCGCCGTCTCCGCCGCTCGCCGCGGGCGGCTCAACCCATCTGGCAGCTGATCCCGGCAGGAAATGAACGTCCCGTATCCCAGAGCCCTCAAAAAAAAAAAAAAAACAAAAACATACAAAAAACCAAAAAAAAAAAACCTAAACAAGCTGAATTTTGCTCCTTTTCCTCCCCGGCCTCCCAGCTACACCGCCTGCCTCAGTTTCCCCTTCCTGCCTACCAGGCTGCGTTTAAATAACGATTTCCAATTTTGAAGGGGGGCGAAAGGCACCTTGTGCTCGCTCCCCGGCCTCTTCCCTCTGGGATGCTCACGGCTTCGGATGGAAGAAAACGCAAAACCCGACGACGGCCGCATCCCTTTCCCTATTAAAGCCGGCCAGGATCAGCCCTTCGAGGGGCTCAGCCCCGGGCGCAGGAAGGGCACGGGCATTTTTGGGATTTGCGCGGGCAAGAGGGAAGGGATGAGCTGCCCAATCCCTCCCGTCCATCATCCTCCACATGGAGGACCGGTTTCTCCCCCGCCCCACCGGAGGCTGTTAAAAAAGAGGAAGGGGGAGATGGAGACGGAGTTTCTCCTCCTTCCACCGGCCAAACCCGAAGCCCGTCCGTCTGTCCGTCGGCGCGCCATCACCGGCGCCGGTCTCCCTCGGTTAAAATTACCTCCCGAGTGGGGAGAGAGCAAAAGCCAGGCTGGGAGGGGAATAAAATCCAGGTGAGCTCATCCTCCTCCTCCTCCTCCTCCTCCTCCTCCTCCGCCGCCGCCGCCGGAGAAAACGTCTCTACTTGGCATGAGCGAGGTGTTTCCAAGCCCGGCGCATCCCTCACGTCACCCCGATCGCTATCGCCCCGGGACCAGGAGCTTATTCATTCGGCAGGTATTAAGCGGGAGATAATCCGGCCGCTTCCCGGCCCAGCCAAAGGCGGAATTCCGGTGTGGGATGCGATTTTTTCGGTCGAGGTTTCATCCCCGCTCGGCCTCATCCCGGCGGATGCTCCCGGGCCAGGAGAGGATGGAAGAGCCACCAGCAGCAGAACCCTCATCCTCCACCCCAACTGGTTTTTTTTTTTGTTTTTTTTTTGTTTGTTTTTTGTTTTTTTTAAATTAAATTAATAAATTATTGCATTCATTAAATTATTTTCTTAAAAATAAAATAATTTAATAAACCTCTTTCTACGCGATCCCCGAGAACGGGAGGAAAAGCAGAGCTACCCAGCCAAGCCGGATTATCCGAAGCAGCAACCGACCTAAAAATAAACGACCGCTATTTAAGGACGAGCTCCCCATGATAAACCCCTCCCCAAATAAAACACCGAAAGGAAGAAATAAGCAGGAGAAACCGCCACTGTTTCCAAGCCGGGGGGTGTTCAGCATCACCCATCAGACCAAAAATAAAAATAAATAAATAAATTAAAAAAAAAGCGCTTATTTGGGGTTTATTTCTCAGCAAAACTCTGCGCTGCCAAGAGAAGAGCATCTTAAAGCCGCTGATTCGCAGACGCTCCATGGGTTTAGGCGAGCCAGGCAAATAAATAATTAAGATTTAAATATGCGTTTGCATAATACGGGTAATCTGTCAATTTAACTTGTAAACGCAGCCGGAATTAAGCAGCGACTTTGTTAATTAGGTAGCAGAGGGGCTTGGGAAGCCCCAGCTCCGCGGCAGATGCTGAAGGACGGTAAAGGATGCTCAAAGCCGAATTTGCCGGGGGGGAGGGGGGGGTTGGCAGGTTTTATCCTCCCCTTAGGGCACCAAACCCTCGTGTTCCCCCCCAAAAATCCCCCCCAGACACACACACACCCCCCCCAGCTCCTCCAGCCCTTCGGCAGGAGCTGCCCGGACCTTCCCGCACCGAAAGCCGCGAGGGTCACCATCCCCCCCCCCCTCCCCCCCCCCAACACCCCCGCGATAACGAAATAAAAAGAGCCTGGGGGGGAATATTTTTGAGGATAAATCGCCTTTTTTTTTTTTTTTTTTTTTTTTTTAAATAGCATGCTTTGAAGAGCGGGCTCTTGGTCACCCTGGGCTCTCCCCATCCCAAATTCCGGAGCTCGCTACCCAGACGCAGCCTGGGAGGAGGAAACCTGTTGAGCTCGTACGTGCCCGAACAGACGGTTCTTTGTGATTTTTCTTTTTTTTTTGGGGGGGGGGGTGTTCTATTTTTTTGTTTTGAAGCGGCGCTGGTTATCACCCAGGACCCCGAGCCCCAAACTCCAGCCTGGCTCATATATATATATATATATATATATATATATTTTTTTTTTTTTTTTTTTTTTTAAAAAAAAAAAAGGAAATTTAAAAAAACCACCGGAAAGCGTCGCAAGCGGCTCAAAACCCGACGGAGGATCCAAGGATCCGGCTTGTGCAAGGCCAGCGGGGCGAGTTGCAACCTCTCGCCGCCGGCACCGCGTTCTGATTTTAAAAAAAAAAAAGAAAAAAAATATAATAAATAAATCGAGGCGCAGCTGACTCAGTCCTGCCGGATATGGGGATGCCGAATCCGGCCGGGAAAAGTTCGGCGAAGCTGCCGGCGAGCTGGGGGAGACATTTTGCAAGGGGGAAGAGGCGAAGCGGGAACGGCATCTGGAAGCGATCGGAGGCGAGGAGCCTCTCCCAGGCACAGCAGGGAATTCCAACGGCGTGAGCTCAGGTTAAAGCCTCCTTCACAGACCCAGGATTAAAAAAAAAACCAACAAAAAACCAAACAAACAAAAAAAAAACCCCAACCCACAACCCCAAGCTTCGGCATATATATTTTTAAACCTGCAAATACTGACGGAAAAGCAGCCAGTTCCCCGCTTAGTCCTACCTGGACGCGGCTTTGTCATCTAGGTTGATTCTGATTTGCAATTAAAAAAAAAAAAAAAAAAAAAAAACAAAAAAAAACCAAACCCAAAGAAGAGGAGAAACTTCTCCGCAGATTTGTTGCTAGAATTTTGCAGGCGTGGTGTCGGGAGGAGAGTCCTCCGCCGGCGCTGCCTTGTTTAAACGAGCCGGGCTTTGGCGTTCCGATGCAGCCCCGCGCCATCCATCCCTTGGGACCGCCGTATCCCACCTCCGAGCATCCCTGGCCGGCACGGGCTGCATCCCACCACGGTCTTCGCGTGACCGCAGCTCGGCAAGCCCAGCAGCACCTCGGCATAATCCGGATGGCACGGAAGAACTGACGGAGAACGCCACGGTGGAGCGGGTCCTCTGCAAGGAGACCCCCGTTCCCCTCCAGCCGTCCCTGAGCCCACGGGACAGGGACCGGCAGCACCCATGGGTGGTCAAACCCAACCCTCCTTGGACCCCGGTAGAGCACGTGGCATGCCGGGAGGGTGACACCGGCCACCCCGTACCACCCAAACCGGTGGCACAGGACAGGCTGCCTGCCAATGCCCTCGTGCTTCTCCGCCGTGCCCTTTCGCGTGACCAGCAGGTAAATACGCACCTTAAACCCCCAAAATACCTGACCGCGCGTTAACACCCCCATCGAGATCGCATAAAGAACTCACCCGTAATTAATATAAACCACCTCCACGGCGGCTCGTGCACTCAAAAAGTCCCGAGCGTCCCGCCGAAGCGCCGCCGGCGAACCTGCGCTCCGTCCCCGTGCCAGAGGAGGATCCACAGGGGACGTGCAGAATCCGGCCCCGTCCGCCAGCGCCTACCGAATCCCGCTTCCCCCAAAATCGCCGCTTCGGCCCCATCACGCGCCGAACGTCCCGAAGCAAGCGCTCGCCCGCATCCTTCCCACCTCCGTCGCTTCCCACCCACCTTCCCGGCGGCTCGGCGGTCACCATCCCGTGCCGATCCGTGGCACGGCGATGCCGGCACCGCCGCTCGGAGGCCTCTGGCAGATGGCAAAACACATGCTGGAAAAGAGCCGCAGCCCGTGCCAGCCCGAAAGCGCTCCGAGCATCCGTCAGTCCGAAGGAAAAGCGGGATGGAAGGGAACTCCTTCTCCGGTTTCGCCGTTCCCCACCAGCCAAATCCCTTTCTCCTTCCTCCGAGGAAACTTTCCAGCCCAACCCCGGTCACATGCAAGGGTCAGCAGCTGGAAACGCAAGAGATTAGCAAGAACCGGATTGTTTTGGTTTGTTTTTTGTTTTTTTGTTTTTTTTTTTTCACTTTTCCCTCCCAAGAAGACGCAGGATTTTCCTAGAAAAAGCTCGAGAAACGGGAGGGTCGCAGCTGGAGGAGGGAGAAGCCGCCCGTGTGCAAGCGCGAGAGGCGAGTTTAAAAAGAAACACCAAAAAGAAAAAAAAAAAAGAGAACCAGACGTGGCGAAGAGCAGCGTGAAAGCGTCGAATCATTTCCTTTTCTCACTGCAAAATCAAAACCGCTCGCGCGAGTGTCCCCAACGACGTCGTACGAGGATCACCGGCCCCAGCTTGGGATGGGGGGAGCGGGATGGGGTCCCCACAGGGATGCAGGCGAAGCCGGGGGGATGCCAACCTCTGCAGGAGGTGGACCACATCCCTACTCCTTATGCAGCCATCGTGCTACGCCCAGAGAAAACAACCAAAAGGGGGAAAAATAACAGAAAATAAATTATTTAGAAAAAATAAATAAAAGCACGATAGAAAAAAGCTCTCGAGAACAAGACTCCCAGCCCAAACCAACTCCGAAATACTCAGGAGTAAAGCAACGAAACCATCGCCTTTATACAAGAGAGTAAGTAACAGAAGATGTGGGATTTAGAGATATCGCCAAATAATTAGCTCTAATTAGTGGGATCCAACCTGAGAATTGCTGCTGGCCAAAACCCCCCGAAAAGAGGCCCGGGGAGGTCTCGGCGAGGCTGGGCTCGGAATTCCCACCTCCTGCAGCCTGGCACCCACCTCTGATGTTGGTTGCAAGCAGGGGGGATGACACCAGCTGGAAAGTTCCGGGCTTGGAGACGTTAAGTATGGTTATTCCAGAGTTTAAAATGGATTTAAATAGGCGTTTTCACGCCACGGATGGGTTTACACACCATGGGTGGGCATCCAGGAGGATGCTCCGGTCACCATGACAGTCCCAGCTCCGGAAGACACCCTGTTCACAGGTCTCCATGGTGGACATCCCTTAAAAATTAGTGTCCACAGGCAGTTCGTCCTCTTATATTTACATTTTCAGAGTCCTTAGCCCGTATCCTCGTGGGATTTGGTGCTTTGCTGTAGCAGTTCCTATTAAATCATCGCCTGGAGCCGAAGGAGCAAGCAGCCCTCTAATGATGCAGATAATTAAGCACAGGGGTTAAGGAGAGTCCAGCAAAGCGCGCTGATCCCATCCTATAGCTTATAATGATGTTCGGAGTTCATTATAGGTTGGACACATCGTTAGGAGCCAGGGTAGCAAGAGGAGACCTCACACCTGCAGGACAGCCAGCACCGGAGGCGGAGGTGGCATCTCCTGGGATGAGTCCACCTCCGAGTCCTCTGCTCGAGATCTCGGTTCTTCCCAGGCTGGGATCCGGCACGTGCTGCGGAGAGCTGCGATGCCACGCGACGCAATGCAACGGGAACCGCAATGCAACGGGAATCGCAACGCGCTTTGCAGAAATGCGAGCAGACTGCAGCCACCAGCCCCGGCGCATCCCCCACTCCACACCCCCCCCGGCACGGCTGATCCCCGACCCCAAAGCTCCGGCCCAACGTGGACCCCCCGCCTGCTCCGAGAAGGCTCTCCGTACACTCCAAATCATCATCTCCATCACCAATCCGGGGTGGATGGTGGATGCTCTGCCCGGGGTGTCTGTCCCGTGTCACCCTGCCCCGTCGCGCGCCACCGAAAGCCTGAGCGGAGGCAGCCGGCGAAGCCTGGGTGATCCCTCTTGCTCCACCACCGGCCTCTTCATCTCCGAGAGTGGTCGGAGGGAGAACCCGGCACAGAAGAAAGACAGGCAAATCCAGCAGGGCTTTCCCAAAAGCTCCGCCGTGAGAATTTAATTAGCTCGTCTCGCTAAGAGATGGGGACCGGAGTCGCCGAGCAGCCCGGCACCAACCCACCGGCCATCGCTCTATTAACCCGCTGGGAAAGACACATCTCATGCCTGATGGCCAAGCTGAGGAGCACAAAAAAAAGCCCCCAGAGGAAGATTTTCCTTTGTTCTCCGCTCCCCGGAACAATAAAACCCCATCGGCTCACCTTGCGAAAAACCTGACACTGAAAGATCAACGGGGCAAAATCCGGGTGGTCCTCATCTCGTGGTCCTCATCCCCTGGGAGAGGAGAGCTCCAGGCGATGGGGCGGGATGGGATTTATCAGTATCCTCCACCAGGATACCCAGATCCCGCTCCCGGCGGCTCCGTCCGCACCGGGATCGGTCCTTCCTAACCCTTCGGGATCACCAGGCTACCGGAGAGCATCCGTCAACCGGGCAGAGGATGCTCAGGACTCGGGGGTGGGGGTGGGGTAAAGCCCAGACCACTTAAATAAATCATCCTCAGCCCGCGCCGCTGCGAGAGCGGTACTGTCCTGAGCCGCAGACGGGGCACGTCCTCCCCTCCCCGGGGCCTCCGGGAGGATTTTTCCCTTCCTTACACCGGCGCCCGGGAATTAATTATCGCGCATACCCATCGCAACGAGCCCCTCAATCCCGCGCGCTATGGGGAGACGCCAGAAACTCTCTTGCCGGGGAGCGGGGGGGGTGGGGGGTGGTGTCTCCGGGATGGGTTCCGGGGGGGTCTCCGGGTGGGTTCTCCTTCCTCGGGGGCAGCCATGGGAAGGGACGATGCCGAAGGAAGGCCGTTTTTTCCCGGCGAGACGCAGGGGTTTTGTTTTGCCGAGGATTGGCAAAGGGCATGGGGAGAGCTAAGGGCTCGGAGAAAGGGGGGGGGGGGGGGGGGGGGGGGCGGCTTTCCTCTCGCTTCGCCACCTGGGAGCTCAACCACGCTCCGGCGCTAATTAATGACATTCATTAGAAAAATAATAATTCAACAACAACAAAAAGAAGGCAAAAATAAAGCTGTGCCGCGCTCGCTAGGGCATGGATGCCGACGGCGGGGGATGCGTCGGCGGGGGTCCAAGCTTGGGTTAACGGAGGGGGGGGGGGAGGGCATGGTGTCCTCCCCCATCCTCAGTTTGACCCCCCCCCATCCCCAATTTGCCCACACACCCCCCCTCCAACCCCCCAAACCCTGCAAAGCGGGCAGCGCTTGCCTGTCTTGCCGCCCTCCCAGCGCCGAACCCCCCAAATCCCAACCCCTCCAGCCATGTCGTGTCTCCCCCCCCCCCCAAAAAAAAACCCACACCCTACAAAGCTTTTGCTTCCCACCCCCCCTTTTTTTTTTGCTCAACCCCCACCAGCTCGCAAAGCCGCTGTGCGGCCGGATTTGTAGCGGAGACGCGGACACGGGGGGGGGGGGATGCGGACACGGGGGGGGGGGATGAGGACACGGAGGGGGGGGGGGGGGATGCGGACACGGGGGGGACGCGGACGCGGAGGGGACCCCCAAAAAACACACACACCCCCAACGCTGCAGACTCACCATGGGGCGGGCGGGGGTGTGTGTGGGGGGGGAGGCGGCGGCGGCGGGAGGATGGCGGAGGGTGCGGGGAGGTGCGGGGGGGGACCACACACACGGACGGGGAGACCACCGGGGACCGGTGCGGGGATGCCGGAGCCAGCCCGGGGCTGGGCGGGAGGGGAGCGGGCACGCTTGCGCACACAGCCGGGGAGGGAGGGAGGGAGGGAGGGAGGGAGGGAGGGAGGGAGGAGGGATGGGATGGAGGAGGGATGGGAGGGATGGAGGGAGGGAGGGATGGGAAGAGCATCCCGGGAGCTGGAGGCACCCGCTGTCCCTCCTCCCCCCTTCCCCTCCATCCCTCATCAACTCAATATCAGGTTTAGGTTGTGTTTTTTTTTAGGGTTGGGGTTTTTTTGGTTTTTTGTTTTTTTTTTTTTCCTGCAGAATAATTCATTCCCACCGCAGGAATAGCCCGTGTCCGGCCACCTCGGTCTCCCACAGGGTTCCATTCCCATCCCATCCCACCCCATCCCATTTCCATCCCATCCCATTTCCATCCCATTTCCATCCCATCCCATTTCCATCCCATCCCATCCCATCCCATCCCATCCCGTCCCATCCCATCCCACCCCATCCCATTTCCATCCCATCCCATTTCCATCCCATTTCCATCCCATCCCATCCCATCCCGTCCCATCCCGTCCCATCCCGTCCCATCCCATCCCACCCCATCCCATTCCCACCCCATCCCATTTCCATCCCATCCCATCCCACTTCCATCCCATCCCATCCCATCCCATCCCATCCCATCCTTGCGATACACAAAATCGGCAGCCCACCCCTCGAGGCTTTTATCTTTAAGGCGCAAAATCCATCCCTCCCGCGCCGGGGTGGGGTTTTGCCAATCCCTGAGATAATTAGCGACATTAACGCCGATTTTCACATGGGAAATAACGCGAAATATTGGCAGCTTTCTGCTGATGGCAGCGAAGTTTGTTCCCTTTTACCAGGCTGGAAAGAAAGAGGCAGCAGGAACCTGGAGGGCATCTGCCCCATTTGAAGATGGACGTGTCCAGCGCCAACAATATTAATTGATAAAATACCCGACGGGTCTGGTATTGCCAAAGCTAATTGCGCAACCGCATCAATATTTGAAGAGCATCCTCGCTTCGTCCCTCAATCTCCGTGGGATGGGGTTTCCTTGCCGGCGAGACGCGAGGTAACGGGGCAGAGAGTTTTACCCGTGGTGACAGGCAAGCTCGCCGTAATTAGGCTTTAATTGCCACCGGCTCGTAGACAACCCCAGAGTAATTATTGGGGCCACAGCTCAGCGGGGGGGAGCTGGGATTCGCTTGAAGACCCTTCGGGTCTCTTGGGTTCCCCCCGCTAGGTTTATTGCATCTGAAAACAATAAACGGCGTTCAATAAAACTCCAGCAATAATAACGCATCCCAAATGTCTATTTTTACCGTGCCCCCAAGACAGAATATTAAAAGAGGCTGCAAAGCTTCGCTTCCCAGGATCTTCTCGGCCCTCTCCCGCTGGTGCCAGCGGGATGGGCTCCTTTCGGGGTGATGGCTTCCATCCCGGCCGGAGCTTTACCCCACAGCCTGGGGCAGCACCAACAGGACCGAGAGCAGAAGAAAAGCCCTGGCAGACTTGCCCGGATGTCCCCGCCGAGAGGTCTCTGTGGCTCGAGCTTCACCGAGGTTTGGGGAAACGATGGTGATCCCCCGAGCACCACTTGAGTCCACCCCGTCGGAACCTCAGGAGGTCTGAGCGCACCAGCGGGGCATCCTCGGGGCAGGTACGGGGTGCCTGCTGCGCCTACTCATATCTCCTCGGGGGACCCATCTGCTAAGAGAACCCGCGGGTGGACCCAAAGACCAGCAAAGAGCTTCCAGTGGCCACCGCAGCTCCAGTAGACGAGGCGTTTTTAGAACCCACCAAAAAATACCGCGCCTCGGAAACGTATTTGCTGCCTTAGCGGAATGCCACAAGCCTTTGCTGGGTAGTTAGTCATTGCTAACGACTACACCCTGCCCTAATATTTAATTTACAAAGGATAAATTGCCAGTTAGATTAATTCAGCATGATGAGCGCCGAGTAATTTGGAGAAGAAAAGGGGCGGGGGGGGGGGGGGGGGGGGGGAAGAAATCCCTAGCTGTTTGAGAAGTGAATTTGTAACGAGCTCTGCCATCACCCGGTCCAAAGGTATTCAGAGACGGCATCAGTGAAATGGTTGCAGCAGTGAGGACGGGGCAGAGGTTTTTCCATCCCAGGATGGCCTCAGACCATCACGCCGCTGCCGAAAAGGGTGAGGAGGACACAGCAGGAGCACAGATCTCTTAACGAAGGAGGAGGGGGATGCCCTCGGAAAGGCTCACAGAGGGACAAGAATGGGGCGATTCATGCCCAGCACAAGCCGGCTTTGTCCTGCTGCCTGCCGACCACCTCGGGCTCACCCGTCCTCAACCCACAGCCTAGAAGCGCTGCCTGGCTTTGCAAGCCCAGCCCCAGGACCTCGCTAAACCCTCCGAAAGCTCCAGCATCAAAATTCTGCCCTCCGCTCTTGGGGCAGGCGGGGAGAGTCCCCGCTCCGGGCTCCCCCTATCCCAAAGGAGATGGGTGACGGCCAAGCAGCGCGCTTTCTCGTCTCCCAGCAGACAGATGGTCTGCGGAAGATGTGCTGCTCGGTCGGCTGTCGCAGCCCTCGGAAAGTCTATTTTCAAGACAGCTTTTTTTTTTTTTTTTTTTTTTTTTTAAATACCTGAAGAGGGAAGCTTCCTGGGCAACAGGATGATCCAATCTGTTGTTTAACCATCTCCATGCCTGGGTTGACCTAAGTGGGCATATAAAACCGTGGTGTTCCCTCACCCAAGCTCCCTCTCGGCACAGAAAACGCCCCAGTATGGGGAAAAAAAAAAAAAAAAAAATCATCCCTGTCCCTTAGCAACTTAAAACCTGGGGATACAAACCAGCCAACCCTCCTGGTCATCTCCAGATCCACTCCTACAGCAGCTCCTCAACCAAACCTGGCTCCCGAAGCGCTGTGTTCAGGAGATCTGAAAGAAGAGGGAAAGACTCCCCTAAGGGATCAGCCCAGCTTTCTTACCACATCCTGCACTTTCGCAGAGAAATAAGAATAGAAAAGGTGGCTAAATCCAGATGCGCTGCCTCTCCCCTGCTGTTAAAGGTACCAGGGAACCGCCTGACCTGAATATTTATTAATCGGATGAGCCGAACAAAGCCCCGGGCATCTCCGATGATGCCACTCGCAATCCAGCCGGCTCTGGACTGCTCCATCACAGGGCAGCACACCGAGCAGCCCTGGAAACAAATCGTACCTTTGTTCCCCCTCCCCAATCAGCAAAAAAAAAAAAAAATAAATCATCCACCCTTAAAGCCCAGTGTGTTGAAAGGAGTAAATAACTGGGGTAGCCGGCGAGATGATTCTTGCAATTACATCCCTGACCAGAAACCAGAGCCCTTTTTGGCAGCCAGAACTCATGAAGATTTCAGAGGTCGGCGCCCGGTGGAGAAGATGCAGGGGAAGCGATGGCTGGGTCGGAGGACTAAACCTCTCTCCATCCCTAGAAATCTATTTTTCCCCCCACCGCAATGGGCAGCTGACAGCCAGGTCACAGCGCGACGACCATTTAAACGGAGTCAAGCGGTGAGGAAGAAGCTGGCGCCTCACCGAAAGAGGAAGAAAACCCTCACCAGAGCTGGAAAGTGGCAGCAAAGTCACCCAGGGGCTCGCGTGGCTCCTTTGCCAGGAGCCTCCAGCTGCAGGAAGGCATCTACTGCCCTGCCACCACCTCGGCAGAAAGAAGAGCAGTATTATCTATTTTATGGGGTTTGGGGTTTTTTGTTTGTTTGTTTTTGTTGGCTTGTTGTTTGTTTTTTGGGTTTTTTTTTTTTTTTTTTTTTTTAAAGAGCACACCGAGGAATCCTTGTAAAATTTTGCAGAGCCTGTGTCAGGAAGAAGCTGCCCTTTTAAACGAGCTCATCTAAGCAGGATATATGACTAATTAGCAGGGTAGAGGTGACAGCTCCGAGGCTGGGGATCAGGCAACACGCACAGCCGCGTTTGCCTTCGCAGAGCCCACAGCAGCTAGCCGGCCGGGAGGGGCGAGGACTCGGGTTAGTCATTATTTGGAGCAAGAAACCCCTCCCTGCCCCAGGAAAGCTGCAATCCCGCTCCCAGGGGTAAATCCGTAAGAAATAAGTGAAGGTTTCCAAGGACAGAGGGTTTTCTTGCACCCCTTCGGCTGCCTACTCCCCTGTTTGGGCTGACATACGGTGGCAGGGGTTGAATTTTGGGTGGAGAAGATGGAGGCGCACAGACCCTCTTGCCCAAAGCCCTCTGCTCGCTGCATCCCAGAGGCGCCCAGTCCGGTGCTACGAGCCTGGTAAAAACCAACACGCTAAAAGGGGTTACTCAATCAACGTTTTAATTGACTTGAGCAGAAGACATGGTTTCCATAGCAATGGGCCGTCAGCCCCAGTTTGTACAAAATCTGAGTTATAAAAAATAAAAGCACCAAAACCTTTAAAAAAAAAACAAAAAAAAAAAAAAAAAAACACACAAACCCAACCAACCCTGAAAAAGGGCATTTATTAAAAAAAAATGAAAAGATACAAAAGCGCCTCTGCCAGCTCACACTCTTCCTGCCTCCTGGAATTTCTTAAACAGAAGTTCGTCAGCCCGAAGGGCGAAGGTCAAAGCCCGTTTCTGGTAGTACATGGAGTCCATCGCCAGGTTGTCAATCACGTCTGCCAGGAGATGGGCTCTCTCTACGGAGCTGCCGGGGGCGTCGTAGCCCAGGGCGGTGAAATGCACGTGCAGGTGGTAATAGGAGGGTTGGTAATGCAGGTAGATTCGCAGCTGGGATCCGGGCACACCGAAGCGCTTCGCTATTGCCTCCTACGGAGAAAAAAAGAAAAAAAAAAAAAGCCAGAGGTCAGGACTAGCAACGTGCAGCGAGGGCACGGGGCAGTGGGAGGCAGGCAGCGTGTGGACAGACAGACCTTGCAACAGATGGAAAGGAGCATCCCTGGATGGCACGGAAGGCGGAGAGGAAGGCAGAAGTGATTTCTGCTTCCTCCATCCTCACAGCAAGGGAGAGGGGGAAGTTGGGAAGGACAGAGCTCTTCCCCATCCTCCGTTTCAGCTTCCGCAGGGATGGAGCGATGCCTCCGGCTGCCCCACTTTTCTCCCTCCGTGACGGGACGTGCTCTCCACTTGTATCATTTTCCCCTTCCACCCTTATCGCTTCGGCTCGCTCGGCAAGTTACGGGGATCCTGTTACCAGCCGGTGTAATTAAAGCTATAAACAGCAACGGCAAACTCCAGCACACTGGCTTGGTCGGCTGCTCGGCGCGCTGCAATCCCCTGACTAATCTCTTAATTAATCTCCGCTTTCCCCATTGCAATTACTTTCCAAATTTCTAACACGGCGAAGGAAAGAGACGCTATCGTGCATCCATCTACCAAGCATGCCCCGTCACAGGGCTGGAAAAAAACTTGTCAGCTGGTGAGAATGGTCAAGGGGTTGGGAAGGAAGTTGTCGATACAAGGAGAGAAGGGCTCGACTCCCGCAACTCACTGCTAACGAAGAAATATTGAGCACCCCTGAAACACCTCGAACGCGGCACGGCTTTCCGATGCCCCGGGGGAAGGCGCTGACGGAGCAGCATGACGCTAGAGTGGGCAGCGCAGCCCTGGTTCGTGACCATATTGTCATCTCTTGGTTATTGGTCCCCACGCAGATGCTGTGGGTGGGTTGGTCAGGCAGCTGCCGGAGAACGCAGGCAGCAACCTTGCGGCAGAGCAGGCAGGCCGTGCTCTCCTCGGCCAGGACAGCAGCATCGGACCAGCCTTGCACTTACCTTGCCTTCTTGCAAGATGTTCCTCAACAGCGGGAGGTGCTCGGCGGTGAGGTCCCGCAGCGATTTGATCTCTCGGCGGTGAATGAGGGCTATCAGGTAGAGGTCATCCAGCTGCAGAGAGACAGAGGATGGTGATGAAGGTGACCACAGAAAGAGCAGACGGAGGCGCGGGCATTTGGGACCTGGCACACCAACCACCGCTTTCCAGGCTGTGTTATAAGGGGCTGCCTGCCGTCGTGTTTAACGCACACCCAAGCTGGGTCGAATCCAGTATGAGTCTCCCAGTACGAGATGTGCTCACCCTAAACCCCATTGCACCTCAAAGCATCGTTTCTGGACAAACTGGGATTTTTCAAAGGATAAGCAGAAGAGGACAGCTTCACCCCAATTGATAAACAGCGGGATCACAAATATCTTCTCAGCTTTAAAGGCAGATCGACCGATCAGCTCTTTTCTACCATAAACACAGCACTTGCACATTCACAACATCTCCCTGACCATCTCAAAAACATTGTCCCAGTGCAGATCGAGGCTGGCAGAAGAGGCACAGGCACCCACCCTGCTATGTGGAGGAAACTTGAGGCCCAAGGCCAGGAGGCCACGGGGTCTGTCAGCAACCCCCATGCGCAGACACCACGCCGGGCACGGCCTTTTCTGCAGAGCAAGCGAACGGTTTATCTCCGCACTCAGACGAGGATTTACAGTGAATCGCAGCGGCCAAAACTGCGACTGTAGATTTTTCCAAGTGAAAAGCTTCCTATATTTCCACTGTGCAAATAGTCGGCCACTTTCCAGTCACACCAGTTCCATAAATAACTATTTTCAAGATCTAATCGGTCACCAGACAACTCCAGTGCAGTAAAATACGGCCATTCAGCAGCTTTCAGCCAACCTTTGGCATCTCCCAAAGCACTTACCAAATTCAATGTTTAACAAGACATAGCGCTGTGGATCATTACACTTTGAAAAAAAAAAAATAAAATAAAAAAATCCCCACCTCCTTCAGCTCAGTTAGTGGTTTTCTAATATAAACACCGCAAAGCAAAGGGTTTAGATATTTGAGACCCAGCAGATCTTTTCAGGGCTGTGAGAAACCCATCTGGCTATTTGGAAACAGAGGCTTGTGCCAAAAGATGCTCTCAGGACCCTGTCTCGGGTCTCTCGAAAGACGAAGCTGCTATTTGCACCCAGCCAACACAGCGACGCTCATGGTTCGGTTTGATTCCCAAAGCAGCCTGTGCACAGCTCCGGAAAAAGACGGCGTATCAGCTTGTCCTCTTTGGATCAGGGCTGGCTGGCGGGAGGCAAAGCAAACATCTCTTCTCCTTAGAACAACATCTGCATGTTGCTGTTTGAAACAAATAAGCCTGTTGCTAAAAAGGCCCTGAGTGATGTCATGCCGGGCATCGTTTCAGGCAACGCCTCAGGGCTCCTGTGGGTTTGAAACCAACTCAAAAGAAGTGGGGGGGGGACGGGGACACCACACCAAAAATAATATATATTTAAAAAAAAAAAAAAAGACACACACACAACAAGAAACCAACTCAAACAACTATCAAGGTTGGGCAGAAGCTGACGCAGCAGCCAGAAGGTCGAGGCCGGCAGCAAGCCTGCGGACTTCACGTTACAAATGAGCAATCTTCCTGCCGTCCGCCAGCCTGAAATAATTACAGGTGAATTCGCAGCATTTGCGGACAAGGTGCTAAGCTAGTGCAAGGCACCACTGTTGAAGAGACTTCTAAGGAGAGGCTCGGAGAGTCCTGCTGGGAGCTCTGTCTCGCTTCCCTGCCTTAATTTAGTAGCCTTGCCTGTTTGCCGGGAAGAAGGAACCGGTGCTCGCGGGCAGCCCCAGGGCTGCCGGGATCAGCTTTGGCTCAGCATCACCCACAGCCAAGAAGAAATTCCTTGGCTCAGAGGCAGAAGTCGACAGCCCTCGCTGGGATGCTGCCTGGGAAGGAGACAGGCAATGGGAAGGTCCCAGATAGCCCCAGGGCAGACGGCTCTCTTGTTGCAGACAGCAGCCCAGCCGTTGGGAAGATAGCAAGAAGATCCTGTTCAGCATACCAAGAGGCGACAGCAGCACTGGGAAACCTCCCCTAAAGACAAATCCTACCATTAAAGCGCTCCCTGACCGTGCTAGCTGCAAGACGCGGATAGAGCAGGTCCCTAGAGAAAGCTAAAGCATAGTTTTTAGCCCATCTGCTTCCAATCCTGATGTGAGCTGCAAAGCCTGGTTGCGGCAAGTGAGGATTTATAACCAGGGCTTTACTCGAAGCAAGGAAAGGGGCAACGTGCTGCACTTTTTTGGATCCCTAAATATTGCCACCCTAAAAGTAATGGGCACAGAACAAGGTACAGTGGCATAAGAACGACTGCAAACTTGCCACGTGTCACTTGCTTTGCAAAGTCTCTTCAGGAGGAAGGTCGTGTCTCCCGGCGAACAAGTGAAAATTCAAGCTTGGTTACCCCATCACAGCTTGAGAAGGGATTTTTGGAGTAGCTGATGTGGGAGACCGCCCTGCAGCGAGTTACCTGCCCTCCCCTAGTCATTCCCCCAGGTGACGCAGCACCAGACCAGAACTCGGTGCTCCCAGCACAGAAATACAGAATTGTGCTGCCCACGAGCAGGCTTGTGGTTTGGTTTTTTTTTTTTTTTTTTTTTTTTTTTTTTTTTTTTTGAGTTTTTAGTTCCCATTTCTAAGTTTTAATCACATGGTAACTTTCTCCCCCACCTGCAGAAGCATTTTGAGGATCAGAAACACGAAGGGGACTTTTTTTTTTTTTACTCCACCAACTTCAAGGGGTGCACATGTGGAGTTTCACCTCCCCCAGCACATCCCCAGAAGTACAGTACAAAATGGAGCCAGACCCCAAGGAAATAATGAGCCACTCAATTAAGGATTATAGCCTGGGCTTAAAAACCTCTGCATTTCAATGAGTGGCCACTCCCACGAGGGGTTAAGCAGCTGCTCATAAGCTAACGACCATCTGTTTAATATTGTGTGGAGGAGCATTAATTGCAGCAACTGAAGGACAACACATCTGCCTGGTTTGAGCCTAAAGTCGAGGCTTGCAAAAAAAACCCAAACAAGTTCATCAGGAACAAACACGCAGCTGGATTTAGGTTCAAACACATCGCGACAACATTTGGGCTAAGACAGGAAAGAGAAAGCGAAGCTAATAAATAAGTCGCCCAGCAGCAGTGAGCCTGTGTTTTTTGCAGTGTCCGCAATTAGCACATGATAAAAGGCCCTGGCAATGTCATCGCTTAATGACAGTGTGAACAGGAAGGACCCATTCCCCTACTAAAACTTTCATTAGTGTGCTATTAGTAGCACGAAAGTGGACATTTCCTCCGGATTACCTTCAGACAAACAGCGTCCCTTCAAAGATAAGAGAAGCAAACGAACCTGGTTTTGATTCCACTTAAGATCCGGGACTAAAACAAATCCATTGCAAGGATCTGGGTTTTCATGGACGATTCGATCAGCCTCAGCTTTCTTCTCCAGGATATTGTACACCCACTGAAAGAGAAATATGCAATTTATAAACCAGCAGAGGAAAAAAAAACCTCAACACTTCAGGCGCATTTAGCCCAAGCTCATGGATTAGTGCATATCCGCTGCAAGCGGAATACAAAACAAAACACCCCGACGACTTCATTTTAAGATGACCAAATAATTTCATAGCTGATAACGTTTGTAGTTAATTACCCATAAGACATTTCAACAACAAACTCCAGGCTATTAGCAGCACTTCCATGAAAAGGTACACCCCCGACCCTGCTGTGTGGCACTGCACCACCAGCTAGCTAAATTATTCAGGGATTTTTACTTTCCTCTCAAGCATTAAGAGCGGGCCACAGCTGGAGATGAGGTATTGAACAGAGACGGTTTAGCCCACTGTAGAAATAGTTGCATTTGCCCCTAAGAGGATTTAAGATCATTCTCCTTGATGGTGTCTAGCAATAAACCAGACCTGGCTGCTTTAGGAATTACGCAGCGACAGAGCTGCTGCAAGCACTAACTACCCCGAGGGGCAGCGGCATCCCTCCCGCGTGCTCCCACCGGTCGGCAATGGATAGGTACAGGCATTCAGGCAGATCAGCCACCAACACAAGCAACTCGAGCACGCCAGACCCCGGCGAGGTGGAAGCCAGCGCTGGTAGGGCTCAGCAGATGCCTCTCGCAGCACTACAGGGCTGTTTGAACCTTTTCACCTCCCAGGCTACACCGATACCTTTACAACTAGGTCTGGGAAGAGAACTCGGCTGATTTTTCCCATTTGGAAAGGAAAAAGCAGATTGCTTGCAGGTCTGAAGTTGGATGCAGCTCTGGCTTCTGGCAGCCAGCGCTCGCCAGGCAAATATGGAAGACCTGTGTTTTCCCAGGCAATGAGTTTTCTGTGTCTCTTGGTTTCCTGGCTGATTAGAAAACAACTCGCCACTCTTCTTCCTCTACGCTTAAAGCTCCGGCCTCCAGAGTAAGCGTAGTCTCTGCTCTGGTTATCCCCTTGTACTCCTCCTTCAAAGCAAAGCACCACCCAGAGATGAGTTTCAGCTACGAAATGGAAGACACCAGGGATAAGCAACAGAGTAAAACCAGCAGAGAGCATCTTTACTTTTCCTGTCTTCCAACCTGAGCTCGAGCAGAGCTTCTTTACACCTCCAAAACGCACTTTAAGCTTAAGCATTGGACTGCCAAGGGAGTCCCCAGGTAGGTCCCTAGAAGATAAGGCAGCAGAAAATGGACAGGGCTTGAAAGCTGAAACCGTTTTGAAACATTATTTTCCCCATCAAGTTTAGGTATGAAACATTTTGGTTGCCCCAGGTGGGTAGGGAAGATGCAGCCAGTCTCGCAGACACACAGAGTGAGCTGGGGCAGTGGATGCTGTGCACATCAGATGCTCAAGATAAAAAGAGACAGCCCTTTTGGGGAACTCTGTCAAGAGTTTAATTAATCCAATCAAAACTTAGGATCATTGTGAACTGACCTGAACATATCCTTAGGGAGAAGCCAACCTCTCCTCCCTTGATCTGGTTGTGGTTTTGGGGTGGTTTTTTTTTTTTTGCTTAAATTTCTTGTCTCTTCTTCTTAGCAATGACGTCTTAGGGAAGATTAGATTCCCAAAGCCATTTTGGAAAGCAAGGCACAAGATCGCTGTGCTCTGTGACCTCGGAAGAAAAGCAGGGCAGGAAGCTCAGCAGGAAATGAAAGTTTGCCCTTTGTTTGTGGTTTTGTTGGGTTTTTTTTTTTTCTTAATGCCTGCTCTTTTCACAAGTGCCAAGCTATCAATGCCCTAAATAACTTCACCGATCAGATGAGCTGAATTTTAAACCCAACGCTGCCCCATGTGATAGGCAGGTCATCATCTGACTGCTCTTGCTGTTTCCAGCACAAGCCCAGCGAGGACAACACATGTCCAGAGACTTGCACCACAATAAAACCATTATACTGAAAGCATCCACGCCTTGCATCCTCCAGGAGAAAACAGAGCTGCCTCTGTAAGTCCCCCGATATTCTTGTTACCCTTCACATTTCCCTTTCCGCTCGTTAAAACCAGTTAGATAAAGACAAGAAACAGCATTATCAAATCACAGAGGTCAAGGACTGACTGTGCTGACCACAATTTCTCAGCAGATGCTCCTGACCGTCACCAGGAATATGTTTCCATGTACAGAAATCAGCTCACAAGCATTTAGCGAGAGAGGCAGAGAGCGCAAGCTCAAGCAACTTCTGAAGGCAGCTGCTACACCAGGAAACTTAACAGCCGTAAAGCAAAAGCACGGAGAAAACATTCGTGCAGGTTGCCGTCTGGTGGAAACACGCTCTTGTCTTTCTCCAGCTAATAAACGCTGCCTGTACGTTATTGCCGTTGCAGCCTGGCTGCCGGCGAGAAAGCTGAACGACGGAGCAAAGAAGAGCAGGCGGGCGAGGAGTAACTGAGCGCACACTGCAGCTTGCAAAGTGCCTTCTGGTACGAGACGTAGAAAGCAGGATTCACGTTCGTCTGCAAGCGATTAGAAAACAGACGTTGCAACAGTGAACCCCGTTAACCGTTCTGCTGCTGTTTAAGGCAGCAGAAGAGGTGTGGGAGACACCCAAGGCCTGTGGTTGGTTGGTTTTGGGGGTTTATTTTTAATGGCTAGCCTCAGCAGACCCAGGATTTGGTTTACGCCCACTTCTGCACATGCTGGCCCCTACAGGCTTGTGCTCCTTTGGTCCCTAAAGAAGACAGACAGGGAGAGGAATGGTCAAAAAGGACGTAAAACAGGAAAAAAAGTCTATTGCTGCTGCCTGGGGCAAGAAGGATGCTAAAAGTACAGCTTTGCCACAGGGAATGTGGACCAAAGGGCTGAATGGCAGAGGAGCTGTAGGCAAAGCCCGAGGAGTGCGTTGCAATGCAGGAATCCAAGAGCAATCTGTGCCCTCCCACTTCCACAACACCCAAGAGACTCCTAAAAAGCCCAGTGAACTGCACCAACGCCCAGGGAGCCACCCTCGGAAAGGAGGAGGAACGCCCCAGCACAGAAAGTCTCCAGAAACCTTGGGAAAGGCAACTTTGGGTACATCTCCAAGGCAAATGTTTTTCTGCAAAGACGGAGAAGGATGCCCCAGAGGACAGAAGGAGGAGGACACCGCAGGAGCTTAGGGGAAAGAAAGAAAGGCCCACTTGGCATCGCTGAGCTTACCCTAAAAGTCAGACAGCCCCAAGAAAGCACAACAGATGAGGGGGTGCATTCAGGCAGCATCACAACTCAGGACCAACAGAAATAATCTGCAGCCGGTCATGTTTGAGAAGCAGGCTGCCCCGCCAGATGAGAGCATGCCGTACCGTGGAGCTGACAACACGCTGATGGAACAACCAGAAGGGAGATGGGGAGAGAGAACTCCTCACTCTTCTGCCTCCATCTTGGGCTTTGGAGTAGACATTATCAGCCCGGCGTGTTGAAGGAGGCGGCCAAAAATAACCACCTCTGCAGAAGGGAAGCAGTGGTAACCCATACCTGGATGCTGAAGCTCTGCGACTGGATGAAGGGCAGAGTTATGTTCTTGTAATCCTCCCAGGTTTCACGGATGAGGTGCACTTCTTGACGGAGGTATTTCTGAAGGTGCTTCTCCGTGGCGGGGTACACCACTGTGGTTTTTATCTCTAGAAACAAATACGTTTACTGAGTTACCATCACAAATGAAAACCATGTTACTTCCTTCAGCCCCCCATAAATATGTTTTCCCTTCCAACAAATGCCACACTAACACGCTTTTAAAAGATACCACTAAAATAGCAGGGTGGGGGAGAATGGACATGGAAAGCAAACAAGTGCTTTACCCTCCCAGGCTGCTGCCGCTTTTCTTGAGGAAGGATTAGCCGACAGTGTAGCCAGGGCCTGTCTTTCCAGTTCAGGTGGAGAAGTTTGCTGGCTGAAAGGTTTTTCCTCCCACACTTGCTTTTTCAGGCATATCAGCAACATCGGGGCAGAGCTGGAGCTCCCAGGGAAGAGCTTATGCGCAGCCAACAACCAGGACAGAAACACGACCCCGGGGGCAGAGGCGCATCTTCCTCATACTCAAATCCAAAGTCCATGGGATGTTAGCGAGCACCCAGCAACTTTCTCCAGCCACAAAACCAGACATCGCATGAGCTGCGAGCAGCAGGGCCACACCGGGGCTGGCTCGAGGAGAAGCTCCTTCCCAGAGCTCTCAGCCATCAGGATGCTCGGCCTCGAGCGCAGGAGGCAAAGAGGTCATGGGCACAGGGACTGATCCGGAACAAACACCACGGGCTGATGTGTTAACACAACGTGGGACGAGCCACGGGAAGAAGACTGGGTGATTCCCCTGCACCAGCCGACAAAGAGCATTTAGCTGTTTACTCTAGCAAAAGGAAAACAATTTTTTGTTTACCTTGAGATTAAAACTTCGCTGCGTAATTTCTGCGGCATTAAACAGGATATAAGTGCGCACCTCATCACCCTGGCAGCTTTGACCTCGGCAGCAGTAAATCCTACCCACAGCACTAAAACACTTGGAAAATATCCCTCTTTGGCCGAAATTACACGTGTGATACAGAGCCTACTACAACTCCAAGGGCACTCCGCCTTCCCAGCTAATGAGAGCTGCTATAAAACTTAATGCAGGAAGGAGACAAACCTCGCGAGCCTGGACAAACCCCGAGCAGATCGGACCGAAGCAAGTACCTGCAGCACTGCAAACACTACAGCTTGTGCCCAAGGTCTGCCACGGTCACAAAAACCACCGGCTGCACACTCACCAGGGTACCAAAGAGTCATGCTTCACGCTTTATATACGTATATACACCAGCCAGACACTGAATATAAATATCTATTTGTTCCTAAAGCCAGGATTTAGGGTGGTGTTTGATTTTTTCTTTTAGTTTTCTGGGGGTTTTGTTGGTTTGGTTTTTTTTTTTTTTTTTTTTTTTTTTTTTTTTCCAAGGACAGCGCTGCACAAGCCGGGAGACTCTGCCTTTTCATTTCATGCCAAACCCAGCTTAATGAAATCCACAGGAAAATGCTGGTAACATGAAATATGAAAATGCAAACCACAAGGGCAGTCTGGTCTGATTCCCACCATACACATGTTCAAACAAGGTTGTTTTCCAGGACTCGATTAGCACTTCTAGTGGGATGATGTAATAGCAAAGAAAAAAAAAAAAAGGCAAGGCTTTAAGCGAGAAGCAGAGGAGCTACAAAGACCAGCAAAGCACTGGGGAGAAAACAAAAAGGCAAAAAGATAAGAGAATACAACACCCAGCCTCAGGCTGAAACTTCCACAATTTAATTTTATACCCCAAAACAAGAGCAGAGACTATAGCAGAAACCCCTCCGTGCTGAGGGTGGAGATAACCGCAGTCCACGTGCTGGCTGGGAAGGGGTTGTAGACCCTTCACAGCTTCCCCAGCAACTCCCAATTTTAGGGGGGGGTGGGGAGTGGCTGCTCATGGTGGGGAGAGCCGCTTAGGATACTTTAAAGCCTAGTACGAGATCAGAGAAATCCTTAATGTGCAGCTGCGGTTGAGCAGCAGATGTTTGGAAGAGGAGAGGGTGGGGGGAAGAGGCTGTGGTTCGCTAATGATTATTTCCCTTCTAGAGGTCTCATCAACCCTGCAACACCCCAGCAATGCTAATTAGCATAAATCACGACGGCCAGAGAAGCTGTTTGATAAATGCTCAGAGCCTGACTATCGTTAAGAGCCCGCGCACAGGATGCAAAGCCCCAGCTAAGGCTGGGCTCAGCCGCAGGAAACATCCATGGCGAGACTGGGCTCGCCACAAAATCTTTCCATTGCTGGCGAGCGGCCACATTCATGCTCCACTTTAAAAGCCACCCTGCTCCTGCCAGACTCTACGTGCACTAAAGCATCACGTACACCGTGGGGCAGCCGAAACCCACCCTGGCCTAGAAACGGGGGTAAAGAACCGCTGGACACATGATGTGGGTTTTCAAGCTCGCGGAAGGGTCAGGGATCGTCTCTGGGCACATCTGAGTCACATCAGTTGGCGTGTTCCTGAACGCCAGCCCAGGGACGCCACGAAACGCCTGTGGTTTATTCTGGAAGTCAGGACTGACCGTCAATTAACTGGAGGTTATAAAAAAAAAAAAAAAAGGAGGTTTAATTGAAGGAACCCAGAAGAGCAGCAGGCAGAGGTACTACGATGGCAGAGAACAACCAATTCTTGGGGGGGGGGGGGGGGGGTGTGTCTTTGAGAGGATACACCGCATCGTTGTTTCCCTACCGAGGGAAAAGGAAGGTCGGATTGACCAGAAACAAAATTACTTGTCCCCTTTCCTGCTAAGAGTGAGAGCAAAAAAAAGAAACACCCCAAGACACAAGAATACCAGCTTGGTTTGGGGAACTCATGGGAAAAAGGGCTGAAGGCAGCTGTTGCCAAGAGGAGAGGACGGAACATATTATCCCATGTTTATGGCACAGGACAGCTACATGTTGTAGATGGGAAGGAGGTGGAGAGCGAGCTTGTGCATGAAGGAAAGTGCACTCCAGGCTCGCTAGCAATGCCTGGTCCCCTTTCCCGCTGCACTGCCCCAGGCTCTGCCAAAATCCCCCTCTAGCTCAGCCAAATTGCAAACGGCGAGCAGAGGCCAGAGCGACCCGCTGCACTCGCTCGTCCCATCCCACTCAGCAACACTGAAATGGACCACTGCAGTTTTGTTTTAAATAGATTTAAACACGTCGGGGAGCCAAGAGAAGCATACAGGGCAGGAACAACGTGTTTCTCCTTTGGGGCAGGGGTGTTTTTTCCTCCCTTCGCTAGTAGGAAGCTGAGCTTTGGCTTATAATCTGCCTAATCAACTCAACCGTCAGGTGCAGGAAGGTGCCAAGCCAAGGCAGCGGCAGAGAAAGTCCCATTTGCGCTCTCGCAGGTTTTCTTTTCTTTCGCAAACCTCTTTCCTGCCACATAGGCTTCCACCAAGGCTGTCTGGCCCTTGGTTCTCCTGCAGGGACCGAGGACGTGGTGGGCTCTAGCTGCAACAGCCACACCAAAGAGGAAAGTTGCAGGTTACCAACTCAAAAAATGCAGAGCAAAGCAGAGTGATGCCTCCCACCATCCCCCAAACCACTGCTCCAGGCTCCAGCTTTTTATTTAAGTGTAAATGCGAAGCATTTTCTTCCACGGGCAAGCCCCGCAGGCAGAGCGCCGAAACGCTGGGAGACAAACCAACCTTCCCTGTGGAGCTCCTGCAAGTTTCTCCAGCTCCTCGCTGCCTGAAACCAGACACTCTTTGGGCTCAGGAAAGCAGGGATATGTATCACTTCCTGCATGACTGAATACTTTCCTTCCATGCTCTCCCATTTCTCCCACAATTTCTCCACCCCGTGTCGGAGAGACGGAGCCGGAGCATCTCTTGATGTGCTTGGTTTTAGACATTTTTAATAAGCTTCAGCCTGTAGTGCAGGCATGAGCCATGCCCAGTGAGTAGACTCCTTAAAGGACTGATGAAAGCTCTTAAATTACACCAGCACAGCTTTGGTGCTGTGAAACACCACATCCTTCAGCAGCCCGGCAAGAGGAGGCTGCTTTTTGCTGGAAAGAGCAAGGTCTCCTTGCTAAACGGGTGTCAACACCACCAGGAGCTGGATGTTATCGGGGAACGTGTTGCTTGAACCATCTGGATTTTGCAATTGAGCCTCTAGCAGCAGAAAAAAAATAAATAAATAAAAAAATCTTTCCCCTGCTATGAAAGCGGCCCTTGCTCTCCCTACAAGGGAGAGCCCCAGAGCTGGGGTTTCCTCCACGAGTATCTCGCACCTCTAAGCGTAATCTGCCTCTTAAATCCAGGCAACATCCAGCAACTGGCCTTAAAGTGAGTTACGCACACCTGCCTTTGCTGTTAGCAGGGCAGGTACAACCAGAGGGCACGCTCTCCGACACCGCTCCTCCTCGCAAATTTGCTCACAAATTCCCTTCTACTTCATCAGGTGGTTTTGGGTTGCCCTTCAGACAAACTCTGACTGTTTTTAAGCCGGTGTATGCAAACGTTATTTCCCATTTTAGCCTTGTCCATCTCTCTTAGTGGCCAGTAAAACCCATGAGCCAAGCAAGACACGGCCAAAGTCCTCTTTCCGACCAACATGGTCTTCACGCATCTCTATACCAGCGTGCTCCCAGCCCTAAAAATCTCATCTTTAAGCTGCAGCAGAGTGAAATTCTTCTTCCCAGGGCAGAAAGGCGTCATTTGCTCAGGTAATGCACTTCTTTTGGCCTCCCTTTCTCTGCCTTCACCATGCAAACAAAGCAACTTGCCCAGCCTCGCAGGCTCTTTTACCGCCAAGACAAAACAAGCTTTCATCGCACAGGGCCTGTGTTAGCTTGACTCCACAGAGGAGACAGCATCCGACTCAAATGAGGAGGCAGGGAAAAGCTGAAGAAAATATCCATTTTCAGCTATCAAGAAACTCCAGCTGAAGGAAGAGCTGCCCCGGGGACCTCAGACCACAAAGGTGGCATTGAGAAACACGCTTCAAAAAAGCAGAGGGACCAGAGGCAGCTCCTCGTGTGTCAACGTGCCCAATGTCACAGTCACCTGTGGTTGGGATTTCCTCGGTCTGGAGGTTTACCTTACCTTCAGAAAGGGAGGAGCTGAGCGCGGGGGGCTTGACGGCCCGGGACGCTGCAAAAACCCTGGGGTGAATTCCTGTTCTGCGTGACACCGCAACCTAGGACTTTTCAGAGGACCCGCTTAATGCCAAAGTTTGACCTTTTCTGCAAAATACTTTTACTGCGCCATGTTAACCAGATGTAAATCTGCAAGTTCCGGGAGATAAAACCCTGTATACCTCTAACCCAGCAAGCAAGAGACCGAGGCAGACCCCGTGCGAGGGCTCGCTGGGTCTCCACGCAATCACTCAACGTCCAGGGACTTCTCACAAGCCCTGACATTGTCTGCAGCCTTATAGGAAAATGCTCCTCCTTCATTTTAGGTTTATGAGCTGCATTCTTCACTTCAACTCCCTCCTTGGGCCATGACTCAGCTTGAAAGGGCAATTTCCTTCCCCTCCTGATGCTTACGATCATTTCCCTCCGGTGCCAGCCCAGCTGCCTGCCAGTGGCTCACGCAATATGCCTGCAAAAAACAGCTATTTGGCTCTGAATTGCTTCAAAGGAAGAAGCCTCCTTGCTCACCATTCAGAGCCGGGGAGCCTGGAAGGCAGCACCGGGGTCTGCAGTTTCTCCCAGGTCTCCTGCCCGACATCCAGAGCAGGCGCAGCGATGCTAAGGAGAGGGCTGGGAAGCAAAGATGCACCACTGCGTAACGATTCCGCAAAACCTGCATTTTAAAGGCAATTTTTAAAGTAATTAGAAAGACAAACTTCAACAGAAGGAAGCCAGAGGCTTTTTGCCCTATTCAAACTTGCAAGAGGAACGGTACCAATACTCATACAAAAGCACAGCAAGTTGGGTCCAGCTATACGTGACACAGTGTGGCTACGCAGCACAGGACACATCAAATAAGAAAAAAAAAAAAAAACAAACACAAACAAGCGAGGGTTTAGTTTAACAAAGGCACAGAAGCAGGACGCAAGAAGACCCAGGTTCACCTGGCTTTGCTCCAGTCTCTCAGAAAAAGCAGCGCGGCACTGATGGAAACCGGCGACTCTTTTAACAGCCTTTTCACCTCAGAAAGGGGTTTTGCACCTAGCATAAATCTTCAATTAAATAAAACGTTTTGCTGTCGGAGCAATGCTGGAATTATACAGCACTGCGAAGTGCTACAAAGAAGTCAAACGTCGGCAGGGCTGGCAGGACTGCAAGCTAGAGAGAGGCCCAGGGGATTTTAGTCTTGCAATGCCACCTCGTGGGAATCCCTGCAAGTCGCTGCCGGCCTCAAACGCAGCAGGCGTACAAGCAGGAGCCTTTGCAGCCACCAAAGTGTAGCTTTAACATCTTCCCACGCAGGGCAACTGCAACAGCCATGGTGTTGCAGTGTTTTCCGGCCACCGGAGCGTGGCTTTGTAATGCTGAAACCTCCGATTTCAAGTCCTCGGTAGTAGTTTTGCACAACTCAGGCTCCCAAAGCCAGACAGTGCTTCCTCCTACACCATGGAAACGGCGCTAAAATAGCAACATTTTCAGGAAGGCACATCAAACATCCCAAAAATTTAATTCAGGACCATGACAACTTCTTACTTACGGCTATCACTCTGATTAATTTTGACTCTGTTAAACCTGTTTAGCTGTCATCGTGTTTATGGAAGCATCAACACGTAATTAACCACTGCACTTCCAGAATTTAAACACATACCAGCATTAAATTGAAGTGCCTGGCCTGCCAAAAGAGCAGCCTCGCTTTCCAGCGGCGGCTGCAGAGCACCGCAATCACAGCACGCCTTTCTGCCATGACAAGAATCCATCTCGCAGAATGACAGCCTTCTACTAGAGCTCTCCAACCCGCTCATCTCACCTCGTCATACTCGGTTATTAATCAGGTTTCGTAACACACAGCCACGTGAAATCAGCAGGGAGAGGCCTGAAAGGCTGAGAGCCCAGGTGCTTCCCTGCACGAGGCACATAAGGTTACCGGGATTTAAATCTCCCCTGCAAACACGCTAGCTGTCTGTCCTTACCACGCAACATCGGGCAATAAAAAATAAAGCACGTGAAATGGAACAAGACGCTGACACGTGCTCTGCAGAGATTGTTTTCAAAATAAACCTTATGGGGAGAGACAGTATCTCACCAGATTAACTAACATCACTGGAAAAAAAAAAAAAAAAAAAAACCTACAAGGAAAGCTTTCAGATGCCCAAGCTCTTCTTCACCTTTAAATCAAGGCTCAGACAGATGATTGCAAGTAATCAAGCCATGGCCATTTAATGGGCAGCTACTCATCAGCTGAACTAGGTGTCCGACAGTGTGGGGAAAAGGGTGAAAAACAAGGCAGTGTCCAAAGCCTCCGGAGTAAAATGTTGCCTTCAGAGCAGCAACAATCCACCAATCTCCCCACCTCAACCTGCTCTATTGCTGTTGTCCAAACCACAACCAGGGTGGTACAGTTGTATCCAGCAGCAGCACTTGTCTGTCTCGCTGCGTCCTCCCATCCAGAGCCGGCAAGAGCACACCAACCGGCATCCCAACCACAACCGCCAGCCCGCAGCCAAGCCACGGAGTGAGGTGCCCTCCCAGCAGCCCCCAGAGCAAGACTGAGAGCGCTCACCGCTCAGCTCCGAGGGAGGATACAGGTGGTACGTGCTGTAAATGTCATTGCGCATCTGCAGCTCCAGCTTTGTGTGCTTCTTCAGCAGATCCAATACCTTCTCCTCCTGGAAAGGAGTCTTTTCCAGGATGACTACGGCATCTGTCCCCTCTCCGGAGGGGCTGGTCACCTGGAATAAGAATGGATACGGCTGTCAGCAAACACAGACCCAGGGCTGGCTGGAGAGTTTGAAGCCAGGACCTGAACACCTCCGCCCAGGGACCACAGCCCCTCAGTTCTCACGTGCAAACCCTCTCCTAGTCCAGCCCCCATCCAAAAATAAAGGCACATTTGCCCTGAAGCATGGCAGGAATCTGTTCCTCAACGGGGAACACAGGCAGTTTTTTGGGGGAGCACAGGATGTGGACAACACCTCAGCCCATCTGCACCTCCCCGGATGCTCTCAGTGCCCACAGCTGCATTCCCACTGACCCACATCACTGATTTCATCTCAGATACTCACAAGTTGACACTGGGCCACCGACCAGGTGGTTGGAGGGTCAGGAAGAGGGCAGAGACAGGAATAGGTGTTCACATCACAGTCAGGGAGCAAAGCTGGGCTGTTCTGGGGCAGGGAGCACTGCTGCCCTGCTCCAAGGAACCACAATCCAGACATGGCCTGAGTGTGCTCATTTTGGGAGGTGCAGGGTGCAGAACACACCCCTAAATCACTCCCATTTGTACAGGTGAGGCCTCCCTGAAGACCACTTGGGGAGAGCAAAGGGGTTCACCTGGAGCTGCCAACTAAGCCACACTCGCAGGGCGGAGCAGGCAGGTCTGTACCCAGTTCAGTTATCCACTGACCATCAACCCCATTGCCCTGAGACCAAAGCAGCAGCTTTAAACTTCCCCGTCCTCATCGCCTGATCAGATGCACATCTCCAGAAGATAGGAGCAGAGGCAGCTGTACCGCTCCCACACCACAGCCAGGCTCTCTGATCATAAAACTCAAGAGTTATTACAAATTTCCTTTTTATGGTGCCTGATTGACATGCCTACCCTATTTACAGCCCCAGAGTTAGCATCTTCCTTGCAATTCAATGCCACTTTACCCACTAAACATGAAAAAACTGCTCGCTGGGCCAAAAGCAACGGCTACACTAAAAAGAAAAAAAACAACCAGAGGCTTCAAATAAGGTTTCCAACAGGAAAAACCCGCTCTCAGGCCCAAAAGCGACAGCTATGCTAATAATTAACCTGAGGCTCGAAATAAGGTTTCCAGCGCGCTGCTGCCCACAGCGGCCAACTCCTGCCCCCTCGGCGTAATTTGGGCAGCACCGGGCTGGAAAAGCGAGTCTGGGGCCACGTTTTGAGGAATAAAGAGGGACTGGGGACCGGGAGACCGGCGAGTGGGTGACCGGCGGGGGCCCCCGGCCACGCCATGTGGTGCCGGTGGGGGCGTGGCCTTCGCGGAGGGGGGGCGTGGCCTGAAGACGGGGGGCGTGGCCTAGCCGGACTAGCCCTCAGCGAGGAAAATGGCGGCGGGCCTGACAGGGCCTGGCTCCCCCACCCCACCCCGCCTCCCCCGGTACCTCCCCGTGCAGGAACACGGCTTTCTCCCGCGCCGACTCCCGCAGCACACGCCGCAAGCGGAGCTCCGCCAGCGGGAAGGGGACGGCGGCGGCCCCGTCTTGGAGCTCGGGCCCACCATCCTCCTCCTCCTCTTCCTCCCGCTTCCTCTTCGACCGCGGGCCCTCCGCCATCGCGCGCGCGGCCCCCCCCCCCCCCTTTCCCCGCACTGCGCCTGCGCGGAGTCGGCAAAAGAGGAGCGCGGGAGCGGCGCCACGCGGGGAGAGCGCCCCCTGGCGGCCCGGCGGTGCACCACGGTCCTATCACAGGAACCCACAAGCCGGCGGATTAAAACAAGAAAAACAACAAAAAAGCCAACAAAAACTTAAAACTTCTGCATTTTCCTAGTCCAAACAAACCCGTGCAAAGACGCCGGGGCTTAGTGTTGGCGTGATGAGCAGCGGGGACCTGCTGGAAGATGTCCCTGGCCACCGGGATGGTGGTGGCATCACCTGGGGGGTTTTGGCCACCACGATGGTGGTGGCATCACCAGGACGTGGCAGGCTCCATGCCACCATCCCCACCACGGGTGTGAGGACCTCCCTGTCTTCAGCTACCAGGTCTGGGCCGAGCAGCTCAGCTTCATCCCCTCGGGACGTGGCCGGATCCAGCTGTGGCAGCACCCAAATGCCACGGGGACACCTCTGCCCGCTCCCAGCGCTACTCCGTCCCACTCGTGGAACTCCGGCACAGATCCTGGAGGTCTGTGGAGGCAGCAGATGAACCCCATTAGCAACCAATTAATGTAACATATCAGCTAGTTAAATACATTTATGGAATCTGGTCCCTTCCCATGGTCTCTACCCCACCGGAGCGACGTTCCACCAGCATCCCATGGCACACTCACAGCGCACGATGGTGTCTCTGATCTGCCTGAAGCTCTTCTCCTTCAGCGCCATGTAGATGTAGTAGAGGTTGCGCAACTCCTTGGGATAATCCTTCCGATCCACGTCCTTCAACACCGGGATGGTGCGCCCGTTGGCCATGGGAGCTTCGGCCAACGCCTGGTGCATCTGGTACTTGCACCAAGGGTCCTGGAGGAAGCCGGGGGTGATAAGCATGACCCAGCAGTGACTGTTTTGCACAGCGTCACACAGCTCCGTCACCACTGCGCTTCCCGGTGTCGCATCCCGCAGCTGGAGGAAGCAACGGAAGCTTTCGGGTTGACCCTCCAGGTAGGACACCAGCTCCTCCACCAGCTCCAGGTCCACTTCACTGTGGCAGATGCAGACGTCGTAGCTCTTGGCCCACCGGGCGCTGCCCGAGGCACTGATGTCCACCACCGAGATGGGTGACAGACAGACGGATCTGGCCAGGCTCGTGCTGGGAGAGGAGCCAGAGCTCTCCGCAGAGGATGAGGAAGGCGAGGATGAAGCAGAGCAGCTGGTGTTGAGGCTGCTCTCCACCGAACTGGGCTTGGGCTTGTGCAGGAGCCGCCTAAACCAGCCTGCGGAGTTGGAGACACAATGGTGAGGTTTGAGGGGGGGACGGGACGGCGACTCAGCACCTCCCCTGAGCTTCCCAAGGGGTTTGCACAGCATCACTGGCTCAGCGGGACACCTCCAGATGTAAAGAGCCAGGTGGGATCTCACCCTGATCTCCCCAAAACCACACCAGCCCCTAAAACTTCAGCTATCTATGGGCACCCTCATTTTTTGGCAGGGAGGGGATGCCGGTGATGGAGGGGACGGAGCCAGAGGGTTTATCCCCCCAAGACTCACCAGCCATAGCGGGCAGTACGCTGCTCAGCCGCCGATCGCCGGCGTGAAACTTCTCCTGCCAGCAGAAAAAAAAAAGGGGGATAAAAAGAAAAAAAAAAAAAAGAAAGAAATTAGGAGAGCAGGAACCATCCCACAATGGGTCTCAGCCCCAGGAGCTCAGTGGGGTTTATTCTAGGGACGCACAGCTCCAGGGTGCTCGCCTGCAGCCCCAAAAATCACCCCCAGCAGAGTTTTCTGCATCCACCTCCCCAAAATTTGTCAGGAACAAGCATTTCAATCTCAAGCAGCCCCCTGCCTATCTGCCTGCACTCTTCCTGCTGTTTCCCACTCATCCTCCCCCACCGGAGATACACACCTGCAGCGAGCGAGGCCGAGAGCCAACGGGCAGGAGAGACCCTCATTCCCGGCAGCGGGGAAAAGATCCTGCAGACAGGAAAAGTAGGAATCAAGAGATTGATTGGGTGCTGGAACACTAAAGATAGATTGGGTCATTCCCGCATCCATTCATCCCCGGCATCCCTTCCCAGCCCACACCATGCCCGCGCCTCGGCATCACGCTCCCGGCATGGTTTAGGGTGCCCGGACCCTCCCTGCGGGTACCCAGGAGTGAAGGCGGCTGCTGTTTTCCACTGCTTGCATCACCCATTCCAAAATAAAACACTCCGAGTCACGCCGAAACCTTTCCCCCACCCTGAAAACGGCGCAGGACCGTGGCAAACGCCGGGAAGACCCCAGTGCACCCACAGAAACCACACTCCCCAAGTGAGCCACTGCTTACTAATAGCAAAAAAACCTCAAGTGTGGCTTGAACGACAAGCACAGACAGTGAACAAGAGGGGGGGGAAATTTGGGGGATGCCTACCTGGGATGCAGGAGTCGGGCACTGGAGCAGGGAAGGGGGATGCATCAGTCCCTGGGTTCGGCGAGAGGGAAGATCTTTCGGGATCGCCTAGGTGGGAAAGGAGAGGTAGGCTGCAGCACGTTCACTCTGGAGCCTAATGGGATCCGCAGTGAATGGCGAGGCTGGATCCATCCTTACAGCTTCCCCATCCGGGAGCGGGTCCCGATGGAGCAGCCCCAGGACGCAGGGGAGGACGGAGACACCCACCAGCTTCCGTAGGGACAGAGTGGAGGAGCTGCCCCGTCCCTCTGCAGCCTGGCCTCCCCCGAGATTTCCCCCCACCCCTCCTACTGCCAGCAGGTCGGGGCTCCGCCTGGGCATGCGGAAGCGCAGGCAGGGGAAGTCGGCTGCGATCCCACGGGGCCGGGAAGCCAGCCCTCCCCGGGGCCTCCCTCCCACATCCGCCACCGGCCTGGCGTCACCGCGCTGCAAGCCCGGACCCGTTTCCCTCCCTGGTTTTATAACCAGACACCGACACGTCCATCTCTGCTGCTCCCACTTATTTTATGAGTTAAATTTACCAAACAAGGTACTCTCTCCCCCCCCCCCCCCCAAATCCTCCTCCATCTCTCCTTTCCCAGGTTGCATCCCACCAGGACACCCCCCCCCCCAGCCATGAAGCACAGCTCCATCCACTGGTTTCGGAAAGGTCTCCGGCTGCACGACAACCCGGCACTACTGGCAGCGGCCACCGATTGCTGCCGCCTTCATCCCCTCTTTATCCTCGACCCCTCCAGCAACCGGTCGGGCGCCAATGCCCAGCGGTTCCTCCTCGATTCCCTGAAGGACTTGGATGGAAGCCTGCGGGAAATGGGCTCCAGGTGAGTCCCAGTGGGGTCTCAAGGGGATTTGGTGGGGTCTCGAGGGGCTTTGTGCCCACCCAGCTCCCCGGCAGGCTGTTTGTGGTGCGGGGCTGCCCAGAGGAGGTGTTCCCCTGTCTCTTCCGTGCCTGGGGGACGACACGGTTGACCTTTGAGGTGGACACCGAACCCCCCACCCGCCAGCGTGACACCGCTGTGGCCAAGCTGGCGGCCCAGCACGGCGTAGAGGTGATCCAGAAGGTGTCCCACACCCTCTACGACACCGAGAGGTGGGTGTCTGGCCCCATCCCTTGGGGTACGGGGAATCCAGCACAAGTGCTGAGCACGTCCCTCCATCTCCCACCCCAGAGTCCTCGCCTTGAATGACGGCAAAGCCCCCCTGACCTACAAGGGCCTGCAGAGCCTCCTAGCATCGCTGGGACCCCCGGAGAAGCCAGCCCCAGCGCTCACACAGGAACATCTCCAGGGTGAGCACAGGGTGGACCTGGGGGAGGTAGAGCACAAAGCTGGGTCAGCATCTCCCTCACTGTTCACCCTGGAGCGGAGCGATGGCTATCACACCCCTACCTTACACGGTGCCCCAGGCTGCCGTACCCCGTGCCAGGCCAGCCACGACACCCACTACGGGGTCCCAACCTTGGAGGAGCTGGGCCAGAACCCCACAGAGATGGGTCCTCACCTCTACCCGGGTGGAGAGACAGCAGCACTCGCCCGGCTCGACGCACACATGGAGAGGACGGTCAGTGCTCAGTACCCACCACCCTAATTTCAGGACTGCTTTGCCTCCCCCATCCCAAAATATGACCCCAGTATGTCCCCCCCCCATCCAGGCCTGGGTGTGTGGCTTCAAGAAGCCCGAAACGGAGCCCACCTCACTGAGCCCCAGCACCACCGTCCTCAGCCCCTACCTCAAATTTGGCTGTCTGTCAGTCCGCACCTTCTGGTGGCGGCTGGACCAGGTCTACCAGAGGGTGAGGCAGCATTTTTGGGGTGGGGTGGAAGAGGGTGAGCCAGAGGGACCCTGCAGAAGGGGTGGGGGGCTGGAGAAGACAGGGGCCAGCCCAGCAGGAGGGGCTGATCCTGCCTTTGTCGGCAGCGGGAGCACTCCCAGCCCCCCGTCTCCTTGCATGGACAGCTCCTCTGGAGGGAGTTTTTCTACACCGCCGGCGCCAGCATCCCCAATTTTGACCGGATGGTCGGCAACCCTATCTGCCTGCAGGTCGACTGGGATGACAACCCCCAGCATCTCCGTGCCTGGAGGGAGGTACTTCCCTCAGGGATAAGCCCTGAGTCCTCTGACACCCCCCCAAAGTGTCCCCCTGTCCCATCTAACCCCAAAACCCTATGCTAGGGCCAGACAGGTTATCCCTTCATCGACGCCATCATGACCCAGCTGCGTTCTGAGGGCTGGATCCACCACCTTGCTCGGCACGCCGTTGCCTGCTTCCTCACCCGCGGGGACCTCTGGGTCTCGTGGGAAGAAGGGCTGAAGGTCAGCAAATCTCCCCCAACACCCACTGGCACCCACCAGGCTCTTGGGGACCTGGTCCCCATGCCACCATGCTGTCCTGCAGGTCTTTGAGGAGCTCCTGCTAGACGCAGACTGGTCCCTCAATGCCGGCAACTGGCTGTGGCTGTCAAGCAGCGCCTTCTTCCACCGATATTTCCACATCTACTCACCTGTTGCCTTCGGCAAGAAGACGGACCAGGATGAAGCGTACATTCGGTAGGCATGAAACCCAAAGCCATGTGAAATGGAGGGGACAGGGGCTCCCTGGTGGCTTTGACCTCTCGCCGTAGGAAATACCTCCCTGTCCTCAAGGATTTCCCCACTGAGTACATCTATGAGCCCTGGAAGGCACCACGGGCCGTGCAGGAGCAGGCAGGCTGCCTGGTGGGCACCCACTACCCCCGGCCCATCGTGGAGCACAGGGCAGCGAGAGAGAGAAACCTGGGCCGCATGAAGGCAGCCCGTGCCCAGAAAGGTAACAAGTCCCCCAAGAAGCATTGAGCTCCCCCTGCTGCCCTGCTGCCACCCTGTCTGCCCTCCTCTCCTCCAGGCACCAAGCGGGAGCCACCGGAGGGACCTTCAGTAGCCGAATCACGAAGGAAAAAGTCCAAGGCTGAGCAGCACTGAGCCCCACTGGGACCCCCAGGCAGGTGGCAGCCATGGGTCAGGCACCGCTTGTCCCATTTTGACCCATTTTGTTCAACTTTAATTAATCCCTTTCCCTCTCACGCCCTGGGCCCGATGACTTTGCTGCTGCCACCACCTCAAAAATCGACTCCCCACCCAAGAACACACCCTGAAGGCAAACACCATCCCACAAACCCAAGACTCCAAGGGGCAACACCCCACCGGGTCGACCTCCATCCCTGCCTTTGCTAGAATATAATCATTATTAAAGGCAGCAGAGTAATTAAGAAAACACAGCTTGATTCAAAGCATGCCTTGACCCACCGGCAGCAGCAACACGTTAAAAGTCTCCTGGCTATGGCGTCACAGGGCTGGCCATCACGGAGAAGCCTGCAGCTTTCTTGATTGCCTGCAGAGAGTATGAGGAAATAGGTTGAGGATAGGGTGAGCGCAAGGCAGGGTCAAAGCCAGCCCCTGGAAAGGTGTTGAGGTGAGAAAGTAAGGCTACTTTTGTCTAAGTACACCCACCATCACCACAGTTTATTTATGGCACCAACATAAAGCAACACACAGCTACCATGAAAGCCAGAGAACAGCCTCTCTTCCTGAAAAAGCTTTGAATACACCCAAACTCCTCCACACCAAATTACAGCAGCTCACCGAGGCCAAGCACTGCTTTTACTACCTCACGGGGCTGGAGCCATCGTTGCACGGACACAGACCCACACACAGAGGCAGCTCGAAGGAGGAAGGAAGGCCCTTGAGGGGCAACAGGGCACTATCACGCCTACAACAGCCTCCCTCGAACAGAGGGGGCCGGGCCTCCGGCCTCTCACACCGCCCCCTGACAGGCGGCCACCACACAAACGCCTCTCGCCGTGCACAGGCCGCGACTGCCAGGCGCATGCGCCCGCCGCCTTTTATAGCTCCTCTAAGTATCGCGAGATCAGAGGTAAATTCTCGCGCAAGCGCCTTTTCTCCCCCCACCCTGAGCGGAGACGCGATAGTCCCGCCTCTTCCCCTACGAGCCAATGAGAGGGCGGGGCGGAAGGGGGCGGGCCAATCCCTTTCCGTCGCCGGGCGTCTCCTCATGGGGCCGGGCGCGCGGCGCCAGGTGCGTGCGGAGCGGAGGGGGCGGGGGGCGGAGGGGGGGGGAGCGGGGAGCGTTGCCATGGCGACGGCGGGCCGGGGTCGCGCGCGCGGCCGCCATGAGGGGAGGGCCGAGGGCCGCAATGGCGCCGGACCCTCCGTCCTCATGGAGGGGGCTGTGGGGCTGCTTTGGGGGGTCAGGGGGCCGGGGGGAGCCCGGCGGGAGCCACTTATGGCGGCGGGGGACGCTGGGCCCAGCTTCCCCTCAGAGGTGCCCCTTCCATTTTCTTGGGGCGTTTTTCCCCCCTTAAAAGGAGCCTCGGCCTCCTCCCTGCCTGCTGAAGTACCGTGTTCTTGCTTTTCCCTCAGGTTTAGTGTGAGAGGGGGCGAGGAGGGGGCGCAGCGGAGAGGAAAGGTAAGGCCTCGAGGTGCCGGGCATCCCTGAAGGTGTGAAACCCCCAACTCCGGCAGCATGCCCGGCCCGCTTTGCTTTCCAGAAACACTCCTGGAAAGCCGGTCCCGCCTGCAGAATCGCCCGCTTGAGGGCCATCCCTCTGCCTCCTCTGCTGGGGCTTAAAAAGGGCAGACCGAAGCGAGCCTGGCGCCTGTCGGGCAGTGCAGGCTCCCGTGTGAGTCTGTTGGGATGCAGACCTCTTTCCAGCCTTTGCTGTGTCGCTCCCTCGCCTTTTTCACGAAGCCCGAAGCACGTGGAGAATCACAGCTTTAAATAAAAGTCTCTGATATGTTTTAACTTGTATCCGGGGAAGCTGAATCTTGTGTTTCTAACGTCGGCACGAATGGAAGCCGGGCTGCTTTTCCTCGCGCCGCCAGCCCCCCGCTGTCTCTGTAGCCTGTCCCTTTCTAGGACGGTTTTGATGATCCGTGCGGGCCTGCTCCGGTTGCGACTTCCACGTGGAGGGACAGAGCTTGGGAATCGGCCAGGGACGACTCATTAACGTCCTTTCGGATTCTTCTAGCAGAAACGTAGCGGGTTTGAGACTATAATATAACGTTTGGCTTATCCCAACATCTTAAAGCAACTTAGTTTAGAAAGAAGATCTGAATTACGCTCTCACTGGTGGTTGTTCTTCTCAGCACTCGAAGCTAAAAGTAATTGATGAGCAATGAATTTGTACTTGCTTCTGTATATAATTTGAGAGGGCTTTTCCAGAGGAGCCCCTCTTCCACCATTGAGCTGGACGCATGCAGGTTTTACTTAAACTTTAAACATTCAGGTCTAGCGTGCAGGTGTAGCTTTACTTGTCTGTTAGCTGCTGAGCATGGAGGCAGTCAAAGGGCATCCGCAGTGACTTCCCCATCTCCTTCGGTGGAGAAAACGTCTCCTGAATTTCCCGGGGTGGTTCTGCAGGCTGGGGTCTGACGTTGGCTGAGCGGTGGCAGCGCGTTTCCTAGAGTTATGGCAAGGTTTTTGTAAATATATACTCTGTGTCAGCCTTAGCGTTAATTTGGCATATGCTTTGTTTAGGCGTTTCGTTTTAGCTGGGATACATCTTTGTATTTCGGGCGGTTTTGCAGCTGGATCTATCTTCTTTCTATTACTGGTTAGGTTTAGTCAGTCTTGGGCGACTCAGGGCATTGTTTAAAGATAATGATTCCTTGCTGAAATCTGCACCTCAAGGGCTTTAGGATAAATTAACTGATTTCTTAGGGGGAAAGAGAACGCTGCAAACCTAGGCAGGGACTCTATAAGCACAGTGCCATTAATAAAGGTGATGAGAGACCATGCTGTGACGGGAGAACGGGGCAGCTGAGCCAAGAACCCGCTGCGTTTGATGTTTACACTCTCTCCAGCTCCCTGTAGTCTAAATAGCTGGAAAGTTCCCGACGTCTCGAGGAGGAAGACTGGAGAGACGCTTCTTATCTTGTAAGTGCCCGTCGCTCCCTCTCCTTCATGGCACCCGCGTTCACGGCATGGCCAGGTACTGCAGGGTCCCCTTGGTGCTTTTTTCCCTGCGGCAGTGGTGCCACGCTCTGAGGTAATGCTATTTCATTTCGGTTACCTCGACCGTGCTGGCATGATCTGTACCCCTGGAGAGCAGACTTTCTCCCCAGGCCTGAAATCTGGAGGTTTAAATTTCTTGGCTGAATCTTGAAGACTTGTCCTGAGGAGAAATAAGCACTTTTTTTGGAGACAGAATTATTTCTGATTACGTTATTTCTGATTTTTTTTTTTCCTTTTTGGCTATCTGCATTAAATAGAAATGAAGGTTGACGTTTGTGATATTAGATTACCATTTCTCGGTAACTATATTTATAAAAGGTGGTTTTTCCTGAGTTCAAAATGACTTTTGAAATGTCCTTGGTGCTTTAGAGGCACTTTTGTCTTAAGAGGCACTTAAAAATTGATTTGATGCTGTTCCATTTCTGTTTTTTTCTGCTGTTTAAAGTAACGCAAATGTGTAGGACGAGCGAAATGGGAGCAGTGCTCAGGCAGGTGAACAAGCAAAACAGAGGAGGGCCTCGGGAGGAGTTTATGAACAGGCTTGATATCGAGACTGAGCTGATAATTCGCAACCTAAAGCTAATGTAAACTTAAATTAGATCTGTAAACGAAGCCGGTGGAGAAACTGGGGAGGGTTTTTACCTCGGGCTGTTAGGTGCCTTGGAGGGAGTTGAGGGCAGATCTGGACAGCAGCGGGAGTTCAGCGTGTTGCTTTCCACAAGCTTCCTTCTTAAATATGCCAGTTTACAAAGGTTACGTGCTTGAGTCCCTAGCTCATCTGAAGTGTCTTTGCACCGTTAATTAAAATTTGGCTGGCTTTGTGGAAGCAGCCTGTTCTTCCGAAAGAATCAGCTAATCCACAATGAGAGATCTTACCCTACTGGAAGGAGAAAAAAAAAAAAAAAGAGAGTTTTTTTTCCCCCCTTCTTGTTTTCCATCCCGACTGTGCTTGGCTGTATTCACTCAGGGCAAGTTTGATGTTACTGCCCGACTGATCATGTGTGCGGTGCGTCCTCCTGCCTCCCCGAGAGACACCCCTTTGGAGCGGGTGTTTTTCCGGCAGTTTTAACTCCCTGAAAAGATTCACCCCATGGCCTGATGCTTGCAGGCGTTTGGGGGGCACGAGGCTGCGGAGGTTCGTTGTCAGAACAGCGTTGAACAGCTGTCGGGCTCGACGGCGGGTTGGAAGAAGGCAGGGTACAACGTTCAAAAGGGTGTGGGATGGAGGAGGCTCAGGGCCCTGCAAGCACGGAGGGTGTAAAACCAGGAGGTGCAAGCGGTCGGCGGGAACGCGGTTCCTCACTTGCTCAATGCGTTTGAAACTTTCATCCGAAATCTGGGCTCTACAGTAAAATAAAAATCTGATTGTTTGAGGTGATGGGCAGTGCGTGCTAAGTGGTGTTTTGGGAGGCAGGTTGTGTAGACCAGCTCTCTGAGGTGTTAAAATGTTATTATATTATTGTTATAATGATATATTATTATTGTGGTGATAAATAAAATCTTTTCAGAAGGGATCAGAAGTGGAAGGCTGGCAAGCATACTGCATCTGAGTGTCTGCGGGAGTCGGTGTGCCCTGTTTTCATCATCCAGCATCAAAAGATGATGGTTACATAGATTATTGGGACCATTTCTTAAGTCATCCCTACCAACATTTGCAGCACAGCTGAGGTTTCACAGCTGTAAAACTTTCTCCTGCCAGTGCTGCTGCTTCGCTGCAGTGAAGCAATTGCAGGCATCTCGTCTGTAGTAGAAATGCTAAGATGTCACCGAGGCTGTGAAACCTGTAAAAAAAACTATGATTTTGGGCCAGCAGCTTTTGCGCAGCATTTCCTTTTGGCAAGAGCCTGCCTCCTAGAACTTTTGCTGGACTCTTCGTTATAATTAGCAAGAAAAAATGGGCAAGGGTAAACAGTTCTGTCTGCTTTCTTTCCCTTTTAATAGTCTTATTTTGGAGAGGCAGAGTGGGAGAGGACCGTGTGCTGGCAGACCTTTGGTATTTTGTCATGGGCTGTTGATAGACTTCTCAGACATATAACTTTCTTTAAGGTCATATCCCACCGCGTGTAGACGTATGGCGGGGCTGGTTAATCCTTCTCTCATCACCGGAGAACGAAATGCTCTGGGTGGCTTCTTGTAGCCAACAAAAATCTTTGTGTCTTTCTTCCCCCCCGCTGTTTTTCCCAAGCCGCAGGTTTGCTGACGGGCATCGCCTTGGAAGCTGGGAGCGCCTGCTCCGAGGTATGGGCTCGCAGGCAAAGATGAGCGGCCAAGGTGAAACGAAGGGTCTGGCAAACAGTGGTCTGCCAGTGGCCACGGCAACCCGGTTTTGTACAAAACAGCCCCACGATTGTATTGAGCTTCGTTGTAAAGGAAGTTAAGGATGTGTATGAGAGCCGCGGGGCAAAGTTCAGAAACAAAAAAGTGCAATTCTCAGCCCGAAGGTGATCTCATAAAGATAACAAACCCCGGTATTTATCCGCCCGTGAAAAGCTGGCTCGACAAAAACCTGTGGTCTGTTCCACGTCGTATTGCATATATGTAGTGACTTTGCTTGTGGTGATTTGTCTACTATAGAAACTGGATGGCTTCTACGGTGAGCCTGGGTAAAGAAACATTGTTGGAAGATGGAATGCCACCTGCAAAAAAGCCCAGGTAAATTGAATTATACTCCGGTGAATTTCTTCTAATAAGAGCTTTTCCTTAACCTTGCATTGTTCTTTAAAGAGCATGACACTTGGCACCGAGCCCCAGCAGCCGTTTCGGTTGCTGATCCAAGAAAAGCGCCCTGTCCCTAGCCGTGCCCTGTAACTAGTATTTTCCTACGGTGCGTGCAACAAAGACCTTAACACCCAGAACGTGCTTCGTTGCTGTGGTTTTTTAACCCCTAAGTCAGGATGCATGGTTGCAGAGAAAGCTGTTTTTTGCTGTACTGTCTCTGTGGTTTTGATCGGTGTTAACCCTAGCTCAGGTCCTGTCCACATGTAGGGTCACGCCTGATACGGTGGTCGTGCTTCTGCACTTGAGTTGGACACCGGTTCCTGGGAGGACAGGCAATTACTCGAATTAGTATGATTTTGCTGCATGTAAAGGCTAAATAATTCCACTTTGGAGGCTCCCTATACTAATAAGTAGGTCGTCTTATGGTTCTCCAGGCTGAGCATGACGCTAACTTGGGACATATCCACGCTTCTTTCCACCCAGGGTTGGTCCTGTGGCTGCTGCAGTAGCGTGGACTCAGGATTTAAGGCATCGCCGCCTGCGAACGAGCAGCTCGTTCTTGGGAGTTGTCTTCCACTAATTTGATTTATTTACGAGTTATGGAGGGCTGGAGAATAGTTTCTGTGAGGGACCTCTGGTCTCAAGGTTGGTCCAGTGACTGTGGAATGAGCAGAAGAGCGGCTGGGAGATTATGTTTTCCTTGCCCAGGATATCAGGGTAGAAACAATCGTATTTATCAGCGTGGGAACAGAATGCCTCTTTCAGAGCTGTCGCATAGGATGTTAAGACTTGTGTATTTGTTATTCTTTTGGATTTCAGTCCCTAGGTTTCTGGTTGTGTTTTTATACTACCTCATTAGCACGAATATTGGCTTATTCTTTGCGTGCTAGGCTTGCAGGCCCAAAATTAAAATCCATTTATCGCCACCGACAGCGAAGACCTCTTAAAGAAAAGGGTTAACTCGTCTGTTTTTGTAGGCAGAGGGAAGGCAAAGCCTCATCTGTCTGGTGTCGGTTTCCTTTCCCCTTCTCGCTTAAATATCACGTGTTTGCAGATAAAAAAACATTCCTTCCAAATGAGCTGCCTCCCTGGGCTGCTGCTTCCATCTTCTGCGAAGCTGCAGCCGCTCCCCTGCGTCAGAAAAGCAGCTTGACCCGGGGCAAGGCATGATGAGGAGAAGCACATCTACTTAATAAATAATAAATTTCAAATTTAAAAGCACTGTGCAGGTGTAAAGCTAGGAAAATAAGGAGGAGGAGGAAGGAGAATATAGCCACACAGCTCTTGCGTGAGACTGTTATCATCTGGGCTTCCAAAAGATTGGCCTGGAGCATCCCGCTTACGTTGCAGGCGTAACAGGGAAGGGATTTCTGGTCCTGCTGAGCGGTCTTTTTAGCAAAGAGGGGCTGGGGGGTGGGAGGGTCCTCCCCAGGGCAGAGCTGGGAGGAAACCGTCGCTTCCTTCCTCTTGTGCTGGGATAAATGGGGCTGCTGTCTTCAGGCCCCCGTTTGGCACCTTATTTAAACCAGGATCAGTCCTGGCTGTGTTTACTCCCCGCCTGGGAGTGCGATGCGTGTTTTGTCTCAGTACGTATAGAGTATGTATGTGTCTCCACAGCCATCGATAACATATATCCATAATGCTCACCACACCTTTTCCACAGTCTCCAGCCTTTCTGCAAGCTTCCAGGTAACTGTTATTAACAAGACCTCCCTTATTCCAAATTTTAATTGAATAAGCTTTGCTTAGGAAGTATTCCTGGGCGGTATTGACTTCCCCAGTAACCGTCTCGGTAACGGTCTCGATTGCCAAATATGTTATAATTACGTACCTTGTAATTGTGGGCATTTGTGATGCTGATCCGTGGAGCTGCACGCTGTCTTGAAGGGATGCCGAGCTGCTCCTCTCATCCTCTGTTTATCAGAGCACCCTAATGGACACGTTGATTCGAAATTTAGGCAGAGGGTACCTCCCTTGTCTTCGGTCTGCATGTTCCACGACCCGAGACATCCTCCCATCGATGATGGTACCAACTGTGCTACTTTTCTCCTCTTGCAGGAAGCTGTTGCCAAGCCTCAAAACCAAGAAGCCTCGGGAACTTGTTTTGGTGATCGGGACAGGCATCAGTGCAGCAGTTGCTCCGCAGGTCCCGGCGCTGAAGTCTTGGAAGGGTTTAATCCAGGCCCTCCTGGATGCTGCTATTGACTTTGATCTCCTGGAAGATGAAGAGAGCAAACGGTTTCAAAAGTGTCTCCACGAAGACAAGAACTTGGTTCACGTTGCCCACGACCTCATCCAGAAGCTGTCTCCGGTGAGTGTGCTTGTAGTAAATATTTGGTACCCCGCCCTGAGCGTAGGATTTGGCTTTCGGAAATAGCCAAATTTGGTTCCCCAGTGTGCCCCCATCTCCAACGATCCTCTATCGACAAGGAACCCCAAGTGCAGTTAATGTGCCGGGTTCCTGAGACGTAATTCTGCCGTGGGCACCAGCTTTTGGGTATTTCACTCGGAGTATGCTGGGGGGCAGGTGATGAGGTGCACCCGTCTCAATGCCGTTAAGCGCTCTGTGTCTGCCTTGCGAGGACCTACGGCTTTGCGGAGGTCTTCAAGAAATAGGCGGGTAGTTTTCATCGAGTCGTTTAGCGTGAAGCATTAAAAAGAAGCCCGACTCTGATCTTAATCTGTCTCCCTTTCTCAGCGCACGAGCAATGTTCGCTCAACCTTTTTCAAAGACTGTTTATATGAGGTGTTTGATGACCTGGAATCCAAAATGGAAGATTCTGGGAAGCAGCTGCTCCAGTCTGTGCTTCACTTAATGGAAAACGGGGCACTTGTGTTAACCACAAACTTTGATAACCTGCTGGAACTGTACGCAGCACACCAGGGCAAGCATCTGGAGTCTCTTGACCTGACTGATGAAAAGAAGGTAAACGATGATGATTTTCTTTTTAATTGTGAGGGCTGAGCTGGTACAGCGCAGGACAGTGGGATGTGCCCTCGCGCCTGCGTAAGGGGATTGTACCGTTCATCATAATTTAAATGACGTTAGACAAACTCCAAGCAGAGGCTCTGACCATTTGGGGCAGTGAGCAGAGGAATGAAGACGAATGCTGGTTTCTGAAATGCTGCGCTTGCTGGCTGACATCCATTGCTCAGGAGGAGCCCTTAAGCCTGGTATTTCTTTGATCTCTGTCCTTGAAACTTCTGGCTTGCCCTTGCTGAAGTACCGCAAGCCTCGCTTCCACATAAGGCTTGGGTTGACGTTTCTAACCGACACGGGAAACTCCGCGCGAGGCACAAAGCTGACTTTTCTATTTTTATAACGTGCTGCGGAGTGCTTTTTGTGGCAGAGCGTTTTCAGGGCTGTAGCCTTCGAGGCTTCCCCCTTGCCCCGTGTCCTCGTTCTGAAACGACTGGATGGCTCCTGCTGGGTTACTCGCGTGCTCCGGCTTCTTCTGCCGTGCTCTCGGATTCGTAGCTGCGAGCTTCCCTCCTTCCGCCCCCGGCAGGCAGAAAATCGGACTGTGAAACCCTGAGCTCCTCGCCACCTGCCCACCTCATCTTTCCACCCCGGGTTGTACCGGTGGAGAGCATCTTGTCCTTCTGTTTGCTTGTTAAACACGTGCCATATGCAGGTCTCTTTCCATTCTGAGTCATTTCTGTGCTTCGTGTTTCCTGCGTGACCTCTTAATCTGCATGGCTGCAAGATGTACTTACAGTGTTACAAATAAGCATTCTAATTATTGCAAGCTTAAATGAGCTAAGGTCTGCAGGAGTAAACTGAGAGCCTCGGAAGTGGCTTTCTGAAATGAAGGTCAGCTGTTGAGCTTCCTCAGATCTTCTCAGAGCTCAGAGGCACCAAGAAATAAAACTCTGTAGGCTTGAGAAACACGCTGATGTAATATTTATAGAGTTTTCCCCTTTTTTCTACTGAGTCTGGTGTATTGATTCGGTCCCTCCCCATCGCATTTGCTGTTCAGCTGAAGTGCTGACCCAAAAAAACCTCCGCAGGCGGTAGCTGTGGGCCGTGATGTAGAGGCTGATGGACTCATGACCTCTTGAGGAGACAAGGTGCAGCATGAGGAAGAAGCTGCCTCTTTGAAACCCTTCCCCACCGGGGTGGTTTTAACAGCGCCGTGGACGCTAACGTGACGCGCCCGCTAACATTTCTGGAGGGGTTTGTTTTGCGCAGGTGCTGGAGTGGGCGCAAGAGAAGAGGAAGCTTAGCGTCCTGCATATCCACGGCGTTTACACCAACCCCAGCGGCATAGTGCTCCACCCGGCCGGCTACCAGAACGTGCTGCGCAACACGGAGGTCATGGTGAGGCAGCCCCTGCCTTCTCTCTGCTGGGCATGTTTTGGGGTCCCGTACGTTGTGCATATACGTCTCCCGCTTCCCTGACAAACCCGTATGTTAACCGGGCGTAGACTCAGCTGAGTTTAAAGACTGAGCTTCACACAGGGTGGTGGGAGAGCCCTTAATTTTGTGAAATAGAAGCGGAGGGATGGATTCTCGAGCCCCGCTAAGCTGCAAAAGCACCTCAGCACGCTTCTGTTGAGGGCGATTGAATGATGGCACTCCTGCAGAGCCTCATCAGTGATAAGGCAGGTGCTGTCTCTTGTGCCTTGTGAAGATAAAGCTTGCCTTGACTAAGAACGTCTTTCCCTTTTTTAAAGCGAGAGATTCAGAAGCTGTATGAAAATAAGTCATTCCTGTTCTTGGGCTGTGGTTGGACTGTTGATGACACCACGTTTCAGGCCCTGTTTTTAGAGGCTGTGAAGCACAAGTCGGACCTGGAGCACTTCATGCTCGTACGGAGGGGAGACGTGGATGAATTTAAGAAGCTCCGTGAGAACATGCTGGACAAAGGGATTAAAGTGATTTCCTACGGAGATGAATACGCGGACTTGCCCGAGTACTTCGAGAGGCTGACGAGCGAGATCGCCATGCGGGGTCGAACAGGTACGGGGCTTACGGGCAGTGCAGGATGCCCATCTGGGTGCAGCCACCATCTCCCCACCGAACTCGGGCATCCTGTCACACGCAGCACGGTTCTTGACTGTCACCGTGGACTTTGCAGCGTGGGCAGTGTTAATAGCCCCCATTCTCTATGCTGTATTATTCCTTAAGCTTTTTTTTTTCCTTTGACCCACAAAAATTGTCTGCAAGTGTAGCTGAATTTGGGGTTTGGTTTTACCAAATCGCAGTGTGGTTTTATAGTTTAAACAGCTCTGCTGCTTCCCACGCATCCAAATGTTATTTTTCACGTGCAGCTGCAGTTATTTATTCCCTTTCCAGCCAAAGGGCATTTCAGTCTCGCTGACCTTCGTGCTGCTCAGCCTGAGGCTAACGCATTAACATACGAGACATCTCGCTAATAAATCATAAAAATGGGGAAAAGAAGTGAGTTGGCATGCCAGAGCCCTGCTGGCCTGCGTTCTGAGGGTAAAACCCAGCCAGGAAAGCCTGTGCGCCGCAGGCACTGCGTGCCGTTCGCACCGGGGCTCCCCGTGCCTGCGCAGCCACCTCGGGGCTGCCTTTCCACCCCGTGGTTGCTCTCTCCTAGGTGTGCCTAAGGAGGGACAACAGCTGAACGGCTCTGCTGCTGCCCACGCCGAGATAAAAGGTAAGATTCTCCTGAGCGGCTTCTTCGCCTTTTTTAGCCCCGTTGCGGCTCCCTGCGAGCCCAGCGGCTTCTCGGGCGGGTTTTGCAGAGCCTTTGCTTTCCCGCAGGATGCAGCACCTGAGCACCAGCCTCCTCCCAGGACCTGCGCGGTGGCAGGGGACGCCCTAGGATGGGCCAAACCAGAGCCGGCAGCTCCCGGGGAGGCCTGCGTGGTTTAAGGCCAGTCTAGGGGAGGATGGAAGCCCGCTGCTCTCGAGCTGCTGCCCGCACGCACCCAGCCGAGCCGGGACACTTCAGGCAGGAGCCAGAGCCCCCTCGGACGGACGCCTGGTTTAACGTAGTAATTATCTTTTTATCACGGTTGCACGTGCCTGGGGAGCGCGGTCTCCCCCAGGGAGCTGCAGCCAACTCTAATTTCATACTTAGTGCTTTTGTATTCTGTACTTTCAATTAAAAACATGAAACTTGAGCGGTTTTTTTTTTTTTTTTTTTTTTTACTTGAAGCTCTAGTTTTCTAGTCCAGTCTTTATACTGTACAGTATTTTGTATGTTGAAGCTTGTATTAAAGGCCTGTTCACTTAACTTTTGGCTGGTGTGTGATTTACACGCCCAAGGAAATAGGTTCTGGCTGGAGGCAAGTTATTTATACACGGAGAACAAATTATGAAGTTTATTTTTATATAAATTATGTCTCTTAGCAGACAGCATTCAATTTATTGCACTATAGCACATCTGCGGTACAGAGCTACAAGACATCATAAGAGAGTTTTGTATTATTCAGTGTAGCACTTCAGACCGGGATCAAGAGGCACTCGAGGGGGGGGGGGGGAAAGGGTGCAGGAAAGCAGCAAGCAGCCACCATTAGCTTCCAGTATCATTTTTTTGTTTTTCCTTTTCACTAGCAAATAACGCTGAGGACAGGAGACGGGCAGGAGCACGCTGCCTTCCTTCCTTCTCCAGCCATGATTAGCAATATCGGACCAAACTGCAGCAGCTCTCCAGCTCCTGCCTAAATACGTGATGTCCGGGTACCCTGCTCCAGAGTCCCGGTGACGACAGGAATGGGGACTTTAAGGCAATTTACCATCTCCCCTCCAGCCCAGCACAGGCCGTCGCTTTTTTTGGTTTTTCAATTTTGGTGAAGCTGCCACTAGCAGCAACGTTAACAGCCAGATCGTCCAACGCTGCCGCTAAGCAGCGCCTATCCTGCTCGCCCCCGATAAAAGTCACTTCTATGTCCTCCCTAAGCTGGTCTAAAAATCAAAAGCAGCTCAAAAAAAAAAACCCAAAACGCCTTCAAATCCCCCAAAAAGCACAGCAGGTCCTCGCGCTGCTCCCCCCCCCTCCCTGTGCAGCACGAACAATACAAAGCTCTAGATTCAGCCTCCCCGCGCGGGAGCCTGCGTCACTTAAAACAGAATGAAGGAACCCAGGGGAAGGGCTTTTGCTGGATAAAAGGGGTTTTATCCGAAAAAAAATTACCCTTCGCACCAGTATCCCTTCGTTCTGTTCTGCACTACACGGGAAAGACTAGTCGGTAACGGGGTAAAGCATGTTCTTCTCGGACATCTGCAAACAGCGATTTGGTGTTTTTTAGGCCTTCATGAGCGCTGCGACCACGGCCTTGGCGTTAAGGCTTCGCAGATCACAGTAAGTTTGTCCTGTACCAACGAAAACGATGGGCTTGCTCGTGATGTAGGTCATGGAGATGGCGGCGCCGACCTGCCGAGGATAACGAGCACCGTTAGATTGCAAATCCAGCGCTAGCCCCTCGTGGGAACAGACCCAAGAGCTTGTCAAATATTCAGCCTCCTCGTACTTCTCGGATGTGTATGGTCCCCATACGCCCCGCTGCGTTAACGCTTATAAACCAAGAGACTTCACGGCCCCATTTTCCACGCGTGCAGAAATCGGACTGCTAAATTTTGTTTAAATGGCTTAAATGCAAGAGAAAGGCAGGGGACGGCATCCCGGACAGCGTGAAAGTGCCCTGTGTTTGACAATTCCTGTCTCTCCCTCTCCGGTCACCAGCGGGAGGCTGTGCAGGGAGCTGTTTCGACAACTTCCTTACCTTGTCATCGATGGTATCGAATTTGGTGAGGACAATCCCGTCGATGAGCCGCGGCGTCTGGGCCATGGAGTGATCAGCCAGGGCCTTGTTGAACTTGACCTGAGGGGAGAGAATGGATCGAAGAAACGCATTTGTGGTGCTGCTGCTGTCCAAATCTCCAATAAAACCGACAGAAGTGGGATTTTTCCCCCCCCCCTCGATCTTTGAGGAAACAAAGCCTCACCAGCTGATCCACAGCCTCATTTCCCACCAGCGCTTCCCCAACGAACAGAACCAGGTCAGGAGCGTTGACGGCGATGAGTTTGGCCAGTGCCGTCATCAAGGGAGCGTTGTCCTGCATGCGGCCCGCCGTGTCCACCAGCACCACGTCAAAGCCCTGGTTGCGAGCTGGGGAGGCAGCGTTAAGCAGGATGCTCCCCAAAAACGGCATCTCCCGCCACCAGTTTTCCACCTACCGTAAGAGATGGCCTCCATGGCAATCCCTGCGGCGTCCTTGCCGTAGCCCTTCTCGTAGAGCTGCACCATGGTCCGCCCGCCGTGGCTCTCCGGAGGGTGCAGGGCGTTGAGGCGACGGGTGTGGGTGCGGAGCTGCTCCACTGCTCCCGCGCGGAAGGTGTCACAGGCAGCGATGAGGACACTGAAACCGTTCTCGATGAGCCAGAACGAGATCTGTAGGTGGCAACAGATCAAAAAAATCCCGTTGGCAGTCACAGATTGACCTCAGCACTGGTCCCAGAGAGCCAGCAGGACTGTGTCCTACCTTGGCCAGGTTGGTGGACTTTCCAACGCCGTTGACGCCACAGAAAGTGACCACATAGGGTCGGCGATGACGCTGGGCATCCATGACATCACGGAGGACATCCACACGGCGCTGGGGCTGCAGGATCTGCACGAGAGCCTCCTGCAGGGCCTGCTTCACCGTCGAGGTCACCGCTGGGAAGGAGGAGATGGAAAGAGAACCCGTCACGCCTGAGAAACACTCCTGAGCCCCAAACCACAAGCAGGAGGCCACACGGTCACTTACTGGTGAACGTTCCCATCACCTTCCCTTCCAGTTTCTTAGCCACCGATTCACAGAGCTGCACTGCGATCTCAGCTGCCACGTTTTTTGCTTTGAGAAAGAGACAAGAGAGAGGAGAGTTAGTGCTGCTGAGGAGGTTATGTACGCCGGATATCGGCGTCAAGGGAAGGATGGAGTCAGCGTGAAGGATCCCCACCAGACTAGACCACTGCCCCCCTTTTGATGCACTGTTGAGGGCTCCCCAGACGCGAGACAGGAACTCGTCACGGTTCCTGTGGGCAAGAACGGCCCAAACTGTGGGTGCTCACCCGATGGAGCACAGGGAACCACCTCAAACTAACCCGCTCACAGCGGATCCAGACATACCGATCAAGTGATCCTTCATCTTCTCCAGTACGGGGTCCATGTCCTCTCTCGTCAAGCTCTTGGAGCCCACCAGGCCTTTCAGCATGCCAAACATGCCCCCCAGGCCACCCTTCTTCACACTGCGGAGAAGGGGAGGTGTTATCTTTAGGTTTGAGGAGCAAGTCACATAGGGCACACAACTGCCAGATGCAAGAAGAGCCCACCACACAGCTGAGAAACACACCAATTTGTTCCCACTGCGTTACTGGTTAGACTGGGAGAGAAATCAAGAGGCGTGTGGCAAGCAGGGGCTGCAGAAGCCTCTACCTGGGTTTCGAAGGGTTCTGAATAACCTTCTCCTCTTCAGCTTCATCATCGCTTTCATACTCAAGGTCGTAGAGGCGGCCGGGCTCACGATTTCGATCCCCCAGGGCCTGTGAGGGGGTGGGGGGGGGGAAGATGCACCCTGAAAATCGGCAACCGCTTACCATCATCTCCCCCTGCCCGCTTTCGCTGCAACGAGTTGTCGTTGGCAGCAGAGGCAGCTCTGCAGAGATCTCTGCTCAGCCATCTCGCGCCGCTGGCAGCCGCCACAGCTGGAGACAATATCCTTTAGGCAGCAGCTTTACGGGCTTGGCGCTGCCATCCCCCTTTCTAGCACTTTCTCAGCCAGCCGTGGAGACCAGGCTGGGTTTGCAACGCCCAGCTGATCCCAGAACAACGCGCTGAAGCAGACAGAGCGACCTGATTTTTTCCTTACCATATCAGGGTCAAATTCCTCCACGGGACAAGCCTCCGCGCTGCCGTTGGTAGTGGAGTTACTGTAATCGAGTACTTTGGCATTAGAATTCCCCAGATCCCACACTCGGGGCTTCTTCCCCTTTTCCTTCTGTGCCTCGGGCTTTGGAGATCTGCCGAAATAAAGACCAGAAACACACTTTGTTCAGTGCAGTGAAGCAGCAGCAATCACCTCCTTAGAAGGTGGGAAAATTAAAAGCCCGGGTTACCCAAAAAGGCATAAATCAAGGCCAAACTTGGCTGATTCAGTCTCCAGAGTTTATCTGAACTTTAGCCCTGTATCAGCGGGCTTTACCTCGAGCCAGGCATTGATGCGCCACTGCCCTTTGCTCACAGCCGGAAAGCCTCACCAAAAAGAGGTCTGGACCTCTCCCAGGCACACGCCAGGTTTCTAGATCTCCCAGGGAAGGGATCAGGCTCTATTTCCCCTCCAGTATTCCCAGCACACCCTCTCCCAGTCTCTCCAGCCAGCAGGGAAATAAGGAAAAAGGGAAATAAGGTCCAGGAAAGCAAGGACCAACTTCCAGGGGTCACTGAAGGAAGCAGAGACTCAGCGATGCCCGAGGGACACCAGGAGGAGCTGGTTTGAAGCACAGCTAGACTGATCATGTCCTCTTACCCACCTGGACTTCTCCCCTGCTTTCATGTGTCTCTTGAAGAATTCCTCCCGGTTCTTTTGCAGGATTTCATCCTTGGTCAGTTCCTCCTTCTCCCCGGCTGCGGAGGGCTGCTTGTCACCTGCAGATGCTTTACCGGGCGCTGCGACAGCTTCAGTGCCTGACGGAAAGAGCTCCACCATGAGCTCAGACCAGTGTTTGGGTGCTACGAGAGGACTGGGAAAGCTCTGGAATATTTATTCCCGCCCCCATCCCTCTCCCATCAACTCACCCTCTTTTTTGGAACCTTTGTTCTTCTTGTTCTTGACTTTCTCCTTTGGTTTCTCCCCTCGGGTTTCTATCATACACTTGACAGTCTTCTGGGACTTGAGAGACTGCTCAAACGTTTTCATTACCGTGGGAGCTCGGACTTTACTGCTCTCCTCTGCATCCCTGCGGGAAGGTGGCCCGTTAGCCTGAATTTCAGCTCTCCCCCCCGCCCTCACAGCCCCCCATCTATCTCCACTTTAAATGGAAACTCAAGAGGAAAAAACAAAAAACAAAAAAAGGCTCTGCTACCGGAGGAGGCGCATGAAGTCATCTTTAAAATCAAAGGTGCCATTTAGGAGGCCCAGGGTGCCTTTCTGCTGGAACTCATTGCGATACTTGTCTCTGAACTCCTTATGGACGTCGTCTATCAACTTGTCGACGTAGGTTAGAGTCAGGATCTTCTGAAACCCCACCTGCAAAGCAGCACAGCGCAAAAACGTTGCTCTTTCAACTGATTTAACTGCAGCGTCTAGCTGGCAAGGAAGCCAAAACCTCTGCGTTTGATACGGAGCTCTTCAATTTTGGCAGGCTTCAAGCGACATTTTCTAGTCTGACCTCCCGAGCTTTTAATATGCTCTCAAAAAAAAATGGGAAAATAAAACGGCACGGCCCAGAGCTTCGCGTTAAAAGGCGACACCAATAAAAATGGGTTGACTGTTTCACGGCAACAAAGACACGTAGCGAAAGACCAGCAAGCCTTTGGCTTATCTTTAGGTACGCAACGAAGGTTGTGTGGATTTAGAGAGATAAGGGGAGACTGAAAGGGAGAGTGTTAAAATATTTTCGAAAGTAAACAGGACATCACATTTCTGGCTTTTTTTAAATAGATCCGACCAAAATAACAAGTTTTATTAGGATGTAGCAGCGTGTACAGCTTCTATTTGAGGTTTAATGAGTTCTAATCCTCTCGCAGATGATTAAAATAAGCTGCTACTGCAGTGGTGTATGACCAAGAGACACCCCACATCCACCCACCAAGTCCACCAGGCTCCCTCAGGAGGGAGCATCTACGCCAGGATCAGCACTCAGCTCCCTAAGACACTTCCAGCACCACGTTGCACCTCCTCACCCCAAAGAATCCCACAGCCAGAAGGAGCCAACCCAGTTCTGGGCGTCAAACAACAGCCCTACACAATTGAATCACCCGTTTGCTTAAGCCGCCATGAGATGATAATTGTTCTCTTCATTTTCAGACTGGATCACCGCAAACTCACGGATGGTTTTTCCCATCGTATGAGCCTCATCCTGACACTTCCCAACCAGCACCGGCTCTTGACGGACCCCGGTTTCCCCACATCCAGGCGGGCAGCTGCTGGCACGGGGAGGAGGAAGAAAACACTACGCCAGGAAAAACCTTCCCGTTATCAACACACGAGCTGCTTTTCTTCCCAAGCAGCGTGGATGAAGCCTCCTTGCCAGGTCAGCCGCTGCTCCCCGTCAGATTTTAGGAAGGCAGCAGAAAGCCTCACCCCTTTGGGAAGACTTTTTTTTCCCCCCAACTGAGCCACATGTGAATGCCCCTTTTTGAGGGGGGCAACCCCCCTCCCTCGGGGTTCTGGGGCTGGAGGGAGGTTACTTACCACAAACACCAGCTCAAATTGGTTGTCCAGTTTGTACTTGAGCGTGAGGGCTTCATGGGTGAAAGAGTTGTTGCCGCCTCGCTCCTAGGAGAGAGGAACCGTTGCGAGGGGGGTGCCAGCAGCAAGGAAACCCCAGAATCATCCCTGTCACCCTCCGCCCACCCCCCTCCCCCAAAAAGGGGTCCAGCACCTGTTATAGGTGGCTGAGCACCTCTTACAGGTCGCCCAGCACCCCTCATAGGTGCTCCAGCACCCTCGCAGCCACCCTAGCACCCCTCCCAGCTGTTCCAGCACCCCTTATAGCTGCCACAGCACCCTCACAGCTCCTCCAGTCCCCTCACAGCCGCTCCAGCACCTCTTATAGCCATCCCGGCACCTTCACAGCCGCTCCAGCATGTTTTATAGCCAGCCCAGCACCCTCACAGCTCCTCCAGCACCCCTTGTAGCCGTCCCAGCCCCATCACAGCTGCCCCAGCATGTCTTATAGCTCCTCCAGTCCCCTCACAGCTGCCCCAGCACCCCTTATAGCCGCCCCAGCCCCCTCACAGCTGCCCCAGCCCCCCTTATAGCCGCCCCAGCCCCCCCCCCTCCCCTCCCCCGTGCTGGTGGTCCCATCCACCCCCCCACCCCCCTTCCTCAGACATACAGTCCCGCCCAACCTTCCCCCCCTCCCCGGTGGTCCCGGCCGCCCCCGCCCGGACCTGCAGGAGGACGGAGCGGATGAGGGCGTTGACGGGGGCGGTGGCGGCAGCGGCAGGCCCGCGGACGCCCTGGAAGCACCAGAGGACGAGGCCGCCCTTGCTGAAGATGGTGAAGAAATCGAGCATGGCGGCGGCGGCGGCGCCGGGCCCGGCTCCGCGCACACGTCGCACTGCCCCGCCTCCGCTCCCCGCCGCCGCACTTCCGCCGGAAGCCCCCGCCCCCCCGCGCGCCCATTGGCGGAGGGAACGGGAAGGGGTGGGGCGGCGGCGAGCGAATGGCGGGCAGGGGGCGTAGCGGAGGGGGCGTGGTTAGCCGGGCGAGGGGCGGGGCCAGGTGGCATGCTGCGGTGGGGGCGCGCTCTGTGCCCGCTTAGGCGGGGGGGCCCGAGGGGGTCCCCAGGACCGGGGGGGGCTCCGGGCCGCCCCCTCCGCACCGCCGCCCCCCTCAGCTCCGATATCTTCCGCGGTGAGACCGGGAGGGGGGGGTGCTCCTGGGAACCGGGTTGGGGGGGGCCGGGGAACGGGGGGATTTGGGGGGTCACGGGAGGAATGGAGTGGGGGGGGTGTCGCAGGGAACGGGGAGGGGGGTCAAAGGGGTGGGGGGGTCCCGGGGAATGGGGGGGGGGGGGTCGCTGAGGGGCCTAGGAGGGGTTATGGGGAGGTCCAGGGAATGGGGGGGTCGCTGCGGAGGGTTATAAGGGTGTCCCAGGGGACTGGGGGGGTCCCAGAGGGACCTGGGGGGCTGGAGGGGGGATCCTGGGGTGTCCCGGGGGGCTGGGGCGGTCCCAGGGGGGACTGGAGGTGTTCCAGGGGAAACTGGAGGGGGACGTAGGGGTAAGGTCAAGGGGGGTCCCAGGGGGGACTGGGTGGTCCCGGCTGGGGGGCTTGGGGGGGGGGTGTCCTAGGGGGCCGGGGGAGGTCCTGGAGGGGGTTCCAGAGGGGACCAGAGGGACCCAGGAGGGACTGGGGGAGGTCCCAGGGGACTTGGGGTCCCGGGGGAGGGGGGTTAGGGGTTCGCAGGGGTCTGGGGTAGTCCTGGGGGGTCCCAGGAGGGACTGGGGAGGGGGTCCCAGGGGACTGTGGGAGATCTTGGATGCGGGGGGGGGGGGCCCAGAAGGTACTGGGGGGAGCCCAGAGGGGACTGGAGGGGGTCCCAGAAGACTGGGGAAGGGACCTGGGGGTTTCCAGGGGACCCAGGGTGTTTTGGGGGGGGGTCCCAGGGAGGCCTGGGGGGAGTCCAGGGAACGGGGGGGGGGGGGGGGCGAGAGGGGGGTGGCCTGGGGGGGGGGGGGACGGTCCGGGTGATTCAGAGGGGACTGGGGGGGGGCCCAGGGGGGCTGCCAGCTAGTCCCCCTCCCCCTCCCAAGTCTGGCAGCCCCCCCCACCCCCCCCCCAAATATCCCAGCAGAGCTGGGGCAGGGTCTGGGGCGCCTGGGGCAGACTCTGAAGGATCAGGTGCCGGTGTGGGGGGGTATGGAGGGGGGCTGGACCCCCCCGGGAACCCCCCCGGGCCCTCGCCCCCCCGAAGAAGCCGACGTGGTGGTGGTGGGGGGCGGCGTGGTGGGCTGGTCGGTGGCGTACTGGCTGAAGGCGCTGGAGAACCAGCGGCACGGCATGAGGGTGCTGGTGGTGGAGCGGGACCCCACGGTGAGACACCCCCCTCCCAGGGTGGGGTACGGCCTTGGGGACCCCCCGCTTATCTTTTTTTTGCTGGGGGGGGGGGGGGGTGTGTGTGTTCTCCTTTAGTATTCCCAAGCCTCCACGGTGCTGTCGGTGGGGGGGATCCGGCAGCAGTTTTCCCTGCCGGAAAATATCCGCATGTCCCGTTTCTCCGCCAGGTTCCTCCGCAACATCAATGTACGTTGGGTTATTTTTTTTTTGGGGGGGGGGAGGGAGATATGTGTTATTTTAGGGTGGGGGGGGATGTTCAGCCCGGCTCATCGGTGTGCCCCCCCTCCCCCCCCTCCTTCCTTCTTCCAGGAATACCTTGGAGTGCCCAACGAGCCCCCCATCGACATCCAGTTCCAGCCTTCGGGGTACCTCTTCCTCGCCCCCCCGCAGGGTGCTGCCGCGCTGGAGGCCACCGTCCGGCTCCAAAGGTTTGGGGGGGGGGGGGGGGTGGCGACACAGGTCAGGTTTTGGGGTTTTATTTTCATGGGGTGGTTGTTGGGGTGGCTCATCCTGACACACATCCCCCCCCCCTTCTCCGCACGCTGCCCATCCCTAGGGAGGAAGGGGCGCAGGTGGCCCTGCTGTCCCCCACCCAGCTGAAGGCGAAATTCCCCTGGATAGACACGGAGGACGTGGCCGTGGCATCCTATGGTACGGTGGGGGGGGGGGGGTAAGGTGACCCCCCCCCCCCCCAACACCCATCCTCCTCCTCCCCATCCTCATCCCCTTCTTCATCCCGCTGGGTTCATCCTTCATCCCCACTTTATTTGGGGAAAAGGGGGTCCAGTTCAGCCCCCCCTCCCCCCCCCTAAATTGGGTTTTCTTTTTGGGGGGGGGGTTGTCACGCTGTTGTTTCCGCCTCCCCACCATGCTTGGTTCCCCCCCCCCCCCCCCCCCCAGGTCTGGAGGATGAAGGCTGGTTTGACCCCTGGACCCTCCTCAACGCTTTCCGGCGCAAAGCCACATCCCTGGGGGTCCAGAGCTGCTCCGGGGAGGTGCGAGGTGAGGAGGGGGGGACACACACAGCGGGGTTCCCCCTGCCCCCCCACTCCAGGGACCCCCCCATCTCACCATCCCCCCCCCCCCCCAAAAAAAAAAACCTCCAGGTTTCGTCACCTCGGCTGAGGACACGATGCCACCGCGGGAACCGACGCTGGCGACCGCCCGCATCAAATACGTCCACGTGAGTGCCTGTATCCCCCCCCCACGTGTGTCCGTGACCCCCCCCTCAATCCCCACGTTTATGTGACACTTTTCCCATCCCCCCCCTCCCCGGGCAGATCCACATGCCGGACAGCCTGGAGTACCAGCCGGTCGCTTGCGCCATCGTGGTCAACGCCGCCGGCGCTTGGGCCGGGAAACTGCTGGAGACGGCCGGGCTGCCGGGGGAGCTGTGCCCCCCCCTGCCCATCCAGCCCAGGAAGAGGTGCGGGGGGCAATTTTGGGGGGGGGGGGGGGAACATACTGACATCAGCTCTGTGTCACGGGTGAACCCCCATGGGGGGACACAGCTCAGCACCCTTTTTTTTTTTTCCAGGGGGGTGAACCCCTTGGGTGTTTGTTTTTTTTTTTTTGGGGGGGGGTCACATCCCAGCACCCAACATCCCTCTGGCTTCAAGGGTTGGGGAGAGTGAACCCCTTGGTGCTTTTTTTTTGGGGGGGGGTGTCACATCCTGGTACCCACCACCTCTCCATTCTGGTGGGGAGCAATGTGAACCCCTCGATACTATTTTTTTTTTGGGGGGGGGGGGGGGACGACACGACAGCCCAGCACCCAGCACCTCTCCATCATCAAGGGTGGGGTGGTGAACCCTTTAATCCTTTTATTTTGGGGGGGGGGGGGGGTGTGTGTGTAACATCCCAGTACCCACCACCCCTCCAATGTGGTGGGGAGTGATGTGAACCCCTCAATGCTATTTTTTTGGGGGGGGGGGAGGGGGACGGGACATCCCGTCCCGTCCCCCATCTTGGTGCAGCCTCAGCCCTATATTTTTGGGGGGACACACCCCCCCCATCCCTACAGGTACGTGTACTCCTGGCACTGCCCTGACGGTCCCGGCTTCTCCTGCCCTCTCCTCGTCGACACCACCGGCGCTTATTTTCGCCGCGACGGCATCGCCGGCAACTACCTGGGCGGCATGAGCCCCCCCGAGGTGAGCCCGGAGGTGGGGGTCCTCCCTATGGATGGGTGAAGAAGGAGCTCCTGGAGAAACTCGAGCTCCACAAGGAAGCCCGGAGTGGGTGGAAGCAAGGACAGGCAGCCTGGGAGGAACGCGGAGATGTTGTCCGAGCAGTCGGGGACCAGGTTAGGAATTAAATCCGGATGCAAGAAAAGCTTCTACGGGTACGTCGGTGGCAAAAGGAAGACTAGGGAAGTTGTGGGACTTCTCCTGAAGGAAACGGGAGACCTGGTCGCCCGGATTATGGAGAAGGTTGAGGTGCTCATTGACTTTTTTGCCTCCATCTTCACCGGCAAGGGCTCTATCCACACCGCCCCGGTCGCAGAAGGCAACGGCAGGGACTGGGAGAATGAGGAACTGTAGGAGAACACCAGATTGGAGGCCACCAGAGGAACCTGAAGGTACGCAAGTCCACAGGACCTGCTAAGATTCGTCCGCGGGTCCCGAGGGAACTGGATGAAGTTGCCAAGCCACTATCCAGCAGATATATTTAAAAGACGTGGAGGTGCGGTGCTGAGGGACGCGGTTCAGAGGTAACTTGGCAGTGCTGAGTTCGTGGTTGAACTTAATGATCTTAAAGGTCTCTTCTAACCCAAGTGATTGTATGGTTCTGTAGTTGAGAAGTCGTGACAGTCCGGGGAAGGTCCTGCTGAGTGGAAAAGGGGAAATATAACCCCCGTTTTCGGAAAGGGGATAAAGAGAAGACCCGGGGAACTACAGGCCGGTCAGTCTCACCTCTGCGCCCGGCAAGATCGTGGAGGAGATCCTCCTGGAAACTCTGCTGCGGCACATGGAAAATAAGGAGGTGATCAGTGACGGCCAACACGGCTTCACTAAGGGCAAATCCTGCCTGACAAATTTGGTGGCCTTCTACGACAGCGTTACAGCGTCGGTCGATAAAGGGAGAGCAACAGATGTCATCTACCTGAACTTGGGCAAAGCACAAGACACTGTCCCGCGCGACACCCCGGTCTCCAAATTGGAGAGACGCGGATTTGCTGGATGGACCACTCCGTGGATAAGGAATTGCCTGGGTGGTCAGACTCAAAGAGTTGTGGTCCATGGCTCAACGTCCAAGTGGTGACCAGTGAGGAGTGGTGTTCCTCAGGGGTTGGTACCGTGACCGGGGCTGTTTAACATCTTTGTCGGTGACATGGACAGTTGGGACTGAGTGCACCCTCAGCAAGTTTGACAATGTGTCATCGGCACGCTGGAAGGAAGTGATGCCATCCGGAGGGACCTGGACAGGCTGGAGAGGTGGGCCCGTGCCAACCTCAGGAAGTTCAACCAGGCCAAGCGCGAGGTCCTGCACATGGGTGGGGACAATCCCAAGTCCAAATCCAGGCTTGGCGGGGAATGGCTGGAGAGCGGCCCTGAGGAGCAGGACTTGGGGGTGATGGTGGATGAGAAGCTCAACATGAGCCGGCGAAACGAGATCACAGCCCAGAAGGCCGACCGTGTCCTGGGCTGCATCAGAAGAAGCGTGGCCAGCAGGGGGAGGGGGGGATTGTGCCCCTCTGCTGAGCTCTGGGGAGACCCCACCTGGGGCACTGCATCCAGCTTTGGACTCCTCAGCACAAGAAGGCCACGGAGCTGTTGGAGATAGTCCAGAGGAGACCCTGGAGATGCTGGGAGGGCTGGAGGCACTCTGCTGGGAGGACAGGCTGGGAGAGTTGGGGGGGTTCAGCCTGGAGAAGAGAAGGCTCCGCGGAGACCTCAGAGCCCCTTCCAGTGCCTGAAGGGGCTCCAGGAGAGCTGGGGAGAGCTGGAACGAGATGGTCTTCAAGATCCCTTCCAACCTAAACCATTCTATGATTCTATATTGTTTAACCACCCACCCTCCCCTCAATTAATTTTTTTTCCAGGAGGAAGAGCCGGATCCGGGCGATCTCTCGGTGGACCACGAGTTTTTCCAGGAGCAGGTCTGGCCCCGGTTGGCTCGCCGCGTCCCGGCTTTCGCATCCCTCCGTCCTCGAGGAGCTTGGGCGGGTTATTACGACCACAACGCCTTCGATCGTAACGGGGTGCTGGGTCCTCACCCCAAATTAGAGAACCTCTTTTTAGCCGCCGGTTTTAGCGGCCACGGGTTACAACACGCGCCCGCCGCCGGCAGAGCCGTGGCCGAGCTGGTGGTGAAGGGCGGCTACGAGAGCTTGGACCTGCGGAGGTTGGGATGGGGGAGGTTGGCGGAGGGGGAACCGTTGGAGGAGGAAGGGGTGGTGTGATGCGATGCGATGCGATGCGATGCGATGCGATGCGATGCGATGCGATGCGATGCGATGGGGGGGTGGGGGGAGGCACGGCACTGGGGAAACTGAGGCACGGCACTGGGGCAACTGGAGGTTGGTGGTGTGCCCTGCGGAAATAAAAGAAATGATGATTGTGCTGGGGGGGTTAAATGGGGAGGGGGGGTCTGGGACACCCTCCCACCACACACACACACGCGCTGGGGCTGTCCCCTAACCCACCCGTCACCCCCACCTCTACGCTGGTACAGCCTGTCTACATGTCCCCAGTATCCCCCCCCCCCCCAGTGTCCCCCAGTATCCCCCCAGCCCAAGTGCCCCCAATATACCACCCCCCCCCCATACCCCGGGGTCCCTACTGCCCCCCCAGTGCCCCCCAGCCCACTGCTCCAGTCCCAGTGTCCCCACTCCCCCCATTCCCTCCGTTACGTTCCTATGCGCCCACTCCCAGTGTCCCCAGTGACCCCCGCCAGTGTCCCCCCCAGTGCTCCCATTATCCCTCCAGTGCCTCCAGCCCCAGTATCCCCATTACCCCTCATTAATCCCAGTATGCCCCCAGTATCTCTCCAAACCCCCTCATTACCCCCCCAGTGTCCCCCATTACCCCTCCGTTATCCCCTATTACCTCCCCAGTATCCCCCATAACCCCCATTATCCTCCCAATATCCTCCCAGTATCACCCATTATCCCTCATTACCTCCCAGTATCCCTCCATAATCCCTCATTACCCCCCCAGTATCTCCCATTACTCCCCAATATCCCCCATTACTCCCTATTATCCCCCATTACCCCCAGTATACCTCCATAACCCCTCATTACTCCCCAGTATCCCCCATTACCCTCATCTCCCAATTACCCCCCCGTATCCCCCATAACCCCCCCAGTATCCCCCATTACCCCCAGTATCCTCCTAGTAACCCCCATGACCCCTCATTAGCCCCCAGTATCCCCCTACAACCCCCCATTACCCCCAGTATCCCCCCATTACTCCCCAGTATCCCCATTACCTTCCAGTATCCCACTACCCCCAGTATCCCCCCATTACTCCCCAGTATCATCTTGTTACCCCCCCATTATCCCCATTACCCCCCAGTATTCCCCTATTATCCCGCAGTATCCCACCATTACCCCCCAGTATCCCCCCGTTATCCCACCAGTATTCCCTATTACCCCCAGTATCCCCCCATTACCCTCCCAGTATCCCCATTACACACCCATTATCCCCCATCACCCCCCCAGTATCCCCATTACCCACCCATTCTCCCCCATTACCCCTCAGCATCCCCCCATTATCCCACCAGTATCCCCCCATTATCCCACCAGTGTTCCCCATTACCCCCAGTATTCCCCATTATCCCACCAGTATTCTCCATTACCCCCCAGTATCCCCCAATATCCCCCCCATTATCCCACCAGTATTCCCCATTACCCCCAGTATTCCCCATTATCCCACCAGTATTCTCCATTACCCCCCAGTATCCCCCAATATCCCCCCATTATCCCACCGGTATTCCCCATTACCCCCAGTATTCCCTATTATCCCACCAGTATTCTCCATTACCCCCCAGTATCCCCCCATTATCCCACCAGTATCCCCCAATATCCCCCCATTATCCCACCAATATTCCCCATTACCCCCAGTATTCCCTATTATCCCACCAGTATTCTCCATTACCCCCCAGTATCCCCCCATTATCCCCCAATATCCCCCATTACCCCCCCAGTGTTCCCCATTACCCCCAGTAACCCCCAGTATCCCCCATTCCCCCGCCCACCTGGCGCCCCCTGGTGGCGCTGCGCTGCCGGTGGGCCGCAGCAGTGCGCATGCGCCGCTGCGGTGTGCTGGGTCGTCAGCGCGCATGCGCAGAAGGAGGGCGCCGGTGCGCCTGCGCATGGGGCGGGGCGGCGGCGCATGCGCGGTGCGTGGCGGCCGGGCCGCCGGGAGCTGGGCCGCCTGCCGCGCCGTGCGCCCCCGGCCCGCAGCCCGCGGCCGCCGGTGAGTGACCGAGCCGGGGGGGTGGAGAGGGCGGGGAGAGCTCTGAGGTGGCCGTGGGGGCAGCCGTGAGGTTACTGCGGGCCACACGGGGGGGAGGCTTACCCGCGGGAAGCGGGAGGGCAGTCCTGAGGTAACTGTGGGCCTCGGGGGACCTGTGGGGCAACCCTGAGGTAATTCTGCGTCCCGGGGGAAACCGTGGGGCAACCATGAGGTAATTTTGGGCTTCGTGGGGCAACCATGAGGTAATTTCGGGCACCGTGGAGCTCCGTGGGTCAGCCCTGAGGTAACTGTGGGCGGCGGGGGGACCGTGGGAGCAGCCCTGAGGTAATTCTGGGCCTCAGGGACGCCGTGGGGCAGCCCTGAGGTAACTGTGTTCCTCCCCGCTTCCCTCGGAGACTGTGGGGACAGCCCTGAGGTAAAATAGGGCCCCCCACCCCGGATAAACTCTAGGGGTCACCCCTCTGCCAATAACCACGGGGGCAGCTCTGAGGTAAATTCCCCCCGCAATGTAACCATGGGGGTCACCCCAGTTAACAGCAGGTGGAGACGATTCTCCCCCCACCACCACCACCACCACCTGCAGCATAACTGTGGGGTAGGCCTGGGCTCCCCATCCCGAGCACCTCTGGGGTGCCATGAGGTTTCTCCCCCCCTGCACAGTAACCCCCAAGGCTGGGGTGTCACCCAGGAATACCCCTGGGTAAAAATAAGTCAGGCAGGGCTTTATGTGGAATCCGGGACCGTACGGCAGTCAGGTCTCGCTGTATCGAAGGCATACATTTCCAAGCCTGAAGGGTGGTGAGGCACAGCTGCCTGGAACAAAGAAAATGCTTGTTTCTGCCTTTTTGTCTGTGCCGCGGCTCTGCCAGTGCAACCCAGACCTCGGACACCTGGCTAAAGTGAAAAGACCCCGACGCTGTGTGTCCACCTCCAAAGGTTTGATTTTAGGGTGAAGGTGCCTGTGATTAACTTGACTTTAATAAAGCTGGAGGCCAATTCTGCTTCCACAGTTCCATCTGAACTGGCATTCACTGCTTCGCAGGAGTGCAGTTCAAACCCTGGCAGGTTTTGTCTTGGAATAACCAAAATAAAAACCTTTCTCTTTTTTTTTTTCTTTTTTTAAATTACTTTCAATTGTTTGTATTCTGCGCTGTGTATTACAAAGCAACAGCAACACTGACATATAATAGGCCTTGCGATACCAGCCTGCCGGTAGCTCCTGCCTAGGAGAAGCGAGCAGCTTGAATTCCTGCTTGAATACTCCATGAGTATTATTAGCTGATGATTTTAATTTTTTTTTTTTTTTTTTTTGCTTAATTCAGACACTGTGTATTACTGTGGCACTTTACAAGAAGCAGAAGACTCAGCGCAACATGTTTTGCAAAGGGCTGTTTGGAGTAATTACTGCTTTGGGCAAAAGCTTATGGGACAGCTCAAGAGCAGCCTTTGTTTTGCAAGGCTCCTAATTGTAGACCTGGAGTTTCTTACCTAGTGCATGAGGAAGAGCAGGGGTGGAGCTGTAAAGTGTTAAATTAACGCTGGATTTAGCAAAGATGTTTTCACACCTCTCTGGGCTGGCTCTGCCGGCTTTTCGCTTCCAAAAATGAGGAGCCCAGCATGGCGTTCTGCTGCGTAGAAATACAGGCTCTGCTGTTCCTGAGACTCCGCGTTCGTTAATACAAGATACCGTGGAATTAAGAGGATGGGTCTGTAAGTTTGAGGGTGGCTGCCTGATGGGAAGCCAGTGAAGGCAGGGAAGGCTGTTGGAAATCGCCGGGGTGTGATTTAGCTTGTAATTACCCCACTCAGACTGATGCTGTTAACACCAGCTGTGGTCCTGTGTTGTCTCTCTCCACAGGCTCCATCCGTTTCCCATCTCTCCAGGATGAGAGAGGTTTGGGTTCGGCTTTTCCCCTCTCCCTGTAGTTGATAGTTTTGGAACCAGAGGTGATGCTGGAGTCGAGATGGCAGACAGCGTGAAAACCTTCCTTCATGACCTCGTCAGGGTAAGTCTCTGCGTTTCAAGTCCTCTGTCGTAGGGAATGGTCTCATTTGCTTCGTTGACTGTGGGTCTTCTGCAGGGAGCAGCTTGCTTCCTATGTCATCAAGGGTGGATTAAAAATTTTGAAGGAAAAGGGGCTTTTAAAGATCTGTGGCGCACTGGCCACAGTCTAAAGCGGGAGGACTTGTGTCATTTCATGGTGCTCTCACACCATCTGTAAAGCAGTGGGTAGAGCAGCTCATGTCATTCATTTCCACCTCGTTAGGTACTAGCAGCATCATGTTCTGCCATTTCAGCCACACACATTTGGCATCAAAATTTATTCGCTTTGGTCAAAAACTTCACAGAGCAAGCTGTCATGTGGGTCATCTGGCTAGTGATGCTGTCCTGGCTCACGCTAGCATCCTTGTGGTCTTTATTTGGAAGTGAAATTTTGATAATGATGGCTGTGATATCGTCTGGAGCCGAAAATAACTGCCTGGGGAGTTCTAGGAGGTGGCACTCCTGGTCTTTTAAATTGTAAAAGTGAGTAATGCAAGTGCTTCTGGGCACTTTCCTGTTAACAGGTTTGCATGGATGTGGCTGATGAGAGGATGTTTCTGGGACAAGGACAGGTGCTTTTGTTTGTAAAGGAGTAAGCATCAAGCTCGTACGTACAGTCAGGCCACGAGGACTTTGCGCATCCTAAATGTTTTGTATAATTCTATTTTATTAGCCGTAGAAATGCTGGCAGGGGAAGAAGGGCTTTCTGCCAGGCAGAAGAAACGGGCTGTGAGAGATCTGACTCTTTGGCTTTTGCCAGAGTTATAAATAGCAGAGATTGGATGAGAAATCACACCTTTAAAAAAAAAAAAGTACTGCTGCTCCTAAAGATGCTGGAACATGCGGTGATTTAGGTCACTGGGCCACGGACAACAGTCGGTGTTGCTGCTCCAAACCTTGGCTCTGGCTGCGCCTGGATTCCCCTGCTAGCCAGGGAGCGGGGCTGGCCACGTCCAAGTCCCTTTCCGTAACCGGGAGGTTTTCCATGGCCTGGGTCCGCCACATCCCATTCCTCCTCTCTCTGCGGGGTGGAATGTGATGGCCTCTCCCCGTGTCCGCAGGGGATTAAGGACTCCATCTGGGGCATCTGCACCATCTCCAAGCTGGATGCCCGGATCCAGCAGAAAAGGGAAGAGCAGAGGCGGAGGAGAGCAAACAGCGCGCTGGCCCAGCGGAGGTTTCACATGGAAGAGAAGAAGCAAGAGAAGTGAGTATGGGGCCTGACGGGTCATAAATTGGGTAATTCCCTCCTTTTAGCCCATGGAAGGCAGGGAGGGAGAGCGCGACTCTGCCCCGAGCTTTAAAGAGCCCGATGAATTGCAAAACTTCGGCGAGTGCGATTTGGCAGTGCTTGTGCTTTTTTTTTTTTTTTTTTTTCTCCTCTTAAACATCCGTCGTATCACAGTTGTGTGGCTAAAAGGGAAGTTGAGGCAAGCGGGGTTTAAGAAATAAAGTCATTATTGTTGCCCGCACTTGCGAAGATCTCCGTAAAAATACTTGACAGAACTGACAGAGCCCTGCGAGCCGGGTTTCGGCGAAAGCAGAACTTGTGGTGTGTGTTTGCAAATGGTTCATAAACCCGATCGCACTGAAGCGCGGAGCCAATAAATACGAAAAAGGTGATGTGAAACGCCCTTTTCCCACTGTGTGTGATGAAACTGGAACTATTGTCGTGAGATAAGTCAGACTTTTTACGTTGTTTGACAACTAAGAGTATGCGATTAGTTTGAAATAATAATAGAAGGTATGGAGCTCTGTAAGCTGAAAGAACGTGGGTTTCTGGGTTTCTTTTCTTCCTGAACCCTCGTGCTGTCTCAAAGATACGCCGTTGTTGTTGGTAGCCATGGGATCGGGGCAGAAGCGGCAGCTCACATCTGATTTACGTGTCTGGGGCAGATCGAGTATCATTTTTTTCCCCCAGCCCTGCCACGTTCTGCATCCGCTAAGGCTGGAAATGCCAGAATTATGTCCACGTGGGAGCAAAACAGCATCTGTTCTTCTGTCTGAACTCCCGAGCCGCGCTGAGGTGTTTCTCCGCTGCCCTAATTACAGCCAGGCTGGCATTTCACGCAGTCAAAAAGACATTTTTAACACATGTTTACAAATTATTCTGACTAGCTCGGCGGTAGTCTGACATTATTTCAAGATGATGGAAAAATCTCCTGTGTCCCATGGTCCTGATCATCCACGGAGGTGTCTGCCTATGCCCTCGAGGAGTTATATATATTTTGGGGGGACTCAGCAGTCGTATTTTTCTGGTTTTCCGAGGGAGGAATAACCCCCTGCACTGGTACAGGTTGGGGGTTGACCTGCTGGAGAGCAGAGGGACCTGGGAGTCCTGGTGGACAACAAGTTGCCCGCGAGCCAGCAATGTGCCCTGGTGGCCAAGGTGGCCAATGGCATCCTGGTGTGCACTAAAAAGAGCGTGGCCACAGGTGGAGGGAGGTCATCCTCCCCCTCTGCTCTGCCCTGGTGAGGCCACATCTGGAGCACTGTGTCCAGTTCTGGGCTCCCCAGTTCAAGACAGACAGGGAACTGCTGGAGAGGGTCCAGTGGAGGCTACGGAGATGCTCAGGGGACCGGAGCATCTCTCTGCTGAGGGAAGGCTGAGAGCCCCGGGGCTGTTCAGCCTGGAGAAGAGAAGGCTGAGAGGGGATCTCATCAATGCTGATCAATATCTAAAGGGCGGGTGGCAAGAGGATGGGGCCAGACTCTTTCCAACGGTGCCCAGCGACAGGACAAGGGGCAACGGGCCCAAACTGGAACAGGGGAAATTCCATCTCAACATGGGGAAAAACTTCTTTCCTGTGAGGGTGGCAGAGCACTGGCACAGGCTGCCCAGAGAGGTGTGGAGTCTCCTTCTCTGGAGATATTCCACCCCCGCCTGGATGCGTTCCTGTCCAACCTGCTGTGGGTGACCCTGCTCTGGCCAGGGGGGTTGGACCGGATGATCTCCAGAGGTCCCTTCCAACCTCAGCCGTTCCGCGACTCTGTGAAGCAGTCTGTCGCTTGTTGGGGGGGACGTTTGTCCGGGCGCTGGGACCTGAACGCGTCTCGCCCGTCTCTCTCTGCAGCGAACCCCGGATAGTGAGCCGGATATTTCAGTGTTGTGCCTGGAACGGAGGCGTATTCTGGGTAAGTGGGTATTTTTATTTGTGTGGGGTTTTGGTTTTTTTTTTTTTCCCTACGTTAAAAACCCCGGGAAAGCCCAGCCCGTGTTTGCGGGAATCGGTAGGCGCTCCCAGTCCCGACGCCGTATTTTAAGGATGTAGGATCGTAGACTCACTTGGGAAACCTGCGCGTTAAACCCCAGCTGCTTCTCTAAATAGTCGCCTGCAGTCTGTGATACTGATTTACCGAACTGAATATCGATATTTTAAAGACGTTTCCCCAGCTCTGACGTTTCGTGAGGCTGATCCTTAACGGAGCGGACGCTCGGCAGCCCAATAAATCGCCGGCTTCGTTTTTCCGTCAGCCTGTGAGACAGATAGAAGGAACCGGTGTGGAAATGTTAAAAATCAAGTGCTCAGTTGTAGGTTTTGGCTGTGTTTAAGCAGAGAGCCTCAGTCCTCCGCTCGTGGAGGAGTGGGAAGAGGGTCTGCCCTAAGATGAGTCGTTAGGGCAGCGCAAGAAACGACCGTGCAGCACCTCATCGACATCCCTTCTTGTCTTCTTTTTCCCCTCTAGCTTAGTCTCTTCTTGTTTTACCGCGTATTTATACCTGTCCTTCAGTCGGTCACGGCACAGATCATCGGTAAGTCCCTTTCCTGTTTGTAGGGTGGAACGAGGAGGTTCCTACACCGGTTCCTCACACGTTCCTCCCTGTCCCGTCTTCCCAAGGTGACCCTTCCTTGCACGGCGATGTCTGGTCCTGGCTGGAGTTCATCCTCACTTCCATTTTCAGCGCCCTCTGGGTCCTTCCCCTCTTTGTGCTCAGTAAGGTCGTCAATGCCATCTGGTTTCAGGTAGGTGACAGGGACCGGGGGAATCTCGGACCAGGGGAATCACCTTGTTAAGGTGGCACAAGGCGGGGGGCGGCCTTTCGGCGCGGGATGAAATCCCACCCCAAAAATGGGCTCTGAATGGGCAAAACCAGCTCATCTCACCTCTTCCGAACTTCATTTTCCCCACGCCCATGTTTCTCTCTTGAATTTCTTTCCTTCAAGCCTCTTTTTTTTTTTTTTTTTTTTTTTTATATTTGTTGGGTTTTTTTTCTCCTCCTCCACCACCCCGCAGGACATCGCGGATCTGGCGTTCGAAGTGTCCGGCAGGAAGCCTCATCCCTTTCCCAGCGTCAGCAAAATCATCGCCGACATGTTGTTCAACCTTTTGCTGCAGGCGCTCTTCCTCATCCAGGTGAGACGACAGCCGCACCCCCAAAACAAAGCAACCCCCTGCCACGTTCTCCCCCAAATCCAGAGAATCCAGAGCTTTTTTTTTTTATTTTAATTTTTTTTTTAATTAATTATTATTTTTTAACCCCCAGGGAATGATCGTGAGCCTCTTCCCCATCGACCTGGTGGGCCAGCTGATCAGCCTCCTCCACATGTCCCTGCTCTACTCCCTCTACTGCTTCGAGTACCGCTGGTTTAACAAAGGTGAGAGCTGCTGCCCCCCTCCGGGCTGGAATTTGGCCGGATTGAGGGTCTGAGGCTGATTTTTTTTTTTTTTTTTTTTAATTTTTTTTTTCCCCCTTCAATTTTTAATTGGAATGAAGTGTGACAGAGGTGTCTCTCTCTCCTCCTCTCCTGGGTTGATTCCCGCCGGTTTTTCTTCTCGCCAGGCATTGAGATGCACCAACGGTTGTCCAACATCGAGAGAAACTGGCCCTACTACTTCGGCTTTGGCTTGCCGCTGGCTTTCCTCACGGCGATGCAATCCTCTTACATCATCAGGTGAGTCGCCGGGAGGGCGGGTGCCCGTTTCCCGACTCCACCCCTTTTATTATTTTTCTCATTTTATTATTTTTCTTATTCTTTTTTTTTTTTTTTTCTCCTTCCAGCGGTTGCCTCTTCTCCATCCTTTTCCCTCTCTTCATCATCAGCGCCAACGAAGCGAGGACCCCTGGCAAAACTTAGTGAGTACCGACCTCCGCCGTTCCCTAAATACCCTTAAATCCCCCCAAACCTCACCTGCTGCTCCCTGAAATCCCACAGCGAGCGGGGGCATTTCCCGGTGCCGGGAGCTGATGGGCTCTCTTCCTTTTCAGCCACTTCCAGCTCCGGCTCTTCTCCTTGGTGGTTTTCCTCAGCAACAGACTCTTTCACAAGACCGTTTACCTTCAGTCCGCCCTCGGCGGTGCTTCCCCTTCCTCTTCCTCTTCCTCCTCCGACCGTCTCCTCTCCCCCCAGCCCTCTCCTGCCAAACACACGGCTGCTCTGGGCCACTGAGCCCCTCCAAACCCTGACCCGGGGACAGGCGGGACACGCAGGACCCAGCCTGCCGAGGCGTCGAGGTCGGTTCTGCGTCTCCCCTCGCCACCATGGAAATTTTGGTTTTTTGGGGGGAAAGACAAAACAAACAAAAAATGTGGATTTTTAACACCTTTGTGAGTTTCGAAGAGCCGGCTCGCGTCCCCCCATGGTTTTATAGTGGACTCTTTTTGTACCCGTGCCATCTCCCCACCGTCGAGCGCCGCGCTACCCCCCTCCCCGTGCATGTACTGTTTCTGTAGGGTCGGGGGAGGAACCGGTGATGTCCCAAAACCCCGAGGGGTTTGGGGTTTGTTTGTTTTTTTTTTTTTTTGGGCCGGTTTATCGACTTTTCTCTAGTCTTTTCACACTGAAACATTAAACAGAGGAATCACGATTCGCAGCCGTCCTGTGCCTGCCCCTCTCTCTCAGCTGGACGGGGGTGGGGTGGGGTGTGTGCCCCTCGGCGGGGCCACCGCGGAGCGGGGCCGGGCGACGGAGGCTCGCCACCCACGTGGCGCTACCCACGTGGCGGGAGCCGCCCGCTTCCGCATCCGCCCACGTGATGAGCCTCGCCCCGCCCCTCCGAGCGCCCCAAGCCTCGGCGGACACGTCACGGCTCGCTCTCCGCCAGCCCCACCCATCGGAAGGCGCCGCAGGCAGCCCGCCCCGCCCCGCCGCCCCGCGTCGCGGCCAATGAACGCCGCCGTATCTGGAGTGGCGTCGGTGAGGACCAATGGCGGGCGGGCGGGGCGGGGCGGGGGAGGGCCGCGGCGGCGGGTGAGGGCGGCTGCGCGGGGCGGATGGCCGGGGCGGCGGGGCCGAGCGCGGCGCCGGGGTGAGGGCCGCGGCCCCGGGGGCGCGGTGGGGGCTGTCCTGTGCCGAGGGGGGGCTGTGGGGCGGGGAGGGTCGTGGGGTGAGGGGGTCGTGTGATCCTCAAGGCCTGTGGGGCGGGGGGTGCCTGGGCCTTGTGGGGTGTCGGGGCCTTGTGGGGTGAGGGGGGCCTGGGCCTTGTGGGGTGAGGGAGCTGTGAGGTGAGCGGTGCCCGGGCCTGTGGGGCGAGGGGCTGGGGGGTTATGGGGTGCCCAGGTCTCTAGGGTGAGGAAGCTGTGCGGTTACGGGGTGGCTGGGCCTGTGGGGCGAGGGGCTGGGGGGTTGTGGGGTGCCCAGATCTCTGGGGTGAGGGGCTGTGGCTTTATGGGGTGTCCAGGTTTGCGGGGGGGGGGCTGTGGGGTGAGGGAAGCTGTGGGGTTATGGGGTGCCCAGGCCTGTGGGGTGGGGGGCTGGGGGGGTTTTGGGGTGTCCAGATCTCTGGGACGAGGAGTCTGTGAGTTATGGGGTGCCTGGGCCTTGTGAAGAGCCCAGGCCTGTGGGTGAGGGAAGTTGTGGTGTTGTGGGGTGCCCAGGTCTGTGGGGTGAGGGCCTGTGGGGTTATGGGGTGCCCAGGTCTGTGGGCTGAGGGGCTGGGGGGTTTTGGGGTGCCCAGGCATGTGGGGTGAGGCACTGCTGATAGTCAGGGCCTGGAGTCTGTGGGATATGAACTTAGGGGCTGGGGTGTGTGTGTGTGTGAGGGGTTTTGGGGTGCCTGAAGGTGCGGAACGATGGGGTGTGCAGGGAGATTGGGTGCAGGGGTGTGGGGTGCACAGTGTCTTGTAGGACACAGACAAGCTCGGAGGGGCTGGTAGCGAGAGCAGGGTGTTAGTCCACAGCCCAGGGACAGCCATTCCTCCTTCCCACCCCAGTATCTGGGGAGTGGCCGGAGGGTGCTGGTTGCCCCAGTGGCTGTGGCATTACTGGGTGGCAAAGGGTCCCCCCACACCCCGTGTGTCATCTGCCAGAGCGGTGGAAATCAGGGGAGCGGCGGTACCTCCGTGGCAGAGCCGCTTGTGCCTGGGAGGCGACTGCATTCTGTCGTCATTACCTGTTTCTTATTAGCCCCAGGGGAACCAGAAAATAATTGCGGCGCGGGGTTATTTGTGTATTAATTAGTAACAAATGTGTGCAACTCAGAATCGCTCCTAGGTCACAGAGATTTTTTTTTTTTTTCTCCAAGTTTGTATTTTATTTTTAAATCTCAGCCTGTCCAAATCTCCCCTCCCCCGCGTTGTAGCACAGAGAGGTGACCTGAGGATTTATCCACCAGTTCTGGGGCTGAATTTGCAGGGAGTGGTTGGGGATATTTTTTTTTTTTTTTTTTCCCGGATTGATTGGGTAAAGGAAGCATTCTAAAGAAATCAGAGGGTTTTCAAGAGTGGAAAGACGTTATTCTCTGCCCACAGTTTCACTTCCTTGGTGTCACACCAGGATTTTGCTGGCTCTTCCTCCAGCCAGAGGCCGAATTAAACAGCCACGTTGTCCGTTATAAACAAAGCTGACTTATTGTGCTGGATTCACATTAGCAAACCACTGGGATGTGTATGTTTAATGTAAATAATTCAAAGTGGGACTGGCTAGGAGCTGTTCAGACCTCCAATATATGAGAAAACGGCACCCGCTTCTTGCACTCTCCGTTGATTACTTTTTTAATGCACCACTTAGGGGTTGTGGTTAAACTCCAGAGACCAGCCAGGGAAAATTTAAGGCTTTTGCTCAAAGCTTACGCTTGGATTTTGTTTTGTGTGCAGAGAAACAGACTTGTCCTCTGCCCCGAAGAAGTTCTGGTCTCTGTAAAAGAAAGAAAAACCTCAGACGAGGCTTGGGGCAACTGATCAGGTGAGGATGGGAGGGAAGGGGATTTGGGGAAGAGAGACACGGATTGGCGAAAGCATCTGGCAGGGGTGAAGGGTGGACACAGCCTCCTTGGGCAGGAGTAGGGTGTTTAAGGTCCTACTTCACGAAACTTTTAGAGGCGTTGTGGGGCTGGGAGCTGGCTCGCTCTTTGATCGTCTTCCCTCTTCGTTTTCAGGTCTTCAGGCATCCTCAACCTCTGCTTTTGATGTGAAGATGACCAAGTTAGGGTTTCTCCGGCTGTCCTACGAGAAGCAAGACACTCTGCTCAAGCTCCTCATCTTGTCGATGGCAGCTGTGCTGTGTAAGTCCGTGTCCTGGCACTGCAGGTGGCTGCTAGCGCCCTCAAAGGGGGACTCTGGGATGGAGCTACCTCTGCTCCTTCTCTTCATTTGTAGGTCATGAACCTCTCATCTGTATTTATAGCGCTTAAGCGAACGCTTTTAATCCTACTGTACCTTTTTCTTTGAGAACTGCGCCTGTCTTTGTCTTCCCAACGACCGGTTTAAGACAGAAACGATTTTAATCCAGCAAAGAAGTAGATAAACCTAACGTAACTCTGGCTGGGCCAGTGCTGCGGATTCATTCTACCCTTTTTCTGTGTTTGCAGCTTTCTCCACAAGGCTTTTTTCCGTCTTAAGATTTGAAAGCGTCATCCATGAATTCGACCCGTGAGTGTCTTCCTCCTGTTTCATTTTGGGGGGGGCCTGCTTGGTTTTGCTCTTCTGCAGCACGCCCGATTTGGGTGGTGTTTGCTGGGCTCACGTTAATCCCCATTAAAGATGAGGGATTTGGAGGGCAGTTTTTAGTACAGTTAGTACTCTTCCAGACCCCAAATTCACTTCTCAGTTCCCAGGACTCATCCTGCAGCCTGGATCTAAGGAATGGCCCAAAACTGCTTTTATACTGGGCTGTGGTTATTCCTGCCCTGCGCAGGGCACAGCAGGAGAGAGCGCTCCTGGTACAACTTGTGTCGGCGAGCCGGGCTGGCTGCTGGTTAAATCAGGCGCGAGGGAGAATGTTACCTTTGCAAACCCACTTTTAAAGCCCTTAGGAGGAGGGATGAACCTTTGCAGCTGAGGTTTTCTGAGGCAGTCTGGGGGGAAAACGGACAGATTCCTTTTGCGGGGAAAACGCACGGTCAGCCCTTACAATGCCGTCTTATCCCTAAACGTCGGAGAAGGGTATCCAAACGGGCACGCAGTTTGGTACGGAACTGCCGGTCAGAAGCTGCCTCGTTGTCTGAACGCTCGTTGAGGGTGGCGGTTGTGCCCCGAGGAGCGGTGAGCAGCCGGTATCTCCAAATCCGGATGCGGAGACGCTTAGTGCTTGTCGCTGTTACAGGTATTTTAACTACCGCACAACCCGCTTTCTGGCGGAGGAGGGCTTCTATAAATTCCACAACTGGTTTGATGACCGAGCGTGGTACCCCTTGGGCAGGATTATCGGTGGGACCATTTATCCAGGTGAGCTGCCGGGCGTCTGCCGAGCGGAAACGCACCTTGCCTGAGGGAAAATCGGGAGAGGGGCGGATCGCGTATGCAGAGCCCTGAACTCCAGCTGGGAGAGGAGGGGAACTCGGGGGACGCCCTTCATCGAGGCATCCTGGGCAGCAGCTCCCTCCTGGCGAGACTTTGGGCCGTCTTGCTGTTAATTACAAGCTAACGACCCCCGGTGCTGCGAGCAGACCGAGAACACCCTGATAACGGTGTCGTTTCCATCCCGCAGGTCTGATGATCACCTCGGCGGCAATTTACCACGTGCTGCACTTCTTCCACATCACCATCGACATCCGAAATGTCTGTGTGTTCCTGGCTCCCCTCTTCTCCTCTTTCACCACCATAGTGACTTACCACCTCACCAAAGAGCTCAAGGTAAGGGGAAGAGCGGGGCGGACCGTGGAGGCTTTTGCTTTAGGGAGGAGCACGGGCCGTCTGCCTTTCGGAAAGGCGGCTCGCAGCTGTATCGGCCGTTTGGAGGTGACCACCACGCTGGCCAAACCCCAGAACTTCTGGGAAATGGGAGATATGTTTTAAAATTTCATTTCAACGCTCGGTTTTTATTCCTTTGAGGTGTATCCGCGCATAGTGTGGCACGATAACGAAAGCCCTAAAAAATGATGCCTTTTTCCACCCTTTGCCTGTGGTTTTTTTTTTTTTTTTTCCCCCCAGGATGCAGGGGCGGGACTCCTTGCTGCTGCCATGATTGCGGTTGTGCCTGGGTACATATCTCGATCTGTCGCCGGCTCCTACGATAACGAAGGTGAGTTTGCGACCCTCGTAGCAGGGAAACCTTTAACGACTGCGAGGGGGGGCTGGAACACGATGGTAAAGATGCTGCCGGGCGCGAAAGAGGAGCCGTCCTCGCCCAGCGAGCCCCGTCGGGTCCCTGCGGTTTGCTAACCCGACTGCTCGGAGACGGGAGAAGAGGGAGTGTTTCCCGACTCCAGCAGCGAGCGCGCCCCCTTTCCCTGGATATCCTTGTTTGCAAACAAAAAAGGGTTTTGCCGCCTCCACAAACTCTGTTTGGGAGCGGAGCTGCTGTGCGGCTCCCCCGTGGTTTTATCTCCGTTCCGGCGGTGACTTTGGGACTGGCAAAGGCAGCAATCTCATTGTGGATGCCTACGGGAGGAGAATCCACGTTCTTCTCCCGTATCTGGGCTATCAGGGACCACATAAGGAGTGGCTGTGCCCGGAAAGGCCAGCTGGTGTGGCTAGAAGACGCCGCGCGAGCCGTTATCTGCAGTGAGACGCAAACACCGCCGTGTTTCAATCTAGAAATCGGATAGGAAACCCTTTTCCCGAGCCTCCCTCTTTGCACGAGGGGCCGTTCCACCTTCTGGTGGAGCGGCAAAAGCATTTTTATATATATATTTTAAATGCAATTGAGTGCTTTGCCGCGCCCCAGAGATTATATCGACGTTTCGGGGCTGATGTGAGCTCGTTTTGACCTTTCTGTGTCCTTCCGCCCAGGTATCGCCATATTCTGCATGCTGTTAACTTACTACATGTGGATCAAAGCCGTCAAAACTGGCTCCATCTATTGGGCAGCCATGTGTGCTCTTGCCTATTTCTACATGGTAAGTGTTCCTTCTCCGGGCACCGAGGTCTTTCTGATAACGGTGACCAAAAATACACGGGGTGCCGTTCCTCCGTCCGTGTATTCGGGGAGCTTGAACCTGTGGGAAGGGCTCGGCGTGGAAATCGGACGGACGCTTTCTTCGTTCATTTCCACTTACCGAAACTAGCGGGTTTTTGTACAAGTTTTTATTAATAGCCTCCAAAAATCGGGGCTTCTGGCAGCTGTGACTGTTGAGGATGCCCTCGGAGAGGGCGGATCTCAGCTGGCTTTGCAGCTGGGGGAAAATCCTGCGGGTGATCGCAGGAAAATCAAACCCGCCGTCTTTGACCTCTGTTGTACGACCTGTTCAGTCCTGGAACTTGTGGGGTTTGTGGTTTTTTTTTTTTGGTTTGTTTTTTTTTTGTTTGTTTTTCTCTCTCGGCAGGTCTCCTCCTGGGGTGGCTACGTCTTTCTGATTAACCTCATCCCCTTGCATGTTCTTGTGCTGATGCTGACCGGCCGCTTCTCCCACAGGATCTACGTAGCCTATTGCACCGTCTACTGCTTGGGAACCATCCTCTCCATGCAGATCTCCTTTGTTGGCTTCCAGGTGGGGACCAGAACGGTTGGCGGGCTCGAGGGTGGTCATTTCGTGGGTTGCGACAGAACAACAGCCGGTCGGCACCTGGTTTCTCCTCTTGCCTTCGCCCCTGACGTTATAAGCGGGCGCTGGCTTCTAGGTCTGGCTCCCGTTGGCGCTGATTCGTGGCGACCTTTGGCAAGGTTGACTTTTGGAGGTGCTGGATGACTTTCAAAGCTGCTAATAACCTTCACGGCAGCGGTTGCCTTTCATGAAAATATTTCTGGTTTCGGTGAAGGAAGCGCTGGTGCCAGCGCGTAGCTCGGTATAGCAAGAAAAACGCCCGCTTAGTGCGTTTTCGAGAGAATTGGCTTAATTTTCCTTGCGGATTCCCGTCTGGGAATCGAAGCTGATGTAAGAAGGTGACTCGCAGCGGCGGGGAGGAGACGGTTTCCCATGCCTTCGGTTTTGCTGAGAAGTGATCTGGAAAAACAAACATTTTCTGTCTCTGATGGCGCTCTCCCCTGCTCGCAGCCTGTCCTCTCCTCGGAGCACATGGCTGCCCTGGGAGTCTTCGGCTTGTGTCAGATCCACGCCTTCGTCGACTACCTTCGGAGCAAGCTGAACCCGCAGCAGTTCGAAATCCTCTTCCGGAGCGTCATTTCCCTGGTTGGCTTCGTCCTCCTCACCATCGGGGCCGTGCTGATGCTGACAGGTAGTGGTGGTGGCAACGATGAGGGTGACCCGAGGTGGTGGTGACGATGAGCGCGGTTCACCGCCGGCTTCGCTCTGAAAAGCCGCGTCATTCGTCAATCCGAATTCTGCGTTATTGCCCGCGCTGCGGTTTCGGAGCTTAGGAACCGCCCCCCTAAGGGGGAGGCTGGGACCTGCCCTAATTTGCGCCTTAGCAGGAAAATATTTAAGCGGCGGCTCCGGGTGATGCAGGGAGCAGGGAGAAACCTGCCGTGACTCAGCGCGCGCTGGGGCCGCTGAGCTGATGCTTCGGAAGCTGCATGTCAATCTGTAGTAGCGAAGAGATGCTAAAAATACAAGTTGGGTGGGGGAGAAGTCTTTTTAGGGCAAAATTGCACTGTATTGCCTCTGTAAAATGGCAGGTTTGAGTAATAGAGACGTGAAACGAGGTCTAGGATTGCTCAGTCAGCTTTGCACGTGCTTCCCGTGTGAGAGAACGTATCGGCGCCGCTGGTGACCCTCTGCCGGAACTGAATTTGATTGATTTCTTTTTTTTTTTTTTTTTTTATTTTTTTTCCCCCCTCCTCTTTCCTAGGGAAAATCTCCCCGTGGACGGGGCGTTTCTACTCCCTGCTGGATCCTTCCTATGCAAAGAACAACATCCCCATCATCGCCTCCGTCTCCGAGCACCAGCCCACCACTTGGTCCTCCTATTACTTTGACCTGCAGCTTCTCGTTTTCATGTTCCCAGGTGAGCCCCAACGCGGGTGTCGTCAGACCCCGATTTATTAAATCACCGTACGACACCGGAAGGGTTTTATTCTGCCGGCCACGACCGCAGCCTCCCATCTCCTGGCGGTGCTGGTCTGCCGTGGAGCGTGCTACGCGCCGCTGCCGGCTGTTTTTTAATTTCGGGCAAGAGATTGGGGAGGTGAACCTGACGCGTTTCTCTTTCCTCTTCGCAGTCGGTCTGTATTACTGCTTCAGTAACCTCTCGGACGCCCGCATTTTTATCATCATGTACGGCGTGACCAGCATGTACTTCTCGGCTGTGATGGTGAGGGCCGCTGAGCGCAAGCAGGATGACCAACTGGTCTTAACGAAGCTGACGTCATTTCTTTTTCTGAACTCGTTGATGATGGTTCTTCCACCCTGAGCTGGCCGGAACGTTCACGAGGCTTTTTTCCCCTTCCTTAAAACTGGTTTATTCACCCCTCTGTGCAGCAATGTCGCAAAACTTACTGGTTTTGGTGTTGCTTCCACGCGGCCACCGCTCTCCGCCACTGGGTTGCGGGTCTCCCGTAGCTGAGTTGCAAACCCAACCAAGTTCTCCAGGCATCTGAGCAGGGATGAGCCCGTTTCCGCTCTTGCTCTGCATCCCGAGCCCTAAATGCGGGTTGATTTCTGTGTGTGGAGGCATCTACTAATTCTTGGCTCCACCTCGGGTTGCCCAAGGGTGTTAAATTTGAGGTCACTTCCGCACCTCAGCCAGTTTGGAGGTCTTCAGACAACTTCCTTCGGGGGCATCTGAGATGGTGGGACCTCCCACGAAAAAAAAAAAAATCAGCTCCGGGTTTATCTTGATGCTGGTGTTTCCGCTGAATTTGAGGTGCTGAATTAGAGATGGCATTTAATTTCCCTCTTCTTTCAGATTTCTGCCCCGTTTTCTTCTCCGACGGGCACTGACTCTTCTGCTCGTCCCCGTAGGTGCGTCTTATGCTGGTGCTGGCGCCGGTGATGTGCATCCTGTCCGGCATCGGGGTTTCTCAGGTGCTGTCCACCTACATGAAGAACCTGGATATCAGCCGGCCGGACAAGAAGAGCAAAAAGCAGCAAGACTCCACCTACCCCATCAAAAACGAAGTGAGCGTTGGCTCGGTGTGGGAAGGGGGAGAAGACACCTGGTCCTGGTGGGGACGAGTGTGGGAGGCTGATGGCCTCTTCCCTCCGGCGTTAACCCTGATTTGTTCCCGCAGGTTGCCAGCGGCATGATCCTGGTCATGGCTTTCTTCCTGATCACCTACACCTTCCACTCCACCTGGGTGACCAGCGAGGCGTACTCCTCCCCCTCCATCGTCCTGTCTGCCCGGGGTGGAGATGGCAGCAGGATCATCTTCGATGATTTCAGAGAAGCTTATTACTGGCTGCGTCACAACACGCCAGAGGTAACCGGGGATAATTCGGGTGGTGAGGACCCAACGTTGTCCGCTGAGGTGCTGACGGCACGTCTGGTGCTTGAGTGCAGGACGCAAAGGTGATGTCCTGGTGGGACTATGGGTACCAGATAACCGCCATGGCCAACCGGACCATCCTGGTGGACAACAACACCTGGAACAACACACACATCTCCCGTGTCGGTCAGGTAGGTCCTTCCCTTGCCCACCGCCTTGCCCTGACTCTCTGAGGGCACCACGTGGTGTGACTGACCCTGTGTCCGCTCCAGGCGATGGCATCGACGGAGGAGAAAGCCTATGAGATCATGAGGGAGCTGGATGTCAGCTACGTATTGGTGATCTTTGGAGGCCTCACCGGGTACTCATCTGACGGTAAGATCTTGCTCTGAGCTGGGTCGAACCCATCCGCGGCGTGCTGGTGGCACAGGCTTCTCCAAAACAGCTCTTAGAGGAGCAAAGTCCCACCTTCAGCTGAGGCTGCAAAGTGGGAACAGTACCAAAATGCTCCTTTCTGAAAGCTGCACGTGCCTTTTTTTGCTCTCCCCCAACTCACCTCCTCCCTCTTTGCCACTCAACTCAACTCAACTCAACTCAACTCAACTCAACTCAACTCAACTCTTTGCACCTTGCCCCAAACTCAACTCAACTTCTCATTCTTTGCCCCCCAACTCTTTGCCCCCCAACTCGTCTCCTCGTTCTTTGCCCCCCAACTCTTTGCCCCCCAACTCGTCTCCTCGCTCTTTGCCCCCCAAGTTATCTTCTCACTCTCTGCCCCTCATCTCCTCATTGTTTGCCCCCAACTCATCTCCACTCCTCGCCCTCTGCCCCCCAACTCAACTCTCTGCCCCCAACTCAATTCAGCTCCTCGCTCTGCCCCCCAACTCGACTCAGCTCCTCACTCTCTGCCCCCCAAGTTATCTTCTCGCTCTCTGCCCCTCATCTCCTCATTGTTTGCCCCCCCCACTCAATTCAGCTCCTCGCTCTTTGCTCCCCAACTCGACTCTCTACCCCCCAACCCATCTCAACTCAACTCTTTGCCCCCCAACTCATCTTCTCACTCTCTGCCCCCCAACTCAACTCATCTCCTTGTTCTTTGCCCCCCAACTCAACTCTCTGCCCCCCAACTCAATTCAGCTCCTCTCTCTTTGCCCCCCAACTTGACTCTTTACCCCCTAATTCAAATTATCTTCTCGCCCTTTGCCCCCCAACTCAACTTTGCCCCCCAACTCAACTTTGCCCCCCAACTCAACTTTGCCCCCCAACTCAACTTTGCCCCCCAACTCGACTCATCTCTCCGCTCTTTGCCCCCAACTCTCTGCTCTCCACCTTTCAGACATCAACAAGTTCCTGTGGATGGTGCGGATCGGGGGCAGCACGGACACGGGGCGCCACATCAAGGAGCACGACTACTACACCCCCACGGGGGAGTTCCGGGTGGACCGCGAGGGCTCCCCGGTGCTCCTCAACTGCCTCATGTACAAGATGTGCTACTACCGCTTCGGCCAGGTCTACACCGAGGCCAGTAAGTCCCCAAAACACCGCCCCCCGGTGGGGGGGTGACACCACTTTTGGGGCGCCCCAGTGTCCTCGGGGCGCGATGTGGCAGCCCTGCCTGTCCTTTGCCCTCTCCTAGAGCGACCGCCGGGCTACGACCGGGTGAGGAACGCCGAAATCGGCAACAAGGACTTTGAGCTGGACGTGCTGGAGGAGGCGTACACCACAGAGCACTGGCTGGTCCGAATATATAAGGTACGGCCCCAAAACGAGCCGAAAACCCCTCGGATTTGGGGAAAAAAAAACCACAAAACATTAAATTTCACCAAACTCTGTGGGTTTTTGATCACCCAGGTGAAGGATTTGGATAACCGCGGCTTGTCGAGAACGTAGAGGAGCCGCCGCCGCCGCCGCGCACCGCACTGACCCAGCCTTTGCCTGTGAAGCCGAAATATTTGGGGAGGGGGGGGTGTTGTTTTTTTTTTGGGGGGGGACGACGACACTTGATTTCTCTTTGTTTTCTACCGTTTGTAAGCGCAGGCAGCGGCGGGACGTCCCTGCCCGTCCCTGCCCGTCCCCTGCCCGCCGGGGAGTGATTTTTATATACGCACGAATCGGAGATAACGGCTTTAGCCGGGGTGGGGGGGTGGGGGTGTTGATTAACGGGGAATTACAAATGATAATAATTAAAAAAAAGAAAAACAAAAAAACAACAAACCAAAAGGGCGGTTTCGCTGGGGATTTTCCCCAATTCTGGTGGGTCTTTTTTTTTTTATTATTATTATTATTATTATTATTTATTTTATTTCGGGGAGGGGGATTTTTAAGGACGTTTTTGCCGCTTTTTAAGCGGTTTGGGTGAAAATCTGGGGCGGGGTCATGGGGGGGGCGGGGAGGGGAGGGGAGGGGAGGGGCCGCGGCGTGCTGCGCGCGCAGGGGGGGGCGGGGCGGGGCGTGGCGCGGCGCGGTGGCGCCGGCGGGAACGGGGCGGCGTGGCGGGAGCGGGAAGCGGGACCGGTGGCGGGAACCGGGGCCGCCGGCGGGGATGGCGGTGCCCTTCGTGGAGGACTGGGACCTGGTGCAGACGTTGGGCGAAGGCGCCTACGGGGAGTGAGTCCCGGGGGGGGCCCGGGCGGGGGGGATGGCGGGGAGGGGGTGGGGGGGGGGTCGGGGTTGGTGGCCCTTGCCCGCCCCTTGCACGCCCACTGGCCCCCGCTGCTCGCCCGCCCCTTCCCCCCCCCCCCCGTGAACCGCCGCTGCCTGCGCAGGGCGACCCCCGGCCTGACCCCTGGGGGTGCCGCTTGCATGGCCACTGCTTGCCCATTGCAGGCCCCCTATGTGGCCACTGCTTGCCCCCCTGCTTGGCTATTGCATGCCCCGTATGTAGCCACTGCTTGCTTGCTACTTGCCTGCTGCTTGCCCATTGCGTGCCCCATATGTGGCCTCTGCTTGGCCGTTGCATGCCCCATATGTGGCCACTGCTTGCCCCCTGCTTGCCCATTGCATGCCCCTTATGTGGCCACTGCTTGCTTGCTATTTGCCCGCTGTTTGCCCATTGCGTGCCCCATATGTGGCCACTGCTTGCCCGTTGCATGCCCCGTATGTGGCCACTGCTTGCTTGCTATTTGCCCGCTGCTTGCCCATTGCATGCTCCTTATGTGGCCACTGCTTGCTTGCTATTTGCCCGCTGCTTGGCTATTGTGTGCCCCATATGTGGCCACTGCTTGCTTGCTACTTGGCCCCTGTTTGCCCATTGCGTGCCCCGTATGTTGCCACTGCTTGCCTGCTGCTTGCCCATTGCGTGCCCCTTATGTGGCCACTGCTTGCCCATTGCATGCCCATTATGTGGCCACTGTTTGCCCACTGCTTGCTTGCTACTTGCCTGCTGCTTGCCCATTGCGTGCCCCGTATGTGGCCACTGCTTGCTTGCTACTTGCCCCTTGCATGCCCCATGTGTTGCCACTGCTTGCCCACTGCTTGCCCATTGCATGCCCCTTATGTGCCCACTGCTTGCCCACTGCTTGCCCCTTATGTGCCCACTGCTTGCCTATTGCATGCCCCTTATGTGGCCACTGCTTGCCCACTGCTTGGCTTGCTACTTGCCTGCTGCTTGCCCATTGCATGCCCCTTATGTGGCCACTGCTTGCCCACTGCTTGCTTGCTGCTTGCCTGCTGCTTGCCCATTGCGTGCCCCGTATGTGGCCACTGCTTGCTTGCTACTTGCCCCCTGTTTGCCCCTTGCGTGCCCCATATGTTGCCACTGCTTGCCCATTGCATGCCCCTTATGTGGCCACTGCATGCCCCTTATGTGGCCACTGCTTGCCCGCTGCTTGCCCATTGCATGCCCTTTATGTGGCCACTGCTTGCCCATTGCGTGCCCCTTATGTGGCCACTGCTTGCCCGCTGCTTGGCTATTGCCTGCCCGCTGCTTGCCTGCCGCATGGCCACTGCTTGCCCTATGTATGCCCACTGCTCGCCCGCTGTTTGCCCGCTGCTTGGCTCTTACATGCCCCTTATGTGCCCACTGCATGGCCGCTGCTTGCCCGTTGCATGCCCCTTCTGCACCCACTGCGTCCCCATCCCACGACCACCGCACGCTGCCCGCGCCTGCCTTCCCTGCCTGTTCCCTGCCCGCTGCCTGTCTCCCCCGGCGCCGTTTCGTGCCCGCCGCGCGCCCCGCTGACCCTCCCCCCCCCCCCTCGCCCGCCCCAGGGTGCAGTTGGCCGTCAACCGCCGCACTGAGGAAGCCGTGGCCGTCAAAATCGTGGACATGAAGCGAGCGGCCGACTGCCCGGAGAACATCAAGAAGGAAATCTGCATCAACAAGATGCTCAACCACGAGAACGTCGTCAAATTTTACGGGCACCGGCGGGAAGGCGCCACGCAATACCTCTTCCTGGAGTACTGCAGCGGCGGCGAGCTCTTCGACCGCATCGGTACGCCGCTTCGAAATACCTTTTCTTTTATATAAAAGCGAGGCGTGAAAAAAAATTAAGCCTGAAACGATTGATAATTGCTCTTCTCCTCGTTACTCCCCTCGCGCAGAGCCCGATATCGGCATGCCGGAGCCGGAGGCGCAACGTTTCTTCCAGCAGCTGATCGCCGGCGTGGTGAGTGCGACGGCGATGCCGGCGGTGCCGGCGGCGGTGCCGGCGCGGCATTGACCCTCCTCTCCATCCCCAGGTCTACCTGCACAGCATCGGCATCACCCACCGCGACCTGAAGCCGGAGAACCTGCTGCTGGACGAGCGAGGTGAGGTGGGCAGCCCCTCCTTCCCTCCCTTCCCTTATTTCATTTGGAGTTCGCCAACCGAGTTTTTAATTGGAATTTGGGGCCCAGAGAACCTGAAAATCTCCGATTTCGGCTTGGCCACCGTCTTCAGGCACAACGGCCGGGAGCGGCTGCTCAACAAGATGTGCGGCACCTTACCCTACGTGGCTCCCGAGCTGCTGCGGCGCCCCGAATTTAGGGCTGAACCCGTCGACGTCTGGGCTTGCGGCGTGGTGCTGACCGCCATGCTGGCCGGAGGTGGGCCGCCGGCAACGTATAGGGGGACCTATGGGATGCAGAAGGTGGAGGGATGTACGGCGTGCTCAAGGGCCGTAGGTGAAATGCAGAACAGGGCGGGGATAAAGGGGATTTGGGGGCCGCAGGAGATGCATTCGTATGGAATGCATAGGGGGAGGCGTGCGGAGGGACGTACGGGGGATGTATGGAATGCGTAGGGAGAGATAGGCAGAATGCAGAAGGCGTGGTATCCGTAAGGGAGACGGAGAGAGGACCGGTGCCGCCGTGCATCGCCATGCGCGCCGTCCCGCCGTCGCCCCGCGTCCCTTCGTAAAACCACCCAGGAGCCGTCTTTATCCCCCTCCCCTCTCCCTTCGCAAAAACCACGCGCAAATCTCCCTTGCGCCCCGTTTCCCCTCCCCGCCCGCCTCCTCCTTTTCCGTTCTCCCTCTGCCCCGCCGCAGCGATGCGGCGGGTTTGGCGCAACGCAACGATGCGGTGGGTTTTCCCCTCCGGCAGAGCTGCCCTGGGACCAGCCCAGCGATAGCTGTCAGGAATACAGCGACTGGAAGGAGAGGAAAACCTACCTCCCGCCGTGGAAAAAAATCGATTCGGCGCCCTTAGGTAAACCGCCGGCACCCGCCGCCGCCGCGCCGGCGGGCGTCACCTCCTCCCCCACCCCCTCCCCATCTCTTACCCCCCCCTCCCCCTCCTCTCTCCCAGCTTTGCTGCACAAGATCCTGACGGAGAGCCCGACGGCGAGGATCACCATCCCCGACATCAAGAAGGACCGGTGGTACAGCAAACCCCTCAAAAAGGGTAAGGGGCCGGCCGGGCAGCGCGTCTACCCCCCCCCTCCCCAAATTTGTGTGGTTTTGGGGGGGGTGTTAACGGGTGGCATCTCCCTTTGCAGGCGTCAAGCGGGCTCGCGTGTCCTCGGGGGGCGTCAGCGACTCCCCCGGCGGCTTCTCCAAGCACGTCCGCTCCGACATGGACTTCTCGCCGGTGAAGAGCGCGCTGAGGTGAGACTCCGCTTTTCCCGGCGTGCCGCCCCCGCGCTCGGGCGCTGCAAGTCGCTTCGCTGCCGTTTGTGCCGCTGCGGTGCGCTGCTCCTGGCGGGGGGGGGGGGGGGGGGGGAGGGGCGCGGGGGCTTTGCATGCAGCAGGACTTTGTAATTCTTGGCGCGTCGCAGTTCTTTGCACGTCGCAGGGCTTCGCGTGCGGCAGGGCTTCGCAGTTCTTCGCACGCCGCAGGGGTTTGCATGCAGCAGGACTTTGTAATCCTTTGCGCGTCGCAGTTCTTTGCACGTCGCAGGGCTTCGCATGCAGCGGGGGTTTGCATGCGGCAGGGCTTCACAGTTCTTTGCACGCCGCAGGGGTTTGCATGCCATGGGGCTTCGCATGCGGCAGGACTTTGCAGTCCTTTGCATGCTGCAGGGATTTGCATGCCGTGGGGCTTCGCATGCGGCGGGGCTTTGCAATTATTTGCACGCCGCAGGGGTTTGCGTGCAGCAGGACTTTGTAATCCTTTGTGCGTTGCAGTTCTTTGCACGTCGCAGGGCTTCGCATGCCATGGGGCTTCGCATGCGGCAGGGCTTTGCAATTCGTTGCATGCAGCAGGGCTTTGCATGCGGGGGGGCTTTGCAATTCTTTGCACACCGCAGGGATTTGCATGCCGTGGGGCTTCGCATGCGGCAGGGCTTTGCAATTCTTTGCACGCCGTAGGGCTTTGCATGCAGCAGGGCTTTGCATGCAGCAGGACTTTGTAATTCTTGGCGCGTCGCAGTTCTTTGCACGTCGCAGGGCTTCGCGTGCAGCAGGGCTTCGCAGTTCTTCGCACGCTGCAGGGGTTTGCATGCAGCAGGACTTTGTAATCCTTTGTGCGTCGCAGTTCTTTGCACGTCGCAGGGCTTCGCATGCAGCGGGGGTTTGCATGCGGCAGGGCTTCACAGTTCTTTGCACGCCGCAGGGGTTTGCATGCCATGGGGCTTCGCATGCGGCAGGACTTTGCAGTCCTTTGCATGCTGCAGGGATTTGCATGCCGTGGGGCTTCGCATGCGGCGGGGCTTTGCAATTATTTGCACGCCGCAGGGGTTTGCGTGCAGCAGGACTTTGTAATCCTTTGTGCGTTGCAGTTCTTTGCACGTCGCAGGGCTTCGCATGCCATGGGGCTTCGCATGCGGCAGGGCTTTGCAATTCGTTGCATGCAGCAGGGCTTTGCATGCGGGGGGGCTTTGCAATTCTTTGCACACCGCAGGGATTTGCATGCCGTGGGGCTTCGCATGCGGCAGGGCTTTGCAATTCTTTGCACGCCGTAGGGCTTTGCATGCAGCAGGGCTTTGCATGCAGCAGGACTTTGTAATTCTTGGCGCGTCGCAGTTCTTTGCACGTCGCAGGGCTTCGCGTGCAGCAGGGCTTCGCAGTTCTTCGCACGCTGCAGGGGTTTGCATGCAGCAGGACTTTGTAATCCTTTGTGCGTCGCAGTTCTTTGCACGTCGCAGGGCTTCGCATGCAGCGGGGGTTTGCATGCGGCAGGGCTTCACAGTTCTTTGCACGCCGCAGGGGTTTGCATGCCATGGGGCTTCGCATGCGGCAGGACTTTGCAGTCCTTTGCATGCTGCAGGGATTTGCATGCCGTGGGGCTTCGCATGCAGCAGGGCTTTGCAATTATTTGCATGCCGCAGGGGTTTGCATGCAGCAGGACTTTGTAATCCTTTGTGCGTTGCAGTTCTTTGCACGTCGCAGGGCTTCGCATGCCGTGGGGCTTCGCATGCGGCAGGGCTTTGCAATTCTTTGCACGCCGTAGGGCTTTGCATGCAGCAGGGCTTTGCATGCGGCGGGGCGTTGCAATTCGTTGCATGCAGCAGGGCTTTGCATGCAGGAGGACTTTGTAATTCTTGGCGTGTCGCAGTTGTTTGCACATCGCAGGGCTTCGCATGCAGCGGGGGTTTGCATGTCGCAGGGCTTCGCATGCAGCAGGGCTTCACAGTTCTTTGCACGCTGCAGGGATTTGCATGCCATGGGGCTTCACATGCAGCAGGGCTTTGCAATTCTTCGCATGCCGCAGGGATTTGCATGCTGTGGAGCTTCGCATGCGGCAGGGCTTCGCAATTCGTTGCATGCAGCAGGGCTTTGCATGTGGCAGGGCTTTGCAATTCTTTGCACGCCGCAGGGCTTTGCATGCCGTGGGGCTTCGCATGCGGCAGGGCTTTGCAATTTGTTGCATGCCGCGGGGCTTCGCATGCCGCGGGGCTTCGCATGCCGCGGGGCTTCGCAATTCTTTGCATGCCGCAGCTCTTTGCATGCCATGGGGCTTCGCATGCAGCAGGGCTTTGCAATTCTTCACATGCGGCAGGGCTTCGCATGCGGCAGGGCTTTGCAATTCTTCGCATGCGGCAGGGCTTCGCATGCGGCAGGGCTTCACAATTCGTTGCATGCAGCAGGGCTTTGCATGCGGGGGGGCTTTGCAATTCTTTGCACACCGCAGGGATTTGCATGCCGTGGGGCTTCGCATGCGGCAGGGCTTTGCAATTTGTTGCATGCCGCGGGGCTTCGCATGCCGCGGGGCTTCGCATGCCGCGGGGCTTCGCATGCCGCGGGGCTTCGCAATTCTTTGCATGCTGCAGCTCTTTGCATGCCGCGGGGCTTCGCATGCGGCAGGGCTTTGCAATTCTTCGCACGCCGCAGGGCTTTGCATGCGGCAGGGCTTTGCATGCGGCAGGGCTTTGCATGCGGCAGGGCTTTGCATGCAGCAGGGCTTTGCATGCAGCAGGGCTTCGCATGCAGCAGGGCTTCGCATGCGGCAGGGCTTCGCAATTCTCGGCACGCCGCGGGGCTTCGCACGCCGCGGGGCTTTACGCTCTGCGAAGCTTTACGTGCCGCAGGGCTCCGCGCCCAACTCTTTGCACGCGGCGGGGCTTCGCGCGCTGCCCTTGCCGCCCCCGCATCCCTCCCCTTGCCTTGCAGCCAGGAGAAGGCGAGCTACTCCACGTCGCAACCGGAGCCCGGCACCGGCGGGACGCTGTGGGAGGGCGGAGCGGCCGCCATCGACAAACTCGTGCAGGGCATCAGCTTCTCGCAGCCCGCCTGCCCCGAGCACATGCTGCTCAACAGCCAACTCCTCGGCACGCCGGGCTCCTCCCAGGTGGGGGCTGCGGCCGCCGCGGGGGGTCGCCTGGCGTTGCGTCGCGTCGCGTTCGGCATGCGGCTCGGCGGGTTTTCTCCCGGCGGGGCGCAGCTCGGCAGCGCTTAGGCTAGCGGGGAGCGACTCGGCAACCTTGGCGAGGTTTGCTCGTCTCGGGGCGCAGCCTTGCAGCGCAGGGGGTGCAGCTTCGCAGTGTTCGGGCTGCGGCGTCCGTAGCGTCCGGATGCGGCTTCGCACTCTATATGTCGTTAAAGGAGCGGCTTTGCGGCGCCTATAAAACCAGGATGCGGTTTTGCGACGTCGGGGATTGCGGCTTTGCAAGGTTTGGTCATCCCGGGGCGCAACCTTGCAATATTCGGGCTGCAGCCTCGCAGTGTTTCTCCTCTCGGGACGCCGGGTCGCAGCGCTGCCGTATATTTTAGTACCGCGCTGCAACTTCGCAACGTTCGGGGTGCGGCTCTGCGGCGTTTAGCATATCGGGGCGCAACCCTGCGGTATTTGGCACGCAGCTCTGCGTTAAGGTAGAGGAGGCGAAGGAGCGGCGTCGCAATATTTATAACGACTGCGATGCCGGGGGGGGGGGAGGGGGTGGCCGCGCCGCAGCGTCGGCGATATTTGGGGCGCAACCTCGCGCCGGGGGCGCTGCAGCTCACAGCCGTCGCCATCAGGGGGTGCAGCTTCGCAATATTTGTCCCCCCTCTGAGCCCGGTGTCGCAATTTCACGGGATTTGTAACTTTGGCAACTGGTTGTTGTTTTGTTTTGTGTTTTTTTTTGTGTTTGTTTTTTTTTTTTGGGGGGGTGTCGGGGACGCCACCAGAGCCCGTGGCAGCGGCTGGTGAAGCGGATGACGCGTTTCTTCACCAAACTGGACGCCGACGGCTCTTACCGCGCCCTGAAAGAGGTCTGCGAGAAGATGGGGTACGGCTGGAAGAAGAGCTGCACCAACCAGGTAGGGATCGGGGGGGGGGGGGGGGGGGCAAAACGGAGAGGTGGGACACCCCTCGCCGACGCCGTTGCGGCTGCAAATAATTTGGGGGACACCCCCCCCCCCCCCCCCGCCCTCTGCTGCTGTTTTGCAGGTCACCATCTCGACCACGGACCGGAGGAGCAACAAGCTCATCTTCAAGGTGAACCTGGTGGAGATGGAGAGCAAGATTTTGGTGGATTTTCGGCTCTCCAAGGTGAGCGGGGGGGTCTTGAGGGGGTGCAAGGTGGGTGCAAGGTGATGCAGGGTCATGCAGGACCACGGAAGGTTGGGTGCAAGGTGATGCAGGACCATGCAAGGTTGGGTGCAAGACTGTATGGTGGGTGTGAGGTGATGCAGGGCCATGGAAGGTGGATGCAAGGTGGGTCCAAGACCATGCAAGGAGGGTGCAGGGTGATGCAGGACCACGGAAGGTTGGGTGTGAGTTGATGCAGGACCATGGAAGGTGGGTGCAAGACCATGCAAGGTGAGTGTGATGTGATGCAGGACCATGGAAGGTGGATGCAAGGTGGGTCCAAGACCATGGAAGGTTGGGTGCGAGGTGTGATGCAGGGCCATGGAAGGTGGATGCAAGGTGAGTCGAAGGCCATGGAAGGTTGGGTGCGAGGTGATGCAGGACCATGGAAGGTGGATGCAAGGTGGGTCCAAGACCATGCAAGGAGGGTGCAGGGTGATGCAGGACCACGGAAGGTTGGGTGTGAGTTGATGCAGGACCATGGAAGGTGGGTGCAAGACCATGCAGGGTGAGTGTGATGTGATGCAGGACCATGGAAGGTGGATGCAAGGTGGGTCCAAGACCATGGAAGGTTGGGTGCGAGGAGATGCAGGGCCATGGAAGGTGGGTGCAAGACTAAGGTGGGTGCGAGGTGATGCAGGACCATGCAAGGTGGATGCAAGGTGGGTCCAAGACCATGGAAGGTTGGGTGCGAGGTGATGCAGGACCATGGAAGGTGGATGCAAGGTTGGGTACAAGGTGATGCAGGACCATGGAAGGTGGATGCAAGGTTGGGTACAAGGTGATGGAGGACCATGGAAGGTGGATGCAAGGTGGGTCCAAGACCATGGAAGGTTGGGCGCAAGGTGATGCAGGACCATGGAAGGTGGGAAGGTGGATGCAAGGTGGGTCCAAGGCCATGGAAGGTTGCGTGTGAGGTGATGCAGGACCATGGAAGGTGGATGCAAGGTGAGTCCAAGACCATGGAAGGTTGGGTGCGAGGTGTGATGCAGGACCATGGAAGGTGGATGCAAGGTGAGTCCAAGACCATGGAAGGTTGGGCGCAAGGTGATGCAGGACCATGGAAGGTGGGAAGGTGGGTGCAAGGTGGGTCCAAGGCCATGGAAGGTTGGGTGTGAGGTGATGCAGGACCATGGAAGGTGGATGCAAGGTGGGTCCAAGACCATGCAAGGTGGGTGCAAGGTGATGCAGGACCATGGAAGGTGGGAAGGTGGATGCAAGGTGGGTCCAAGGCCATGGAAGGTTGGGTGTGAGGTGATGCAGGACCATGGAAGGTGGATGCAAGGTGGGTCCAAGACCATGGAAGGTTGGGCGCAAGATGATGCAGGACCATGGAAGGTGGGAAGGTGGATGCAAGGTGGGTCCAAGGCCATGGAAGGTTGGGCGCAAGGTGATGCAGGACCATGGAAGGTGGGAAGGTGGATGCAAGGTGAGTCCAAGACCATGGAAGGTTGGGCGCAAGGTGATGCAGGACCATGGAAGGTGGGTGCAAGGTGGGTCCAAGACCATGGAAGGTGGGTGCAAGGTGATGCAGGACCATGGAAGGTGGGTGCAAGGTGGGTCCAAGGCCATGGAAGGTTGGGTGCGAGGTGATGCAGAGCCATGCAAGGTGGGTGCAAAACCATGCAAGGTGGTGCAGGATGGCGCGAGGTGGGCCCACAGCGGGTTACGCGGTGGGTGCGAGGGGGCGCGAGGCCACGTAAGGTGGACGCAACCTCTCCCCGCGCAGGGCGACGGCCTGGAGTTCAAGAGGCATTTCCTGAAAATCAAAGGCAAGCTCAGCGACGTCGTCAGCACCCAGAAAGTCTGGCTGCCCGCCACCTGAGCCCCCTGCGCCCCACCTGCCTCCTCCTCCTCTTCCTCCCCTTCCTCCTCCTTCTCCTCCTCCTCCTGGCGGGGCTCCCGTGGCAGCACCCGAACGCCGTGAAGGCGACCGACCGCGCGTTTTGCGATTTTAAAAGTTCAATAAAGCCCTGGGTGGGGGGGAGGGGTTTACGAAGCGATGGCGCTTGCTGCAAGGGGGAGGGCGCGACGGGTCCCATCCTGCGGCGGTCACCGCAGGGCGCTGGGCGGACCCTGGCGGGCGTAGATAAAACAATGCCATATAACCCCCTTTTATTGAGTGTTTTAGGGGGTATTTTGGGTGCAGTGCATAATTTTATTTTTTTCATTTGGGGGGGGGGGGCGGTTTTCAACGAGCACGGGGCTCGTTCACTCTGAAACCTACTGATGGCGCAGGGTCGCTCAGCCAGCGGAAATCTCCCTCCGGGATCTCTGCCGAGCCATGCACCCCATTACACCCCCCCCCCCTCGGCAAAGGGTTTGGGGGTTGTGTGTCGTCCGTGTGTCCGTCCCGTCCCCCCCCCCCGCCCCTTCCTGCCTCGTCTCAGGGCAGCGGCTGCCCTCATTTTCCAACCTCTTTAATTGCTTTTGGGAAGGGCTAACGAGCGGAGAGCTGCCAGGGGTTGTTAGCGTTGGAGCGGAGAGAGGAGAGTCGGGGATTAACCCCGAGGGGAGGACCCGCACCCTTCCCCCCCCAAAAAAAAAAGGAGCATCCCCCCCTCCCCAAAAAACCCCCACCCTGACGCATCGAGCGCTGTAATTTCTCCCCAAACCTTCAACGGCCATCAAATTATCGGGGTGGAAAACGCTCTTTTTACTTGTTTCCCCCTTTTTATTTCATATTTTTAATATCCCTTTCCCTGATTTTGGTTGGTTTGGTTTGTTTTTTTTTTTTGGTGTGGTTTTTTTTTTGTTTTTTTTGTTTTTTTTTTTTCTGGTGGGAACCCCCCTTCGGCGAAGCAATTAGCGGCGATTTTTTAATTGCATATTTATATTGCAGCCGGGGAGCGAGACCCCGGCAGCGGGCGAGGGGGAAGCAGGAAGACGCCGCCTCCGACCTTGTTTGCTTTTCAAGCGGGATTAAGGGCTTTTAATTGTCCCGGAGATCACAGATTGCAGCCGGGGGGGATAATTAAGCTGAATACAGGGTTTTCTGGTTCACTCCCCCCAGGAATTTATATTCCTAAGGGAAAAAGAAAATATAAAAGCTTCGGGAATGCCTTGGGAATGAAGGGGTTTTGGGGGGGGGTTGCGAGGCTGGACACAACTCGTCGCATTAGTGGGTCTCACCTTTGCAGGCTGCGCCGAATTATTGTTTCACCTATTACCTGCTGTAAATAGGGTATTTTTGGGGGGGGGAGGGGGGTTACGAGGCACATTTTCCCCCCCCTCCTCTGGGATGCTTCGGCAGAGGCCGCGCACCGCTCGCGCTCCGCCTTGGTCTCGCGCGTTAACCAGGCTCGATTATCCCACGGGAGTTATTTTCAACCCTAATTTTTGGGGGTGGGGTTTTTTATTGTTGTTGTTGTTGTTCCGGAGGGGGGATTATTTTCGCCTTTCGGGGTTTGATGGGGGGGGGGGGGGGGAATTCTAGGGGGATAAACGGTTTCTTTTTTTTTTTTTTCCAATCTATCCAGGGAAAAAGGGGGCTGCGCGGAGCCGGGTCCCTGAAAGCGCCCATTGTGCGGCCCCGCTGGGGACAAGGCGCTCTCAGAGAGGCACCGGAGCGTGCAAAATGCCTTAAACCAACATTATCGGCGGCGCGGGCGGCTGGGCTGGGCTTCTCCCCGCTCCCCACGGCAAATTCACGGTGCTCCCGACGGCAGCGGGTTCTTTTGCCATCCCTCCCGTCTCCTCGCAGCATCCCGGGGGCGGGATTGGGGACGGGAGGATTCAGGGCGCAAGGAGCGGGATGGAGGATTTAGGATGCAGCCGGAGGATGCGGGATGGAGGATTCAAGATGCAGGTGTGGGGCAGGATTTAGGATATAGACATGGGGGGAGGATTTAGGATGCAGATGTGGAATGCAGGATTCAGGATACAGATGTAGGATGCAGTGGGACGTAGGATTCAGGATACAGATGCAGGATGTGGGATGGAGGATTTAGGGTGCAGATGGGGGATGGAGGAATTAGGATGTAGATGGGATATAGGGTTTGGGATGTAGGTGGAATATGTGGGATGGAGGATTCAGGATGCAGATGTGGGGTGTAGGATTCAGGATGTAGACTTAGGATGGAGATGTGGGATGAAGGGCTCAGGATGCGGATGTGGGACATGGGATTTAGGATATAGACGCAGGGTGGAGGGTCCAGGAAGCAGATGTGGGATGTAGGATTTGGGATGTAGATGGAGGATGTGGGATGGATGATGTAGGATGCAGATATGGGACAGGATTTAGGATGTAGACATAGGATGGAGGATTTAGGATGCAGATGTAGGATGCAGTGGGACATAGGATTTAGGATACAGATGCAGGATGCGGGATGGAGGATTTAGGATGCAGATGGGGGATGCAGGAATTAGGATGTAGATGGGATATAAAGTTTGGGATGTCGGTGCAGGATTTGGAATGGAGGATTCAGGATGCAGATGTGGGGTGTAGGATTCAGGATGTAGACTTAGGATGGAGATGTGGGATGAAGGGCTCAGGATGCGGATGTGGGACATGGGATTTAGGATATAGACGCAGGGTGGAGGGACCAGGAAGCAGATGTGGGATGTAGGATTTGGGATGTAGATGGAGGATGCGGGATAGATGATGTAGGATGCAGATATGGGACAGGATTTAGGATGGAGGATTTAGGATGCAGATGTAGGATTCAGGATGCAGTGGGACATAGGATTTAGGATATAGATGCAGGATGTGGGATGGAAGATTGAGGATGCAGATGGGGGATGGAGGAATTAGGATGTAGATGGGATATAGGGTTTGGGATGTAGGTGGAAGATGTGGGATGGAGGATTCAGGATGCAGATATGGAGTGTAGGATTCAGGATGGAGGATTTAGGATGGAGATGTGGGATGAAGGGCTCAGGATGCGGATGTGGGACATGGGATTTAGGATGTAGACACAGGAAGGAGGGTCCAGGAAGCAGATGTGGGATGTAGGATTTGGGATGTAGATGGAGGATGCAGGATGGATGATGTAGGATGCAGATATGGGACAGGATTTAGGATGGAGGATTTAGGACGCAGATGTAGGATTCAGCATGCAGTGGGACATAGGATTTAGGATATAGATTCAGGATGTGGGATGGAGGATTGAGGGTGCAGATGGGGGATGGAGGAATTAGGATGTAGATGGGATATAGAATTTGGGATGCAGGTGGAAGACACGGGATGGAGGATTCAGAATGCAGATATGGGATGTAGGATTTAGGATGTAGATGCAGGATGGGGGGTTCAGAAAGCAGATGTGGGATGGAGGATTCGGGATGGAGGATGCAGGATGGAGGATGCAGAGGTGGGACATAGGATTTAGTGTGTAGATGGAGGATGCGGGACGGAGGATTTAGGATGCAGATATGGGACGGGATTTAGGATATGGACGCAGGGTGGAGGACTTAGGATGGAGATGTGGGCTGGAGGCTTGAGGATGCAGATGTGGGACATGGGATTTAGGCTGTAGATGCCGGATGGAGGATGCAAATGTGGGATGTAGGATTCAGGATGCAGATGCAGGACGCAGAGGCGGGACATAGGATTTAGGATATAGACACAGGATGGGATATAGGATTTGGGATGTAGGCGCAGGATGCGGGATGGAGGATTCAGGACGCAGAAGTGGAATACGGGATTTAGGAGGTAGGGGCAGGATGGAGAGTTGGGGAGGTAGATGTGGGATGTAGGATTTGGGATGTAGATGCAGGATGCGGGATGGAGGATGCAGAGGTGGGACACAGGAATTAGGATATAGATGGAGGATGCAGGATGGAGGATTTAGGGTGCTGATGCAGGGTCCTAGATATAGGACAGATGACACAGATGTAGGACACGGGCGAGGGGCCGCAGAAGCAGGATTTTGGGTGCGGATGCAGATGCGGGGTGCAGGACACAGCAGGAGGTGAAAGAGCTGATGCAGGATTTGGGATGCAGATGCAGGACATGGGACGCAGAAGCAGAATGTAGGATGCAGAGGTGGGATACAGGACAGGCGACGTGGGAAACGGGATTTCGGCTGCAGATGAAGGATGCCAGGTAGGGGGCGCGGGATGCAGAGGTGGGATTTAGGATGCAGAGGTGGGATTTAGGATGCAGAGGTGGGATGCAGAAGTGGGATTTGGGTTGCAAAAGCGGGGTTTAGGATGCAGAAGCGGGATTTAGGATGCAGAAGCGGGATTTAGGGTGCAAATATGGGACGGAGGTGCAGGACAAGGGGTGGTCCAGCCCCAGAGCATCACGGTGCAGGTCTGGCCGTGCACGGGGATCTTGCAGCACCCCCGGAGACGGGGAATGCCTGCACCAAGCCGGGAAACACAAATTTCCAAGGAAAAAAAAAAAAAAAATATAGTTATTGAATCCCGTACAGGGATTTCGCGGCTCGTCCCCCATCTGGGAGGCAGAGCCCGGCTGCGTGGCCACATCTGGCCGCCAGATGTGTCAGGGTGGGGAGGGGAATGGAGCCCCTGCGGATGGGGAAGCCTCCCCCCGCTTCATCCCTGCGCGGGCCGGTTTGGGAACGCCGCTCTGCCATGTCACACCTGCTCCGGAGAGACGTAGGATGGGACCGGGAATGAGCTGGAAGGAAGGACTGGATGGGACCAACCCGCCCTTGCAAATAATATTGATTGCAATTAAGCTTTTGTCCTGTGGCGGGGGGGGGGGGGGGGGGGGTATGGGGATGAGGAGCAGCCAGGATGCTTCTGGAAGGTTCACAGCCCCAGACAGGGGCGCGGATGCAGGATGCGGGATGTGGGATGGAGATGCGGGATGCAGGGCGCGGATGCAGGAGGTGGGATGGAGATGCAGGATGCAGGATGCAGGGCGCGGGATATGGGATGGAGGTGCGGGATGCAGGGCACGGATGCAGGATGTGGGATGGAGGTGCGGGATGCAGGGCGCGGATGCGGGATGTGGGATGGAGGTGCGGGATGCAGGGCGCGGATGCGGGATGTGGGATGTGGGATGGAGGTGCGGGATGCAGGGCGCGGATGCGGGATGTGGGATGGAGGTGCGGGATGCAGGACACGGATGCAGGATGCGGGATGGAGACGCGGGATGCAGGGCGTGGATGCAGGATGCGGGATGTGGGATGGAGACGCGGGATGCAGGTGCAGGACGTGGGACGGTGCAGAACGGAGAAGCAGCATGCAGGTGTGGGTGAGGGATGCGGGTGCATGCAGAGAATGCGGGATGAAGGCTGCAGATGCAGGGCATGGAGTGCAGGACATGAGACGCAGGGCTCAGGCTGCAGATGCAGGATTTGGGATGCAGGTGTGGGATGCAAGGAGTGGGATGCAAAAGCAGGAGGCAGGTGCAGGATTTGGGATGCAAGAAGAGGGATGCAGGGCGTAAAAGCAGGATGCAGGTGTGAGGTGCAGCTCCAGGATGGGAGAAGTGGGGTGCATGGGGCTGATGCAGGACGTCGGATGAGGAATGTGAGATGGAGGTGCAGATGCAGGATTTGGGATGCAGGATGCAAGCTGGAGACGCGGGCTGCAGATCCAGGGCGCGGCCACGGAATCCAGGTGCAGGATGCAGATGTGGGATGCAAAAGCAAGATGCAGCTGCAGCGTGCAGCTCCAGGATGCGAGAAGAGGGGTGCGTGGTGCATGTGCAGGGTGCGGGGTACGAGATGAAGATGCAGGCTGTGGGGTGCAGATACGGGATGCGGGATGCGGCTGCAAGTGCGGGATGCAGAGGTGGGATGTGGGATGCAGAGGTGGGATGTGGGATGCAGCTGCAAGTGCAGGATGCAGAGGTGGGATGTGGGATGCAGATACGGGATGCGGGATGCGGCTGCAAGTGCGGGATGCAGAGGTGGGATGTGGCTGCAAGTGCGGGATGCAGAGGTGGGATGTGGGATGCAGCTGCAAGTGCGGGATGCAGAGGTGGGATGCGGGATGCAGAGGTGGGATGTGGCTGCAAGTGCGGGATGCAGAGGTGGGATGTGGGATGCGGCTGCAAGTGCAGGATGCAGAGGTGGGATGTGGGATGCAGATACGGGATGCGGGATGCGGCTGCAAGTGCGGGATGCAGAGGTGGGATGTGGGATGCAGATATGGGATGCGGGATGCGGCTGCAAGTGCGGGATGCAGAGGTGGGATGTGGCTGCAAGTGCGGGATGCAGAGGTGGGATGTGGGATGCAGCTGCAAGTGCGGGATGCAGAGGTGGGATGCGGGATGCAGAGGTGGGATGTGGCTGCAAGTGCGGGATGCAGAGGTGGGATGTGGGATGCGGCTGCAAGTGCAGGATGCAGAGGTGGGATGTGGGATGCAGATACGGGATGCGGGATGCGGCTGCAAGTGCGGGATGCAGAGGTGGGATGTGGGATGCAGATACGGGATGCGGGATGCGGCTGCAAGTGCGGGATGCAGAGGTGGGATGTGGGATGCAGCTGCAAGTGCGGGATGCAGAGGTGGGATGCGGGATGCAGAGGTGGGATGTGGCTGCAAGTGCGGGATGCAGAGGTGGGATGTGGGATGCGGCTGCAAGTGCAGGATGCAGAGGTGGGATGTGGGATGCAGATACGGGATGCGGGATGCGGCTGCAAGTGCGGGATGCAGAGGTGGGATGTGGGATGCAGATACGGGATGCGGGATGCGGCTGCAAGTGCGGGATGCAGAGGTGGGATGTGGGATGCAGCTGCAAGTGCGGGATGCAGAGGTGGGATGTGGGATGCAGATGTGGGATGCGGGATGCGGCTGCAAGTGCAGGATGCAGAGGTGGGATGCAGATGCAGCTCCAGGATGGCGATGCACCACTCCGAGCAGAGAAAAAATGGCCGAAACGTTTCCCCATCCATTTTTTTAGGGGCAAATTTGGAATATTCCCGCCAACATCAGCCTTTTGGGGACTGGCAACGCAGCGGGTTGGCTTCTCGCAGAAGCTATTTTCCGAACCGCCCCCATCAGCTCGGTGTCTCCCGGGCACCGAATCTTAACTCAAGAAACAAAACCCTAAAGCCGGAGCAATTCCATCCGAAAACACCCCGATCCAGCGTTTCCCTTGCTAAATCAGCATCTCCCTCCTTTCTCCTCAGCCTTTCCCGCTGTGGAAGTGACAGAGGGGTCGGATTTTTAACTCAGGAGATGGTTCTAGCTGGTACAAAGCCTCGGGAGACCGCCACGTTAATAAAAGCCAAAAATGCAGAGGAGTCGGTTAAGGGAACTCCTGCAAAAACCCTTCCAGAAAACATCACAGGCACCACCGGCTTTGTATTCCGGCTTTTTTCCCCCTCCCCTCTCTCTTATTTCATCAGTTTTGCAGGTCGTGGAGCTGCCGGAGGATGGTGCAAAGTGGGTTTTTACAGCAGTTTTGGCCCCTGGATCTTCCTGGCAGCGGTAGGGAGGGGTTTTGCTGGGGAAAATTGGGAATAGGCAGGTTAAAACCGGAATTTGCAGGTTAAAACCCGCCAATATTCCCTAAAATGGGGGGATTGGCACGGCGGACGCAGCTCGGTGGTGAGGCCGGGGCCACGGGTGAGAGGCCCCATCGGTGCCTCTGGCCCCGCAGGCGGGAGAGGGAGAAAAATGCTTTAAAAAGGTAAAAATAAATAAATAAAAAAAAAAGCTCCAAACCAGGGAGGCTGAGGTCATTTTTTTTTTTTTTGGCGAGGAAGTCGGCTCCTTCCAAATGCCTCCGGGTTGGGTTTAATATCAGCAGAAACATTCTTGGGCAGGGTGGGGAGAAAGCGCCGCTCTCGCCGTCGAAAGCGGATCCCCTAAAACTCCAAATGCCCTAAAAAAAACCCCAAAACATCATCACACACACACACACACACTGAGATATCCCACGAAACTGTTCTGGCTTTTCCAGCAATTTAGCGCATTAGGAGGGTGATGGATCGGCCGCGTTTATTTTGCTAAACCTCATAAAGCCATAGTAGAGCTCCGGGGGGAGGGGGAGGGAGAGGGAGAGGAGGTGGGGAGATGCGCTGGAAAGTTATTAAAAAGAAAAAAAAAAAAAAAAAAAAAAAAAAAGAGGGAAAAAACCCACCCCCAACTCAGCAGCTGAAGAGGGAAAAGGAGTTTGGGATTGCAGCGGGGCTCAGCAGCTGCGGGCAGGGATGCGGCGGGTAGCAGGGATGCAACAGGTGGCAGGGTTGCGCCAGGGATGCGGTGGGTGGCAGGGATGCAGCAGGGATGCGGTGGGTGACAGGGATGCAGCAGGTAGCAGGGATGTGACAGGGATGTGGTGGGTGGCAGGGATGCGACAGGGATGCGGTGGGTGGCAGGGATGCAACAAGGATGCAGCGGGTGGCAGGGATGCGACAGGGATGCGGTGGGCAGCAGGGATGCAGCAAGTAGCTGGGATGTGACAGGGATGCAGTGGGTGGCAGGGATGTAACAGGGATGCGGTGGGTGGCAGGGATGTGACAAGGATGCAGCGGGTGGCAGGGATGCGACAGGGATGCGGTGGGCGGCAGGGATGCAGCAAGTAGCTGGGATGTGACACGGATGCAGCGGGTGGCAGGGATGTGACAGGGATGTGGTGGGTGGCAGGGATGCGACAGGGATGCAGCGGGTGGCAGGGATGCGACAGGGATGCGGTGGGCAGCAGGGATGCAGCAAGTAGCTGGGATGTGACAGGGATGCAGTGGGTGGCAGGGATGTAACAGGGATGCGGTGGGTGGCAGGGATGTGACAAGGATGCAGCGGGTGGCAGGGATGTGACAGGGATGCGGTGGGTGGCAGGGATGTGACAAGGATGCAGCGGGTGGCAGGGATGCGACAGGGATGCGGTGGGCGGCAGGGATGCAGCAAGTAGCTGGGATGTGACACGGATGCAGCGGGTGGCAGGGATGTGACAGGGATGTGGTGGGTGGCAGGGATGCGACAGGGATGCAGCGGGTGACACGGATGCAGCGGGTGGCAGGGATGCAACAGGGATGCGGCGGGTGGCAGGGATGTGACACGGATGCAGCGGGTGGCAGGGATGCAGCAGGTAGCAGGGATGCGGCGGGTAGCAGGGATGCCACAAGTGGCAGGGATGTGACAGGGCAGGTGGCAGGGATGCGGCGGGTGGCAGGGATGTGGTGGGCAGCAAGGATGCTGCGGGTGGCAGGGATGTAACAGGGATGCTGCAGGTTGCAGGGATGCAGTGGGGGGCAGGGATGCAACGGGCGGCAGGGATGCAGTGAGTGGCAGGGATGCTGTGGGTAGCAGGGATGCTTCAGGTCGCAGGAGTGCTGCAGGTGGCCGGGATGTGGCAGGGATGCGGTGGGTAGCAGGGGCGCTGCAGGTGGCAGGGATGCAGTGGGATGCAGTGGGTGGGAGGGATGCGACGGGTGGCAGGGACGCTGCACCTCGCTGGGGACGCGCACCCCACCCGCAATAAAGGTGGAAAAAAGCTGCACAGGAGGATTGGAGCGGAAAAAAAAAAAAAAGGCATCTGGAGAGTTTCCGATCCGTGCTGCGAGGGAGGAGCGAGGCGATGCTCCGGCCGGGGAAGGGGGTTCTCCTCCGCACTTAGACATTCCTCCCGTCAGCAGTATTTACACGATGGCACCGGGAGAAATCCCACCTCCCCGCCGGTTGTCGCCCCGCGCCGCGGCCTCGCTGCGCTTTGCTGCTGCACCCCAGGTTTCGCTCCCTGAGCCCCTCGGTTCGGTCCTATCCGCACCCTATAGGCGCAATCCTGCCGACGCGCAAATCCTGCACGTGACCCCCAAATTTTTCCCCGCCGCAACACCCATGGCTGCCCTGACTCGGCCTTTTTTTAGGGATGGGGCTGCCGGAAGGGTGGCGCCTGCCCCCGTCGGGGTGCGGGGTTTGGGGCGGGCTCCGCGCTGCGGGGTTGCTCCGTCGCCTCCTGGCCACGTGCCTTCGGAGGTGTTGCAGGGCGCAGGGATGCTCGCGGGATGCTGGGGGGGTTGCGGCACGCAGAGGTGCTTGCAGCAGCAGGCAGGGATGCTTGCAGCGCATGGGGACGTTTGCAGCACGCAGGGATGCTCGCAACACGCAGGGATGCTTGCAGCATGCGAGGGCGCTTGCCGCAGCACGCAGTGATTTTTGCAGCCCGTGGGGTGGTTTGCAGCGGCATGCGGGGGTGCTGGCAACACACAGGGAATTTTGCGACGCGCAGGGACGTTTGCAGCACGCGAGGCTGTTTGCCGCAGCAGGCAGGGATGCGTGCAGCACAGGGGGACGTTTGCAGCACGCAGTGATTTTGGTAGCACGCAGGGATGTTTGCAGCACGCAGGATGCTCGCAACACGCAGGGAAGCTTGCGACGTGCAGGAGCGTTTGCAGCACGCAAGGCGCTTTGCCGCAGCACGCAGGGATATCGGTGGCACGCAGGGATGCTGGCAGCACGCGGGGATGTTTGCGGCACGCAGGGATGCTTGCAGCACACGGGGATGCACGAAGCCGCTCTGCAGGATGCCGGGGATGCCGGCGGCAGCTTTTCAGCCTTTCCATGCCTCGGAGCGCGCACGGCACGAGGGCTTCGCTCGGGGGCTCGGCCTCGCGCGGACGCCGCGGCGCTGGGAATCCTGGCTGCGTCGCCGCAGCAGCTCGGCTGGCGGCGTTGCATTCGGCGCTTGGAGGGCGGCCATGGCGGGGGGGGGGGGGGGGGGGAGGAGCGCCGGAGGGGCCCGCTGCTCGCCAGATGCGATAAGGAAAGGTTCGGCCGAAGCTGGAAAAGAAAAGAAAGAAAAAAGGGGGAAAAGAGAGGGTCGGGGAGGAGGAGGAGGAGGAGGAGGAGAGAAAAGCGAAAGCGAAGCAAATTCTTGGGCGAATCCAAGCGGGGGCGAGCGCGCGGCCTTGCATGCGGCCATCCGTCTTGATAAGGAGCTCCAGGGAGGAGGAGGAGGAGGAGGAGGAGGAGGAGGAGGCGAGACGATGCCAGGGACCCACCAGCAATTGCGAGAAACCCACCCGATTTCCCCCCGCCGGGTGAGAAGGGGACGGGGGGACGGGGACGGGGACGGGGGACGGTGCCAACGTGCCTCAGTTTCCCCATCCCGTACCTGCCCGGAGATGGGGAAAGGGGTTCAAACCGGGCGGGGAAAACGCCTCGGAGGGGTTAAACGGGGCGATTTTCTGCCGGGTTTTATCCAAAACATATGTTTTCGCCACTATTCGAGTTATCTGGGATATTTCCTGCTCCTATGGCAACCGGCCCAGCATGAAAGACCTATTTACTGGGCCCAGGGATAAGGAACAGCCATATGGTGTCAATTTTGAAGGCGCTCCATCCCCTCCGCCTGTCTCCTGTTCTCCCTCCGCCACGGTCTTGGCCCCTCGAGGGGTGTCCACCACGAAGCGGGTCCAGCCAAGGTTGGGGATGGACGTTGTCGGCAAGGTGAGGTGGTAGGTTGGGTTTGGGGAGCTGAGAGAAGGTGGAGATGGGCTGCAGCAGCGGTCTGAGGTTCTTCAGGAGGACAGGGATGGAGAGCAGGTACTTGTAGCATCAGTCTGAGGTCCTTCAGGGAGGTGGGGATGGAGACAAGGTACATACAACATTGATCTGGGATCCATCAGGAAGATAGGGATGGAGCCAAAGTACCTGCGACACTGATCTGGGATCCATCGGGAAGATAGAGATGGAGACAAGGTATCTACAGCATTGGTCTGAGATCCTTCATGGAGATAGGAATGGAGACAAGCAACCTACAACGTTGTTTTGGGGTCTAGCCAAGACACTGGGCTGGAGATGGGGTTGAGGAGAAGTTAAATACAGCAAAGTTCTGAGGTCCAACCAGGAGATAAGGCTGGAAGCAGGGCTGGAGACAAGCTACCTGCAGTGTAGGTTCAGGATCCATCCAGGAGGTGGGGCTAGAGACAGGGCTGGAGATGAGCTACCTGGAAACGTTGATTTGAGGTCCATACAGGAGTTGGGGCTGGAAACTGCAGGGAGAAGCTACCTACGTTGATCTGAGGTCCACCCAGGAGGTAAGGCTTGGAATAGGACTGGAGACAAGCTGCGTGGAACACCAGGCAGAGTTTCATCCAGATTATGGGGTTGGAGACATGACCGGGGAGATGCTATCTACAACATCGTCCTGAGGTCCATCCAAAAGGCAGGGCTGGAGAAGACAAGCTACCTGCAAAATCATCCCGAGGTCCATCCAGGAGACAAGGTTGAGGACAAGCTACCTTGCACCATGGGTCCGAGGTCCTTCCAGAAGACAGGGTTGGAGACGAGCTACCTGCACCACCATCCAGAGGTCCACCCAAGAGTCATGGTTGGATACAACCCACAGTGAGGCTCAGCCCAGCTCTGGCTTGGGGCAGAAGGGAGCTGGGGAGGTCCTGGGGACCATGGAGATGTCTTATCACCCCCAGAACCTACCAAGGGGGTGCGGTGAGGTCTGTTCCACCCCCAGCAGGTCCAGGCTCCTGTTGGAGGTAACCCCAATGCCCTGAGAAACCCAACATCCGCACGGGGCCGTTCTTTGCTCTTTCCTAAAGATTGGGGCAATTTTTGGACTCAGCGCCAGAGCAGCTCCGCGGGATTAAATGACCAAAATACAGGAAAACGAGGCGAAACCGTCCTCTAGTCTACTGTAAAAAAATTAAAGGAAAAAAAAAAAAAAGAGTATTTTCTAATAAATCTTTTTTTGCTGTTGTTGTCGCTGGACGTTTGCTGCAGGGAGAGACGATAAAGCTGGGCAGGACCAGGCACGGCATGGGACAGGGGATTTCGGGAATGATTCACTCCCAAAGCCTCCTGCAGAGGTATTTCTGATGAAAAAAAAAAGTCCTTTTTTTTTTTTTTTTTAAAGAAAAAAATAGTTTTACAGAAGTGACCCTTCCCGCCAGCCTTGCCGTTTTTCTTTTTAATAAGAAGAAAAAAAAAAAAAAGGCTTTCAGCCAAAATAAACCTTCTCTGTGAAAACGTGTGCTTGGGTCAAAAAGCCACTTTTCACCCGGAGAAAAATAAACCAACAAAAAAACCTGTCCAACCCCTGAAGTGATGGGTTGGCAAAGCTCACGGGGAGATACATCTTCTCTGGAGCCAATGGCTCTTCTCCTCCTTGTCCTTGTCCTTGTCCTTCTCCTCCTTCTCCTTCTCCTCCTCCTCCTCCTCCTCCTTCTCCTCCTTTCCTTCTCTTCCTTCTCCTTCTCCTTCTCCTTCTCCTTCTCCTTCTCCTTCTCCTTCTCCTTCTCCTTCTCCTTCTCCTTCTCCTTCTCCTTCTCCTTCTCCTTCTCCTTCTCCTTCTCCTTCTCCTTCTTCTCCTTCTCCTCCTTCTCCTTCTCCTTCTCCTTCTCCTTCTCCTTCTCCTTCTCCTTCTCCTTCTCCTTCTCCTTCTCCTTCTCCTTCTCCTTCTCCTTCTCCTTCTCCTTCTTGTTTTTGTCCTTGTCCTTGTCCTCCTCCTTCTCCTCTTCCTCTCCTTGTCCTTGTCCTCTTCCTCCTCTTTTCCTCTCCTTCTGTTGTCTCATCTTGTCTTGTCTCTTCTCTCGTCTTCGCTTCATCTTCTCTTGCCTCTTCTCATCTCTTCATCTTCTCTTTACCTTCTCCTCACCTTCATCTTCTCTTCCCAGTGATGCGTGTGCCCACGTGTGCTCCAGCCCAACGTCCCTACGGTATTTGCGCCCATGCAACTCACCACCAGCTCCCCACCTGTTCCTGGTCCGTGACTCAGTTTCCCCACTCACACAAGCGCCCACTGCACTGCAGAGCACATTCAGTAGCTGATGCCACCCAACACCACTTCCACCGTCAAGGGTAGGGGGACACCAGGCAGGGCTGGCACCCACTGTCACCTCCCCAGCAGGGACCCCCCAAACCTGTCCTCCCTGGAGATCCTCGAGCATTGATGGGCAATGGGGACAGCCTGGGGTGCTGGGCCAGCTCGTGGGGGGAGCGGGATGGGGAGATGAGGTGTCACCTGGGGACAGGACGTGGTGATGGGGACCAGGGTGAGGTACCCAGTGGGGACTGGGACAAGGTACCTCCTGGGGATGGGGACAAGGTGATGGGCACTGTGACGAGGTACCTCACGGGGACTGGGATGGGGTGATGGGAACCAGGATGAGGTACCTGGTGAGGATGGGTTGATGGGGACCAGGATGGGGTAGTTGGTGGGGATGGGGTGATGGGGACCAGGATGGGGTACCTGGTGAGGATGGGTTGATGGGGACCAGGATGGGGTAGCTGGTGGGCATGGGGTGATGGGAACCAGGACAAGGTAAATGCTGGGAACAAAGGAGTGGGGACCAGGATGAGGTACCTGCTGGGGACATGGGAGGTGGGACGAGGAACCCGCTGGAGCCCAGCACGGGGTGACGGTGACGGCGATGGGGAGCATCTCTCATCCTCCCCATGGTCTATGCACCCACAGCTTTTCCTTCCGCCTCCCCAAACCCGCAGCGGGGCAAGGAGAGGACCTCTCTCATCCCCAAAATGCCGCCGCGGCGGTGGCGGCCGGCTCCCGTTGGGTTGGGAGCGCCGAGGGCCGGAGCGCGGGGAGCCGCCGGCTCAATGCCGGGGCCTCGCTCCCACGAGCGGATGAAAGGCTGCCTGTCCAAACGGCATTAGACGCGCTGCGAAGGCTCATTCCCGATCGGTCACGCTCCGAGGCGCAGCTGCAAAATCCCCTCCGGGAGCCCGGGATGCTCCGGGGGCTTTGTTCGGGAGCAGCCCCGCTTCCCGGGGAACCGTGACAAGACGATGGGATTACGGAGCGGGAGAAATAAATAAATTAAAAATAATATTAATAGTAATAATAAAATCACCCTTGCTGCGACCACGCCAGCAGGGAGAAACAAAGGAGACCTTCGGATCGCGGCGCTCCCGCCCCGGGAGAGACGGCCTTGTCTGCGGCACGTCCGCCTGCGACGGGTCCCCCGGGATGCACCGGCCCCGCGGCGTGCAGGGAAGGGGGCACGGGGAGGGTTTGAGGGTCCCCGGGGAGGGAGAGGGAACTCTTGGGGGTGTCCCCCCCATCTCCGCTCCCAAATCCCAGCAGTGAGGGAGAAAGGAAAGGGAGGAAAACCTTGCGAGGAAGGAAGAACCTTGAAAGAGGAAAAACTTTGCGGGGAAGGAAACCTTGTGAGGAGGGAACTTTGCAAGGAGGAAGAACCTGGCAAGGAAGGAAACCCCGCGAGGAGGAAAAACCTTGCGAGGAATGAAACTTTGTGAGGAAAACCTTGCCAGGAAGCAAACCTCGCAAGGAGGAAAACCTCTCAAGGAGGAAAACCTTGCGAGGAGGAAAACCTTGCGAGGAAGAAGAACCTTGCAAGGAAGAAAACCTCTCAAGGAGGAAAACCTTGCACGGAATGAAACCTTGTGAGGAGGAAAAGCCTTTTAAGGAGGAAACCTTGCGAGGAAGGAAACCTTTCAAGGAAGGAAAAGCCACCATCGCAAAACCTTTTCCTCCTTGTAAGGAGGAAAAACCTTGCAAGGAGGAAACCTTGTGAGGAGGAAAACCTTGCGAGGAGGAAAACCTTGTGAGGAGGAAAACCTCACGAGGAGGAAAACCTTGCAAAGAAGAAGAACCTTGCAAGGAAGAAAACCTCTCAAGGAGGAAAACCTTGTGAGGAGGAAAACCTTGCGAGGAGGAAAAGCTTGTGAGGAGGAAAAGCTTGTGAGGAGGAAAACTTGGAAGGAAGGAAACCTCGTGAGAAGGAAAAACCTTGTGAGGAAGAAAACCTTCTGCGGAAGTAAACCTTGCAAAGAAAGGAAAACTTGCAAGGAGGAAAAGCTTGTGAGGAAGGAAACCTTGCGAGGAGGAAAACCTTGTGAGGAGGAAAACCTCGCGAGGAGGAAAACCTCGCAAGGAGGAAAACCTTGCGAGGAGGAAAAGCTTGTGAGGAGGAAAACTTGGAAGGAAGGAAACCTCGTGAGAAGGAAAAACCTTGTGAGGAAGAAAACCTTCTGCGGAAGTAAACCTTGCAAAGAAGGAAAACTTGCAAGGAGGAAAAGCTTGTGAGGAAGGAAACCTTGTGAGGAGGAAAACCTTGTGAGGAGGAAAACCTTGCGAGGAGGAAAAGCTTGTGAGGAGGAAAAGCTTGTGAGGAGGAAAACCTCGCGAGGAGGAAAACCTCGCAAGGAGGAAAACCTTGCAAAGAAGAAGAACCTTGCAAGGAAGAAAACCTCTCAAGGAGAAAAACCTTGTGAGGAGGAAAACCTTGCGAGGAGGAAAAGCTTGCGAGGAGGAAAAGCTTGTGAGGAGGAAAACTTGGAAGGAAGGAAACCTCGTGAGAAGGAAAAACCTTGTGAGGAAGAAAACCTGCGGAAGTAAACCTTGCAAAGAAGGAAAACTTGCAAGGAGGAAAAGCTTGTGAGGAAGGAAACCTTGTGAGGAGGAAAACCTTGTGAGGAGGAAAACCTCGCGAGGAGGAAAACCTCGCGAGGAGGAAAAGCCTGTGAGGAAGGAAACCTTGTGAGGAAGGAAACCTTGTGAGGAGAAAATCCTTGAAAGGAAGGCAACCTCACAAGGAGGAAAACCTTGCGAGGAAGGAAAACCTTGCAAGGAGGAAACCTTGGAAGGAAGGAAACCTTGGGGGGAGAAAAAACCTTGTGAGGAGGAAAACCTTGCGAGGAAGGAAACCTTGCGAGGAAGGCAACCTTGCGAAGAAGGAAACCTCGCAAGGAGGAAAACCTTGCGAGGAAGGAAACCTGGTGAGGAAGAAAAGCCTTGCAAGGAGGAAAACCTCGCGAGGAAGGAAGGCAACCTTTCAAGGCGGGAAAACCCGCCATGGCAAAGCCGAAACCCTGGTGAAGGCAGCAACGCCGGCCTGGCGCAGGCCCGGCAAGACAAGGCCTGCCGTCGAGCGCGTCGCGGTGCGCCGAAGCGAGCAGGCCGAAGCGAGCGGTTCCGCACTTTCCGGCGCGGGCACGAAGCCCGGCGTCGGCCAAAGCCCCGGCGCGGTTTTGCCTCGTCGAGGTTAATTGGGTTAGCGCGCGGCTAAAGGGCGTAGCTTGTCCGGGCGCCTGCTCCCTAATGAGCATCTCATTTGAAGCCATGCAAAATAGCAGGGAGCATGGAGACATGCTAATTAACGCGATTGCTGTTCTCTAATTAAGCAGCAATTCCCCCCCTCTCCCCCCTCGAGAGGGTATTCTCATGCAAATGGCGCCCGAAGAGGGGATCTGGAGGGGAGGAAACGTGATTTGGCAGCGTCCCGCCGCTGCGAAGGCCCAGCGGTATGATCTCGATTTTGAGGGGGTTTTACCCCCAAAAAATCAGGCTTGGCCATCTCGCTTCTGCACTGAGAGCGATCCTCAAGTCCTCGGCTTTTCCGGTGGCCGCCACAAATCCAGCGATTTAACTCGCCGGCTGAGCCAAAGCCACCTGCGGTTTGTTTTTTTGGGGCGTTTTCTTCGGATTAAAAGGGATTTCTAATCCGCCGAGGACGTTTCTAATCCGCATTTTCTTTTTTTTTTTTTTTTTTCCCCCTTTTACACTCGTGGAAATAATGACGTCCTACAGGAAACCTCCTGAGGGATAAAATTAGGGCTGGTAAACACAGGGTAGGTTTTGCAGGTTTGCCCTGAAAACCAAGAAACTTTGTTCCAATGGTGGTTTGGTGTTTGGTTTTTTGTTTTTTTTTTTAAAAAAAAAGCCTATTTCTTTTTTATTTTTAAACACAGGAGCTGTGTTTCTTTCCGGCTGGCTCCACGTGCTGCTGAAGCCTTTCCACGCGAAACCCTCCTCGGGATAAATCCCTTTCCAGCTCAACCCCCAGCCACCATGCGCGGCTGCGACCAAAATGCAGCAAATTCCCCCCAAAAGAGGGATTTTGGGTGGGTTTGGGGGCTTTTTGGAAAGGGTGGGGAAAGCAGCGAGGCTCCAGGCACAGGACGACGCCGTAACGCGCCGGTTCGACGTTTTTAATCCCGCAGACGAGGTCTAACGCCGGGCGATTTAGCATGCTGTTAATATTAAATTGCGCCGCAAATGGCGGCAGCTTCCCCAATGCGTAGCGTGATGGCGCTGCGGTTTGCCGCTGGACGCCACCCAAGCGGCGATAAACCCCCTTTTTGCCAGTTTTCAGCCCCGTTTTGCCCCAGGAAGGGGTTTCTCGGTGCGTTATCCGGCGGAAGATCAGGCACGGAGCATGTGCGCTGCGCGCAGGAGCGTTTCCAGCCCTCTGGGATAACGCTGGAGCCGCGCATGAGGGCTGCAGCGTTCCTTGCATGCCCACCTCTCCGCCGGGTTGCCCGCGGGCCGGGAGCCCCTGGGGTGTGCAGCAGGCACCGTGCCCGCTGGCGTGCCGGCGAGCGGCCTGGCTGCGGCAACCGCTTCTGCAGGGGGGCAACAGCGCAGTGCACAGCTGCAAGGGTGCATGGCTGCATGGTGGGTGTCTGCATGGGTGCGTGGTTGCATGGTTGAAGAGGTGTATGGTTGCAAGGGCGCATGGTCGCATGGGTGCGCGGATGCAAGGGTGCACGTGCGCAGTTGCAAGGGTGCATGGTCACAAGGTCGCAGGGGTGCATGGTTGTAAGGGTGCACGGGTGCCTGGTTGTAGGGGCCCATGGTCGCATGGGTGCACGGGTGCACGGTGCGTGGGTGCAAGGGTGAACAGTTGTAAGGGTGCATGGTTGCAAGGGCGCAAGGTTGCATGGTTGAACAGGTTGTAAGGGTGCACAGTTGCATGGTGCACGGTCGCACGGGGCATGGTCGCATGGGTGCGCAGTTGCACGGTGTGGGGTTGTAAGGGTGCGCAGTTGTAAAGCTGCATGGTCGCATGGGTACATGGTTGCAAGGGTGCGTGGTTGCACGGTGTGTGGTTGCAAGGGTGCATGGTCGCATGGCGCATAGTTGTAAGGGTGCAGGGTTGTAAGGGTGCATGGTTGCACGGCGCATGGTTGTACGGGTGCAGGGTTGTACGGTGCATGGTTGTAAGGTTGCAGGGTTGTAAGGGTGCGTGGTTGCAGGGTTGCAGGGTTATGAGGTTGCATGGTTGCAGGGTTGTACGGGTGCAGGGTTGTATGGTGTAGGGTTGCCTGGCGCATGGTTGTAAGGTTGCAGGGTTGTAAGGGTGCGTGGTTGCAGGGTTATGAGGTTGCAGGGCTGCGTGGTTGCAGGGTTACAAGGTCGCAGGGTTGCATGGTGCACGGTTATAAGAGTGCAGGGTTGTAAGGGTGCGTGGTTGCAGGGTTGCAGGGTGCATGGTTATGAGGTCGCGGTGCTGCAGTGCTGCCGTGCTGCATGGTTGCAGGGTGCAGGGCTACGGGGCTGCAGGGCTGCGGGGTGCATGGCTATGAGGTTGCAGGGTTGCATGGTGCATGTGTACGAGTGCAGGGTTGTAAGGGCGCGTGGTTGCAGGGCTGCATGGTGCATGGCTATGAGGTTGCAAGGTTGCGGGGTGCATGGTTATGAGGTTGCAGGGCTGTAGGATGCATGGCTATGAGGTTGCAGGGTTGCGGGGTTATGAGGTTGCATGGTTGCGAGGTGCATGGCTATGAGGCTGCAGGGCTGCGGGGTGCATGGCTATGAGGCTGCAGGGTTATAAGAGCGCAGGGCTGTGAGGCCGCGTGGTTATGAGGCTGCAGCGTTGCGTGGTTGCAGCGCTGCAGGTCTCCACCAGCGCCCCCCCCCCCCTCCGCCCCCCCCTCCGCCCCCCCCCTCCGCCGGGCCTTGGTACGCTCCGCGGGGCGGGGAGAGGCGGAGCCGCCGCCGCCGCCGCCACCGCCTCCTCCGACACGGGGCGCCGGTGGGAGCGGCGGGGAGGGGTGGTTGGCGGCGGCGGGGAGGGGTGGGGGGGTGGGAGGGAGGGAGCGTGTGGGGTGTGCGAGATAAGCGGCGCGGCCGGGGCGGCGTTGGATGGAGGTTCCCGTCCGCCGGGTCGCCCGCCCCAGCCTGGAATGTCCTGGGGAGCCGCCGCCGCCGCCGCCGCCCAGGGGGACCGGCACCGGCAGCGGGGAGGGGGCGCGGCCGCCGCCGCTCGGAGGTGAGGCGGCCGCTTCCCGCCGTTGTGTATGTGTATGAGTGTGTGTGTGTGTGTGTGTGTGTGTGTGTGTGTGTGTGTCCCCGCGCGCCGGCTGAGGGGGCGGGCGGCCGTTGGGCGCGCGGGCGGGCGGCCGTTGCGGGCGTGAGGGGACGGGGGCGCAGGTGGCGGCGGCGGCGGCTCGGCGGGAGCCCGGCGGGTCCTGTCAGGCCGCCCGCCGGCCCGGGGAGACGGAGCAGGGCAGGGGAGGGGGGGGAAGGCTGAGGAGGGAGAGCCCCGTCCGGCGGCACCTGAGGGGAGGCGGCGGGCGGGAAGGCGGAGGGGCTCGGCGGGCTCCGTGTGAGGAGCGCGGGGGGGTGTGTGTGTGTGTATGTGTGAGTTTATTCGAACCATCTGACTTTTAAAAATATTTATTTATTTTTATTTAATTTTTTTCTTTTTTTTTCCACGCTCGGACTGTGGGACTGAGGCTCCGGTTTAGTCTTTTTTTTTTTTCTCTCGCTACGCTTTGGTGAGTTGGAAAAAGAAGAAGAAAAAATAATAATAATAATAATAATAATTCCTCAGAGCGCGGTTTGGCTGCCCTGCCTCCAGTCCGTTATGGATTTACGGTCCTCGTTTCGCGGGGGAAAATTGCTCCGAGTCGGGTATATTTGTCGTTAAAACGCTGTTCTGTCTGAAGGGGCTGAGCCCGGGGACGCCCATGGCCTCAACCACCTTCAAACCGATAATCCCGGCGCTTGTTTTTAATCCATAAAATCGCTTTCTCCGCCATGAAAGCGGTTGAGAGGCAGCCCCCAAAGCAAGAGGTGGTGTGGGATGCCGCAGGACTCCCGCTGTAAAGCATCGTGGCGTCTTAACTCTCATTTTTTTTTCCTCCTTTTTTTTTTTTATGTTAAGGTGCCTCCGTCCTTCAAGCTGACTCTCGAATTTGAAATGACTTTTGCTTGCTTTGTCTGTCTCTTTGCCAGAGGGGGGGGGAGAAAAAAAGTAATAATTATACAGCTGCTGACTTTTAATGGAAGAACTTTCCCGTCGACTATTGCATGTCTTTGATATTGATGTTCTGAAACCCGAAGGGAAGTGTTTTTTCAGACAGCTTTGGACTGCTAGGCAGAAAACGGGCGATGTTTATTTTGCCCCTGCCTCGTAACTTTTTAAAGGATTGGCGAATGGGTAAATGTGATGGCTTTATGTAGGTTTTTTTTTTCTTTTTCTTTTTTTACCGCTTTCTCCAAATGATTTGCTGCGTCGATGCGCGAGGAGGTTTCTGAGAAGGAGTAGCCGAGCCTGCGGCTGTAAAACTGTCAGCTCTGAAGGGGTGTTTACTCAGTGAGTTGTATCTTTCACACATGCACCAGAAATACAATTTACTAACCCAAACACCAGGGTTGTCGCTCCGCAGCCGCTGGTCACTGGGGTTACCGGGAGCGCATAAACTTCTACTCTCTGGGGTTTTGTCCTTCGTGGCCTGGCGTTTTCTTTGAACAAAGCAGGTAATTGCGTTGGGTTGGGGCTTCAAACCGAGTTGCGCTGAGCCGGTTTGCTTTTCTGCTCGTCTCCCACAACTCCGGTGTTTTGACAGTTACGATTTAGGTGATGTACTTACTTCTTTAAGGAGGAAAAAGTGCTTTTGTAATAGCGGTTGCTGGGGGCGACGGGCCCGCTCCTTCGTCTCGCTGTAGTCCAAAAATTCTCAGCTCGAGTAGCGGTAAACGCTTCGCGGCGTGATTTCTTAACGCTTTTCTGTTAAACTTGATATTATGTGCCCTAATTGCAGCCAGCGTGCTTTTTGTTCACCCGAACCGAAATAGGCGGCGCGCGCTGCCCGTGTGATTCAAATGCGTTGAAACCAAACCCTTACTTTTTTTAAAGCAGTTGCGAGCCTGTCTTGTGGGGAGGGCTTGATAACATTTTCCTTTAATCCCTTCTCCAAAACAAGAGGGAAGCCTCCGACTGGCTCGGTCTGTATCCCAGAAAAACCCGCAGGCTTGCGAAGCAGCCGTAAGAAAGCCATGACTGTTGCTCAAAACTATTTGGTTATTTAAAGCTGGCCTGGCAGATAGCAATGCCGAGAGAGGATCCGCCGCTCTACCTGCCAGCTTCATGGTAAAAGGGTTGGTGGTTTTTTTTTTTTTTTTTGTTCTCCTCTGAGGCGTAGGAAGTGAGATGGGAAGAGCTCTAGTGGTGAGGGATTAGTAATTCACCCAAGGATGAGCACCATAGCTTTGTCGCTTGGATTAACGCGATTTACACTCTTAAGCTGCCCTGAGTGCTTGTAAACAGCCGTGCCCGTGCACCCACGGTGAAGTGCGGGGCAGCCTCAGTGCGGCAGCTCGGAGTGGGGATTTTTATTTTGCCGTCCCTCATGCGATCTTGGTGATTTTCCATCCTTTCGCAAGCGCTGGGGTTTGGTGGGACGCCAGCTCTACCTGGTGCTCTTGGGTCTTTGCCTACCAGCCCTTCTGGAGGCTGGGACTCCTGCGTGCTCCCTCTGCTGGTTTGCTGGGATGCACTGGGACTAAACTTTGTGTTTCTTACCCCAAGACCAAGGCGGGGGGGGACACACACGCATAAGGAGAGGCCTGACTGTGCTACGGGGGCAAATCCCAGCAGCGCTTTCATTATCTCAAGGTGTGCTGTAAGCCCATAAACTGGGGCTAGTGCTTACTTTGGCTCGCTGGTGTGCCGGAGGGATAAGGCAGCTGTGCTCCAACTTCAGGTGATGTCACTTGAGGATTTTAACTGTCAGAGCTTAAAAATACACTGACTTGTTTAAAGACTGCTTCTGCAGATGTGGAAATTGTGAAGCAAAGCAATTGATTCGCTCGCCTGAGCGCACAGCCGTAACCGGTGTTCGTCATCTCATAAATCCTCCTCTGCGTATCCCCGAGCAGACCTGCTTCGCCTAACGAAGTCCTTGGTCGTACCAAGACCGCTGAAATTAATTTGGTGGCTGCTTGAGCTGCAAAACTTGTTGCTGGTGAACTTGGTTCCAGCAAGGCTTCGAAACCTTTGGTTTGGTACCAGAAGCCTCGAGACTGAGCGAGTCTTCACCCACAAACCTCTCGAGATCTGGTGTTTCAGATAGCGTTTTGTATGGAATCGCTTTAATCGGGGCGCTGCACGCAGCTCAAACCTGCCTGACGTCTTTTGTTAGGCAACATCTAATTTGTATGAATTAATTGATACTGTAAACTTGACCTTTATATGCGGAGTCAGTTTTTTCTACTGCTTTGCTTACGATCTGTTGACTAGCGAGTGGCTCCCTTCAGCTGAGTCACACCACTTTCCCACTTGTTTTTCTGTCGGTTTTCTGGTTTTCCTCCGTGTTCCAGTGCGCTGGGGAGTTTCTGAGCCAATTCCTGTCTGCAACTGGGGTGAGACTGATCGAAAATGCTGGCTTACGGCGCTTAAAATATTGTTAAAGACTTTAAATCTTGTATGAAGCAGAATTGGTCAAACTTGCGTTTTTTTAAATGGGGATTTCCAGCTTGTCTTGCTATCCTGACTGTTAAAGGTGGTACAAACTGCGTTCTCCGTATGCTTTTTTTTTTTTGGGGCTATTTTGATCTAGTTTGTTAACAGGTGAGCTGGTACTAGGTCTGTTCTCCGGGTGTGTTCCCTTTCCTACCAGCGTGATGCTCTCCCGGTGGCCTCCCCGAGCAAGGCCTGGCGTTGTGTGTCCCCTGTGCCCACATCATTCACTCTGGGGTAGCGTTTGTCCTTGGCAAATTCAGCAAAAAACCCTCTTGAGCTAACAAGTCGTCTGCAGCTACCCAAGAATTGTTAGACTAGCTAGTTTCCTCTCTCTGTGTGTATATATATATATAAACTTTTTTTTTTTTTTTTTACCAGTTGAGTGTTCTTCCAGTAATTTCCTTAGTAGATGGCTCAGTACAACTTCCAGGGCTGAGTGTGTCATAGTTTTCCACTTAGTTTCTCCCTTTCTGCTGCGCATGATGATTCTCTGGTGACAGTTATCACTTTAGGGTAAACTGCTTGTTCAGCCCTACCAGGGATTGAGACTTGTGCATCCAGACCGCCTGTCTTTGCCATTAAGCCCCTGCTTGCTCTTTCCGTGCGAGAAATGTCTTCTGTCTTTCAACAGGAGGGAAAATAATCATGCAAGGTGGGTTGTTTTCCCATTTCCCATACCTACGAGATGTGTCGGAGCTCTTCTAGCCAGGTGGGACTCTATCCCCCCCCCCCCTCTTCTTTTTCCCCCCCCATTCCCCAGCTTCTTGGGCGCAGTTTCATGTTACAGCTCAGTCGAAGGACTCGCTGCTGCAGGAGGTGGCAGGTACGTTCCTGCCTCTTCCCCGCTGTGGGAATCCGGCAGCGGAGCAGCCGCAGGGGAGTGACTCCAGCTAACCCTTCCAAAAAAAAAAAAAAAATTAAAAAAAAAAAAAAAAATAACAAGCCCCAAACTTTCCGCTGGATCTTGCCCTGCAGTTAGAGTTGCTAAATCTTCCACCCCGATGACTGGGGAGGCCTCAGGGGGCCGGAGGGGTGTTGGGGGTTGACGACGACCGGCCCCTTTTGGCAGCAGCCGGCTTTTAAATTGGCTTAGCTGTCTCATAAAACCGCGCTCTGGATGCTGCAGCTGAGCCAGGAGCCGGTTGCCTTGCAGAGGTGGTGGTGGGGGTCTTGCTGTTCCTCCACCCCCCTCCGTCTCCTGCCCCTGGCTAGAAATGCCCCGTGAAACCCCTTCAGCTCACGAAAACATTCCCCCCAAACCCAGCGCGAGGAGAAGCCAGCTCGCTTGGAGCATGTTCTTCCCTGGGGAAGGAGACTGGCAGCGGCCAGCGCCGGGCTCGGCTTAGCCGTGCGGTGAAACGGTGCCCTCGGCCTCACCTGTCTGCCGGATCGCGGCTTTGATTTATACCCTGGCTTCTGCTGTTTAGTTTTCCCCGCAGCCTTCAACCATTCTATCTGATAACGAACCACGCGGTTTGAGCCTTATTTGTTTAATTCGAAGACAAGTTTAATATTTCCTACCTCGCAGTCGTACAAAGTCTGCCTGCCTCGCAGACCTCGCTTTTCCTTGCAGCAAACCTGTAAAACCCCGAAAAACACCAGACAAGGGGGAAAAAAATGCTCCATGCGGCCGGAAAGCCTGTGGTCAAAAACGGGCTCTGCGAAGGGGCAGGGCACCACTGCTTTATGTTTTTGGGGTGTTTTGTCTTTGCAAAGATAACTCTGGGTTGTTAAAGCGCTGAAGGATGAACGGATGGTGGAGAGGTCCTTCCTCCTGGAGAGCGTCGTGGTATTTTGTGTAGGCACCTTGTGTCTAAGCGGCAGCCAGCTCTAGCTGGAGATGCTCTTGTTCCTGCAAGGGGATGGTACTTTCCCAAACCTCAACAAGTGAAGCAAACCATTTATCTAAAAGGCCTCACTCTAAAGAATCTTAAAAGAAATTATGGGGTCGGGTTTTTTTGTTTTTTTTTGTTTTTTTTTTTACATGCTGGTCCAGGAGGTAACCCCCAGGTGACCATTCCTCTTGTGGGGACAAGTCCCACCTGGGGAACTGCAGCAGGGAAAGAGGACAGTTAAGATGATTCTCCCGAGTTGAAATCCCTCCCTTGCTTCCAGATTGATCCAACCAAGGTTTTCCTGAGTAAAGTTACTGTAAACAGGTGGTATTTTTTCAGTTTTTATTTCCTTTTCTTGCTTCTCTTTTGTTAAGAGATGCTAGATCGGCCCAAATAAGGGTATGAGAAAGGCTGGCGATTTTCAGGAGGATCCACAGACAGTCAGTGCATGACTTGTTGCCTTTATCTCTGAGATCAGGAGATTCCTTTGCAGTGATGGATTAATCCACTCTTGAGTGAATAATATAACCGAGAACAAGTAGGAGCCAGCGCTCCAAACAGATGATTTGTTTAATACGTGTGTGCCTCTCCTCCCTGCCTCCCCCTCTGAAAAGCGTCTTTCTTCACCGTTTCATTCCGCCTGCCTGCTGAAATCTTACAGCGACTGGCGTACGTGCCAGCCCCCCCCCCCCCCCTCCCCGTTCCGAAGGAGGGATGAGGACGGGGCTGTGCCAAAGCCAGCTGGTCCCAGGTGGGTGAGAAGATAAACCGCAGCTCTGCCGAGCCGGGGAGGGGGGCTCAGGTTGGAGAGAGGGTGCCCACAGTGCTGCTCCGGCCATGACATCACCCGGCTGCTCTGGTCATGACATCACTCGTCTGCACGTACTCCTTACCCTAGTTAGAAGTGTTGATGCTGGCACCTGCCTGGGGGGTGTGTGAGCTCAGGTCTCCGGGGGCCCCAAGGCCAGGCAGCGTGCTCTGCGTCTAGGGGGAAAAAAAGGTTGTATAAAGGAGGTTGAGAATTGGGGACGGGGGAATGAACTTGTCAGGGACAAGGAGATGGCAATGGGTAGCTTAGACAGAGAAATACGATGTTTGGGAAGGTGGTTCTTCAGTTGTGCCGGGGTGGATCTGCTCGCCCACCCGGCTGATACCTCATCTACTGATCCACAGCTTTTTGAGCTGGACCGTGTTGTTCTGGAGCCACGCCCCAAAGATCTTCTCCCAGTGACACGTGTGTAGTCCTCGTTATCGCACACGCAGTTGGACAGGAGGCTGGGAAGGGAGTTGTGCAACTTCTGCGATGGAATTCGTGTAGCTAAATCTGCTATCGTCCCTATGGATACACTGGAATAACTCTGGCAGCTCCTAAGCTATGTCTTGTGTTCGAAGATGATAAAGCGACATCAAGAGTAGATAGATACTGTTGATGGGCCCCAAGAGGCTTTGAGATGCGATGGTTATAGGTGTCTGGGTGGGTCTTCCCTCTGCTCGGGACCCCCAAGTCTCTTGTAGACTTGTTTGCTCACTGGCAAAAGCTCCAATAGCTCAAGGTCAAGTTGGTAGAACTCATCAGCTTCGGCTTTCCTTGGTTTCGTGAGAGCTGGTGTTCTTGCATTGATCCGATCCCCTTGGGGGTGTGGGATCGGAAGCGCTAGTGACAGCTTTCAGCTGTCTTCTGGGGAATTTCTGTGTGGGGCAAAGATAAGATCTTTAAAATGGCATTTCCCTGTTTGGAGAATGGGTTTTGCTGGTGTTGGCTGTACGTAATTTCTGGTAGCTGAAGAGTTTTGCTGTGTAAGGATCCAACCGCATGTAGATTAAATGCATTGCAGAGTGAAACTAAACAATAGCATGTGGTTTCCCTTTGTATCCCGCCTTCCCCCCCGATAAGGGCTCCCAACAGTTTCCGAATTACGGCTCTGCGTGCGTATGCTCCAGCGTAGGCCCGGATTTTCATAAAGTTTGCTGAGGGCTGTTACTTCTGAGGAGCTATTTCACCTTTGCGATAGCTTCGGGAAATCTCTTTGTTTCTCAAGAGCCTTTTCAAAAGGTGCGGTTTGGTGTAGCACTGGGATACTTGTTGCCCAAATGCTTTGCAGTGACAGTGTATCGCAGCTTGATGGGGATTTGAGTCTCCTCTAATGAAATGCGAGCTAGGGAGGAAAACCCCGAGGGGTTTTTGGAACAGAAGATGTTTTCTGTTCCTGCCACTAATCTTTGTTGCAGAATGAAATAGGAATGTATACTTTAAATCTTTGTCAGGGTGTAGAAGGAAGCTGGCAACGGATGTAATCAAAAATGCTGTTATCAAAACTCTCGAAATATGTTGAAATTTCAGGCTTGATGATACAGTTTTAAATTCAGCTATTCAGACCGAGGCATTTCTTGGGTGCAGATTGCGCTTTCAACTTGCTGTGCAAGTCGGGATCAACCGGAGAGGAGTCTGGGACCAGATCGTTGACGGTGGATACCAAAGCTGGACGCTCTGCGGCTGTGTGGCTTGAGTCTCCTCAGCTCTCTGAATCGTCGCAGGAACCGACCTCGAGTGAATTGGGTGGTAGCATTAAACCAAGGTGCGGTTTCCTAGATGATGGGCTTTTGAGCCGAGCGCTTAAAAAACGGTCTAGTTTTCAAATTAGCATTTTTCCTAATTAGCGCATTTGCTGTTGCTCGTATGTAACCGACACACGTGGAAAGTGTGTGTGTTGAGTTTGCCTGAAACAACTCTTACTGCTCACAGTAACACACAACGAAGCAACCCCAGATCCTACGTGCTGTAGCGAGGACCCGGTACGACAGGAGACCGAAGGTTTCCAGCCTTGTTCTTCTAGGTTGGAATTAGGGAACTGCAAGTAACCCTCACCCTTCCGACCCCTCTTCCTCGAGTGGAGAGGCTGCAGGTTGAGGACGTAAAAAGAAGCTGAGGCCCTTCTCTGAGCCAAAGGTGTGAAGCTGTTTATTTTCACTCTGGAAATGTATATATTGCAGGAGGCAGATGCTAGCCGGCTTAACCTAAGCATTCACTACTTATCTGGGGTCTGGCAAGTGTACAAGTGTTGTCCCTTCTAATCCCCCGATATTAAAAAGTCCAGGCACCTTTCTCTGGCGAAGGCTGAGATAGCCTTGAAAAACACACAAAGAGAAGCCAACAAAAAAAAGAAACATTCGCTTTCTTTGCCAAGTTTAAATGAAGACTAATGCCGTGGTTCTGCTTAATCTTGTTTTTCTTGCTATCTGATGGATGCTAACGTGGGATGGAATCAGTCCCGGCAGCCGGTTATCTTTGCAGGGCCCCTGTGTGTTGCTGAGCTCGGCATTAAAGTCTTGCGGGGGAGCTGACGTGCTATGCAGAGCCTTGAACCTTCTTCCTGCGTTGTGAAGCCACCGTAGGGACGTCCCTTCTTCCTTTGGGAAGGTGTCTCCCGGAATCTCTGGTCTGCCGTTGGATGTCCGAACAGAAATCCTGTCCCCCAAAGCAGGATGTGTCTGTGTGAGTGAAAACGGGGCGCAGTCAGGTTAACCTGGTGGAAAATTCTCCTTGGTACCCGTGATGAAACTTAACTACTGTGCTATCAGTTGCTCATGTTTGGACTGGTTCCGCTGGCAATAGCTGCCATCCATCACCCTCGCTCGCGGGAGCGGATTGAGGGCTCTGACTCACCACTCTCTGTCATTGTGCCCTGCGCTGGGGTCCCTGCCTCCAGCAGGGCTGAGCCAAGCGCGGCCTCGGCTCTGCGGCTGAAGCAGCGGAGCTGGAGACGCCGAACCCTCCGGCTACGGTTTCGTGATGATTGCCGCCGCCTTCCCCTGGATCGACGCTCTCCTTTGGCTCCACTGGCACGAGGAGGGAGGCGGGGAGCTATGGCCGGTGCTCGCTTGCGCAATGCTGCTGAGCAAATCCAACCCAAAGCCCCTTTCTCTTCTCTCGTGTTCTTCTCCCCCTCTTCCTCCATGGGAGCCAGGTCGGTTTGTTGTAGCAAACCTGGCCTGACCAACATGATTTTCTCAGTTTGTGTTTGTTTTGGTTTTTTTTGTTTTTTTTTTTCCTGGCTGGCTGTTGCACTGAGACGGCTTTTATCTGGGCCGGAGGCTAATGGGATTGTTTTGCTGCTTTACTAGAGGAATATTGTCAGTCGTGTCAGGATTCCTTTCCTCTAGGTTAAGACGCGCAGAAGGGTGTTTCTGCCGGAGAGTTCGGACTTCAATTTTGAAACCAGGTTTGATCTGTTGAGCGTGGGGGAGGGGAGGGGAGGAGAGCAGTAAAACTGAATTACCCGGTTAGCTTACTGTAACGCTGAAGGATGGATTGTTCGAAGGCTTGTTTTAATCAGGGGAAGAAAGGACGGGCTCTTTCCTGCTTTCTCCCTCAGCTGTCACTGGTTAGCCGGTTTGCTTTTTAATAAGCATTGTTCTCCCGGCTGTCTACCCCGGACACTGGGTTCAGCGGCGGCATGTGTTGGCATTGCACGTGACAGTGTAGGGGCTGCTGTAAAAGGAGGGGAAGCGGCAATTTCGAGAGGAGGATAGCGCTTGCGTTTAGGAAACCGAGTCAAAATGGATCGGTCGCTCTGCTTTGTGTGTGATTTCAGCTGTCCGCAGGCACGGTGAATTCTGAAGGGTGACTAACAACTGTGCTGTAGCACAGGCTTTGCTCTCCGGTTCCAGCGCGCCTCCCATATCCTGCAGCCATGAGTTCACAGGCTCCTAATTGCCTATGATGTAAGACAGCAGTAGATGGGGTTGCTATAAATTCTGGCTGCAGGTGTGGATTTAATAGTTGTGCTTCCCTTCAAGGGATCACGGATAGCGTGGATCCCTGCAAGTCGCAACAGACCGAGTTGGACTCGGGGTAAGGCAGCTAAAAGAACCCATTTGCCTGCGTTTTTTTAGAGCTGTTGCTTGCTGGAGGCTACCGATGGACGAGGTGTCGGTGTTCATCTGGCATCACCTTGGAAATGAGCTTGCTTTCCTCCAACAGAGCTCGGCCATGGCTGCTCTTCTTCTCATGAACCTTCTCTTGTGTCAAAACCCACCAGGCGTGAGGGCACTGCTGGAAACGGAGCTTTAGGCAGCGTGTGTGGACACAAGCTCCTTTGTCTGAGCGTCCGACAGGTTTTTCTGATGACCAGAGCAAGCCTGTGGTTCTAGTCCTTTTTTTAATGGTGCTTGATTCCGGTTATAGGAACCGTAGAGAAATTATAAACACGGGTGATCATCTTTGGCATGCAAAGCGCGCACTTTTTGGAGGGGAAAAGACACTGCCTGAAGCAGTACTGAAGCTCGCTGTGGCGTGTGCACGTGTAGTTGAGATAATTTAGGATGGCGAGTCCCCTAGCTCACTTGAGAAAATGGGTATGTCTCCCTTGGAGTTGAGTTTAACGTGTGTTGTGGTTTTTTTTTTTTTTTTTTTTCTTCATTTCTGCTCACATTCTCGCAGTGGGGAGTTTATTAAAGGTACTGGGGTGGTGCTCCTAAGTTGATCTGAGGCCTCACGCTGTTAAAGTGCAAAGTTCCCTTTCGTGGATGTCCATTCTTACCCCCTCCTTTGGGCTAGCGCTCCAAGCCTGCGCGATGGGCCGAAACTGCTCCCTCACCCAGGTGAAAACTAAACCTCATTTTTCTTTGGCTGAGTTTTCAGCCGGATCTGCCAGCAGGTCTGACTCACTCGGTGGCCGCACGATCGTCGGTGCAGATAGGAGAATGCAAGCCAGGTCCTGAAGGAAGGTGTTGCTGCCCTCCTCGGCAGCAGCCCGTCTTTAAATCGGTTTAAACTGGGTTGCGAAATCTCATTCTTGGTAAAAATCACTCGGTTGAAAAAGTAAAACAAGCCCCTCGCTCCGAGGATCGGCTTGGCCCTGCAGGAAGGAGCAGAGAGGGGTGTTCGCAGAAGGACCTTTGGAGATGGTTGAAGGTGAGCAGAGCTGTCGGTGGTGGTGGTGGTGGTGAGTGCCACGACAAGGTGGGCACAGGTGGTGAGCTAGGTACGGGGAAGAAAATGGGAATGTGAGGCAAAGTAGTGCCTGGCCGGGAGAAAATGAGAGGGGTGAGGTCGCGGGGCCCTTGAAGAGCAAAGGGTGAGAATTTTGGATGCATTTGGTCTACAGTTCCTCTGATGGAACTGTTAGACTAATGATACCTTCAGATCCCTTGAGGTCTAAAAGCCCTTATTTAGGCATTTAAGCATAATTGCAGCCCAGCAGAACTGTGTGTTAGGCTAACGCACTGTTCCTCTTCTTCCCCCGAGGCTAGAAGAGTCAGAAACCATACCCGCTTCATTAGCGTGGCAGCAGGGGGACTGTCTCAGCTTTTTTTGTGAAGTTAATAATAAAATTAACCTAATTGCTATGCCTGTTTATGGGTAAGAAAGTGTGGCTTCTGTGCTGATTTATTTTATTTTATTTTTTTTTTTCCCCTGCTGTGTGCCGTGCTGTGGCCGGGTGGAGCTCCCAGATCTCCCCGACCAGGATAGCAGATGAGTGACTCGGGGGCGTTTTCAGCTGCGTGTTGCAGAGACGCAGTACACAAACCGTTAAATTTTCTTCCCTCGGCTCCCAAATCCATTTCTTCAGTCAATGCCAAAGCATGCGTTCTTCTATCAAGACCATATGTACGCCAAGACCGAGGTTTTAAAGTCAAGGTGTTTTTGAAATATTGGAGTGCAAATTAAGTATCTGAGTAATCTTAACTGTCTTCTAAAAAAAAAAAAAAAAAAAAAATTCTCTATCAGCCTCACATATAACTCGGAGGATTAATGGAAAGCTAAACTTTGATCAGAGTCCAACAGCTGATACCAGCCATGAGGCTTTCCAGGCCTGAAAGCAAAATAGAAAAAATCCGATGAACGACTCGGCCAAAGATCTGCTGCTCCGTCTTTGAGGCAAGCCAACTTTTTGGTCATGTTTTTAGGCTAATACCTCTTCCCCCACCTCCCCCCCACCCTCGGTTGCTTAATGTCTTCTTGCGTCACCTTTGTCCTGTGACGCTGGACGTTACCTGTAACAGAGTTTGAGTGAATTACTGATGTTATTGAGGGTGGTTTATAGCTTTGGAAAAAGCCATAGATGGCCATCGGGACTCGAGGTCCCCTCTCCTTGTAGGAACTCGGTCACCGTCTCGTTTGCTCAGTGCTGTTTGTTTTTCCTGTCATCTGCTGCCCTGAGCAAACAGTCAGTCTTCATTTTGGCAAAAATAGTGCAGCCATTACAAACCGCTGCCCAATCGATAAGATATTTTAGCCCCCCCGCCCCCCAAATCATCCTCAGGATTCGTCATTGATTGACAGAGGGGGGTTAAATCATGAGGAGCAAGCGCGAAGCTCCATGCACGTTCCTGCAAGGCTGCTGCTAACTCTTTTTAGGTAACGTGCATTTTTAAAAATACCGAGTGAATAACGAAATGGGAATACGCGTAGGAAACTCTTGGATTCTGGTTTAGCAGGGATTGATTCGGACGCTCGGCATGAGTACCGACAGAAATTTGGAGGCGTTAGTGAAATGCAAGGCGAGGATTGCGAAGGTTGCGCAACTGTAATTTCTCTCCTTTACGTTGCGACGATAAGGATCTAGAAAGTATACTTTCATTTGTTTAAAATGTAATAAATAAATATGAAGGTAACATCAAAGGATGCTTTTTCTCGTAATTTTTAAATGCCTTTCCATTTGGTTTGTTTCCGTAGATGCCTTGGAGTATGTTTCATTGCGTTCTGACCTGTTTATGTCTTTCACACTTGGTTTATAGGGTCACTGTCAGCAAACTGGTTTTGTGGGGTTTTCCCTTTCAGATTTTTTAGGATCGAGAAAATACCGGGACTGCCAGGCGGAGTGTGGTTTGTTTTCGAAAAGCACCCACAAAATCCCTTTGAAGTACGTAATTTTATTACTTACGCTCACCAAATCCCCTCTTCCATGATGCCATAATTCTAATACAAATGCCTAATTATGGTATTTTTTTTTTTTTTTTAAAAAAAAACCCACTTATGTAAATATCTGGCTCCTTATCTCCATTGCTCGGCTTCCTGTAATTTAGCGGCACAGAAACTGCCGTTTCGGTGCTCAAGGTGGAGAAGAGTAAAACAGGAGCCCTTGAAATTTTTTTTTTTTTTTTTTTTTTTTTTCTCTCCCTTTCTCTACGCAAGCTGTGATTCCAGTAGGACTTTTTTTGGGCGCTCGAGCCCTCTCTTCGGAGCGTAATTAGGAACACATTGATTCTTATTGCAGCTGGCAGCTGCTGGCTATTGCCTTTTTCAGCTTCTGACCCCCATAGTCCCGCTGACCTTTCCTGGGGTTAGTCGTGGGCCCTTTTCATTGTGATGGGCTAGAAGTGGCTCATGTGGAGTTGATTATTTCCTTGCTTGTCTGGCCTTTTTGGTGCCGTAACTCCAAGTCACTTCCATTTTCTTCCCCTGCTTTTTGGCTGACCACAGTGAAAGGAAATGCTTTTGCTGGCGACAGGATCGGTTTGCACGCTCGACTGCCTCGATTGAGACCCTGAAAAGGGGGGAGGGGGAGGGTAATGAACACTGTAGGTGCTGCATTTGCTTTTTAAAGCTCGATGTTAATGATTGAGTGGTCATTAAGCGGTCATAAAAACGAGGCTTCGGCAGCCTCGGTTGCCTTTTAGCCATGGCAAACCCACCCCTTGGCGTTAAAAATCCGCACCCATAAGGTACGGCAGGCGGGTTTTTAGGAGAGGCGCTCCGGGAGCAGCCGAGCCATGCGGCGTGCGGGCGAACGCCCGGGTGTCAGTGGCCGGGGACTACTCCAAGGCTTTTTCCAGGCGGGAATAAACCCTGGGAGGTTAGTCCGTAAAGCCGAGGGACAGGCTGTCAGTTGCCGCCGGGCTGCTAACCCGCTCCTCCCTGGCACAAAAAGCTAATGAAGTATATATGCCAGCTGTTACACTCATTTTGCCAGACCCCAGGAGGACAGCATGAAGACAGTCGGTGATCAAAGGCTTTGGAGATCACTGAGGAGCCGAGCTGCAGGAATGTCTGATTGCTTTCTCTTGGAATGCCACAGGCTTCAATACCTCTTTTTTTTTTTTTTTTTTTTTTTTTTTTTTTTTTTAAGGTGTCTTGGTGCGAGATTTAATGATCTGACTCTGGCTCGCTCGCACTAAAGGTGCAGTGTTTTGGTTAATTCTGGGGGTTTCTTTTGCTCTAAACTTAGGTGCTTTGAGAATCTGCGATTTTTGGTGTGCTGACGGGAAACAATCTTGGGGAGCAAGTTAAAATGAATTTTTTTCTTGGTAATTCTGTAATAAACGACCTAGGGAGGGCGGGGAAAAAAAAAATCACTTCAGTACTTGCCGTGCTTTAGGTATTAGATCACATGAAGTGAGGTTGGATTAATTGATTTTTGAGTTGCTGCTGTTTAATGAAAATATGAAATCTTTCATACTCAAAGCTGTTTTACTCCAAGTGGAAACTGTTGTCACGTCTGCAGCTGGCGGGCGGTGCTGCCCCGAAGCAGCAGCTCTCTGTCACTTTTTCCTAGGGCTTCTCGGAGAAGGCCGTCACCTCCTGGAGGTGGAGTGGGCAACCTGAATAACTCCCTCTGTTCCCGAGTGTGCCGTTTCCTTCCTCCTCCTCCTCCTTCCCCGCTTTTCTCCAGCGTTTATGGGACTGGTGCGTTTGGCTAGCAAAGAAACCCTTTACCTCCTTTAGCTTTGGCAGGCTGGAAGGGCTCGCCGAAGGTCAGATGAGTTTTGGAGAGGGGAGTGATGGAGTGGGAGCGCGGCTGCGGTTAAAGTGACGCGTGGGGTGGTCGCTACAGAGCTCTGGTGGAAGGGAGGTCCTCGCTGCTGGTCTGAGGTGGCAGGAAGATGATTGAGGGATCTAAACCAGAGGGAAGAAAAACTATCAAGACGATGCTCTTCTTTCGTAGTGACTCTGCACTCAGCTGTGAGGGTGGAGATGAGAAGTTCGTGGTCCTGTAAATAAGCAGGGCAGGTTCTCAGCTGTGTTTTGAAGGACGCAGGCCAGCGTTTTTGTCATCTTGTGGAGTGTGTAAAAGCTTTTTTGGGGGGCAAGCGTGGGTAAGAGTGTGTTAATTTGGAGGTGGCAGGTTAAGTTAGTTATACTGAACCGGACAGGGAGCCTTACGTTGAAGACTGCTGGTTTCTGGAGAAAGAGTGATAAACGCGAAGCTCTGGGAAGAGGGGAGAGGGTCGCTGCCAGGGCTGTGCTGTCTTGCTGCGCCGAGTCTGTCTGGATCAGAGATGAGAAGCCTGCCCGGCCAGTCTGGTGCCTGTGTCTTCCCGTCTCAGCCCAGTAGGGTGTTTTGGTGAGTCCGTGTGTTGAGGGCTGCTCCCTGGCCTGGGGTGGCCCACGTCCATCCTGGTGGCCCACGTCCATCCTGGTGGCCCACGTCCATCCTGGTGGCCCACGTCCATCCTGGTGGCCCACGTCCATCCTGGTGGCCCACGTCCATCCTGGTGAGGTCTTCAGCCCTCGACAGCCAGGTGATGGTGACCAAGCCTCCCTGCAGGACCTAGCCGGTGTGTGGGGACAACCCTGCTCCTGCACTGGGAAACCTCTCTGGTGCTCCTAAAGGGACTAATTAAAACGTACCCTTCCCCTCCGTTTGGAGTCAGCTCTGATGATTTATTTTGCATCGCAAAAGTCACGGGGCTGAAACTGTGAGGTGATGGGTGGGCACGTGTCTGTTTGGCGAGGGGTCCCTTTTTAAAAGGGGTCTGTGACGAATGAGATGTACAACCAGAATTATGTCGTCTTCGGATGTACTCCATCTTAATAATTATCTCCAAAAGTTCCACGTACGTGTTTCTGGATGCCCCTGCGTGTGCCGCGTGCTTCCGAGTCCATTGAAATGGTCAGGGTGCCTCCTCCTCCTGACACAAGCCCGTTACCTTCCTCGTTTCCCTTGATCCGTGAGCAACAGGTTACTTTAGAGCTGATGAGGAGGTCAAGTGCTGGATGAAAATAATCGGAAGATGACTTTAGATGAAGATGTCTTGGTGGACGTAGGAAAAATAGGGGCCTTTGCCGTGCTGTGGCGTTCTTGTTTGTGGCACTGACGGTCTGGAGAAATTGCCAGTGAAAGTGGGAAGGACTTGATCCGTGAACATCATGTCCGTCCCTTCAACCTTGAATATTACTCACATGTATGTAACTCCTGTTACTAGTGTTTTATTTTACGAGGCTTGAAAATAGCCCCTTTTCTCTGTGACACCTCTTACTTCAAAATAACTTTGACTGTTTGACCCACCGGTGATGGAGACTCATTCTTCCAAGCGAGGAATAGTGAACAGCGGGCAGAGCTGTTCCCGGCTGAGCTCATCTTGGAGTTCGAGACAATTAAATGGAGCCACAGGTGCTAACCGAAGTGCTCCCCTTTCTGTCCCCAGTAGGTCCCCGATGACTGGCACTATCAAAATGGGAGTTCGGGGTTACTGAAACGATGGCAGAAGGGAAGAGTTTTTGGTTTTTCCGTCCCTGAGGCTTTTTTAACACTCAACTATGTATTAATGCAATATTAAAGAAGCGAGGCTCCTCCACTGCGTTTCTAAAGGTGCCAAGACTACGCGCTGTGCTCTTGCCCTCTTCTCTGTACCTGGCGAAGGGCTTCTGTCGTGACACCATCTGCAGAAGAAACAGAACGAAGCCGATATTTTGGGGGTTGGGTATTGCAGGTTGCATCTCCTCTTCCCCCGACGTTCCCGTATTTACCAGCGAATATGAGGTTTCTGCCCTCCCTTCCAAAGGGGATGTTAGAGAAACCGTGTTCGGATGTCTGAGTGGTGTTGGCTGAACGATACTACTCCAATTACAGTGAATATTTTTCTTTTTTTTTTTTTTTTTTTCTCTCCTCTCCAGTCAAAGAACTTCGGTATTTGTGGCTTGCTTTGTGTACTCGCTGCTTGACAGTTGATCTTGCCACTCCGCAAGCCCGCGAAAGCCAAACTGGTAGGTCAAAAGAGGAGTAGCTGTTGACACTGGCAGCTAGGAACATGTAAAGAGAAAGATAAACAGAGGGAAATCGGAGACTGGATAAAGTAGATCTCCAAAGATAAAGTTTAGTTAAAGATAATGAGCTGGCCTTGTTTGAAAAAGACAGCTGCGAAATAACCCGGTAGCTCCATGTGCTGGGGTTAAAGTTGACCTGGAATATACGTTTCATTGCTTTTCATAAATAAATAGCGGAGGGAAGATTTGGCAAAAAGCAACATCGCGCCCCCCCCCACCCCCCACCACCCCTCTTCAGCGAAGCGTTTGATGTTAACAAGTTCTCTGGGTGTTTACTTTGTCCTCTGCGCTCGCTGGTGGAGCGGCTCTCCTGCCCTTGAACCGAGCGAGAATTCAAATAAACCAAAGCCCTTTCTGCTTCAGCCGGTCTCTTCTGCCGTCTGCGTCTTACCAAAACGGCCCTGGCTCGCGTTGGGGAACCAGCCTGGTCCGCAGCGTTACCGCTCTATAAAATCTAGCGCGATTCTTTCGTTGTTATCGGAGTCTTTGCCTCACGCTTATTTTGCCTGTGTATCTTACAGCCGCGTTCCGATGATAAAACACTGTTATTTTTAAATAAACCACGGGAATGATTTTGCTGTTAATATCAGGATCCGGCGTCTTGGAAAGCAAATGGCCCCGCGAGCGCTCGGTAAACTGGGAATTATCTCCACCAAGCGTGTGGATCGTTGCACTTGTTTCTGTGCCCTGCCAGTAACGCTCCTAGTTATTGTGTGCGCGTTACATACGTGTTTATATACGCATCTGATAGATGAGATGTTTAAAATATATGTTGAGTGTTATCAGCAGCGAAATTTGTATGGCTGATAAATGAAGTAACTGTGCTAAATGAACTCAGATCTTATTCGTCATTGTATTACGCGAGGCAAACAAAATTTTAAATGAACGATTTTAATATCTTTTTTTTTTTTTCCTCGGAAAAGAGAGCGTTTGATGGAGACCGTCAGAAACGCCGTTCCTGAGACTCGCCTCGTGCGAGTTGAGTCGCTGCTTTCGTGACGGCGTTTGCGGGTTGCCGCTTTCGTGGGGGCGTGTGTGTTTTTTGGTGCTGAAAGGGGGATCTCGCGTAGCAGAACTGTCGGGTGTGACATGGCCAAGGAAAGGGCTGTCGTCTTGTAGAAGCAGCCGTGTAGGTAAAAGCACGTGTCACGGATGCCCCAAAAGTGCATATGAGAAAGCAGTATTGGTTTGGGAGTGTAAATGAGAACGAGATTGATGTTGGTGAACTTTTTTTTTTTTTTTTTTTTTTTTTCTTTTTGGTACACGTTTGCCACCGTTGGACTGTAAATCCCGCTGGAAGGAGGATGCAGATGACATGTCTCAGTCGGCGGGTTTAACGCAGTTATGAGTGATGGCTGCGTCGCGGCGTGTAGATTCGTCAAAACTTGTAAAACAAGCCCAGCCTGGTGATAGATGGTCAAATGATTATTGTTTGCAAACAATATTATCTCCAACAGATAAGCTGTTTACTTTGGACTTCAATTCCTCTGGTTGGAAAGTAGCCTTAATTTATCAAGGCAGTGCGGTTCGGCGCGCATGCCTCGTACCCCAGCTGTGGAAAAAATCTTATATTAAGAATAGTACTTGGAAACACAGTTAAGTTCAACTTCTAACTCATTTTTACAGATGGTTTCTATATTGCGAAGAATATTGGCTGTTTCCTGGTTGCGCCTCTCTTTTCTTTGTTTTGTTTTGTTTTTTTTTTCTTTTTTTTTTTTTAAAACCCCAAACACTTTGTTGTAAGAAAGTTAAAAGACTTAACTCCTGAAACTTACAGTAGACATCTGTCTGTTTGTTTTGTAGCTGTTTCGGTGCCTCATCTTAGTCTGGAGCTCGGTGCTTTCGACTTCTGTAATCTGGCGCTATGCATCCAGATCCCGGCCGCTTACAGGCACTGCTCTGCGTCGCTGCTGCGGGTCTCCTCTCCGCCGCAAGTTCAGGTAAGGCCTTCCTGCCCGAGCCCGGAGCGCTCGCTCGCAGGTTTTGGAGGTTGAATCCGTACTTCTGAAGGAGGAACAACCCAGAGCGCGTTTTTGAAATGGCCGACTTAAATGCGCGTTATCGATAATCTGCCTTTAAGGAAGCATGGAGCGCTGAAACGCAATCTTAAGATGGATATGCGTCTTTACTTTTGAAAACTTGGCTCAAAACAAGCGCTTGAACGTGGGAGGCTCTCGGTGACATAGGTTTGTTCTTTGGGATCTCCGTGGACCCAGCTGGACGTGGATTTTGCTGCGTACAGTGCATCTTGCGTTCCCGTGGGGCTGGGAGGGGTTTGAAATTTGCAGGGGGAGAGGGGAATCGGATCTTTGAAACGCGAAGGTTGATGCGTGGCTGCAGTTGGAACAGCTCTTGCCTTAAAAAAAAAAAAAAAAAAAAAAAGAGGGATGGTTTTAATTGACACATCTGCTCTGTGTAGTCAGCTTGTCTTAACGTAACCACACAAAAAAGAAGCTTTTACTACTTTTAGCACTTCATAGCCAATCGTTATAAGCAAATGGGATAAATTTTATTTTTCAAGCGGTCGTAGGAGATAAATTCCAGCTGCGGGGTCACTGCTACCAATTCTGACTTTTACACTGAGCACAAAGTGGTGGTGTCATAAGCAAGGGCAGGGGCGAAGGGGAAAGTAACGGCGCAATTTCGTAGCTCTTGGTGGCGAGCAGACTGACAAGGTCATCGCTTTGCGCTTATCCCTGGCAATCCAAACTGAGCTAATAGGAAAAACGGTTTTCTAATTAAAAGCTAAAAATGGACATCTGGAGTCCCGTGAAATGCTGGGATACCGTTTTTGTTTTTTTTTTTTTTTTTTTATGGATTTCATCTTTTTTTGTTAAGTGAAGCCACGCTTCAATTTCCACTTTTATTTTATGTTTATGCAGATAGTTTATGGTTCTGTTCAAAACGCGCAGTTTTGCATCTGAAACTCATAAGCAGAGCTTGGATGGACTGACTTTAGAAGAAAAGCATGAGCTGAGGGCCCCACCTACAAGAAAACTGTCTCTTATTTGGATGTCATTTAATATCTTCTTGACCTGTGCTAGCTGGAATTCCGTCGCTTATTTACAAACTAGAAACTGTTTTCCCCTGCCACCGTGTCTATTTCTAAATGTAATTTTTTTTTTTCTTCCTTATTTCTAACCAAATAGGAGTTATTGGTGTTAATTGCCTCTTGCTTCCTCCCTTCGTCCAAAATCTTTAGCGGAGAATTCCATACAAAACAAATTGAAATAATTCCCAGTGTTTCGTTGGCCTGGATAGGAAAAAAATTTCCTCCAACAAGCAGGAATTTTCTTCTGGCAAATAAACGGATTCTCATAACCAAGTTTTGTGGAACTGAACCTTTTATTTATTAGCAGCTTTTCCTGTTTCTGTTCATCTTTACTCAGTGAAGATAATAGATGCCCAATTCATCATTCTTGTCCTGATGAAGTCCATGTATTTGGAATTAACAAGAGCCTTTGCTGTTCATCCAGCTTTTTTTCTTTTTTTTTTTTTTTTTTTTTTTTATCCTGCTATTTTTAATTAGTTCTGCAGACTCGGAGACGGTTCTGCAGAAATACCTGGCAGCCTGCTACCATTTCTAAAAATTTTACAAGTCGCGTCCGGACCCTCTTCATATGGGACAGATCAGCTACAGCTGCGTGTTCCCGCGCCCCGTCTCTCCAGGTGATGGCTGCTCTTCCACCCCACCTAAATCCAGCGGGATCGCAGTTTTCGCTGGCCCTAGCAAGCCTTTGCCTTGTACACGCTTGGGGATGTACCTCGCCCTTCCTGTACGCTGAACCGGCCTTCGTTTAATCGCCGGTACCCTCTTAACGGGGGTTTGAATCTTGGTGTTAGTGGGGAGTCTGCCATGAGTTCCTCTTGCAGAGGAAACGGTGGCACCTGCTTGAGTATCATTAGCAACTTGGAGCGTAGAGACCCTTTATTTGTCTGCGTTTGATCCGAACGGTCTTTTAGCAATATTTAACCTTCCGGTGAAAGAAGTTTGCCGGGTGTGCGAACGGTGGCAGGAGCTTTGGGAGAGCGCGTCGCTATAAAACAGATTACGGTCAGTCTTTTTGGGCAAGTCAGTGCATCGTTAACCTTATCGCGTGTGTTCGTGCCAAATGCTGCTCGCTATCTGAAAATAATGAGTTTTGATTTGTGTTGTTGTTTTTTTTTTTTTTTTCCTTTTAGATTTAACTCCTCGTTTTATTTCCGAGCCTTTGTCTACTGTCCAGAAGTCTGGTGGGTCCGTACGACTCCGCTGCTCTGCCGAGCCCTCCACAGCTCGCCTTTCTTGGCGGTTTAATGGGGAGCCTCTGGACAGCAAGGTGGGAGAAGTGGAAATCCAGTCGGGATCTTTGACAATCGTCTCGCTCAGCCTGTCAACGTCTGGCCGCTATCAGTGCGTTGCGAACAGCAGCGCGGGCGCCGTTCTGAGCAGGCCTGCGACGGTATCGATGGGCAGTAAGTTAATTTTTTCTTTATATTCCTTGTTCCCTGCAGGTGATACAGACCTCAACGGGTTTGTATGGGTTGTTTATCTTTAAATTTTAGAAAGCACCTAGTTTCAAGATGGGTTTTATTCCTCAGCCGGTATTTAATATATGATCGATTATACGCTTTTCACCAATTTATTTTTTTTTTCCCTATGTCATCTGAGACCTGCCAGGCGATGCAGCCCTGGAGCAGGTCCTCCAGAGAGCTTGTGGATCTCCGTCCTCGGAGGCTTTTTTTAAAAAAAGACTCAACTAGAGCGAACTGCGGCTGATTGATTGTTGATAGCTGCATTGCTGATAGTTGGCGATAGCCGCGTTTTGAGCTGAAGGCTGGGCTAGACCTCAAGAGTCCTTTCAAGCAAATATAAATGTTATTCAGTGAAATAACGTTCATTTCGATGAACTGACCTGAAAGTACGAGGTTCCCGAAAGCTTCTCTTCAAAGACCATCTTGGAGCAGCAAGTGAGCTGCCCTGCCATTGCAGAAGCGTACTTGAGATTTGGTTAGAAAAGAGGAGAAATGAGCGGGAATCGTTGCCTGGGAAATAAGGGGGAGCTGCGAATTTTCCTTTTCGCTTATTTCATTTCGTTTGGTCAAAACTGTCCACGTGTTCCTCAGGTGGGGACAGCCTTCTGTCCTTTTTAGGGGCGCTTTCCCTTCTCTCGGTCGCGCAGGTTCTTCTAATCAGTCTCTGCCTTAGTGCTCGATTTGTAAATTATATGATCTTAAAGGACTTTGGAAGAGGAAGGGCGGTGTTTTCCATGTGGAAAGGATGATGCGGTGCTGAGAATGGGAATGCAATATTCCTCCGTGAGCATGGTTTGCCTGCTTGGGATCACGGTGCTGTCTGAATCGGGCCTTTGTCGAGCAGGATTTGAGTGATTTCTCTGTAAGGGTACCTCATCTATGGAGCATGTCCAAAATCCCCCCTGGGAGGAAAATTTCTTAAAAGTGAGAGAAGTGTGTGTTTTGGTAAAGTACTGACCCATAGCAAGACCCTCTCGAGAGAGCTGTAAGGGTGGCTAACGTCGAAAAACTTCGCAACCTGGAAGACGCTTTGAGCGTGGAGGGAGCCGAAGAGCAGCTTTCGCACTTTTCTCCTCCTTTTGAGATCGTAGCAGCGAGTTAGAAGGTGCTGTTAGCTCTTGAGGCTTTCTGCTTGCCTCATCGCTCAGGGCGATGAGTGGGAGGCGCTGCTGTACTCGGTGTTGGCGTTAATCATAACCACAGAAAGACAACTTCATGTTTCTTACGGACAGGCTTCTTGCTGCGAGTGTGAAGTTGTCTTCTGCGGTGCCTTCAGAACCCAGGAGTAGCGCTGCAGTCTTTCGCATCTCTCCGCTTGCTTTTCCTGGAGCGGTTGAGGCAACGTAGGAGCTATTTGTTCTCGCCTGACTATTCCCATTTAAAAGTTGACCCTCTCCGTAGTAAGGGAACGTACGTACACAAGAGGGTTTAAACTGCCGTGGACTACAAAAGACAACGCTGGTTGGTATGAACGTCCAAATGCTGCACCGGAGAAGACGATCAGCTTGAAACCAGCTACGTTTTAAACCAAACGCTGAGCTGACTGCTCCCTTTCCCAAGCCGTGGCCGCTCTTAACCATTTGCCAATTCTCTTCTAGGTCTGGCGAATTTTGATACTTCGGGGAAACCTGCCGTCACGGCGGAGGAAGGAGGTACGGCTTTCCTTGGATGCAAGGTGCCGGAAAGTAACCCTAAAGCACAGGTTCGCTTTCAAGTGCGGGGAAAATGGCTGGAACAATCAACAGGTGAGGGGTTTTTATGCCGCAGGTCAGCAATATAAGTTGTCCAACAAAAGCTTGCCTGGATTTTTTTTTTTTTTTTTTTTTCTTAAAACTTGAAGGAAAAAAAACAACTCTGGAAACTTCTAGAACTTCCTATGCAAATTGCTTTATCTAAACCTGCCTTTGTAAATTAATAGCCTTTGCATGGCAGCATGATTTCTTTGTGATCCGACGTTTAGGATAGGTTGGTATATCTGACAAGTTAAATAAAAATATACATACTGAAAAGGAAATCTTTTCTTGAAACGAAGTTAAATGTAATCTCTTTTTCCTCCCTGCTCGTTTAGACAACTACCTAATTCTTCCGTCTGGAAACCTGCAGATTTTGAATGTATCTTTAGAAGACAAAGGATCCTACAAATGTGCAGCGTACAACCCGGTTACTCAGGAGCTCAGAATAGAACTCGCTGGACGTAAGCTCATAGTCACCCGTGAGTATTCAGTTCAGCTTTCCGGAATTAATAGGTCTCAAACCGAATAAATAACACCCCTAGGATTTTTAGCATGGGCGTATCAGCCTAAATACCCGCTGGTCTCAAATACCACGTCAGGTAAAATCCGCCCTGCGCTATTTGCCTGTTCAGTTCTTATTTCCCCTTACTGCGGAGGAGCAGCATGGCTGCTTTCCAGATGCCAAGAGGACAGAGCGCTGAGCCCTTGCGAAGAGCGTACCGCTCATGCTGCGGTCGCCAAACCGATTTCGGAGCAGGACATCTGGAAGAGAGCGTTACAGCGTCGTGCTTAATCCCAAGTAGAAGTAGTAGCCGTGCTTGAAAGACGTGGCAAACCTCGGGACCGGAGGACAGGATGGGAGAGTGCTGTTTGAGAGACTGGTTAGTGATAAGCCTCCTCTCCTTTCCTCCAGGCTCTTCCTCAGCTGGTTTCCAAATACTTCACCCCCTGGCACCCCAGAGCCTGGCGGTGCCCCGGCACAGCCCTCTGACGCTGGAGTGTGTGGTCAGCGGGTCGCCTCCAGCCTCCCTCCGCTGGGTCAAAGATGGCCGGGACGCCCTGAGAAAAGGCAGGTGGAAACTGCTGCACTCCCATCTGGTGACGGACAGGCTCGAGACATCGGACTCTGGAAATTACTCCTGCGTGGTGGGAAACGAATCTGGAGTAGTGAAATACGTTAACTATTCGCTTGCTGTACTTGGTAAGAAATAAAGAAATTGTCACGTCTGGGCAACAAGCGTTTTCCTTGTGTACTCGCTGGGTTTGGCGTCTGATTACAAATAGCCTAATACCCTTCCTCAACCTATTAAAGCCTATTAAAATAAAGAATAAGATGTGTTTAGAATGACCGTATTTCATCATCTCTCCTGCATTAAAATCCATAACTATTTATCTCTTCAAATCCTTCGCACTCTGCAGTAATTAAACAGGAAAGGATAACTAGCTCCCAAGGAAGAACTGATCTATTTATTTTTCTGCGGAGTGCCGAGTGTATACGGGATACAGCGTCAATAATGTGCCAGAGATCAGATGTTTCTCTTTTGAGGTTGTATATAAGCAAAAAGCTGGCGAGGAGAGGCGATATGTTTGGATGAGGACAAAACCAAAAGCAAAATAAATATATCTGGCCTCTTTTGCGCGGCTGCGAGTCGTGCCTAATCTCCCTTTTCTTTTGCAGCAGGTTTTCCTGTTTGAGGTTTTTGCCTCTGTGACTGTTTTTGTTTGGGTTTTGAAATGTATTCAGGAGAGTAACTCGGAAAACGGGTTGTTGACGCGCAATACAGGGTTTGTTTTGGGGATTTCGCTAGAGAATTATTTTGAGAATACAGGTGTCTTATTTACAGTCTTAATGCAAACATGTGCCTGTTTGGAATAGAAAGGAGAGACCGTTAAAATAAGCAAGTGTGGGGGAAAACCAGCTTTAGGCTGCGTAGAACTAGAATCGTGCGGTGCTCGCTTAGCCTTTGTATGTCACAAGTTTTCATAACGTCTCGCAGTATCTTTTTATTCAGGACTTAAGCTCGGATCAACATACGGTGGTTTATGTAAACTTATTTCCCTGTATAGAACCTGCCTCCATCTCCAAGGGACTGCAAGATGAAACCGTGGCCGCTGGAGCGACCGCGCATTTCTGGTGCGACGTCCGGGGAAGCCCTGCTCCCGCCCTCACCTGGCTCCACAACGCAGCCCCCCTCCGTCTCTCTCCACGGCATCTGCCGACGGGAAACCGTCTGCGGATCCGCGGTGTCACCCCAGAGGATTCTGGCTTGTACCAGTGCGTAGCGAACAACGGGGTTGGAGTTGTGCAGTCCACGGGGAGACTTCGTGTCCAGCCGGGTAGGAGCACTTGCAGCCCTCAAGAACTCAAATTAAGCGTTTGTACTTCAAGCTTTATTCTGTTCTTTGGGGTTTTTTTGGTGGTGTTTGTTTGGTTTTTTTTCCTTGGTGTATTATATATTGATTTGTTTCTGACCGTTCTTTGTAGCAAATCTTACAAAGAAGCTGCTTTCAGTTGAATTTTGAAGAGATGTAGGTATTTCTGGGGTGGTACTTGATACTTAAAACCTAGATTACCAGCTGCAGTGAAATCAGCTTATGATTGAATTTGATGTGATTTATTCTTAAATAGAATCAGGGTCCCGTTGTGCTGGATGAAATCTTAGCGGAATTGGCTGACGAGTAATTATGCCCGATCCGTATCGTCAAGTTTACAAAACGATCATCGGATTTGGGGTTAATGCAGGCTTTCCCCTGTATCAAATTAACAGTTACAATAGTCTTTTTGATCACTCTTCGGTCTTAAGATACTTCCTAATATCTAAAGAACTCGATTTCTGCTAGTACAAGGGTGTTGGCAAGACCGTTACTGGTCCTGTTCTCTCCCTGCCACGTGTAGTTGAAGCTTTTGCCCTTCTCTGCACCGGTTAAGGCTGCTGTGAGCTGCGCAGAGGCTGGCTGAGCAGGTACTTTGTGACCCCCTCGTCTGTGGAGGGGACTAAGCCAGTCTTTGCCTGCGCTGTGCTCCTCGCTGACAGTCAAGTCGTCTTTATTTAGGAAATTTGAAGTGCGGTTTGAGCGTAGTTTTCTATCTCTCGGCTGAGAGGCTGTCTAGAGAACTGTTAAAATGGTTAAAAAGAAGCATGCGTGATTTTTTTTTTTTTTTTTTAATTGTATTGACTCATCGTGGCATTAAGAATCGTATTCCTTAGATTAATTCTTTGGATTTTTTTTTTCCCCCCTAGGCAAAGGCTCTAGGCCAGTTATAGTCTCTCCCCCAGCAAGCGTCACTGTGATGGATGGTGGGGACGTTACGCTGACTTGCAATGCCACTGGCCTACCCGTTCCCGTCATCCGTTGGTACGACAGCAGAGGACTTATCGCCAGCCACCCTCCCCAGGTGCTTCCTTCAAAACCGCGGAAACCTCCTCGAGCAAGGCCGGGCAGCGCCGTTGCCGAGCCCGCCGCCTCCTTCTCCCCGTCTCAAGCGGGCTGGAGCTCCTTGCGCGTTAGGAACGTGACTCCTGAGCGTGGCGGGGAATACGCGTGCGAAGCCATCAACCAGCACGGCTCCGCGGTTGCAACAGCCATCCTTACAGTTGGTAAGCTTGGCGCGCAAAATCGCAGGGTCGGCTCCTTGATTTAGGTGAGAAATGCCTCAAAATAAGAAATTAAGGGCAGGTAGGTAGCATGGGTACCCTGGGGAAACGGGGCAGAGAAGCCGGAGCTGTCTTCTTGGAGCAGTTCCTCCCTTCCACCTTAGGCAAAGGAGAAACAGCTGTGGGTGTTGCACGGGATTAGCGTTCTTATATAGGATTTAAAAAACAAAAACAAAAAAAAACCCCAAACCAACCCACCCTTGGATAGTTTTTATTTCTTGACTTCTCTACAAGGAAAAGACAGTTCTTACACTAAAGGTGAGATGGAAAAGAGAGATTTCTTCCTTTCTTCACATCGGAATATTATGTGACGTTAAGAAAAGGTTTAAGCCCCCTCCGGGTTCCCTTCGCAAGAAGTAAGATACCGATTTTAGTTACGTGAAGTGTCTTTAAGTTTCTCAGCTCTTCCAGCATCTTGCCTGAGGAAATTTAGCTGAACATCAGTGAGATTTAAGGGCAGTGGAATTTAATACGTGGCCCCGTATTTAAGGTTCTTTGTTATCACCGATTAGAGCTCAAAAATCACATAAATAATTTGAAAAGATGGTTATAGGTTCACTTAGAGGGGGGGGAAAAAGAAAGAAGAAACCTCAAGAAAGTGAACCCATCACATTATCAATAAGTGGCCCCATATTTAAGGTTCTTTGTTATCACCGATTAGAGCAAAAAATTACGTAAATAATTTGAAAAGATGGTTATAGGTTCACTTGGAGGGGGGAAAAAAAGAAAGGAGAAACCTCAAGAAAGTGAACCCATCACATTATCAATAAGTTATTGTTGGGCTTTGCTGAGCGGAAACAGAAAACTAAATATCATCCCAGAATTTAGTCTGTGTCAAATAGGAAAAAAAAAAAAAGAATCCCACTGCTTTGCCTGAGAATTTCGTGGCAGTAAGTTCAGTTTGAATGTTCTGTTTATTAACTTTTACCGGTTTCTAATACGTTGTACTGGCGGCTGATTATGGCGCGGAGGGCGCTTGAGGCATTTGGTTTTGATATAAAAGTCCTTAAGTAGTTTCTGGGAGCTGTTGGGGGTTTTTTGAGCGTGGTTGGGAACCGTTCTAACATTTGGAGGTTTTAATGAAGAATTTGTGCCAGGTAACGGTTCTGAGGCACCTGAATGGCTTAAGCTGTGATTTCCCCCGTGTTTCCTCGGTAGTAGGATCGACTTCAGCAGCTCTCAGCCTCAGCAGCTTCTTCCTGTGATTTGCCTTGTGCAAGCACGCAGTAAGAGAGCTTATTTGGCTGAAAAAAAATAATATATATATATATTTTATTTTTTTTTTCTTCCCCCTGCTGGATCTATTCCACGTCGTGATTCATTCTATGGTCTTAAAATCGGGCAAGGGCGACTTGAGCCACCGTCATAGCGAGAAACCACCAGAATGTAAAACGATAGCCTAAAGATCCTATACCCGTGGCGCTTATTTTAAGTCTTTTGTTTGTTTGTTTTTTGTTTTTTTTAGACGGTTGTGGTGTTTGTGTGCACGGCAGTAGCTTTCCCAGAGCTCCTAAGGAGCGGAGACGAAATAGAAAGGTTGTTCTGCTGCCGTGCGGACCCGGGCCGTGGCAGCGGGTTGAAATCCGCTTGCGTCTTTGCGACCCTGTTTCGACAAGGGCGGTAGAAGAACCAGCAAAGGCGCTGGGAAGTGCGGCAGGTGCGTTCGTAGGGGCGCGGAAGAGTTTTTTCGGCAGGAGGAGAGGCCGAAGAGATGGGTTCTTGACTTTTCTACGAGGAAAAGACAGTTCTTAGGCGAAAGGCGAGATGGAAAAGAGAGATTCCTTCCTTTCTTCGCATCGGAACGTTGTGTGATGTTAAGAAAAGGTTTAAGTCCCCTCTGGGTTCCCTTCGCAAGAACTGAGATACCGATTTTAGTTATGTGAAGTGTCTTTAAGTTTCTCAGCTCTTGCCTGAGGAAATTTAGCTGAACATCAGTGAGGTTTAAGGTCAGTGGAACAACGAGGCGGCTGCAGGGGAGACACGGGAACGGGCTGTAAAACAGTGGTTATTACAGAGAATGTGAGTAAAAGCTATGAAACGTCACGTTCTTGTAATGCCCAACTTTGGGACGTTCTGGTTGCGGTCAGGGGCAGGATTTGGGGCGCATACAGCCTCTGGTCTGACCCAGCTCAGTGCTGCTGGTGTTTCGTGGTGGGGCTGGGAAGCCGAGGAAGAAGAGTAGGTCTCGGTGGCGAAGGGCGAAGGGATGGCACTAAAAGCAACAGCCGAAAAAAGTTGCATAATGACACAGCAGCACACGGAAGGCCGATGGTTTATATGGGTAGCAATTACGCCAGAAACTTAGCAAAAAGAGCTTAGATCTGCATTTGCATAATGGAAATTGTTACCCGGCGGTTGTTTTCCGAAGCAAAAAAAAAAATAAAATTACACGCTACTCGCCGGTTGTCGATGTCTCCCCTCTCGCGGCAATAAACGCAGCGACGACGGCAGGTCTCCTGTCACCAGCCTAAACCGCAACGAATTCTCCACGCGCGAGAGTCCGTTTTCCCCCCACCCCGTGCCAGCGGGCGTCAAACCACGCTGTGCCCACCCACAGATCCTCCGGGTCCACCACGACGAGTCGGCCTTCTGCCTCCTCCGGCGGATGTGGCGTTTGTTTCCAATATTAACACGCGGCGGTGCATCCCTTTGCCGTCGCTCAGCTGACAGTGGTAGATACCCCCTCGCTTGGAGATCGTTCCGAGGAGCGTCTGACGTTTTTTAGTGAACTCCGTCTTTGGCTTTGGGGATGTCCTCCCCGCATTGTTCCCTTTTTCCCATCTCCCAGCTTTGCGGCACCGCTAAATAAATAGGAAGGAACAAACGAGGAACGCTTGCTGAGAGCGTGTCTTCAATTTGAAAAGAGAACTTTTCCTTCCCAGCTTTTTTTTTTTTTTTTTTTTTAAAAAAAAAAAAAAAAAAGCGGCCAAAAATAGCAACCACACTTGCTGCTGGTATTTTAATGGAGGTTTGGAGGAATCCGAGTCAGCCAGGCGAAGGCTGCCTGGGCTTTACGTTACCGAGGAATTTGTTTGTTTTGTAAACCAAGTTCCCTTCATTCCCTTCCCCTTTCCAGACCCCGGCACGTAACGTAAACCTACACAAATCCGAAAGGACGGACGGGGCTAAGAACATCTGGCGGGCTCGGCGCTGCAGCGTGCGACCTGGAGGGAGCCGCGCCGCTTCCCAAACGTTCTGGGTTTAAGCACTGACGTTTACTCGTCCTGGATAATCTCAGATGTCCAACCTGCCACCCCTTTCCTGCCTGGAATGCTGAGAAGCCCCACGTCAGCTGAACAGGGCTTTTTTTTTTTTTTTTTTTTTGTCTCGCGGCCCCTTTACTACTGATATTTTATATATATATATATAATTTTTCTTTTTTTTCATAGCAGGCAAAGTAAATAGGATGGAGGAGGCTGGAGCGGGATTTCTAGAAATGCGTTGGTATTAAATTGCACGTTAGATCTGCCTGTAAACCGAGTTTATTCTCGGCATAAACTTTCAAATGAAGTAGCCGAGTCGTGCAGCTTTCGAAGCTGATCGAAATTACAGCCGAAACCTCAGAAACTGAGGCAGGAGAATGTCCTCTTGTGCGTGCGCCAGTTCAGGCCATGAAAAGTTCCTTGTACAACTGCGATTAATTTAAAAGTACTCCGTTTGTGTCACTAGTGTAGCTGTATATTATTATTTCTTCCTTTTAATGTGCATCGCCACTACTTAATTTATCAGAGGCGCTAGTCTAACCGTGCCTGCGGGTGTCACGTTTCGGGTTTTCTCTCTTTGCTACTGTGTAAACCCCCCCCCCACCCCCCTCAAAACAAACAAACAAACAAAAAAATACTGTTCTGCTCTGAAAAAAAAAAAAAAAAAATAAAATAAAAGCCAGAGCACAAGGGCACAGCTTGGCACCGGGCTCGGGTCTGTGCAGGCATCTCTCAAACTGTTTTGTTTTTTTTTTTTTGCAGCGGGGTTGGTTTGGAAATGACGCTGTTAAATGACTTTATTGTCCCCCCCCCTGCGCTGGGGCGAGCGGACGTCATCGTGAAGGTGTAACCAGGCTCCTCTCTTTGCAGCTCCTTTAGAAACGGGCACGAAAGCGGAAGAAATGGCTCCTGCGGAGGTTGCCCAGAGCGATGAAAGCCACGGTGGTTTTGGGGCAGAACGGGCGTTTACGAGCGCGCCTCCGACAAAATGGCGTTCGGGTGCAGCTGCAACGGAAAAAGCCTCGAATGCCGCCGCTCCCCCCGAAGCCCCCATCATCCTCAGCCCCCCGCAGACGCTGAAGCCGGACACGTACAACCTGGTGTGGCGTTCGGGGAGGGACGGGGGCTCGCCCGTCAACGCCTATTTTGTGAAATACCGCAAGGTAACGCTTCTCCGTAGCCGTCGAAGCAGACGGATTTCGTTGGTTTAGGTTTCTCCGGGGACAAGAACGTGGTGTCGGGGCCGGAGAGGGAATACGGGTGAAGCGCAACGTTACCGTGGCCGCCCAGGCAGCTCGTGTTAGGGCCGACTGAAGCTGCTCACGAGTACGCCGTTCTATCTAGTTAGAAGTGAGATTTATTCAGCGGAGCCCGGGCTTTTATTTCCTTTACAGTACCGTTAGGGTCTGTGGGGAATGGGGCTTCAGGGCACGTTGAATGCACTTCAGCGATGTTAAAAACGCGTCCGTGCCGGCTCGAGTCTGGCGAGTACGTTTGAGGTCGGAAGGGAAGCCCGGCGTTGGCCTGCTGTGTCAAAGAGTTTGTTACTCTGCGTCCCAAAGAGACGCTGTTAAACTGAAATTGCCAAATGCAAAGGTGAACTAAAATTTCCTAAGCGGATACCTAGCGTGTCCCTAAAACATGGTGTGTCAGCGGGTCAGCTCTTCTGATTCAAATCCGAACCGAGCGATGCCTGTGCCCGTTCTTCCAAGCAAAGAGCTTTCTGCATGGCAAAGCTGTTTGGTTTATTTTTCATAAGCTTTTTAATCCTCTACATCCTGATCTTGTCTTAGCCTGGGGGGAAGGCTTAGATTTTTTTTTTTTTTTAATTTTTTTTTTTTTTTTGACCTGTTAGTTCCTGAAAACCCGGTGCCAAAGTCTGTTGATACAGTTTCTCATCCAAAGGTGGTTGGTTCACGTAAGCACGGAAAGCTTTGAATACTTCTTTGACCTTTTTGATGCTTACCCTTCACTCATAACAGTCCTTTCCACGTTAAATGTGTTCACTCGGGCATTTCTCCATAGGGAGTTTGCCGTGTGTTGTGTTTTGTTTTGGTTTTTTTTTCTTTTTTTAGGGTGGTGTTCTCTTTGTGTCGTTAAATTATTGTATTGATTTTCCCTCTTTTAAAGAGGCAGGGGGGGGAAAAAAAAAGTTGGGGGAATAAGAGCCTTAGAAGAGTGGTTGTTTCGGAAGAAAATACTCGGAACAAAGACCTCTGGCATAACCTTTGATAATCCGCAGCATTTAGATCTGCCTTCCATGTTTTATTAAAGTCTTATATTGTTTAGTAGTTTATTTTTGGTAGAGTCTTTGTCTTTTCCTTTGGGATTTGGGGTAGTGTTTTCCTGTAAAGGTCAAGCATTAAGAGACTACCCTGAATCTCTTCCCTTTCTTAAATGGAGATGGTGATTTGACTGTTAAATTAAAAAAAAAAAAAAAAAAAATTAAAAAAAAAAAGAAAAGAAACATGCATTAATAAAACCCGAAACTTTGGTCTCCCTGCTGAACTTTTTTTTTTTTTTCAACCTCAAGAAATAACTAAGACATAATTTTGTCGCCCATTTCAGCCAATAAATATTTTTAAATTGCCGAAGTACAGGAAAAGCTGGGATAGCTCGGGGAATGTATCTTTCTCATTAGGGTGTTGGGTCCGGCCCTCTAAGGTCCCACACGCTGCCAGCTAAAGACCGACTGAAGCCTTTAAAACCATTTGGTCTCCTGCTAGTTTTAGCCACAAATAAAAATGACCATTTTTTTTTTTTTTTTTTTCCCCCCAAAGACAAGTGCACGCCTGTGTATGGAGAGGGGGAAAATAAGTCAAGTTTATCGAAGGAGCCCCGTGAAGGTAGTTGAAAAGTGCCGATTTGTGGCAGGAGCGCGTGGCGACAAACCATAGGTAGATGTAGGAAACCATAAGGAGTTGGGTTTTTTTTGGCGAGTGACGGAGGTTCCTCGGATGCTGAAAGCGCTGAGGGGTTTTTGAGCGTTACGTCGGGTTCTGTGCTGCTGATGTTGAGCCGCCTCTCCCTGTCCCGCGCAGCTGGACGACGGCGTCGGCGGCGCGGTGGGAAGCTGGCAGACGGTGCGTGTCCCTGGCAGCGAGAACGAGCTGCGGCTCACCGAGCTGGAGCCTTCCAGCCTGTACGAAGTTTTAATGGTGGCGAGGAGCGCTGCTGGCGAAGGCCAGCCCGCTATGCTGACGTTTCGCACCAGCAAAGGTAGGCGCAGCACAATGTTCCCTGTGTCCTACGCCTTCGAGAGGACATTTGTTTAAATTGCATTAAATTACGTTGTCTGCTCAAGCCGTATATGGAACGCTCTGCCATTTAATCGCTAAAGAGCGGCCTCTAATAACTAAAATAGCCGCGGGGCAAAATTTCCTGAGCGTTACCATCGCTGTCGGTAAGTAAAAGCTGTTAAAAGCTTGATGATATTCTTTTGGGGATGATTATTAAAGATTTATACCGTGAGGTTCCTCTCGCTTAAAGGAGCGAAGTCGGGGAGCAGCTTGTCCTTGTTCAGGTTTTTCAGAGTATCGCAAAAAGAAGTTCTCCGCGCCATCGGATTTTCAAGAGATCAGCGAAAGCTGCTTCTGGTTTGCTTTGCAGAAGCTGTAGTGAAAATCTCTCAGCTGCCCAGAAACCAGCTGTGCCCGTAGCTGCGCGCAGACAGCGACGAGCAAAAGAGCGTTTCTAATCAAAGCGATTTCTATCTTTCAAGCACGGGAGGCCGGTGGCTTCGCTCTGAAGCGTGCGAACAACCACCGACGGTTCTCATACCGATGTACAAGAACCGGTAGCTTAAAATTCTACTAAGAATGTAATGTATTTGTGAAATCTGCGAGTTCGTGGTACGTACGTACCGCCACAGGCCAGAAGTCCGCTCAGCCTGGTGGCCCGGGTCCGGCCGTGGCCAAACGCAGCTTCCGTAGCGTTTTTATTGAACCTCTTTCTCGAGACGTGGACTTCGCCCTGCGGTTTTCGCCACCTGTTGTAATTTTGGGATGAGAGGGGGCTTTTGAAACCTGGGCCGGAGCCGGTGGCGTCCCCGCAAAGCGCGTACTGCCGTGGATGAACGGTCATTTATCCCCGAAGCGAGATGTTTTGGGGAAGTCCCCTCTCTCGCTCCCACGAGGAAACTCCCTAATTGCTGTCCTGACTGCTTAATTTGTGATTTGCAGCCGGGGCTTTGGTAGCCAGTGATTGAGCGTACGGTGAGAAGCAACGAACAGCGTTTTCTTATCCAATCCCTGAGCTGACGCACTGTATATCGAATGTTTCTTTAGAAAGAACGTCGTCCTCCAAAAACACTCAGGCTCCGTCTCCACCAGCCGGCGTTCCTAAACATCCCGTCGTTCACGAAGGGACGAATAATTTCGGTGTCGTCCTTCCAGACCCGTCTCGACACAGCGGAGGTAGGGCTATGGGTGGTTTGTAATCCGTGATTTAAAAGTTGTTTGCGGACAGACGCATCTAAGTTAACTCGTGTTTATTGCTGCTCTAGGTCCTTGTATTACCTCTTCGATTTCCTATTTATTCCCTGGGCTGCTTTGTTACAGCTATTTATTTTTTTTTTTTCTCTCTTGTGGGACTTCCGTGAGTGAGGTCAGGCATCTGCTAGATTTTTCTGTTCTTCTGCGTGTTTCCAGAGTTAAAAAAAAAAAAAAATAAAAAATCATAGTTTGTACTTTGGGGCTAAGGGAAGGGCCGCCTTATTCCGCTCAAGTGAGTTGGCATTTTACCTGCCTGCCTCGATACCTCGGGTTTCCCTGGCAATGTTAAGTCACCGAGTAGTAGCGCGTTTCTTCGGCATCTGTGGGTGGGGTATTTGAAGCTCCGGATTTAGCGAACGCGCCCCAATCCAGTGGACGTATAATATTTTCAAGGATGCCGTTACCTGGCACGCGTGGTGCTCAAAAAAAACAAAACAAAACCAAAAACCAACTGTGCCTTTTCGCGTGTAACCCGGGTTCTTGCTGCTCCTATTTAAACTTGCCGTTCCATTTTTTTTTTTTTTTTTTTTTTTTTTTTGCTAAACACTCTGGGTTTCCTCTTCTCTTCCACTGCGAAAGATCCAGAGGAAGAGGGGGAAATGGGGGATGCCCATGTCAGAGTTTTTTAAGTTCTTGAAGGGGCCCGTATTTGTTCTCGACCTTTTCTTGCGGCTTCCCAGGGACAGCCTTATTTCTGACGGCAAGGAGATACAACCGCTTCCCAGTAGGTGTGATTTGCAGCCTGGTTTCCAGTGAAATCAGCATGTTTATAGCCCTTTTTCTCGCCCACCCCAGCCTTGGAACTCGGGGGCCTGATTCAGGCAAATTTACTCCGGGGCTGTGACCTCAAAGGTGATTTGGTGTCTAAAGTTTGGCTGAAACCAAAGGGGAACGGAGAGGTTTATTAATAACGCAGGTGACGGAGCGTCACACGCTCGTGACGGTGCTAAATATCAGAGGAGCCACACAAGGGGACGCTTTGTGTGCGCCCGCCTGCAAGTGCTCGTCCTGCTTCGTGCCCCCCAAAAGCTGCTGGCTTGCTGGTCCTTGCTCAGTTCCTCCCCTCGTCGGTGACCGGCTCCGAGTTAATGAATACGAACTAGTTTAGTAAAGCCTTACAGCTCTCGTCGGTTGTCAGAACCGTTATCGCCCGATTTACTAACGCCGCCTCTTTCTGTTCTCTCTGTTCCACTGCTGTCTGTAACTTCAAGTGAGTTCAGTAAGTATATCCTTTCGTGCACGCTTTGTTTGCTCTTCGTTCTCCTTTCTGCGGCGATACGGTGCTCGTTGACACGGATGGGTTGAAGTCTTCGTCGGGTCTCGGGGGAGTTTCGGGGTTTCGAAAATGATAACCGGATTTTTCCTGTTCACTTTAGTATACGTTTCCGTTTCCACGTAGAGATGGGTTGGGGTAGTGCGACACCGTATCTTTTTTTTTTTGGGGGGTTATTCCATTGATAAAGTAATTGATCCCTCTGTTTTCTCCTCTTTGAGCATCTTTTCCAGAAGAGTAAGGGGAGTAGAGTAGTTATTACGGGAGGATTTAAGATTCTCCTCGTTAATACATAAAGTCTTACTGAACCATCCGCAACTAGTTGAATGGGTTGCTACGGAAAACGAAGTTTCAGCTGACTCTAATCCTCTTGTAACTGAATTTCTCATTCCAGTTCCAGAAGCTCCTGACCGACCCACGATCTCCACAGCCTCAGAATCATCCGTCTACGTCACGTGGATACCACGGGCGAACGGTGGCTCCCCCATCACTGCCTTTAAAGTGGAGTATAAACGCCTGGGTCGAAACAGCGACTGGCTAATTGCGGCTGAGAACATTTCTCCTTCCAAGCTGTCGGTGGAAGTTCGTAACTTGGAGCCAGGTATCCAAAATGATCTTTCCTTCACCACGGCTGTTTTTTTGCTGTTGGCTTTGCTTAGATGGCTGCGCTGCTGCTGAGAGAATACTGCAACTCTTTGGGTGTTTCGTTTTTAACTTCTGCTTGGATGATCCTGTTTCTGGTCGGTTGGGTTTGGTTTTATTTGTGCGTGTGAAATAGGAGCTCGTTACATGAATTCAAGTTGATTTCTGGTTTTCCAAGTGTGTGTGGGGGGAAAAACACCATAATTTAATACTTGTTCACATGGAGAGGAGGGTTGTGTATTATTGCTATTTTTAACTTAATTGTCCTTCTAGTAAGCACTCAAAACACAAAAAGAGAAAAATGCATTCATGGAAAAACATCTGTCCTGATTTCTCCCCGAGTTCAGCCCCGAAAGCTTGGGGAAAGAGGGGGAGAGTAGGGGGAACAGATGAGGACAGGTGTCCTTTGAGGCATCTTCTCGGCGCTCACCAGTTTGCGGTTGAGGGACTTCCTGAGCTGATGGGGGCGTCTCCATCTCTGCGTGTAATAACCTGCGGATTTTTCTGGAGTGAGTTTCCCTCGTCGCTTTCAGACGCTGTTTGTATTTCTGACGTCCACGTGAGTCGTGGCAATGAGTCCTGCAGTTTTTCTAACTGGATGTTGTGCAGAAATCTGTTTGGTCTCTCCTTGAATCCTGTTTCTAGTGCTTGTTTTGCTACAAAGTCGTCTTTCTCTCCCCCCCCCCCCCCCTTTTTTTTTTTTTCCTTTAAAGGAGAAATGTATAGGTTCCGTGTGATTGCCGTGAACAATTACGGGGAGAGCCCACGCAGTGCAGCCTCTCGCCCGTACCAAGTAGCCGGATTTACCAACCGGTTTTCCAACCGCCCTATCGCAGGACCTCACATTGCTTATACCGAAGCCATCAGCGACACTCAGATCATGCTAAAATGGACGGTAGGTATAACTGTCTCCTGTTCTCACAGCTGCGGACCAATTTTTACAGCTTTGGCTCTTAAAAGTCAAGGCTTAAAAGCCCATTGCAGAGCAGCGAGTGGTGGTTTTGCCCCCCCCAACCCCCCCGAGACTCAGAGAGGATCTCGTTCCTACCGGCGGCTTAAGATACATCGCGCTTGTATGGTAGAACTGGGGAGCTGCTGGGGCCGTGTGCCTCTCGAGCCCTTTTCCCCCCCGTTTCCCACCCCTTTTTCCTCCTCCTCGCCAGCCCTGTCGGTTGTTCGCCGCCTCCTGCGCTGTCTCCCAGCCTTCCTCCGCCTCGCTCTCCCCTTCCAGCTCTCCCTGGGGGTGCCAACGCAGCGCCTCCTCGGCTTACGCCAGATGTGAGCCCCACTGGCAGCTCCGGTGAAAGGCTGCAGCCGCCTTAGTCCACCTGCTTTGGCACGGACGTATCGAGAGGCACCAGCGGGCTTAACTCTGTCCAAACCCCTCTCGGTGCCGTGAGTCGCGAGCGAGTTGGCTCCGTTTCCTGCGGTTCCTGCTGCTTTTGTCAATCCAGGCTGCGATGGCTGGAAGCGGGCGCTGCGTTTTAAAACCCGCCGTCTTCCCTCGCGGCCAGTAGGGGTTTCGCGTTAGAGAAACGTTCTCCTTTCCCCCTTGTTACCTCGTCTTTTGTAAACAAGTACTTTTAAAGTCCTTACTGAAACCCACAGAAATTCTTTGCTCTTGTTTTGAAATCTAACCCCCCTGGTGGACTTTGGAGGATTTAACGTGCAGAGTTCCCGGTGTTAGTTTGCTCTGCTAGCTCAGCCTTAAGAGATGTTAAGGATAATAAACTTAAAATAACCTCTGGTTCCTCAGGAGGCCACGTAACTTGCAGTCAAATATTCTCGAGCCGAGTTTTAGAGTGACCTTAACTCTCTTTCTGAAGTAAAAATGGTCTTAACTTTTTTCCATCCATCGCGCGCGTTTTCGGGCCGTTCGTGGTCAAACCCTAATTGACGGTTAAGTGATGTGGGAGGACAGTGTCATCCCCAGCTCAGCCGCTTGTCCCCGCGCCACCCTCCCTTTTTTTCACCCCCCCCGCTGCTGCGAGGAGTTCAGTGGCGGGATGCTCTCCCCGCGGCCCCGTGAGAACCCCCCCGGCGTTGCGCTCCACCTTAGCTGCGTCTACGCGACCCCGGCAACTGATAATCCCCTTTTCTGTCGTAGCTTCCGTGCAAACCTCCCCCCTCCACCTTGCTTGCCTGACCTCCTTAAAAAAAAAAACCCGCGTATTTTTTTTTTTACGGCGATGACGGCCCCAGCGGGACCGGGATGAAATTTTTCTTCTCTAACGCGGTCTTTTCGAATCCTCTTGTAGTATATCACGTCAAGCAACAACAACACGCCCATCCAAGGATTTTATATCTATTATCGGCCTACGGACAGCGACAACGATAGCGACTACAAGAGGGATATCGTAGAAGGTACAGCGCGGTATACGCGTGCTTAATAACGCTGCTCGATGGGGAAGAACATCACGTAGCCGCGTTGGCTGTGTTTATACGAAATCTAAACCGCTTTTCCCAAACGAGGTCTTTACAATCTATGTCGCGGAAGTAGCTAGCTCAACTACCCAACGTCAAATTCTGCCCACGCGTGAACGTGCTTCTTCCTCCTGAAGCCTCTCCTGCGTGGAAACTTGAGAACTAAACACCGGGTTTAAGTTTGGCGCGTTACGCTGCCGCAAATCCTTAACGTAGGTCTCTCTAAACTGGTTTAGCTTAAAGTAGTCGAGGAAGGAGAAAGCCGCGTAAACGAGATTTTAACCCAGGGGCAGCGCTTCCTCGTTACAGACTCTGCCAATATCTACCTGGCTTTTAAGCTGCTTTAGCCCAGCACGGATTTTTCGAAGCCAGGCGGCACCTTGTGTGTAATTAGCCTTCTCTCCTCTTACCTTGCTTAATTGCTTATCCCGCTAGAAGGAAGTTACTTTTAGCCTCAAGTGCTGCCGTACGCTGCAGACGCAGGTATGTTTGTGCTTCGTTCTGCCTTTTAATCAGGTTCTGGTTTTTGGGTTTGGTGTTTTTTTTGTTGGTTTTTTTTTTTTTTTTTTTTCCCCTGTGCGTATTAGATCATCGTTTTCCTGGAAGAAGTTATTAGATAATGTCTATATTAGTCCAGAAGTGGAAAACCCTTTTAAAAAATATTTTACTTAATGTCCTTATTGCTTGGGCTGAATAAACGTAGTGATCTCATTCCGTCCCGATGACGTGAATTATTTTTTTTTTTTTTTTTTTTCCCCCCTCATTTATTTCAGTCGCAAGAGGAACGGGCCTTTATTTTGAAAATTTTCCCCTGCTAGACAATACTCCGCACAGTACTTTGATGCGTGGCATCAGCTTTTGCGCGCTGCAAAGCCGTTACGGATCCAGAGCTGCGTTGCTTTAAAGAAGCTTATGCAGTCCGTGCCTTCATCCCCAAATGTATTTTAGCCTGTGCTGGATGAAACTTGTGTGTTTATAAATCTTATATGCTAAGCAGTTAGATGTTTAAGCGGGCTCTGCTGTGCTGTGAAATTAGCTTGTTTCTGATTTTTTTTTTCTTCTTTTTTTTTTTTTCCGAGAGAGAGTGTGTGTGTGTGTATTGAACTCTTTGTGGCACTCTGAAACCATTAGCAGCTGCTCTGCTCTGCCAAAGTTTGCAACACAAACCTCATTGGGTGGAAATATTTAAACTTAAAACTTTTTTCTTGACTGCGCTCCCCTAAATTTTTTTTTTTTTTGGGGGGGGGGGGGAAGAAAGAGAGAGCTACTTTCAATGAAAGCATGATTGGAAGCATTGGATGTGAAATATGTAGAGGAACATGTGACTCGAGGTATTTTTGCCGTAAATCACTTGTTCTTCACGTTGGGTTCCCCCCCCCCTTCCCCCCCCCCCCCCCCCCGTTACCTTTGAATTAATCTGTCTGTTTTTTGACAGGGAATTTTATCTTGAAATGACTGCATGAGTTGTGGAAAGAGTGGTGGGATGCCTGTATTAGCCAAGGACTTGCCGTAGGCTTTCCTTACCCTTTCCTGTTAAGTCTTGTCTTTCGAGACATTCAAAACTCCGCAGAAAACTTCCCCCCCCCCCCCCCCCCCCCCCCCCCCTTATAAATGCTGCTACAGGCAAAATCAGATTTTATTTCAAGAGAAAAAAAAAAAAAAAAAACCAAGCGAAAAGCTTGACTCGGGTGGCTCCTCGGTATTTTTCAGCAGCTTTAAGCAAAAGCAAAGCCAAATCTGCACTGATGGGCTGAATTTCTCTCTTTCGAGGGTCCGGGAGATTGAATTTTAAATGTAAATGCAGTCTGATGTCAGTTGTTTAAATGTTTTTCCTCGCTAATGGTGCACGGAGAGGACAGTTAAAGTGCCTGTACTGATTCCAGTTCCACTAATGGTTTGAAGCGGAAACCTAAAACCTGGTGTAGTAATTACCGAAAGGAATGCTTGGGGGCGGGGGCGACGGGAAAACCGAGTTATGAATCTTGGGGGGAAAAAAACGTGCGATTTAGGGCAAGGCCGGTTCCAGCTTCAGCCCAGGGCTTGTCCGCCCTCGCCCATGGGCGTGCGAGGGATGGAACTGGGACCGTGCTGTGCTTCCCCTCCCGAAACCGAGATGGGGTCCTCCTGGAGACCCCAATATCCGCACCCGGGTTTGTGTCCTGGAGGGGGTTGGAGGGGGGAGATTCGAACGCAGTCCCCACCAGCCGAATTGGCTTTTTTTTTTTTATTTTATTTTTTATTAATGCTTAAATCAGTAGGTGGTATGACAGCTTCTTAGAAACAGTGGAAACAGTTCAAGGTGGTATTTTCCAAGAGGGATTAAAGAGTACTCAAACAGTTAATTAAACTCCCTTAAAAGAAAAAAAAAAAAAAAAAAAAAAGAAAAAAAGAAAAGGGTCGCTGTTTATTAAAATTTGTCACAAGCCCGTGAAAGTAAAAACTGAGAGTGATTTATATTGAAGCGCTCAGTACTTCAGGAGGGTGTCTAAATGAAACGCTGGCCGGGAGCCAGAGATGCCTAAAACCGTCCTAGTAGAGGAGATTGCAGCGCGAGCAACAGCCTCGCTGGCTAATTTGGTTTCCCGGTACGCTTAATAAACCGCACGTTCGATGATTATTTGCGGTTTCGGCGGAGCTGAGCAGCCCAGATGTATCCTTCCCGCGAAAAGGGGCGGCTCCGGTTGGTACCTCCCGTCTTTAAGGATCCTGCGGGACGGCAAAGCGGGAGAGGGTCTTATCACGGGGGAGTTTTTCCCCTGTCCCACGTTTAACCTGTTTTCTGTGCCGGTTTTTCCTTGTTATTTGCCCCGAGTGTTGTAAATAGCTAGCATGAGCCGTCCTAAACCCAATTTTTCATCCGTTACGTATTTGAGACACCCAGAAATTTTGATTTTTAAGTTAACAGATGCTGGAAGCTTGGATGTCTGGTTTTTGTAGTTCAATGACTTCTGGGGTTTGTAGAGAAAGATATTTAAAAAAAAATTAAAAAAAAAAAAATTAAAAAATTGAAAATAGCGAAACCCTTCCACACTTTTATTCAGCAAAAGGTTCCTCTAAGAATCTATTTCCCAAGACAACGCACGTCTTAACGATTTCACATAAGCCTGAAAGATTTTTGTGCTGTAAACCCCCTGTATTTTATAGAGACGCTGCGATGTACTCATACCTAATTCTGGCTCGTGCGAGTAAACGAAATGCAGTTGATTGATTATTTTTATTTCTTTTTTTTTCTCTCTCCCCCCATAGGTACGAAGCAATGGCACTTGATAAATCACCTGCAGCCGGAAACGTCGTACGACATTAAAATGCAGTGCTATAACGAAGGTGGTGAAAGCGAGTACAGCAACGTGATGATCTGCGAAACCAAAGGTGAGCGCCGCCGTCGCCCGCCTGCGGGACCGCGTGAAGGTGGCGGTTTTGTGGCGTGAAAGAGCCTCTGCGTCGAATTTGGGGGTGTTTTTTGGTTGTGGGTGTGTGTTTTTGTGTTTTTTTTTTTGTTTTTTTTTTTTTTTCGGCGCCACGAAGACAGTAATTTTCTGGAATGTTTTGGAGGATTGTTTTGTCTTCCGAAGCTGGGATTGTTTTGAACATATGGAAACTGATACGTTGCGCTCCCTAGAAAGGCTCTTAGCAAAACTCTGCGGGTTTGCCCAGCCTAAGAGATAGTATTGTTGTTCTGGGCTGGTGTTTTTTGGTGGTTTTTTTTTTTTTTTTTTCTTTTTTTTCTTCTGCGGTGCTGATAGCCTCTCCTTAGGAGAACAACCACGCTCTCGAAGATGACAGAATTGATTTGTACGTCTGTTTTCTGTCTTCGGGGCTCTGTGACACGTTGTGTAAGTGCAGACCACAGCCATTGATGGTTACGTTGGCTGCCTCCATCCCTAATCCTGCGTGCCTCTGGCACAAAGTTTGTACTGTTCTCTGGAAGTGTCAGATATGGCAGTCACATTTATTTTGCGAAGAATTCCTGTCTCCTTTAATCTCTAAACCCAAGTAAGGCTGTAAAGGGAAAATGCAGACGGTAAACTTCAAATGCAGTGCTATGAAAAAATGTTGTTTTTTTTTTTTTAAAAAGAAAAAAAAAAAAAGGGAGAAAAGCCCTGTAGGAGCAGAAGCATCAACGTTTAGCGAAGTTAGGAGCGAAGCCTTTGAAAGAAGGGCTGGGAGCTGCAGGGTTTTGGGCCACACGCGCGGTTGGTCTTCCTCCTGTGAGGAATGGAACTTTCCTCCCTAATTTTAAACTTGGCAAGATGTAATTTGTCGTTCGTACCGGCTCTTCCTTAAAATGCGTCTCCTCCAGGCTTATGGGGGCGATCCAGCTTATCCAACTCGCCTGCACGGAGGTGCTTGTGTCTCTCCGACCACCTTCGCCCCCGAAGCCGGGCTCCTCTTGCCGGTTCTTGGCGTCAAACGAAAATGAATCCGAACTGCAAACGAGTTGTACGTTTGATTCCTGGGTTAGCCTAGCATCTCGTTTTCGGGGATTTTTCTGTTCAGCTCTTAGTATCTTAAATAGTATGGTTTTGAAAGCGGGGTTAGCAGGGTTCACGTCAGATAAAAAGCAGGTCATCTGGCAGCGGTTAGGCGATAGAAATGCATGTTGTGGTTTCTCCTGACCTCAGAAGTGGAAAGATTTGCGCTCTTTCGAGTTGGGGGTTAGTGCAGTTCTAGCCACGCGTATGTCGAGTTGCTCGTTAAAGTTTCGAGTGACCTCAATGAGAGGCTTAGCAAGCTGGATAATAACCGTTTTCCAAGGCAAATAGTTATTACCCAATAGTAGTTGGCCTTCTCGTTATGGGTTTTAATATTGACTTGGGAGCTTTCCCTTTGAGGCATTAGGATTCGAGCTCGGCAGTCGTTATTATTATTTTCACTTCGTTATGAAAAAAACACAATTATAAAACGCATTTAGCGAACGTACCCATACTTGTCTCTTCTTTCGCCCAGTGAAACGCACGCCGGGAGCATCCGAATATCCAGTGAAGGACCTGAGCACGCCACCGAATCCCCCCGACCGGGTTGGGGGAAGCGGAGCTGGTCCTTCCAACGGCCCCGTGCGCAGCAGTGACATGCTCTACTTGATCGTGGGCTGCGTCCTTGGCGTGATGGTCCTTATTCTCATCGTTTTCATCGCCATGTGCCTGTGGAAGAACCGCCAGCAAAACGCCATGCAGAGTGAGTGATTTCTGGTTTCCTGGCACGATGAGAATATTCTCGGAGTAGAATTAGTAACGTTCTTATTACGTTTTATGAAGGGGAAGCGGTTTCCTGCTATAAGCCAACTGGCATTTATTTAGACTCGTCCATCCTAGGTGTGCCTTAGGTGAGGATTTGAGTGGTTTTTTGTTTTGTTTTCTTTTTTAAGAGCAGCAGCATCTCGGTTTCTTTGCACCGATGCTCGCATTGCCGCAGCTTCACCCGCAGAACGGCGCGTGAAACGCCTGGGCAAAGTTTCTTCAGCTTGTGTTTAACTTTAAGCACCTGCATAGGTGTCTGCCGCTGGCAGAACTTGCGTGTAATCGTAAGTACTTGTTAAAACGGGGAGGCTTAAACCCCGGATCTCTCCCGTATATCTGGAAAGAAAAAGAACTCGCAGCACTCGGAGAAGTCCCCTGTTACCTCTCAGTCCCTCCGCAGTACAATGGCGCTCAATGTCCGAGTCTTTTAGAGAGGTGTTAATGAGGAAAACCCGTCCGTTTGCTATTAGGAGCCTTGAGCAGACGTGCTGGCGCTTAAGCGTGCTCTGCAAGGCGCTCTGTACCCGCCAAACGATGCCGCGCTGGCAGAATCCCCTCGCTCGCTTTTTCTGGTCGTAACGCCGAAATCGGCCTTGCTCTTTGCGCAGCCCGTGGTTGTTTTTGAAACGTCCTTGCTCTCTGACAAAGGGAAATGAAACGAAACTTCTTGTGAGATAAGATAACGTCTTCAGCTGCGGCCCGGAGAGTTTTTCTGGAAGCAGTTTGCAGCAGACGGCAAAGGGCCTATGGATTATACGAATGGCCTGGTTTTAGGACGCTCTTCGTAGTGGCTGACGTCAGCTGAGTCTTTTCGGACCTGCGTTCCCGGTCTGTTCTCCGGGAGGGGTCTGTTTTGCATTTCTACGTTTGTGTGCTAAGCACTTAGTTATTACAGTTAATTTACAAAAGCTGTAGAAAGAGAAAAGAAGTTTATTTTGTTTCTTAGAGGCGTTGGTTTAACCTCTCATTTGGCAATAAATAACGCTTTCGGTGATAACGTCTCTTGCAGAGTACGACCCTCCCGGCTACCTCTACCGAGGGGCGGATATCGGCGGGCAAATGATCGAGTACGCGACCTTGCCCGGCACCAGCCGAGTCAACGGCAGCCTCCACGGAAACTTCATAAGCAACGGCGGCCCGAGCAACGGCTGTCCGCACGTCCATCACAAAGTTGCTAACGGCGTTAACGGGATGGTGAAGGGAGGAGCCGGGCTGTACCCGGGGCACGGCGACTCCTTGCCCAGGACGCGCGTGGACTACGAACATCCCCACCGTCTTGTGAACGTAAGCTCTTCCAGCGGGCGGAAGGCTCAGCCTAGACCTTGGGATTTACGCGGAGGTTGGAGAAGCGGACATAATTCGGGGTGGGGGGGAAATACTCAGCCATTGATAACAGCCAGTTCCGCTAAATTACTTATCCCAGAGGAGGCAACTGGGCTGATATTTGCGATACAAACATCGTGGTTTTCATTTGAGGATATCGGATGACGGCAAGAATTCCACTCACTCTGGGAAATCTGCCTCTGCCCTCCTCCGAACAGCATGTCAGCTCTGAGAACGCCTCGGTCCTGGGCTGAGATACTTTACTTGTGCATATGGTATTTCTCAATCTTCAAGTTAAATAGATTTAATTATAGCTGCTTATTCTGCAGCTTTATGGATCGCCCGTGGTTTTTTTTTTTGGTTTTTTTTTTTTTTTTTTTTCCCCCCCACCTGTTTCGGATCTGTAACTCTAAGCAATGCTATTAATTATGGCAAAGCACGAATGTAGCAGGAGGTTCCATAAAATAAAATGCCCCATACGTCTTGAAATGCAGCAACGTAATAACGCTGCGTTTTGGGTGGGGTTTTTTTGGTGTTTTTTTGTTTTGTTTTGTTTTTTTCCCCCTCAGTCCCTTGTTTGTGACTGTTGAGACAGGCTCTTTTTTTTTTTTTTTTTGGTTTGTTTGTTTTGAAATCGAAAATAAAATTAAAAACTAATTTAAGTCTGTGATCCAGCCTTTGCATGCTGTGGAAAAATACTTCATTTGCTGAAATGCGTCCCGTTTCCAAGAGAGAATAATGATTTCATTATTGTCTATGGAAACAGATGGCTTGCATTCAGACTTACTAAACTTACTCAAAACTGTGAACATTGCCCAGGAAAACTGAAAGAAAAAGTTCAAAAGTCTGAATAACCCATGCTGTTTCTGGAGGGGGAGGGGGGGGGGGGGAAATGGGGCTATTGTTTGTGTTGGTAATTGAACACAAGCGCTTCGTTTTATTGAACAACAAATTAGCGCTTGCACAGTAGTCGCCACTTCGGTTAAACTCCAGCTTTGAGTCCAGACCAGTTGGGTTTTCACCCGATTCTGTCTTTGCTCCGCTGGTGTAGCGAGAAATGCCGCTTTTTTGGACGCTTTCAAGAGCAATCGAGGCCCAAACTGTGTTTGGTTTTGGGGTTTTTTTATTTTTTTTTTTTTTTTTTTGGACCTGTCCAGCCTCCCGGTGGGTGAAACTTTCCAAAAGTCTCCGACTGTACGAGCCCTCGGGAAGGGGAAGATATCTGCGGTGCTCAAAAGCTCACCCGGGAGAAAGCTCGGGGGCTGGCGTTGGTGTTTTATCCCTCTTGATTATTTTTTTTTTTTTTTTTTTGGGGGGGGGGGGGGATGGATTTTGCACGGAGCACGTGCTGACGTGGGTCTCGGCGCTCGCAGCTGGAGGTGGGACGTGCAGTGCCGCCATCTCGGTTGCGACTGGCTTGAGTTTTGCCTTTTTTTTTTATTTTTTTTTTTATTTTTTTTTATTTTTCCTGCCCCCCCCCTCCCCTCCGTGTTGCAGAAAGTTTGAGTTCACGCGATCCCTTTCCCACGTAGAAGGAGCGGGACTGGCACGCGGGTGAGGCAGCGCAGAGGAACCGGGAGGTTCTCATCCTCGTTAGGACTCTCTTTATTGTTTCGTTGATTGGCGTAAATGAGGAAGGGAGAAACTGGCCGGGATGGCAATCAAGCCTAATTAGGGAGCGCTGAGGAAATGCCTATAGCAGCCTCAAAAACTTAAGGATCAGCCCTGGTTTTGCGGAAATAGGGATTGTTAGAAGTTACCCACCCTTTGAAATGGCAAAAATGGGGTGAGCTTTCCCAAACTGGTTCCCCTCCTGAAAGGCAGCCCGGTAGCCCGGCTCCGCGGCGCCCTTTTCCAGCGGCTGCCGCGTCGGTGTCCGCTTAGTCTTTAACAATGAGGTATGTGTTAATCTGGGCATTTTTACTTGCTTGTAACGGCCCCCGCAGCCAAAACTAACAGCACAAAATCCCTCTCGCCCAGAGTCGTTGCTGGCTAAGGAATTGCCCCATCTGTAAAAATATTCAATGTTTCAGAAATCAGCGTAGCGAAGTAAACCGATCTAATCGGAGTAATTACAGGAAAGTGGGATGGGTTTGTGTTGTGACATCAGCCCCGCAAATCTAACCCCCTCTCTCCCCCGAACGGGCACAGTCCGCTAACGAACAGCAATTTGCTTTCGCGTCTGTCATCGGTGTTAAAAATAAACGTATTTACGGTGTGTTTAGTAAATTAAGCCTGAGCGTATTGAGCTGAAAAGGGACCAGGGAAATTACCGCACGGGCTCGTCGAAGCTGCGGCTGTTTACTTTTCACTGACGGGCGTGCTGGCGAACCCCCTCCGCTTGGCTTCGTATAATAGGGCAGTGTTGCCGGGCCGCGTTACGGGGCACGCATCTGAAGATTGATGAAGGTGGTTAGAGTTGGAAAACGAAGCGAAAGGGTTTGGGGCGCTGCCTGGCGCTGAACTGCTGGCTTGAGTGCCATCAAAACCCACATAATGGGCAACCGGGGGATCCGGCCTAGGTACTGGGGGATCCGGCCTAGTCCGCATGGGTTTATGGACCAACCTGATCTCCTTCTATGATAAGATTACCAGAATCTTGGAGGAGGGAAAGGCTGTTGCTGTTGTACACCTGGACTTTGGAAAAGCATTCGATACTGTCCCCCATCCAATTCTCGTGGCTTCCCGCGGCCTGGATGAGCATACGATGCGCTGGATCAAGCACGGGCTGACTGGAAGGTCCCAAAGAGTGGTGCTCAATGGATTTAAATCCAGCTGGCGGCCGGTCACAAGTGGTGTGCCTCAGGGCTCAGTGTTGGGACCATTTCTGTTCAACGTCTTTGTTGACGATCTCGATAAGGACAGAGGGTGTATCATCAGCAGGTTTGCAGATGACACCACGTTAAGCAGGAGTGTTGATTCCCAGGAGGATAGGGAAGCTCTACAGAGGGACTCAGATTGGATCATTGGGCCAACGTCAATGGTATGAGTTTCAACAAGGGCAAGTGCCAGGTCCTGCACTTGGGCCACAATAACCCCCTGCGGCGCTACAGGCTTGGGGAGGTGTGGCTGGAAAGCTGCCGGGCAGAAAGAGACCTGGGGGTTCTAATTGACAAGTGGCTGACAAGGTGGCCAAGAAAGCCACCGGCATCCTGGCTGGTCTTAGAAATAGCGTGGCCAGCAGAAGTAGGGAGGTGATTGTGCCCCTGTACTCAGCACTGGTGAGGCCACACCTCGAGTCTTGTGTCCAGTTTGGGGCACCTCAATACAAGAGGTGCTGGAGGGAGTGCAGAGGAGGGCAACGAAGCTGGTGAAGGGCCTCGCAAACAAATCCTACGAAGAGCGGCTGAAGGAGCCGGGACTGTTTAGTTGGAGGAGGAGGAGGCTGAGGGGAGACCTCATCACTCTCTATTGGAAAGGACACTGTAGAGAGGTTGGTGCTGGTCTCTTCTCACAGGTAATTAATGACAGAACAAGAGGGAATGGCTTCAAGCTCCAACAGGGTAGAGTTAGACCGAAAATTAGGAAAGAATTTTTTCACAGCAAGAGCGGTCGGACATTGGAATAGACTGCCCGGGGAGGTGGTTGAGTCACCATCCCTGGAGGTGTTTAAGAGACGTTTAGATGTGGTTTTGGGGGATGTGGTGTAGGGGAGAACTTTGTAGAGTAGGGCAGATGGTTGGGCTCGGTGATCCCAAGGGTCTCTTCCAACATAGACAATTCTCTGATTCTGTGAACTGCCTTCTCCGCTCTGGGTGACCATTTCTCCTATGATCAAATAGCGATTGATTTTATTATTATTATTATTAATAATATTTTACTTATTTTTTTAATCCTTCCCGCTGCAGGGCGGCGGGATGTACACAGCGGCGCCGCAGGCCGACCCCACGGAGTGCATCAGTTGCCGAAATTGTCGGAACAATAACAGGTGATGGAAACCCCCCCCCCCGAAGGCGGTACCTTCCCCCGACGCAAACCCGCCCTGCGCGCGCTGCGTTAAAGCTGGGGCAAACGAAAGCCGAGAGCCTGGGTCCTGGCCGAGGGGGCGGAGGAGCTCCACGTCACCTGGGACTCGAGGAAGGGCGGTTGGCGATTGTCCGTGGGATGGAATAAAACAAGTTATTAAACCCCCAGAGCTCACTCTGCTCCGCGTGTTCCTCTGACGCTGTTTAAGCGGCGAGGCAGGTTGAGCGCTGGAATTTTTTATTTTTAAACCTGATTTCCTGTGGGTTTTTTTTTTTTTTTTTGCAGTTTGGAGATAACAAAATGATTCCATATGGAGTTTGTCAAATAGGATTTCATTGGTCTTCTCCGTTTCGCGTTTCCTGCCGTTCTCTTAAGAACACTAATGAACTAGAGTCACAGCTCTGCTGTCGCAGTGCTATTCTCCGTAAAACATGGGATTTGAGGTTCTTCAGGCCGGTTGTTGGTGTCGGATGCAGTTCTTGCGGGAGAATAAAGGATTCTCGTATAGAATAAGGGAAAACTCTGTCTCTGTAGCTGGGAGTCTGGATTTTTATTAGGTTTTTTTACTTTTGAAATTCTTAAAGAATATCCTTCTGGGCTTCTGACTAAATCTCTAGTTATTTTAATGACTGAAAATAGGCCTGAAAGTCAGGCAGGCTGGACCGCTCTGACGGGTAAATTCTGGGTTTTTTTTTTTATTTTTTTCAATCATACTTTGAATTTTCTGTCTTGTTAAAACCGTTAGCTGCCTTGAGGTGTACATCTGGAGAAGTTGAGTTGAAATTGAAGTGTTGTCGAAGGCAGAAAACCTGTTCAGTTTATTTTTCTGGGTTTACTTTTTTTAAAATATAATAGGGTTTGAATTCTTCCTCCTTCCGTAAGCGTATGCGTGACGGAGACGGGCTAGCGACTCGCAGGTAGAGCTGGGCCCGCTTTGTCCAGACCAGTGTCGCGGCTGGTCCCTGGGGAAAACGAGCTCCCGTTTCGTTAGAAGCCAATTGTCTGCTCTCAAGGCAGGCTGTGGAACAGCAGTCAGCAAGAAGATGCGTGCAACTGGCCCTCGTTTGGAACATGCTGTCTGCGTTACGCCATAATTAAGAGCTCGCTTTCCAGTTTTAAGCCTGTTTAGATTTTTAATTGCACTTTTTTTTGGGGGGGGGGGGGGGGAAGAAAGCAGGGAGAATGGGTTCCATCCTCTGCAACTGTACTGTTCCTCCCAGATGGGTCATCAGCAGGGTCTGAACTTTGAATTTTCACATCCCTGTTCTATATTTGACTGCTTGATGGAGAAACAAGTTGTCCTTTACAGCTGCCTCCCCCCAGAGGGGACCATTAACCTCCGTTTGGCAGGAGAGCTGCGCAGCCGGGACCGCTCCGTTCCCTGCCTGGTGCTGGGGGAATGGGAAGGGGACATGGGAGAGGGGAACGGAGAGGACCAGAAACGTGCTGGAATATTACACCAGGGGCCAGGGAACTTAGGAGGGGGAGGAGGAGGAGGAAGGAGGAGGACCTGGTGGGTTAGCGCGATCAAGTCAAGTAGGTTTTGGCAAGTGGGAATTTGGAGCTGAAGTCTTCGCCCCGTTTTTCTTCCACCTCCTGGCTCCTTTCGGCAGGTGAGGGCTGTCCCCCCCGCCTGGGCTCTTGTTTGCGCAGAGAGGACCCCGTGCCTTCTCCCCCCGCCCCCTCCGCTTATCCCACCTTGCCCGCTAAAACCGGGCGGTTTTCCCCCTGCAAAACACCCGCCCCGTGACGGAGGAAGGTGGGTTCACCTCTGGCAGGGTTGCCCTTGCTCACGCGTCCCACCTGAGCGCTGCTAATTCCCAAATTAGCCTGTTCCCGCCGAACGCCTGGAGGCGTCGCCGCGTTGGGGTTGAATTTAGCAGTGAATTGTGACCACGTGCAAACGAATCCGAAACGGTTTCGCGTTTTTCCCACTGGCTGGGTTCGGCAATAGCCGTCTCGGAGCAGGTTTTGTTATTGCAGCGGTGAAATCCCGCAGTCCTCTGTTTCAATTAGCGCTTTATGCTCTCCTAACGGCTCGTGGAGGCTTGCCAGGGGCCGGAGTCGCTGAAAGGTGGATCCCCGCTTTGCTACTGGGGACAAAGCCGGTAAGACGAGCGTGGTTTAAGCTCGTGACATTAGGATTGAGCGCTGATATATATTTATATATATATATTTTTTTTTTTTTTTTCCCCTCCTCTTCTGGTGCTTTTGCGCTAAAACTCTTTACGCGTTGCAGAGGAATTTATGTTTTTGCAGGTCTCTCTTCTGGGCAAATTCATCGTGTTCTGATGAGAAATCTGAAATACGCCCTTCAAATAAACCCGTACTGGTCTGGTTTTCCCAGCTCTTTAAATCTAAATTAGGCTGGTGCGGGCTTTGAAGTCAGATTATAGTTTGGTAGGCTTTTTAGCGCCGGGAACTCGTAGAAAACGTGCTTTCTGCTGCAGGGATTTGACAGCGCCGTTCACACGCGCGCTGCTCTGGATATACCAATGGCTACTTTCCGTCAAAACGGGATTATTTTAAGCCCAAAAGGCTGAACTGGTGTCTTGAAACATCATTCAAGCCCGTACAGTAATACAAAGCACTACGCCGACCTCTGTATCTTTAAAAAGAAAGCCCCAGAAACATGCAAACCCGAACGTTTTTTTAAATGGTTCCTCTCCGAATAATTTTTAATTTTTTTTTTTTTTTTAAATAATAAGTGAGCGCAGTCAAAACCTCCGCGGAAAGAAATGCAAACTAATAAATGGATCCGTTTGAAGAGCAGCTGTGTTTCATGTGGATTCTTCAGTGGCTTCTGTGGTATTTTGGTACTCGGAATAATTGATTTTTTGGAGGCAGTTACGGCAGCGGAAGGACAAAATCGGCGAGCGAGGGCTGAAAAGGAAGGTCGGTGCTGCTCCGTCCTCCCTGTATTCCGGAGGGGAGCGGGTTCCCGCAGCCGCCGGAGGGGATCCCCCCCCCCCCGCCTCGTCCCGCGGTTTGGCTTTGCGAGTGAAACATCTGCCCAGGGAGGGGGAAATTTGCTCCGGTTCCTCCTATAGAAAGTTTGTGTCATTTGTGGACGTTTTGTCGCTCCGGTTCCTCCTATAGAAAATTTGTGTCCTTTGTGGACGTTTTGTCGCTCTTTTGGTTCTGCCGATACTGATGGCAGTTTTTAGGTGAAAGTATAAACTGAGGCTCCGGGCGAGTTTGTGGGGCAAGTCCTTCAAGAGTTACGTTTTTACGCATCGCCGTGACCTTTTTAATGCGATAAAAGTGCTTTTGGGGACTTTTTTGGGCGGGACCTTACTGTGATCGCCAAGCTTTAACGTCTCCCAGTTTTAAATTTGTTGGAGTTTGGTACTTTAGCAGCTCATCCCTCAGCACCGAAGTACGGCTGAGGCTCTGTCCCTGATGATGTCAAAGCCCATCTTCCCTCCCTCCCTCCCTCCACACACACTTTTTTCAGCCATATACCGATCGACCCCGCTCGATTTGGGGCCGGAATCGCTTTAAAGAAATGCAGAACAGAACCTGCCCAGCTCTCAAATTCTTATATTTCAAAATATAGATAGCATCCCGGTAATAACCTATAGCGACGTGCATGAAGCTTGTCACCGCCAGCAGAAAAGACGAGGGTCAGATGTAAATTGGGCAGGAAAAAAAAAAAAAAAATAATAATTAATGCTCTGAGTTGTGTCCATATCAGCATATATATTAAAGAAAAAAAAAAAAACAAAAACGCTGGAGGGGTGGTTGTATTTATAACATTCCCTATATTTTAATTTTTTTTTTTTAATTTGCATTCGCTCTGATAACGCTTAGTATTTATTTTCCAAGGTACTTCAGTTTGCTTTTTGGGTTTCAAACTTGAGGTCTTTTTCGTGGCGGTGAAAAACCTCTTTTTTTTTTTTTTTTGGGGGGGGGAGGGGCTGCCTTGGTGGAGGAATGGACTTGCGCATCAGGTCGTCGGGTCACGATCGACGAGGGGGAGTAACCGAGCGCACGTTTTGAGCGATTTTTGGCTGTCTGTTGGGATTTAAAAATGCTCAGTCCTTTTCTTAATGTCGGGATGGGTCCAAAAATAGACGTAAAACTTAATTGCCGAGCTGCCTGGCTGTCGTTACGGTGCATTTTCAGCCGTAAATTACTTTAAAAATCGCAGTTTCTCGAGGTAAGCGGTGGAAAGAAGCAGCTCGGGGTAACCCCGCTTCGGCTCCTGTCCCGCCTGCAGGTGTTTCACCAAAACCAACGGCGTTTTCGGCAGCAACGCGCTACCCGTCGTGCCCGTCGTAGCCCCTTACCAGCGGGACGGTTTGGAGATGAAACCTCTCAATCGCCACGTCGTGGTGGCCATGTGCTTGGCCTCCGCCGTCCCGGAGTGCAGCGCTCGGCCGGAAGAGGACAACGAGGAGAAAGCGGAGCGGCCTTCTGCCCAGCGTCCCTGCTGTCGAGAAGCCGTGAACCGGCTCTCCGTGGATTACGCCGACGGTAAGGCCTTCCGGAGAGGGTAGCGCCGGCTTCGAAGCCCGGGAATAAGCTGTTAGGGCGCTTAATTTATTACGGAGGAGGTAGTAATTAAGCCCGCAGAAGACCCGGCTTCTGGAGAAAGATGAATTTTTAAGCGTTCCGCCTTTCCCGTTGCCGAAAATGGGAGCGGCGATGCTCAGGTGCCCGTGGCTGTCGTCCCCTTCGTGATTGATTGCCTCTAAACGGAGCTCATCAAGCGGCCGCCCTCCAGATAACGAGGCCGGGACTGATTTATGCTGCCTGACGCTTGCCTGCACCTACAGCTCGCCTGTGGTCTCCCGAAACCGCTGAAGTGCTCCCTAAGGGGGAGGGGTTCCCTCCTTAAGGGGGGGTTTCCCTCCCTAATGGGAGGTTTTCCCACCTTTGGGGGAGGTTTTCCCTAACGAGCAGGCATCCGTAACGGCGTAGAGTTGTCCCGTAGGCGCGAACGGGCACAGAAAACGTAGCGGGGAGGCGGTGGGACCTGTTGGGTATCGGCGCGTTCGGTTCGAGCCGACGCTCCGAGCTGTTGCCTAATCGTTTTGTGCCCGGTGCGGTGGGAAGGAGCCTGAGCTCACAGAGCATCGCCCGCTTTTATTAACCTCAATTTTTTTTTTTTTTGGGGGGGCGGGGGGGTTGTTGGGTCCATCGAGCTGAAAGAGGAGATGATCTATTTAAAAAAAAAAAAAAATTAAAAAAAAAAAAAAAAAACAACCCAACCCACCGCGCTCTCGCTTTGCAGGCGACGACTGCGTGCGCTCGGAAACGTCGAACCACGTTTTGAGCTGGAGCCCCCTTATTCTGCAGCCTCTTTCGAAGGACTGTAAGGAAAAACCAGGATGGAGTTCATCCGGAGTCGCCTTAAACTCTTCTGGGGACCTTCGGCAGCTCCAGCCACAGGAAACCTGAGGAAGCGACCGTTGTCCCCGCTTAACGCCAGGAACTGCACGGCCGAGTGGCTGAAAGGGAGTGATGGAGGGATGTTAATTATAACAGAGAGAGTCACTATTTATTTTTTTGTAGTAGCGTCATATGAATGTATCTTGTTTTTAAAAAAATGGTTGCCTTTTTATATTATTTATGCCTTGAAATTCCATGGTTTGTTGTTTTTGTTGGGGTTCCCCACACCCCCCCCCCCACACACACAGCGAAACTAGCCTGGTTATGTGTATAAAAAAAAAAAAAAAAAAATAATTGTAATAATATAAAAAAAAAAAAACAACGATGGGAACTATGGGAGTGTGTTTTCCGTCTTACCAAAGCGCAAGGAACGCTTCCGAGGAGTCTTGCTACAGGGATTTAACGAAGCGGGTCTGATGCTAATGACCAACGGCTTACGGTCCGTCCTCTTTTGGTTTCTCCGGGACGAACCCGGTGGGGTAAAATAAGAAAATAAATACGCAAAACGAACCTGGGGTGAGTCGGTGCAGCGCGGTTTGAGCAGCAGAGCTCCGTTTCGGGGACTGTTTGTGGCTTTCGGGGGTTTGATAACCCTTCTGGTTCGCGGAAGCACGGGGGGAAATTTCGCCTTCCCGCTAGCGGAAGCCGAAATCTGGTTCAACTGCCCTTTTAATTCCTTGGTTTTGAGGGAACGCGAATGGCTTGGAAGAGCCTCTGAAACGAACCGAGTCGCGTTGAAGCAGCTCCCGCCGGCCCTGCGCGCGGCCGTAAGAAACCCACCCCCCCCCCCCCTTTCCAAATTTAGTCAGAGTAAATAAAGTAAAACAGTGCTTGTAAAGCACTCCCCCCACCACCACCAAAAAAGAAAAAAAAAAAAAAAAAAGAAATCGAGAGCGCGTAACCCCAGAAATGAGGCACATAAATTATAATTACGGCCACCCCGAGGCGACGCGTGCGCGGCCGCCTTTTCACCCAGCCAGCGCGTATTTTCCTAGCCGGAAAAAAATGTTGTTTTTTTTTTTTATTTTTTTTATTTTTCCTTTTCTTGTACTATTTATAAATATTTTGTTGTTGTTGTTTTGTCTTTTTTTTTTTTTTTTTTTTTTTTTTTTTTTTTTTCAGGGTTGCGCATCTTCCCAGCCAGAGCTGCCGAATTCCGAAACTCTCCGCAAACCCGATGCCGGCACCCTGGACCTCGCGCCGTGAAACCCGTGGGCTTCGACTGCCACCTACCCCGGAGCCGCTGCAAAACCCCTCTCCGTCGTCGTCCTCTTCGGTTCTCTCCTCCTCTCCCAAACCCGCCCTTCTCCATCCGCTCCTCGCAGCCTGGCTTTATCCTCGCTGGATTATTCTTTTTTCCTTCCCAAGACCTGCTGCAAGGCTTTCCTCGGGAGACTGGCAGGCGAGTGGTTGGGTTTTACCTCTGGCTGCTTTGTTTTCCCTAAACGCCGAGATTTAACCGTGGTTTTAAATGACCTCGCTTTAAATCGGACCCTGCGCCCGCATCCCCTTATCGGGTCGTGTTGTATGAAGATGCTCTTCCTGAGAGGCTGTAATATTCCTTTGGAAACGATATCTAATTTTGAAGCAATGTAGGTTTTTTGCGGGGGTTTGGGGTCGGGTTTTTATTATTATTATTTTTTTTTTTTTTTTTAGGGCGGTTGGGTAAAGCGAGTGATGCCGCTTTATGGCAGGAGCGGGCGCTGAAGGGAGGTTGGATCTCACTCGGCGCTTGATCGCTCCCAATTTATTAACCAAATACAGGAGAAATTGGCCAAAGCTGCTCGCGTTTATCGCACGCACGAGGGCTAAGGAGCGCTGGGGATCATTCAGCCCTTTCCTTGGACCTTGTCTCCCTCTGCTTGCAGCAGTTTTGGGGGGAAAAACCCAGCGCTAATCGCTATTTTTACCATCCTGCGCTTCGGCCTGAAAAGAGGGAGTTTGGGGTGAAGACGAGGACCCCTTCCCTACCCTGCCGAAGCTTTGTGGCTTTCTTGGCACCGCGGAGAATTCCACACGGTCCCAAAACAGCATCCGCAACCGCCAAAAGCCTTTGGGCTGAGAGCGGAGCTTCAACCTTGGGATTTTTTTCTTTTTTTTTTTTTTTTTTTTCTTTTTTCCACTCCCATCGGTGAGAAAATATTTATTTTAACCTAAATATTTATTTGAGTTACTCCTGGAACTCTGAAGCCTCGAGGCTGAGCCGGAGGGGGTTTTCACCGGGTGCCGGCAGGCTCAGCTCCGGGTTGGGCTGTTTTTTTAGAGCCAGCTGACCTCTTCCCCGGTGCCGAAAAATGGGTAAAACATGGCACGAGGCTTCTGGTGAAGCCTCTCACCCCCTGGGCTGCATCACGGTTTCACCGCTCCTCCGTCCTTCTGGGGCTTAGAAAAGCCGTGAGCCCGAGAGGAGTTTTATTTTTTTATTTTTTTTTTTTGTGTGTGCCAGGTCTGGATTACGGCTATTTTTCCAGCCGCGTCGCAGGAGCCGAGGCTTGGGAGACACGTCCGCTCTTCCCGGTTTTATTTATGCTGCCGTCCCGGGGTGCGAAACAAGGAGAGGGAAGGGAAGTAAGGAGGTGAAGGGGTCATGGCGTTGCCGTCACGGTGATGGTGACATCTGTGGGGTCCGGTGAGGCCGAGAGTGGTTCTGCAAAGGGGTGGGAGAGGTCATGGTGACGCTGGGTGGGTGCCGGCTCGCCGGGGTGGGTGGCTCGCCCCGTGGGTGCTGTCACCTGCCGCTGCGGCGGGAACATCCGCGTCTCCCGGTGCTGCTGCTGCTCCCTCCTCCGTGCTCGCGGCTGTTTCGGCATCCTCCGGTGTGCCGATGGGCTCCTGGGCGCCGGGACCGGCCCTGGGGGGGTGGGGGGGGGATGATAAGCGGGGGGTCTCGCCAGCAGTGGGGTGCAGCAGCCCCGGGGCAAGGGCGTTTGGTCACTCACGTGCGGAAGAGCAGGTCGTGCAGCCCTGCGGACAGACAGACGGATGTCAGATGGGGGTGGCGGTGGTCCTGCTGTGCCCTGCCCCCCCCCCCCCCCCCCGACCCCGCCACTCACATGGGAGGGTGTCCCGGTGGTGGGCGACCCAGCACACGGCCAGGAGTGACGCTGCGGTGGCCACCAGCATCCCCACCACTGCTGCCCCTGTCACTGCTGGGTAAGCCTCGAAGGGAGGCTCGGCTGGAAGAGATGGGGTGGTTCGTCAGCTTGTCCCTGCCCTGGGGGGTAATTAGGGTAACGAGGCACCCAGGTGCGAGCTGGGTAGAGGGACAGGAGGCAGCAGGTACTCCCCCCCTGCTGAGGCCTGGCAGAGCCCAGAAGGGCAGAGGGAGGTGGGAGCCTGGGCCTGTTCACTCTGAAACCTACTGATGGCGGCTCACACTTGGTTCCACAGCTCCACCGGGATGCAAACGTCGCCTTTCTCCGCTCAAACCCTGCTCTGCCCTCACGGAGGAGCGTGTCCCCCCCCAGCATGTGTTGTCCCCCCCAACTTCACCTGGCGTCTGCACCTCGGAGGGGTGCCCGGCCGTCCGGTGGTTGACGGCCAGGACGCGGAAAGCGTAGACCACGGCCGGGTCGAGCCCCCCCAGGCGCCGGTCGCGGGAGTGGGGCTCGATGTCACCGGCGGCCGTTTCCCAGGGGCCGGGTGCCCGCCGGGGGGGTTTCTTGGCTTGGCGCCGCTGCACCACGAAGCCGGTGAGGTTGCCGGCGCCTTGCGTCCGCCACTCCAACCGCACCTCGGTGCGCGCTCGCGTGTACCGCAGCTTGCTGATGGTGACGTTGGGGGGGGCCGGGTACCCTGCAGTGAGACAGAACCCGGCAGGAGCGTTCTGACCTCCCCCCCCGACTCCCCCCAAACCCACCCTGACCTCCCTCCCCGCCCCTCCCAGGACTCACGGTCCACACGGAGGCGGACGGGGAGGTTGGCGGTGCCTATGGCGTTGGTGGCGGCACAGCGGTAGATCCCGCCGTCCCCCGGCCACTCGGCATCCCGGATGGTGAGGTTGACCCACGTTTCTCCCCGTTCCAACCGGTACTTGGCCAATCCCGGCGTCACCTCCCGCTCCTTGGGGTCGTACCAAACCGTGGCGGCGCCCAGATTGGCGCCGCCGCCTCGCCGGCACGCCAACCGCGCCTCGCCGCCTTCCAGCACCGCCACCTCGCTCCTCTCCGCCTCCAGCTCGGGGACCTCTGCGTGGCGAGAAGGGTGGGGGAGGGGACACAGAGCTGGCAGGGCCGCGTAACCCCACCGTGGCACAGCGAGGGCACCCCGGGGGACGGATCCGGCTTACCCAGCCGCAGGCGGCACTCGGCGCCGGCGGCACGGAGCGGGTGGGCGGCCGCGCAGACGAAATCCCGGCCCCCCAAGCTGCCGTCGGCGCTCAGCACCAGGACGGCGGAGGAGGGCGAGGGGTCCCCCAAGGCCCGGCCACCGCCGTCCCGCCAGCTCAGGGTGACCGGCGGTGTCCCCCCCTCCCACCGGCACCGCAGCATCACGTACTCGTCACCCTTGGTGGCCGCCGCCATGCAGGAGGGACCGCCGGCCGGGACCCCTGCGGGATGGAGAGGTGTCAGGGTGGGGTACGGTGATGCTGTGCCAAAGCTCCCCCCCCCCCCAAAAAAATGAGACACCCCCGGCTGTGCCATTGGGACCCCAGTTTTGGAGCAAGCTGGGGTTACTGGAGGTCCCAGCTACTGCAGTGTCACCGTGAGTTGCCCCCCGCCTGGGGTGGCCATGGCATGAGGGGGGGTCGCCACAACTCTGCTGTGCCAAAGTGAGGGTCGGGAAGGGATTTTGGGGAGGGGAGAATGACCCGTCCGCACTCACAGAGGGTGGTCCCGCAGGCGGCCCCCTGCGGCAACGCGGGGTGGGAGGCCAGGCAGGAGAAGGAGCTGCCGTTCCTTGTGGCCACCCCTGGCTGGATGCTGGTGGCCATGGAAAAACTCGTCCCCATCCTCCCCTGCTCTTCCTCTTCCTCCTCCTCCTCCTCCTTCTCCTGGGGGCCCACCCAGCGCAGCCGTGCCGGGGGGAAGCCCCCCGGCCAGCGGCACCGCAGGGCCACCTCCTGCAGGTCACCGGTGGCCTGGGCAGAGCAGCTGGGGCTCCCGGCTGGTGGATCTGCAGGACACCATCAGCGCTGGGGTAGGGTGGGGGGGGACTTGTCCCCACCCTGCATTTACCCCCACCCCCTAAACTGCCCCTCGCAGCCACGTCCTCACCGGGGAGCCACCTTGGTCCATCTCGCCCCGGGGGGGGGTGACCCACCGGGCCACCCCCCCTCCAGGGTTACTTACAGTAGACGGTGAGGACGATGGTGGCCTGGGTGCGGGTTTGGAGGTGGGTGTTTTCGGCCAAGCAGGTGTAGGTGCCCGCCTGGGCGCGGGCGATGGCGGCGATGACGTAGGTCTGGCCGGTGTGGACCTGGGAACCGTTGTGGAGCCAGACGTAGCGGCTGGGGGGGTTGGAGGGAGCCAGGCAGCTCAGCACCACGTCCTCTCGCTCGCCCGCCGAGAAGCCCCCCTGTTCGGGGGAGAAGGGCTCCACGCTGATGGCCGGCTCGTCGGGGCCGTCTGCGGTGACACGGGGTCCTTTAGCCACGGGGACGTCACCGCAGAGGGGATGCAGCCCGCCCCGGGGCATCCTCCCGCTGGTGGGAAACCAGCCTGGGAAGCCTCCTTAGAAAGGGTGCGCCATGGCGGTTGTGAACACACCATGGTGCGTGGTGGCCACGGAGGCACTATGGTGGCAGGGCACGTGGTGGCCATGGGCATACCTTGGTGGCCGTGAAGGCAGCATGGTGGCCAGTGCATGGTTGCCGTGGATGTACCATGGTAGTTATAGACGTACCATGGTGGCAGGATGCTTGGTGGCCATGGATGTACCATGGTGCGTGGTGGCCATGGAGGCACTATGGTGGCATGGTGTATGGTGGCCATAGATGCACCGTACTGACATAGTAGCTGTGGAGGTGGCACGGTGTATGGTGGCCGTGGACACACCGTAGTGGCATGGTGCTTGGTGGCCGTGGATGTGCCACAGTGCATGGTGGCCATGGAGGTACCGTGGTTGCAAGTGTATGGTGGCCATGGACACACCTTGATGGCATGGCACATGGTGGCCATGGGTATACCATGGTGGCTATGGAGGCATCACAGTGCATGGTGGCCATAGAGGCATCATGGTGGCAACATGCTTATTGGCCATGGCCATACCATGGTGGCCATGGAGGCATCATGGTGGCAGGTTGCATGGTACCCGTGGATGTACCACGGTAGCTGTAGACATACCATGCTGGCAGGATGCTTGGTGGCCATGGATGTGCCATGGTGCATGGTGGCCATAGATACACCATGCTGACATAGTGGTTGTAGAGGTGGCACGATGTATGGTGGCCACAGAAGTGCCACAGTACGTGGTGGCCATAAACGCACCATGCTGGCATGGTGGCCGCGGAAGTACCATGGTAGCAAGGTGCATGGTGGCCATGGATACACCTTGGTGGCATGGCACATGATGGCCGTGGCCATGGAGGCATTGTGGTGGTGGGGTGCATGGTGGCCATGGATGCAGCATGTTGCCAACGTGCTTCGTGACTATGGCCATACCATGGTGGCCATGGAGACATCATGGTGGCCATGGACGTACCATGGTGACCATGGAGGCATCATGGTGCATGGTGGCCATGGCCATGCCATGGTGCCCACGGAGGCATCCTGGTGGCAAGGTGCATGGTGCTCGTGGGTGTACCATGGTAGCTATGGACGTACCATGGTGGCAGGATGCTTGGTGGCCACCGTGGCATCTCCAGCCCTGAGGTTGCCCCCACAGCTGGTGCCCACCTTGGAGCAGCCCCCCGGGGAAGGTGGATCCGAGCCCTGGGGCACTCACAGACGATGTCCAGGTAGACGGGCTCGCTGGTGTGGTTGTTGACCTCGTTGCGCACGGTGCAGGCGTACCAGCCGGCGTGGCTACGGTTGGCGGGCGTCAGGCGCAGCTCCGCCCCGGAGCCCCCCAGTCCCACGGGGGACACTGAGGGACCCCCCCGGGGCTCCCGGTGCTGCCAGGAGAAGCTCAGCGGCTCCGTCCCCTCCCGCACGGAGCACGTCAGGGCCACCGCCGCCCCCTCTGCCGCCGCCGCTGCCGTCGGCCGCACGAAGGGCTTGGAGACGGGCACTGGGGGCACCGAGCCGTGAGCGGCCCCCGAAGCTGCTGGCCACTTGCCCCGGTCCTGCCGGTAGCCCCCAGATTCCTCTGGTCCCACCCGGAGATGATCTTTCCAGCCCAAATGATGTATTGGCTAGTGAGGCGCTATAGCGGCTAGCAGGATGGCTAATGAGAACATCTGTGGGCTGGCTGTGGGCATGGGGACTAGCTGGAGCGGCCATGTATGGGCTAATGAGACCAGTTATGGGTTGGCCAGGGCAAGGCAATGGGGATGGCTAGTGGGGTGCTACGTTGGCTAGTGGGGCACTATATTGGCTGGAGGCAGGGGAGTTCATTGGCTAGTGGTGGGCTATGTTGGTTAGTGGGGTGCTTTGGTGGCTAGTGGAGCTCTATGTTGGCTAATGGAGCGCTTTGTTGGCTGGTGAGTGCTACATTGGCTAGCGGTGAGCTACTTTGGCTAGTAGGGTGCTATGTTGGCTCATGGGGTGCTATGTGGGCTAGCTAAGCGCTACATTGGCTAGTGGCCTGCCATGTTGGGTAGTGGGGGTGCTGTGTTGGCTAGCTCAGCACTACATTGGCTAGTAGGGTGCCACGTTGGCTAGTGGAGTGCTTTGCTGACTAGTGGGCCACTACCTTTGCTAGTGGGGGCTCTACACTGGCTAGTAGCATGCTTCATTGGCTAGTAGAGATGGTTTGTTGACTAGTGGGGCCCTTCACTGGCTAGTGGGGGCTCTACCTCGGCTAGTGGGGCTCTATGTTGGCTAGCAGAGCCCTTTGTTGGCAAGTGGCATGCTTCACTGAATGGTGGGGCCCTTTGTTGGCTAGTAGGCTACTACCTTGGCTAGTGGGGGGGCTCTACACTGGCTAGTGGGGCCCTTTGTTGGCTAGTGGCATGCGTCACTGCCTGGTGGGGCCCTTTGTTGGCTAGTGGGCCACTACTTTGGCTAGTGGGGGCTCTACACTGGCTAGTGGCACGCTTTGTTGGCTAATGGGGCCCTTCGCTGGCTAGCGGGATGCTTCATCGGCCAGTAGCCCGCTGCAGTGGCCAGTGGAAGCCTCTATTGGCTAGTGGGCGAGGGGATGCTTGCCGGCAAGCCAGGGAAAGGCGATGCTGGCCAGCCGGTGGCTAGCGGGGTGCTGTGGGGAAGGTCACCGGCCGGCGGCTTACCCAGGACTCGCAGGAGGACGGCGGCGTAGCCCACGCGGAGCCGGCCCCACTCCGGGAAGAGCCCCTGGCAGAGGAAGCGGCCCTGGGCGGCCGCCCGCAGCTCCCGCAGCTCCAGCGTCCCGTTGCGCAGCGTCACCCGGCCCAGCGTCCCCGCGCCGGGGGCCACCGCCACCTCCCGGCCCGAGCCCACCGCCACGGCCCGCGGCGGCCCCGAGTTGCCCGTGAAGCTCCAGAAGACCACCGCCGGCGGTGCCAACGCCACCGGCCCGCAGCTCAGCTCCACCGCCCGGCCCCGGACCCCCGTCACCGTCCGCTCCTCGTAAGCCGCTTCGCCGGCCGCCAGCGGCTGAGCTGGCCGAGAAAGCGCAACGAGTCTGTCAGGTCTCTGCTCGGGGGAAAATTTGGGGGGGGGGAAAGGGGAATTCAGGTCTCTGGCTCACCCCCCGCCAGCGCCGGCAGCAGGCAGAGGATCCAGGCTCCTCTCCAACGCGGCGGCGGTGCCCGGCCGCGCTCCATGGCGCCATATCCGGCACCGAGCCCCCCTCCCCTCCTCGGTCGGGCACCCAAGCAGGGCTGCTCCTCTCGGGTTACCCCTGGGTAATTAAGCCCGGCCCTGATTAACCGTTAATTATTTATAAACCTGGGCATGGAGGGAGGGGGGGGTGGGGGGGGGAACCCAACGCCTGCAATCTCAGGGCTGAGGACGTACGCGCTCATCGCAGGAGTGGCAGCATCGCCTCCTTCCCCTCCCACGGGGGAGATTTATTCCTATATCCACCCCCCACCCCCCGCCTCCCAATTATTATTTTTTGGCTAAAAGAGGGGAAAATTAGCTGCCGCCACCCCCGTCTTGATCGAAAACGTGGGGTTTGGGAGCCGGGGGAAGCCGGGCGGCCGGCGGGGTTTGATATTTCATCTCCTCCATCAAACATTCATGGGGGGGGCGGCAGCGCTGAAACGCAACGCCCCGGAGGAGGGGGGGGGGGGAGTGGGGGTTAGGGGGGGCCGGAGCACCCCAACGGGAGGATTTTGGGGTGCGGATGGCCGGGGGGGGGGGGGGGGGAGGATGACAATGACAACACAGGAGCCCGTTGCACCCCGTCCCCAAAACCGGGACGGACCGGGGCAGAGCCTCATCCAGAGCAAATCAAGTTCCCACCACCATTCATTCATTAGAATTAATTGCTCATTAACAAAAACGACGCTGGAAGGAAAAAAAAAAAAAGTTTTTTGGGCTTGAAATGACCAAAATGGGTTAAAAGTTGGGCGTTGGGGGATTTGCAGAGCCGGGGCGCAGCTTTGCGCCCCACCTCCTGCTGCTGCCGCACGCCTCCGGTCGCGTTTTTTTTCTGCCCATACGGGTCCGTTTTGGGGAGAAATTGGAAAAGTGAGAGGGGGTCGGGGGGGGCACTGGCAGATCCGCAACGCTTTGACCCAATAAAATTCCTTCTGTGAGTAAAATAAGGGATAAATCTCAAGGGATTTGGGCAAAGGAGGAGCAACACCACCCCAAAAATGAGAAGGAATTCTGGTTTATTAGCAATTAGGTTGGTGGGAGTGAACGGATAAACCTTTTGGGTCCAACTTCTCCCCCCCCCCCCCAACATGACCCCAAATGTTCAAATTTCGGGTCTCAAATGCTCGAATTTTGGGTCCCAAATGCTCAGTTTCGGGTCCGACGGGATTTGGGATGGCAGCAGTGGATTCATGCTGCCATCTAGCGAGATTGGGTGGGTTTTTTGTTGTTTTTTTTTTTTTTTTTTTATAACTCGCTCCTTTTTCCTGTGTTTTTTCTTATTTAACTTTTTTCCAACGTTTTGCTGGCAGTAACGCTGCCCGCCGCTGCTGCCCGGAGGTGATTTTTTTGGGACCGCTTACCCAACTTTACCCGTTTTCTGACCCTTAGACCCGTTTTCGAGGAGCGCTGCCCTACGGTTGAGCCCCTCGGAGAATTCCTCGAGCCACGCGGAGTCACGGCGACGAAAACCTCAAGAGATACAACAAGGAATAAAACCCAAAACCCAACTTCTGGGGGTTCCCCCCCTCCCCCTCCCGCCGCCTCGTCTTGTCCTAAAACATCACAACGAAACCGAAACAGCTTCGGGAAGCGCTGAGAACTGGGAGATTATTTTTTTTTTTCCCCCCTGTAATTTTTCCTTCCCTTTCGAACGGCGACTGGGATGCGGAGGGGCGAAGCACCACTCCTCACTCAGCTTTGAAGCCTCTCCAGCTCGTCCATGTCGTCCGGGTCCAGCTGTTTGATCTCGGTTTCTGGAAGAAGAGGAAATAAATTAAAAAAAAAAAAAATTAAAAACCATCAGCGTTTGATGCGACTGCGTAAAAAAAAAAAACCAATCCCGGCCCCGCCGGGTGGAGCGTTTCCGCGCCGTGGCCTTCAAGCGACAGTGTGAAATAAAGGCGGAGGAAGCGCAGCGTGAACTGGCTGAAGGGCCCGGACGAGGCTAGTAGGACAGCAAGAAGGTGGCCCAAGCGCGAAGCAGCGGGTCGGGTTAGGCTTCCGGACACGCATCCCGCTCTCTGTTCCCACCTCCGAAACGAGGCGGGATTGGGAAGGTTCGTTATCCTCGTCTGCGCCCTCGAACGACAACGTCAACGCCGTTAAAAACGTTTTCCCGCTTGGATTTTCATCCCCGGGGGAATCCCAGGCTGCTGGGGCCGATTTTGTGATCGGGACTTGTCCACCTCGCGGTTATTCGAGCCGCTCGTGGCCGTCGTCTGACGCTTCCGACGCTCGGAAAAAAAAAAAAAAAAAAAAAGCAACACCCCTATCTTTGCCAGACTATCTGGCGCGCGTCTCCTCTGCCAGGTGTCCGCCTCGGGCTCGTCTGGCGTTTCAATTTCAAAGGACACGCTGCCAAGACGGTTCGGCAGCTCCGAGGACAAAGCCGAGGAAGGGAGGTGGTTTTCCACACAGCGGAAAGGTTTCTATATTTCTATAACCGTGTTTCCCCACCCCCCCCCCCCCAAAAAAAAAAAAAAAAAAAGATCCCAAGGGAAAGCAGGCAGTGGGATTTGAAGAGCCGCCCGCCGTGAAATCCTGTGAAAATCCTCTTGATGTTTAGGAGCGACAATCGATTTGCACTCAAGGCGGGGGAAAATCTGGGTGATTCCGGGTGCCGGCTCCTCTCCCCCAGCCAGGGTTGAGCTAAGCCGGGGCGCCAGCTGCCCCCAGGCGGGACAGGGATTTGCAGGGTAAAAACAGATAAAATGCCTGAAAGAGGGAAAAAAAGAAGAGGTGTTGAGGCATCCCGGGCACCGGTGCCGTCCTTTGCACGTCAGGCACAACCTGCTGGGCTGTTCCTCCAAAAATTTGGCTGCCGGAGGACAAAAAACCGACCCTAAAAGGGTGAGGGGATGAAGGGAAAGCTGTCGCCTGCACCCGAGGAGGGGCAAAGATGGCAAACGAGCCGGAGGGGGATCACCGGTCCCCAAAAAGGGCTCCCGGAGAGAGGCGGATACTCACGGAAATGCTTCTCTATCATCTGCACGAGCCCCACGTTTTGGCTTTCCACCATGCTGAAGGCGATGCCCCTCTTCCCAAAGCGTCCCGTCCGTCCGATGCGGTGGAGGTAGGTCTCGAAATCCGGCCGGTGCTTCAGATCGGTGGGGAGGTTGAAGTTCACCACGATGGTGACCTGCTGCACGTCGATCCCTGAAAAAGAGAGAGGAAGGGATCACCTCGCCCCAGAGGATCCGTTGCTTGAAGCCCGCGCTGCCACCAGAAGAACCCCAGGGCCGGAACGGGCGTTTCGCGCCATCGGAAAGAAACGGAGCGTCGGGTTTTCCGGAGGTACCTCTGGCGCAGACGTTGGTGGCGATGAGGACCTTCTCCTTCCCGTCGCGGAAGCGTTGGATGACGTTGGCCCGCTGGGTTACCGTCAGCTCCGCCGTCAGGATGGCCACCTGGTGCCCGTCCTGGCTCATCTCCACCGACAGCCAGTCCGCGCTTTTCCGAGTCTGGATGTGCCGAGGGAGAGGCAGGCTGAGCTTTCGCTCCGCTCGCTCCCACCCATTATTCCCCCCCCCGCCCTTTCCTGAGCCCTCTGCTCCTTTCGAGGGAGCTCCCGGTGCTTTTTAACACCTCAAAATTAGGTAAAAACGCTGCGGATGAGCAAGTAGCCCCCGGCGGGACACGCAGGCGAAGGCGGTTCCAACGGGTAGGAGCGATGCTGTGAAAATCCCGCTGTTAAACCCGCTGCTGGCGACGCGTTCCCCACCCTTCCCGGGGGTCCTTTCCTGGATTTTGAGGGTGTTGGGAGAAGCTGAGCCGCTTTACCTGGCAGAAGATCATAGCCTGACCGACGGTGATGCTGCCGTAGATGTTGCAGAGGGCTCGGTACTTCTCTTCCCGGCTCCTGCACACGAAGAAGTACTGCCTGATGTTGCTCAGGGTGAGCTCTTCCTCCCGCAGCTTGATCACGATGGGGCTGGAAACGATTTGCACGGCAAAAGCCCGTACGGTTTCCTTGAAGGTGGCGGAGAAGAGCAGCATCTGGCAGCCCTTGGGTAAAGCCCTGGAGGGGAGGAGAAGGACGGACTCGTCGGCCCCGGAGAGCAGCCTGGTGCCCAGATGTACTCGATTGCGCCCGATTCCCTCAAAACCGAGCGAAGAGGGTGGGGGGGGGGGGAAAAAAAGGGAAGCGGGATGCCAGCCATCGGGAATACTCACCTCTGAATGCGAATGCTTTGACAGGAGAGGCCCTGAGTGTTGATCATGATGTCGGCTTCATCCAGCACGAACATGTTGATCTTCTTCACGTCTATGACTCGCCGTTTGAAACACCAGTCCAGCATCGTCCCCGGAGTCCCGATGACGATCTGCTCCTCCAGCTCGCTGCCCTGCGGAACTGCGAGAGGGGAAATGCCATCCCAGCGCCTCCCAACACGACGCGTTTCTGCTGCTCGTGCGCCTTTGTCCCTCGGTTATCTCAGATTGCGGCCTTCCGGGGGTGGTCATCCCATTGAGATATACAATCGCGAGCAGGGCTGACGCTTCCCTACGGCCTCCTGGGGGGGGAAACCAGCCCCACCTGGGAAGGAGGGAGTTTGGAAGCCGCCAGCGGGCGTGAAAAAGACTCCTTAGCAGGAGAGGGAGAATACAGACGCTATTTTATTGGCCTTCACGGGGGGTCTGTGCAGCTCGAGGCTCTCAGAGAGGGTCGCTTAACGCTCCCGTCGCAGCTCCGGTAGCTCTGCCGGGGCCCGACCCGACTCACCTTGGTTTCCCCGGACGGCGTACGTCACTTTGATGTCAGCACAAAACTGCCCGATGTTCTCGATCACGTGCCCGATCTGCAGGGCCAGCTCGTAGGTGGGAGCCAGGCAGAGACACTGGGGGGGGGGAGAAAAGAGAGCTGTCAGACGAGGATCGCCTCCCTTTAAAGCCCAGGGCGCTCCCTCAAAACTCCCTCAAAAGCGCAGGGGGAACGGGGAGTCGGAGGGAAGGGAGCTGGGAACGTGGCACAGCTGGAGGGACGCAGGCAGAGGGAAGTCGCTGTCGCTCTTTTCGAGGGGGGGGAAATTCGTCTCCTGAAGCAGGGGGCAGAGCGTTTCCGCGCTCAGCTTTAAAGCGACGGCTCAAATCGCCCCGTAGGCTTGAGCCGAGCGACCTTCCCATGGCAGTAACCCCCTCGCAAAGCCGGTTCTGCGCGCAGAGCTGGGGCTGGCGGGGGGGCATTGGAGCCGAATTTCGCTTCCAGGATAGCGAAAAGCCTGGCTTAAGGCGCTGCTAGCAAAAAAAAAGCACCTCCCTTTTGCGGGCACCACGCTTTCCATCCTACCTGCTGCTGCGACGGCACCCGGGGGGGGTTTATCGTCCCCCTCCAGCGGATAAAATCATACACAGACGGGGACAAAACCCAGAGCTCTGCCCCCAGGCAGCGTCTCGAGGGCTCAGGCAAACACCTCCTGCATCAGCTTTCCCTTTCCTGCGTTACCTGCGGGTATTTCTCAGCGGCATTAACTCTGCTCAACATCGCCAAGACAAAAGCTGCCGTTTTCCCTGTCCCTGACTGGCTCTGGGCAATCAGATTTTGGGGCCTGCAAGGCAAAGGCTGCTTAGCGGAGCGTCCCCGAGCCGGGGATGCCTCGAGGGAGCCTGGGGCTCAGCCGCCCGGCGTTACTACTCACGGATACGCCAGCATGATGGGCAGAGCCGTCTCCTGGATTTTGGAGGGTCTGTTGAAGCCCATGATGTAAATCCCCTGTAAAAGCTCCTTCTTCCTGTTTAAAAAAGAAAAAAGAATCAAAAAGGGCGCACGTGACGGGCGGCGGTGGCTCTCGGGCTTTGCCGGGCGACTCACAGGGGCAGCTCTTCAAAGGTTTTGACGGAGAAGAGCGGGGAGCTGGGGTCCTGCTGCAGGATCTCCACGTGGTGGCTGGACTCCACCAGGGACGTGCGGATCAGCTTGTTCAATAGGGAGGTTTCCGCCAAGTCCGCTGCAAAAAGAAGAAACTCGTTAAAAAAATAATAAAAAAAGACCAAGCATAGAACGGTTTAGGTTGGAAGGGAGCTTTAAGGGCCATCTAGTCCACCCCCTGCCCTGGGCAGGGCCACCTCCCCCCAGCCCAGGTTGCCCCAAGCCCCGTCCAACCCGGCCTTGAGCACCTCCAGGGATGGGGCAGCCACAGCTGCTCGGGGCAACCTCTTCCAATGTCTCACCGCCCTCACACTCAACAATTTTCTCCTAATATCTCATCCAAACGTCCCCTCTTTCAGTGTAAAACCATTCCCCCTCATCCCACGGCTCCCCTCCCAGATCCAGAGTCCCTCCCCAGCTCTCCTGGAGCCCCTTTAGGCACTGGAAGGGGCTCTGAGGTCTCCCCGGAGCCTTCTCTTCTCCAGGCTGACCCCCCCCACCTCTCCCAGCCCGTCCTCCCAGCAGAGGGGCTCCAGCCCTCCCGGCATCTCCGGGGCCTCCTCTGGCCCCGCTCCGACAGCTCCGTGGCCTTCTGCTGTGGGGACCCCCCGAGCTGGAGGCAGCACTGGGGGGGGGTCTCCCCAGGGCCTCAGCCCCCTGCCTCAGTTCCCCGCCGCCCCAAGGAGGAGGGGCGGGCCCGGCACCCACCTCTCTCCTCCTCTTCCTCCTCTTCCTCCTTTTCCTCATCGCCGCGGCCACCTGCGGGGGGGGGGGGGACACACGGCGGGGTGAGGCGGCGGCGCGGGGCCCTCCCTCAGGCGGTGGAGGGCCGGGGCCTGCCCTTACCCCGGCGGAGCACGAAGGGGTCCCGGCGGCGGGGCGGGGGGCACAGCCCGGGGAGCTGAGGGCGGGAGAGGCGGCCGTTACCGGGGGAGGGGGGGGGAGAAGCCCCGGGGAAGGGGTTTGGAGATGGGGGGGGGAAGGGACAAGGCCCGGGGCCCACCCGCAGGGCCCAACCGCCGCTGTCCCCCGCCGCCATGGCGCGGGCGGCAGCGCAGAGCGGCGCCCCCCGGCGGGCGGGAGGACCGCGTTTCCGGTGTGGGGGGGTCAGGGAACCGGAAGGGGCGGGAGCTTCCGGGTCACGGCGGGGCCGCAGGTAGGAGAGGGGGCGGAGGGGGGGCGGCGCGGTGCCGCGATGGGTTGGGGGGTTCACCGGGGGGTGGGGACACCCCCAGAGGGTGGTGAGGGTCCCGGGGGTGTTGGGGACAGGGACTCCATGGGGCGGGGGGTGTCCCCTGCTGGGGACAGGGCCCTGGAAGGGGGGGGAGGGGGGGGGGGGGGGATGTCCCCACAGTGATGGAGGAGGAGGGGGGATCCCATAGGTTTTGGGGGGGGCCGTGGGGTGGGGAGGTGAGGGACCCCCCCAGAGGGTGGTGGGGGTCCCGGGGGTGTTGGGGACAGGGACTCCATGGGGCTCGGGGGGGTCCCCTGCTGGGGACAGGACCCCTGTGGGATGTCAGGACTGGTTCCTGTAGGGTTTGGGGGGGGCCTGGGGTGGGGTGGGGGGCAGAGAAACCCCCATGGGGTGGGGGGGGGTCCCCGGGGTGTTGGGGACAGGGACTCCATGTGGCAGGGGGTGGTCCCCTGCTGGGAACAGGGCCCCTGTGGGGTGTCAGGACTGGTCTTCATAGGGCTTTGGGGGGGTCCCTGGGGTATGGGGGGACAGAGACCCCCCCGAGGGTGTGTGGGGTCCCTGGGGTGTTGGGGACAGGGACCCCATAGGGCCTGGGGGCGCCTTCTGCTGGGGACAGGGCCCCTGTGGGGTGCCAGCACTGGTTCCTGTAGGGTTTGGGGGGGCTCCCTGGGGTGTGGGGGGGGCAGAGACCCCCCCCATGGAGGGGTGGGGTGTCTGCAGGGTGCTGGGGACAGATGGTGTAGGACAGGGAGGCCATAGGGTGGTGGCACCGTCCCCTATAGGGTTTGAGGGGGTCCCTGGGGGTATGGGGGGGGGCAGAGACCCCCCCCCAGGGTGTGTGGGGTCCATGGGGTGTTGGGGACAGGGACCCCATAGGGCCTGGGGGGGTCCTCTGCTGGGGACAAAGACCCCATAGGGCACTGACACTGTCCCCTATAGGGGTTTGGGGGGGGGGTCCTGGAGGGACACAGACCCCCCCCAGGGGGTGGGGGTCCCAGGGGTGCTGGGGACAGGGAGCCAGACCCCCCCAGGGGGTGGCGGGGGTCCCTGGGGTGCTGGGATCAGCCTCACCGCAGCTTCAAGGTGTTTTTCCACACAAGAGCTGCCAAATTGTCAGTCCATCCCAACACCTGGGAAATAATAATAACGATAATATTATTATCTTCACTTCATCCTAAAGCTCATTTTTTTTTTTAAAAAATAAGGTAAAATAAGGTAAGGGGAGCCGAGAGTTTGGCGGTGCAGGATAGAATCATAGACGCTGGCCGCGGAGGGGTTAGGAGGCGTTTCTAATTAACCCACGGAACTATAACAAATCTCTCCACACACTTTATTAAAGATATCGCCGAGACGCTATAAATAAAACCGCCTTCAATCCCGGGGCAATTACACGGCAAAACCCAAAAAAAAAAAAAAAAAAAAGAAATTAAATCGCCAGGCTCGTTCTATTCTTATTTCTCCCGCTATTCGAGGAGTCGGGACGGCAGGTGGGTTTTCGGTGCCCGCTCCCCATCCCGCCTCGCCTGCGGTCGGAAAACCGGCAGCGGGGAAGTTTTATCCAGCCCCTTTGACAACCCGAAGCACGTTAAATAGTTTTAATTCCACGTAGAAAGGTAAAAAAAAAAAAAAGGGATTTTGTCCAAATTATGGAGGATTTTGAGGAGGAAAAAGAGAGCGGAGCATGCGCGGTTAGGTGGTCGGTGTGGAGCGGGGCTGGAGGAGCCTCAGGAGGAGGTGTTTTTTCGGGGGGGAGGCCCTTGGCCAGGTCCCAGCGCACCTCCCAGCGCAGGGCAGCTCGTTTCTTTTCGGTGGGCACGGCGTAAGCGTTGCGGACGTAGAGGTGTTGCGGTTTGTTGGGGAGTTCGGGCCGGCAGAGCATCTGCTCCCGGATAACCCAGCGCAGTTCTTGCCGTTGATCCTCTCCCGGGATTCGGAATTTCTCCCATTCTCGTTTGTATTCAAAATATTTAGCCACTCGGTCGGTTTTGCCCCGGTTACGGCCCAGCGGCTCAAACTGGGGGGGAATGAAGGATTTGGGTTGTCCCCCCGCAGTGGTGTACTGAGAAGCGCAGAGCTCCGGCTCCCGAAATCCTCAAGGAGAAAGGGAGGACTGTCCCCACGGGGCCACCGGCGAGGGGAGGATTCATCGAGGGAGCTGCTGCTCGTCTCGATTTCCCCCTCGGAGATGCTGTCTTCCGGATCGGTCCTTAGCTGAAGCAGTTTCTGCCTCAGGCTCCGAAGTTCGGCCTCGTTCTCCGACTCGCTGATGACCGACTCGTCCGAGACCTCTACCCCTCCGTCGGGTCTGCGCCTCAGCACCTTCCTTTTCATTACCAACCGCCTGGGTCCCCTCCGGTCCCCGGAAAACGGAGGGGGGGTTGGCTGCACCTCCAAAGCCAGGGAGGCTTCAGCGTAGGGATGGGCACGCTCCTGGTTGTCTCCTTCCTGGGCGTACAGCCGGCTCAGGGCCACCAGCTCCTCCTCGTCCTCCACTCCCATCGCCTCCTCCATGATTGCCGCCAAACTGGGCGAATCCTGGAAAAAAAAACCAACAAAAAAAACAAAAAAAAAAAACCAAACCACAAAACAAACCCCACCACAGTTAATTTTTTGCAGCACATTGGAGCTGGTTAAAGCCATAAAGACTCTCATCTTGTGGGGCTGAGGGGGTGTCGATTTAGGTTGCGGTTAATCAGATGGGGGGGAGGGGGGGGGGGGAGCTGGGAGTGCTAAACCTCCTGCCGCCGGCAGAAGGCTCCGTCCCTACTGCAAACGGAAACGCCCCCTGCGAGGCAACCCCTAAATTCCTGCTTGAAAACCATGCTAAAATGAATTACGTCATCTAGAAAGTATTAACGGGATGATGGGCAAACACTAGAGGTGCGTAATGATTTTCCCCTTGTACATCTTTTAAAATCACGGTATCCGGTCCTGATTTATAGGGAGAGGGTGTTTTACTTCCGCAGAGGAGGAGAAGGCTCAGCGCAGCGCCCGTAGGCGCTTCTGTCCACGTTGGCTTTCAAAGCCCAAAGGCTGTTGGAATCTGCTCGAACCTCAAGATCTGCAGCAAAAAGGGATGCGGACACGGTTTCCGCTCCCTATGCGGGTTTGGGATCTCTTTCAGGGTTGGAAAAATGTAAGTTTTAGGGTTTGGGATATCTTTTAAGGGTTGGAAAAATGCAAGTTTTAAGCGTGCCGTTAAGGAAATGTTGGAGCAGATGGTGCGGCGAGATGAATGGCAGCCGTTAACGGGCTGTCTGAAGTGTTGATGCTGGCTGAGCGCGGTGCGAAAATGGAAAGGGCTCCGTGACGGCTCCGGCACGGATAGCAAAAGGCTAGCCGGGAACGTGCTGCCACCGCGCCTGGGCTGACGGAGCAAATCTCATGGTGCCGCAGCGGTGGTGGAGGGAAGAGTGATTAAAAAAGTGCCGAAAAAAAGAGCCTTGAGTAAGATGAAGCTGTCCGAGCTAAGCCTCCTTCGCCCTTCCCGTGCTCTGCTAGGAACGCCAAAGGGTTATAAAAATAAAGAATTACTCCGCAGATAATAATTATTCTACAGAGCAAGCCTCTCGGTGTAAGAAAAGCCATAGAAAAATGCAAAACCCCAATTTCCTTCTTTCTCCGCAGACCCCGAGCGACTAATTAAGGTTCCAAGAGAGCGGCTATGGCCGAGGGGAGCGCGGTTACCGAGCAAGAGCGACTCCTGAGGAGGGTGCAGGAGCTGGAAGAGGAGGTGAAGCGACTGCAAGAGAAGCTCCGAGAGGAGAAGGAGGGCGCTGGGAAAAGAGAGGCTCCTCCGGCCCCTGGGAAAACCAAGAAACGCCAACAAAGGCCTTTCGATTTCGGCGCTTACGGCCGCAGGCACGTGGCGTTGAAGATCGCCTACCTGGGCTGGGGCTACCAGGGGTTTGCTAGCCAGGAGAACACCAGCAACACCATCGAGGAGAAGCTGTTTGAGGCCTTGAAGAAGACACGGCTGGTAGACGACAGACAGACCTCCAACTACCACCGCTGCGGGCGGACAGACAAAGGAGTCAGCGCCTTTGGACAGGTCAGGATCCCCCCCTGAGGCTTTCCCGGATCTTGGGGCTCCTCTGTGGGATGGAGATCCGGTGGGTTTAACGTCCTGCAGTGACAGCGCAGGTTGGCTTCGTTTTTTTAAAAGCCTTTTAAATCTAAAAGCGAGCCTGGCCATGGCTTCCTGCAAGCAAAATGATGGGTTTGGACCTTCAAAGTGTTGATTAGTGCTAGCTTTTTTCCATATTAGGGCTCTTTTGTTCCATATTAGTGTTCCTTTTTTTTCCATATTAGTGTTCCTTTTTTTTCCATATTAGTGCTCCCTTTTTTTTTTTCCCAGGGGGCTGTTTTGAGAGGATGTAATGCATTCTAGGCCACAGCTTCCCCAGTAGCTCAGCGCTGCCAAGAAAAAGGGGAGATGCCCCTTCCTGGGCAGAGCCCTGTCAGCTGATTTAACTCACTAACCCCACAAAAAAAAAAAAAAAAAAAGCCAAAAAATAAATCCAGGAATTGGATAGCTTCCCGCGGAGTCAGGCAGCTGAATTCCTGCACAGAAGGGTCCGAGGGGAGCTGCAGCTAGCGGAAGGGAGCGTGGGAGTGGGAGCTGGAGAGAGGGGAGCGAGCCGGCCGGCTGGGTGGGCACGGAGCCATCGGGGAAAGCACAGCCCTTCCCACGCCGCGATGGCTTCGCTCTCGGGCCGGTCTCTCCTTCCCTGCCGGCTCAGGAAGCGGAGCTGGCTTCGCTTTTGCCTCGCCGGGGTGGTTTTGGCTCGGATGGGCGGTCTGCTCTCCTTCACAAGATGAGCCGCGCGGTTATAAGGGCCCAGGCTGCTTTTTCTTGCATCGTGTAAAGCACGCAGGCATCTGCGGCGTTAATTAATCAGGTGTCCCAGCCAGCCAGGCGGTCAAGTCATCACCTCCAGCAAAAATAAAAGAGAAAAAAAAAAAAAAAAAAAAAAAAAAAGCAGCACATTAGATCCTAAAAACAGTGACTAAAGTTGAAGCTGTTTTGAGATCACGCTACGTAGGCAGTCTGCAACTTTCTCTGTTTTATTAAAGGAATCCGTAGCATCTGGTAGGAACCTTCGCAGAGGCACTTGCGGCTCTACCCGCAGGAAGGAGTGGTGAGATCGCCTGATTTAAGACACCTTCATCTGTAGGAGATCCTGAATTTATTTCACAGCGGTGTAGGAAGACTTGGCTTGACACGCCGAATACGCCCATCTGCCATCTAATCCTGGCTTCCCTCATTTTGCAGGTGATTTCCCTAGATCTCCGCTCGAACCTGTCGGAGGGGAAGAAGCTAAATGGCCACCAGGGTGACAGGGAAGGCAAGAGCGAGGGGGAGGAGGAGCTCCGCTACACCCATATTCTGAACAGGGTGCTCCCACCCGACATCCGGGTGCTGGCCTGGGCTCCCGTGGAGCCCGATTTCAGCGCCCGGTTCAGCTGCCTCAAGAGGACCTATCGCTACTTCTTCCCCTGCGCCCACCTGGATGTGGCCCTCATGCACGCCGCGGCCCAGAGGTACGTGGGGACCCACGATTTCCGTAACTTGTGTAAAATGGACGTCGCCAATGGGGTGGTCAACTTCCAGAGAACGATCCTCAGCGCCGGAGTGACGTGGGTGGAGAGAGGAGGAGAAAGTGGGCTGCAGGATCCCTTCCGTCTGTGCCAGTTTGAAGTGACGGGTCAGGCGTTCCTGTATCACCAAGTTCGCTGCATGATGGCCATCCTCTTCCTCATCGGGCAGAAGATGGAGAGGCCGGAGATCATCGATGAGCTGCTGGATGTGGAGAAGAACCCCCGAAAACCGCAGTACAGGTACAGAGAGCTCGGGGAAGACCTCCCGGGCTGCTTCGCTAAGCGCCGGCTGCGTGCAAAGCGCTGCCGGCAAACCACTTCTCTGCCAGCTTGCGAAGCAGTCTCTCACAATACGGAAGCAAGCTGCCTCTCTGGGAGGTATCCCAAAGGATCCTGGTTTTCTTGCTCTTGGACAAGCTTTTGATGGCTTCAGTCCTTGGTATTTGGTTAAAACTAATTCACTTTTTAGCAGAAAAAAAAGGAGATTTGGAAAAGACAGGGTTGTCGTGGGCAGAAAGGACAGGCTGATGCGCTGTTGCGGGAGCCTTTTTTGTCACAGCATCCCTCCAGGCGGCGACAGGTAACGCCTTCTCTTTTTCCCTAGCATGGCAGTGGAGTTTCCCCTCGTCCTGTACGACTGCGAGTTTGAAAACCTCCAGTGGCTCTACGACCGAGATGTGCAGGAGTTCAACGTTACCCACCTGCAGCAGCTCTGGGCCAACCACGCAGTCAAAACTCAAGTGCTGCGTAACATGTTACGAGGTTTAGATGCTGCTCCCGTGGTTACCGCAGAAAGTAAGGGATGGTTTTGTGGCAATACCTGGGGGACGGGGGTAACCAGCTTTAAAAAAAAAAAAAAAAACCACGAAGGAAAGGGGGTAACTCAACAGATTGTTCAAACTGCTATATTTTTTCCAATTCTGTCGCAGGCCCGGAGAACGGCACGACCGTCCGCTGGGGAGATACGAAGCCTCCGCTCTGCCGCCAGCTCAGCGGCTTCGTGGAAGGCGTCCAAGCCCGTACCTACAAGCCTTTACTGGCTCGCCCCAAGTGCGAGGGGCTGGAGGCCCGCATCCGTCACTTTGTGCGGAGGGGCCGCATCGAACCCCCCCAGGGCCTGGAGCTGGGGGAGGATGGGGACGAACAGCCCCCCGAAACCAAGGGGGGCCACCGCCGCCATGCCCCGGGGAGCGGCGGTGCCGCCGAGCAGCCTCCCAAGAGGGTCTGCGTAGACGTCGAGTGATGGTGACGGGTCACCTCAGCGGCAGAAGGGCAGCTGGCCGCTTTGCTTATTATTTTTTTTTTTTTTTGTAATTGGAAAAAAAAAATAATGCAGTTTTCTAGTGCTATTTTTATAAATTTCAAGAAATGGTGTGGAGCGCTGCTGCGTCCCCGGTCTGGGAAGGGGTGAGGGGATGCCTGGGCCCCCCTCAGAGCTGCTCACCTCGCTGTGAGGGAGCTGCTGAGGCTGTACTGGGGGGTACTGGGGTATACTGGGCTGAGGCAGCGGGGGCCCACCCAGCTGCGAGGCCTCCCCGCGAGGCCCACGCGCCTCCCCGGTACCTGACAGGGCCCCCCGGTACCTGACAGGGTTCATACGTTCCCTTCCGGTACCTGACAGAGCCCGGCTGCTCCCGTCCTGCCGCCGCGACCGTTACCGGCCGCTAACCGTCGCCGCCGTTTAAACCGCCGGGCGGCCCCGCCCTTCGCGCCGCTGCCATTGGGCAGCGCGGCTGTCGCTCGGCTGGCCTCCCCCCTTCCCATTGGGCGGGCGGGCTGAAGCACCGCCTCCGCGCCGCCGCTATTGGCCAAGAAGGGAAAAGAGGGGACGGAGAGAGGAAAATGGCGGCGGCGAGCGGCGGCGGGTGGTGGTGGCGGTGGCGCGCCGCGGGCCTTCCCCGGGCGGTGCGCGGCGTCTGCAGTGGCGGCCGGCGGGCGGCGGCGGAGCCGCTGCGGGCCGAGGGGCTGGCGGAGCGGCTGCGGGCGCGGAGGAGCGAGGAGGAGAAGCGAGAGGTGAGAACGTTTGCGGGGAGGCCGTGGCGGGGCCCGGGAGGGCCCTGAGGGAGGGGACTACAGCTCCCGGCGTGCACCGCGGCGCTCCCCCTTCCCGGCGTGCACCGCGCCGCCGGGGAGCACACATGGAGGCCTTCGCCCTGCTCGGTCTGGGCTCTGCCGCCGGCCCGAGCAAAGAGCCGATCGTCCTCCAGCGGCGGCGTTTTGTTCTCCCCACAGGCCCCCGCCGACCCAGCGCGGAGGCGGGTGCGGGAACTGGCTATGCTGAGCAAGCAGCTGCAGTGGGTTCACCCCAACGTCCTGGCCAAAGTGCTCAAGCAGGGAACCGTGTACCAGAACGAGGAGATCGTAGTGATCAACAAACCCTACGGCCTTCCCGTGCACGGTGAGGAAAAGCCGGCCGTGCTGGAGAGAGGGGAAATGACTCCATGGCGCTGATGGGGGATTGTAGAATGACTAGTGTTGAAAAGGACATCAAAGATCATCTCATTCCACCCCCCTGCCCCGGGCAGGGACACCTCCCCCCAGCCCAGGTTGCCCCAAGCCCCGTCCAACCTGGCCTTGAACACCTCCAGGGATGGGGCAGCCACAGCTGCTCGGGGCAACCTCTTCCAATGTCTCACCGCCCTCACACTCAACAATTTCCTCCCAATATCTCATCTAAACGTCCTCTTTTTCAGTGTAAAACCGTTCCCCCTCATCCCATGGTACCCCTCCCTGATCCAGAGTCCCTCCCCAGCTCTCCTGGAGCCCCTTTAGGCACTGGAAGGGGCTCTGAGGTCTCCCTGGAGCCTTCTCTTCTCCAGGCTGACCCCCCCCACCTCTCCCAGCCCGTCCTCCCAGCAGAGGGGCTCCAGCCCTCCCAGCATCTCCGGGGCCTCCTCTGGCCCCGCTCCAACAGCTCCGTGTCCTTCTGCTGGTGGGACCCCCTGAGCTGGAGGCAGCACTGCGGGGGGGTCTCCCCAGAGCACAGCAGAGGGGCAGAATCCCCTCCCTCGCCCTGCTGGCCACGCTGCTGAGGATGCAGCCCAGGTTGCTGGTGGCTTTCTGGGCTGCCAGTGCACATTGCCAGCTCATGTTGAGCTCATCCACCATCACCCCCAAGTCCTTCTCTTCAGGGCTGCTCTCCACCCATTCTCTGCCCAGCCTGGATTTGTGCTTGGGATTGCCCCCACCCAGATGTAGGATCATGCACTTGGCCTGGTTGAATTTCATGAGGTTCACGTGAGCCCATTTCTCCAGCCTGTTCAGGTCCCTCTGGATAGCATCCAGTCCCTCTGGATAGCATCCCATCCCTCCAGCGTGTCAACGACACAGCTTGGTGTCATTGGCAAACTTGCCGAATATGCAGAGTCACACTGTCCGTGTTGCCAAAAAAGATGTTAAACAGCCCGGGTTCCAGTACCGACCCCTGAGGAACACCACTCCTCACTGGTTACCACTTGGACATCGAGCCATGGACCACAACTCTTTGAGTGTGGCCGTCCAGCCAGTTCCCCATCCACTGAGTGATCCATTGGTCAAATCCATGTCTCTCCAATTTAGAGACCAGGATGTCGTGCGGGACAGCGTCGTGTGCTTTGCCCAAATCCAGGTAGATGATGTGTCTGTTCTCTCTGTGCTGAGGTTTTCCTTCCCAGGGAGGCATGCTGGGAGTTTGTCACCTTTAGATCACAACCTTCATCTCGCATTTAGGGGGTAATTTGAGGGAGGTGAACGACCCTTCTGATTTGCATTATGCAGGCGGCCCCGGGATCAAGAATTGTATCACTGACGTGCTGCCGATTTTGGCCAAGATGTTGGAGAACATGAAAGCTGAACCCCTCCACCTCTGTCACCGGCTGGACAAAGAGACCACTGGCGTGATGGTGCTGGCGCGGAACAAGGAGGTGGCAGAGAAGATCCGGCTTCTCTTTAAAACTCGCCAGGTGGAGAAGACCTACTGGTAGGAAAGGTTTGGGTGGAGAAGCAGCTTTGAAGGGCTCATAGAGTTTGAAGAAGGGGTGAAGGGACAGTCACCGGGGTGTGGGGCTTTGTGGAAGAGGTGGGTGTTTGCTTTTCCTCCAATAATTTTTTGGGGGGGGGGGAGGGGGGAGGGAGCTGGGTCATGGGGAGAGGGGATGAGGGGAGGGTTCCCTTCCCGCTGGAGCGATGCCCGGCAGCCCCTGGTTTCCCTCCCCAGGGCAATTAGCCTGGGGGACCCAGACCCCGCCGAAGGCATCGTGGAGATTCCCATTGTGGAGAAGGAGGTGCGGAGCCACCAGTCGCACTACAAGGTGAGCGTGATGTCCTCTGGGCCAATGTTCTGGCCTCGCGCTCCCTGGCACCCCGCTTCCTGCCTTCCCGCGGGCTCACCCTCTCGCCGCCGTTCAGATGACGCTGGCCCCCAACTACCGTCTGTCTCCAGAGGATGGGAAGGTGGTGAAAATCCGCAAGAACCGCAATGCCGAAAGCGCCGTGACGCGGTACCGCCTTCTGGCTAGCTCCTCCGCTTGCTCTCTGCTGGAGCTCCAGCCCATCACAGGTGAGGTCTGGCCGGGTGTCCCCGGGGTTGTGTCAACCGTTGGGTCCGCTTTCTTTGGGGCTCGGCAGCCGGGAGCAGCACGGCAAGTGGGAACGCGTCGTTAGCCACGACTGAAATCCTTTTTTTGGGCGGAGGCTCTGGGAATAAGCCACCCCGGGGTGATGGTTTTGCTGCCAGGCTGCTCTCTGGCTGCCGGTGATTTTGGCATGGGATTATCTGGTGCCGAGGGTGGTGGGTGGGAGCCGAGGCCTGGCGTGGCTGGTTGTCACACATTTCTCCTCTTTCTCTTCCCCTCCTCAGGGGTGAAGCACCAGCTCCGGGTTCACCTGGCCTACGGGTTGGGGTGTCCCATCCTGGGGGATCACAAATATTCCCACTGGAGCAAGCTGGCACCCCAGGTAAGGCAGGTCCTGCATCGGGGGGGGGTCAGTTCCAGGGCTGGGTGGCCCCTTTGTGTCCCCCAGCTGCCCCTGGGCCGGGGTTTTCAAGGCCCAGCTGAAGAGATGCAGTTGTGGAAGGGACTTTTTTTGTCCTCGCTGCAGAAGCTTCCTGAAATCACCTTGAAGAGGCTGAAGCTGCAGCAGAGCAAGGCTCGCCACCTCCCCCTCCACCTCCACGCCTACCGGCTCTCCCTGCCCCTGGGCGAACGGATAGAGCTCGTCTGCAAGCCGCCCCTCTTCTTCCAAAAGACTCTGAAAAAGCTGGAGCTGGATGTCACTACCAACTAATGAGGCGGGACTGCCTTATCTCCGCATCTCCAGCACGTGGCAGAGGTGGGTCCGGCCGCTCTGCAGCGGCGTCCGCCTCGGAGCCCACGGTGATGCCACTTGTGTTGGTGCCGGTGTTGCTGGCTTCAAACCAGGTACCTGCGTGTGCTTCTTGCCCTGATTTCGGTGCAGAAAAGTGGCTGGGCGTGCTGAAAAGCCTCTTGTTCGGACAAATGAGGCTGGGTAGGAACTGGGCTTTGCCCGATCCGTGTTTTGAACTTGTTTCTGAGCAATAAAAGATCCAGTTCCTGCCGAGGTGAAGGGTTGGTGTCTCTCTGTGCTCAGGCCAGGTGGATCTCGGGCCCTGGGCAGGTTTGAGCGCGCCTGGGTGCAGTCCCTCCCGGTTTGAGGGCTGTCGCTCGCCCCGCTAGAGCGGTTCAGCAGTCTCTTCCCTTGGATCCTGGCACTCTGCGCTCAAATTTGGAGACTCCCATCATTTGAAAATTCATCGAAAGTGCGATTTGGCAGCGGCCGTGGGGTTTTTTTTTTTTTTTTTTTTTGCTGCGTCAAGAGACTGTGCGGGGAGTTCCTCCGTTCGGCTTGGCCGAACAGCTCCGGGACTCCCTCCGCTCTGCGCTGCCAGCAGTGTCGGCGTGGGTTTTTGGGGAGCGACTGTGCTGCCAGGAGAAACTTCATCCCACTGCCCCTTCCAATTTCCCTGTCACTTAGTCTGGATCCCGTTATTGGGATCCCTCTCCCCTGGGACCTTGCCTTGGAGCCAGGTTCCTTCCCCTGTGCCCCAAGAGTGAGGTGAGGGGAGAGACTAAAAAAAACGGAGAACTGCAGCTGATGTTCTGCCATAAAATCACAGCCACTGTTTGGTTTCTCTTTAACCTGTCCCCAAAAGCTCGGGGCTGGCAGCAGGACTTTCTCCAGCCCCCTCCAACTGGTTTGAGTGCAGGAAAGGGCTCTTTGTACCCCACGGGGCCACCGTGTACCTGGCTGGGGCTTTTCGGTCGGGTAATGCCCAGCCCCCTGCCTCCCAGCAGGAGGCGAAAATAGCCGGGGAGCCTCACGCCCCTCGAACGCGCCGCCAGAAATACATCTGCTTATGACAGAGGGACGTAAAACCACGAGGAGTCGGGGAGCGGCTGTGGCTGGGGAGGAACGTTGCCTTCCCAGCCCGGTGCCGCAGCTGCTGGTTTGTTGTTTTATTTTTTTTTTTTTCTATTTTGGGGCGTGCTATTTGCAAAAAGGCTTCCCCCTGTAATTACCAGTCGATTTAACGCACCGTCTAAGCTGTCATTTCCAGCCGCCTGGTACGGAGCGCTTGGCAAGCGATGCCTTCAGCCCTACAAAGTCGCTCCTCGAACTGGTCACACCTCAGACGACACCAGAGCCTCCAGGCAGCAGCAGCAGCAGCAGCAGCAGCAGTCGCCGTCGTCTCCTCTTCCTCGATAGAAAAATGTCCCTCTCGCACACGGCCGCCGAGTACATGCTCTCCGATGCTCTCCTCCCGGATCCCGGCGGTTCCCGAGCCAAAGGCCTGCGGTTGGAGCTGCCGAGCGATCGCCTGCTGAAGTTCGTCACCGTGGGGCTGCCCCTCTTCCTCGTCTCGCTGGCTTTCGCCCGGGAATTCTCCGCTGGTGAGTTGCGGCTTTTGCAACGGGGATCTTCGGGTCACGGGCGATTGCCGGCGGCGGTTCGGCTATCGCTGCAAAACCCTCATGGTCGCGGTCCGAGGTGGGGCAGCCTGGAAATCCTTTTTTAGGAACCACAAACGATTTATTGATTGGTTTTAATGGACTGTTGGTCGCTGGGAAAGCCCGGGGACAGCTGTGCTAAACCCCAGGGCCCTCGGTGAATCGATGCCCTGCCTGAGCTGTTTTCCCCCAGCACCTTTGGGTGCCGCAGGGTTGTTTCCGAGGAGGAGGAGGGCACCGGCAGTGCGGCACAGGGGATACGTCCCACTGGGGTTTGCGAGGGCAGCACAGAGGGTCGCATTGATGGTGCGTTGTAACCTCAGGCTAAATCTGGCCTCGGCCGAGGACGTCCCACTGCTGCCCCTGGGGATTTGGTTTGACTCCGGTTTCTGGCCGGTCTCTAATTACCGCCCCCCCCCCCTCCCCCGCCGTGTACCCACAGCCGTGCTAAAAGGGGTTGCGTTTGGGAAGCGGTGGAAAAGTCCTCGCTGGAAAAAATGTGGCGGTGGGGAAGGACAGCTACAAAAAGACTGTGAAAAAGGCCTTTTTAATTCAAAGTGGCACCTTAGATGCAGTCGCCCTCCTGTAACGTGTCGGTGCCTGGCTGTGGGGCGCTCGCTCGTGCTCGATGGACCTCTGTGGCTGAGGTTCCTCCTCCTCCTCGCCCTAGGCTCGCAGATCAGCTGCTTCTCTCCCACCAACTTCACGGGGAAGCAGTCCGCCTACGTCGACACGGCTTGCTGGGACTCCCTCCTCCACCACGGCTTCGACACCGAGGGACACACCGTCACCAAGTCCCTCTGGGCTCTCAAGGTATGGGTCAAGCTGGTGTCTGGGCGCCCTCAGGTCCCACCTGGGTGCGTAGCAGAGGTGAAGCAACTCCCCACCGCTCACCACTGGCTCTTCTCCTTTCCCCAGGTCTTCCCCTACTCGCTGCTGGTGGTGGCGGTGCTCATGTACCTGCCCTACCTGCTGTGGCGTTACGCAGCCGCCCCCGCCCTCCACTCGGACCTCCTCTTCATCATCGATGAGCTGGACAAATCCTACAACCGCTCCGTGCGCCTGGTGCAGCACATGAGGAAGGTCCAGCAGGCCAGCGCCGAGCCGGAGCGATTCTGGGAGGAATACGAGAGGTGAGGCCGCTGGGCAGCTTCAACTGGTCACCCCGTCCCTCCCAGGTCCCTCCGTGTGGCGTGGCTGTTGCCATCTTCAGGATGGACTTGGGTGAAGCGACTCGGTTTAGGGAGGCGGCTCTAAGTCCCTGCTGTGTCCCCTCTGCCCCCAGGGCTCGCCGGGAGAGGTATTTTGAGTTCCCGTTGCTGGAGCGCTACCTCACCTGCAAGCAGCACGCCCACTCCCTGGTGTTCATCTACATCCTGAGGAACCTGCTGCTGCTCTTGTTCTTGGCTGCCACCTGCCTCTACCTGGTCTTCCTCCACCTCAACATCTTCTTCCAAGACGAGTTCAGCTGCTCCATCAAAACGGGGCTGCTCCAGGAGGAGCCCCACGTCCCCCCGCTCATCCCCTGCAAGCTGGTCTTCTTCTCCGTCTTCCAGCTCATCAGCCTCTCGGTCGGCGGCGTCTACGTCCTCCTCATGCCCGTCGTCATCTACAACGCCTTGCAGCTCTGCCAGTGGGACAAGGGGCTGCTCTCCGTCTACGAGATGCTGCCCGCCTTTGACCTCCTCAGCCGCAAGATGCTCACCTGCCCCGTCAACGACCTCAACGTCATCCTCCTCTTCCTCCGGGCCAACATCTCCGAGCTGACCTCCTTCAGCCGCCTCAACGCCGTGAGCGCCTTGAGGGAAGCCACCGCCAACAAGGAAGACATCGACACCGTCGTCGACTTCATGACGCTGCTGGCCGGGCTGGAGACCACCAAGCCCAAACACCACGCTTGCTCTCCCGAGGCCGACGGCAGCGCTCCCCTCTCCAACGGCGGGGCTCCAGGTAGGCTTTTTTTCTTTTTTTTTTTTTGGTCGAGAAGACTTCTTCGCTCTCCTCTTGGCTCCTCCACAGCCACATCCCACCCAGGGGGTGAGGCTGGATCTCTCCACCGTGGCCCTAAACCCTTTGCCGAGATCTTCAGGTGTTTGGGGGGGCTGACAGGGGTCGCCGGGAGGGCCACCGGCTCCGTTTGCAGCCGGGGATGGGTTCTGGCAGCCGGCATGTGATGCTACTGCGAGCCCACGCGTGGGCAGGAGTTGCTATAGGAACGGAAAACGGAGAGCGAGCGGCTTAAATCCAAGCTCTGGGCAAACTGGGGGGCGCTGGGGGGGGGGACGACGACGACGATGCAGAGAGAGCAGCCCAGCCTGCTGGGAGTGGGGTGGGGAGCTTAAAATCCAGGCGGGGGGAGAAGGGGGGCTGATGCCAAGGATGTGGCCTCGCAGGAATTCCCGACTGGCAGGGCAGGAGCCAGGATGCCTGGGCTCCTTTCCTGGCCCTGGCTCCAGTCCGAGGGCTGTGGTTTTTTATAAAAAAAAAAAAAAACAACAAAAAAACAAACAAAAAAAACCAACCAAAAAAAGCTCAAACCAGATTGAGCTGTATTTAGCATCCTCGTCGGCATGGCAACCACGGGACTAGCACCACTGGCTCTCGGGCTAGTCACACGCTGGCAGAGAAAGCTCAAGATCCCGGTTCGTGATCACTCCGTTAATAAGTTCCTCCTTTTCCTTCTCCCCCTTGCACAGAAGCGAAGCCTGGAGTGGATTTGATGGGAAAAGCCTCCCGGGACTTGCTGGGCTCTGCCTGACCCCTCGGCTGCCGCCGGGACCTGCCCGGTTGGTCTGCTGGAATCCAGTTTGAGCCAATTTCTTGTTGCCAGCGGTCGCTCGAGCGCATTAAACTCTTGGTTTTTGATACAGCCTTGGTGGGGTGACGTCTGTAGGGTGACAGCGGCCGCCAGACTGAGCTCACACGCATTTGGGGTACCCCTTCTTACATAACCATTTTCCAGAAAAAAAAAAAAAAAAAGGTTAAACTATCACTTTTTTTTTTTTTTGTGTGCAGAGACTCTCGGATGTCTTTATTCCCAGTGCTGGCTGCCACGTCATGCCTCTTCCACCCCAAATTTCCCTGCTGTTAGGGCAGGAGGGGGAGAACGGAGGATTTAAGGGATGCTCCTCTAAAGGGAGAGGGAAAAAAAAAAAAAAAAGAAAGAAAAAAAAAGGCTCCAAGAATAAAATGAGCTGGTTTATTACCTATTTATTACGGCAGGGAGGTGGAAGGCACCAACTACTGCTACAAAGCCACACGCCCTCTGCGGCTCCGTGTCCCAGCCCCAGCATTTTGGGATTGGGGTGGGTGGGTTTTTTTTTGGCTCCTCTCTCCCCACCCCGCAGAAGGGAAGCTGCTCCCTGGATCCTGCGAGCACCCTGCCGGGGGTGGGGGGGGGGAAGGGGGTCAGGGCGCCCTGGGAAGTTGGGGTGTCCCCAGGGGGGTGTCCCGGAGCAGCTCCACGGGCAGGGACACGTGCGTCCTGCTGCTCATCTTAACATCATTTTCGTATGAATTTCATTTTAAATTGGCTTGCTTTTTTTTTTTTTCTCCCTCTGCAGCCTTGACTTCGGGCCAAAGAGGAGCTGGAAAGTGTTTTAATTAGTCAGACAGTCATCAAGCCAGCCGCCTCCCCGAATCGGAAAGGCGCGGGTGCCAGCAGCCCTGAGCCGCTTTGCGACAGGTCTGAGCTCCCTCCGTGTCGTCCCCACGCCTAAATCCCTCGGGAGAACCAGGAGCCGGGGCGGAGGAGCAGCTCTCTCCCTCCGGCGGGTTCGGAGCGCCCCGCGGGGAGGGCGTCCAGGAGGAAAGGGGGTGCGGGCAGCCCCTGGGTGTTGTAGAGGGCGCAGGACTGGTATTCGCAGGGCCACTCGGCCCAGGCGTAGCGCAGGGCCACCACCAGCGTCCCGCAGCCGGCCAGGGCCAGCGTCACCGTGTGGGACCTCACTGCCACCACGGGTGCCGGCAGCCAGCTGCACGGGGACGGCTGGCTGGAGCAGCAGACCTGGGGGGAGGGAGGGGGGACGGGGGACGAAAAAACCTCCATCAAGGTTTCTCTTCCTCCATCCCTCTTCCAGCCCGGGGCGGGGGAGGGGGAAGCTTTCCCCCCTCCTCCTCACCTCGAATGCCCGCGTGTCCCTCTGACGGCAGACGAGCTCCTGGCTGTAGGTGAGGTTTAGCAGCCCCCTGGTCACCTCCAGGACGGCCCGGGTGGGATACGGTCCCTGGAAAATCAGGTCTTTCTCCCCGTACGCCACGGCCCGGGCGCCCAGCTGCAGCCGGTGGGCCACGTTCTGCTTGTCCCGGGGGTGGATGCTGCCAAGGAAGAGGAGGGAGGTGCGGGGTTGGTACCCGATCGCTTTGTCCCTTGCGCACCCGCCGCCCCGTACTCGCCTGCCGTAGGGAGAGCGTTCATCGCACAGATCCATGGCCACGGCCATGAAGGTGCCGGGCATCCTGGCGTTGGGGACAACCCCCAAATCGGCTGTTTGGTGCCAGCGGAGACGGGCGAAGCTGTCGTCCGGGCTCTGCCGGCGATAGGTGGACAACTGCAAGGCAGAGTTGGGAGGGACACGCACGCACACACACGCACACACACACACCCCCCGGGGAAGCGGCTCGGCCATCGGTCCCAAAAATGGCCGCTGCGGTTCCTGCCCAGGGATTCGGCACCCGGCAGGATCTGCCCACGCATTTACAACATCCTCTCCCTCCCACTGACTTGGAAGTGCGCAAGGAATGGATAAAACCTCCCCGAGCGTCCCGGCGCTGTCCCCGCAGGTTGGGTGGGGGTCCTGCCCCTTGTCCCCCGTCACCCCCCCTCACCTGCACGAAGCCGAACGGGAGGAGCGGTTCCGTCTGTCCGGCTGAGCCGGCGTGGAAAGCCCAACGCCAGTCGGCGATGAGCGCGGGGAAGGTGCAGTTGTACAGCTCCGTGTGCAGGAAGGCGTTGGCCTCCCCTGGCCCCAAAAGAGAGGGGTCGGTGGGATAGCGGTGGGGGGGCTGAGGGGAGAAAATTTTGGGGGGGGGGGCGCAGGAGGAGGTTTTACCCTGGTACCAAGCGATGCCCCGCAGGGTCATGTTGAGCAGCGGGTGGATCATGGCGTTCCAGAGCACGGAAGGCGTTTGCGGGCCGGAGAGCTGCTGGTGTGGGGAGATGCTGGAAGACGGAGCCGGGCTTAAAGGGGGTGCAAAACGCAAACCGGGGGGGGGGGGGCTCCAGAACAAAGGGGAGCCCTGGGCTCTTTACCCCATTCCCTTTACCCGCTGAAATGTCCCCAGTGGGAGGGGATTTTACCCAGAGCGGGTAAAAAGATGGACGGAGGGGAGAGGAGGAGGTGGGATGGGAAGGGCTTGGAGGATGCCCCCCCCCTCCCCCCCAAGAGCAGCAGGGGCGATGACACCCCCCAAAAGAAGCGTGGCGCGGGGCAGGAGGTGTTTCCACCGCCTCTTCTCTCACCTCCCTGCGTCCTCCGAGAGCCCGCAGGCCCGCAGAGCCCTCGGGGAGGACCAAGCCTCTATGGGGGTGCCCCCCCAGGCCGCCTCCACCAGCCCCACGGGGTACCGCAGAACCTCGTAGAGGTAGCGCCCCAACAGCCAGCAGACAGCCGAGAAGTAGGTGAAATTCCCATGGCCCAGGTTTTCTGTTCAAGAAAGAGCAAAAAGGGAAAAAGGTGCGGGGGGGGGAAAAAAAGCCGATTCCAGGCTTTTTCTTTTTTTTTTTTTTTGGAGGCACGTTGCACTCACCGGCCGTCGGGATGGACCACGGCAAGTTGACGCGCTCCAGGTCCTCCAGCTCCACGTGGGAGCGGGCGGGCGCTGCGGCGAAGATGCGGACGTAAGGGTAGCGAGCGGCGTCGGCGAGCTCCTGGCTGGCGTTGGCGATCTAGGGAAGGGTTGGGAGCGGGCAAGGCGCTTCCCTGCCTGATCCCAGAAGGATCGGGGCCGGGCCGGGGGGGCTTACCTGCGAGACCGTCATCACCATGTTGCTCTGCCCGCTGCAAAGCCAGACGTCCCCAAAGTAGATGTCCCGCAGCGTCACGTTCTCCGAGCCCTGCCCGGCTGTCAGCGTGTAGGGACCGCCCTGATCCATAGGGTCCAAGACAGTTGTCCACATCCCAGAAGGTCCTAGAAGAAGAAGATAGCGCTTAGCTTTCCCCTAGGAAGACCTCAAGACCTTCGCAAAGAGGCGGGATGGGTGACCAGCACCCGGTGGGGATGGACAGGACAACAAGGGAAAGCTTTCCCACTGCAGAGCCAGGACAGGGAAATGGATTTTGGAAGCCATCGGAGGGGTCTTTCCTCCTGCAGAGACTTAGGGGTTAAAAAGAAAATCTCGAAGACGAATGTGTGTCAGAGCAGAAGCTGCTGGGAGGAACTGGGATTACAGGAGCAGCTTGGTGTGTGTGACACTGCGATGTCTCCAGCTAATTTTAGAGGCGCCGAATCGAGGCGTAAAGATATTCTGCTGGAGCTTAGTGTGGATTTTCTGGCCTGGCTGGGGCCGCATCCTGCAGATCTCCCAGTAGCGGCAGATCGCTGCACTCTCACAAGACGCCTCCGGGCTCTCCAGCTTGTGGAGGAGCCCTTTCGGCAGCAGTTTCACCCCCAAAAAGGTGACGAGCTCCCTGGGCAGGGAATGAGGCCACCAGCTGAGATTTGAGATGCCTCCGAGCACCACCCCCAGCCCCGAGGAAGGCTCTGCCTGCAGCGCCGACATCCTTCATCCTCAGGGCTTAGAGATCGCCAGCGAGATCCTCCGAGAGAGGGGAGGGAAACGTCCAAAAAACCAAAAAAAAAAAAAAATAAGGGGAGCCAGGAGCGCTCTGGAGATTTCCCCGGAGATGGTTTTGACAGGGAGAAGAGCTAAATCCGCCCCCCCCCCCCCCCACCACCTCTCTCCCCTCCGCAGCCTCATCGTTCGGCTCAAGCCTACGCTGTGCCACCCACTCCAGCGGCAGCTCGGCTCCCGCTCGGCGCCTACGGGATCCCGCTGTTGGGAAACCGAAGTGAGCAAAGGCCGGTGTTGGCGGGGAGGGGGATGTCTGATGAGCTTGGAGCTCAGACGTGCTCCTCGGCCACCAAAACCACCGGTCCCGGTTGCCCGGCGAGGGTCTAGGACCGACCTTTAACTTGCGCCGTCTTCTTCATGACGATGAGGCCACCGTCCCCGGAGAGAACCACGGTCACGGCAGCCCCCGGCTCCCCGTAGCCCCACACCGTGGCCCCCGCCGGCTCCTTCTGCAACACCATGTGGTGGCCGTAGTAGGAGGCGAAGCCAAACGTCGCCCCTAAGATGGAGAGAGAGCGCAAACGTCATCGCCCGGAAGCAAAAAACCACGAGGAAAATCCCCGGCACAGCCTCCGACTCCATCTTAAAGACAGATTATTTGAGATCCTGCTTAACTTAGAGCTTCCTTCAGTCCTGGTCAACCTTACGGTGGTTAAAATCACGGAGGAGCTGAGGAAGCAGCAGGATTTGAATCCCCAGGAGAGCCAAGCCCTACGAGGGAAGTCACCTCCCAAAGCCCGGGAGCACGCGTTACACAGTTTGGCTACGGATTTCGGTAAAAAATTCTTCTAAAAACCATACGGGAGTGTTTCCCCCCCCCAGCCCAGCCTCGCTAATAACTATGTCCTGACGTATTTTTCCCTGGAAAAAAAAAAAAAAAAAAAAAGTTTGGCGAGTGGGGGGATAGGAAACACCGAGCACATGGCACCGGCAAAGGTGCCGTCAGCGGTGGTGGTGGGGAAAGCAGAAGTCTCAGCCCTGACACCCCCAAAAGCCCCGTTTTGGGGGCGTGAAAATAAAACGGCGCTTGAAAGGGGGTCAGGGCAACGTTTGCAGGGTGTGGAGAGGTGATGTGGGCGGCGATGCCCGTTGTAGCCATCAAACTGGGGCTCACAGAGCCCCCAAATCCTCCGCAGCTCGTCCCAGGCTGGGTTTAACGAAGGAAAGAAATGATGTCCTCGGCCTCTCTGAAATCAGCCCCGGCGCCGGTCCCACTTGTCTCATGCGAAGAGGCTCCGGGAAAGATGAAGTTACATAAAAAAAAAAAAAACAAAACAAAAAAAACCAACCAAAAATCCGAGTCGGAGGAGAAGAAGAAAAAAAATAAAACCCGAGACGACGGGGAAGAGACTGGAGGCTATAAAAAGCGGCTGGGAGGAGGGAAGGGAGGAGAGCCCACGAGATGCCGCCGAGGAGCCGCATGCGACTCCCGCCTTACGTAAAGCATCGTCCCACGGCGGCAGCGACGCGCCAAGGGCGTCGCAGAAGGTCTGCGGGGTGCCAAGGGCGTCAAAGTGGGGCTGAGGGGTGCCAAGGGCGTCGAAGAGGGGCTGGCAAGGGGGGGGGGGAGGGGGGGTATGTCGAGGGCCTCGAAGTGGGGATGGAGGGGTACAAAGGGCATTGAAGTGGGGCTGGGGGGGTGCCAAAGGCTTCGAAGAGGGGTTTGGGGGTGCCAAGGGGATCGAAGAGGGGCTGGGGGGGTGCCAAGGGGGCCAAAGAGGGGCTGGGGGGGTGCAAAGGGGGCCAAAGAGGGATTTGGTGCCAAAGGTGTCAAAGAGGGGCTGGGGGGGGTTTCAAAGGGGATCAAAGAGGGGCTGGAGGGGTTCCAGTGGTGTTGAAGAGGGGATGTGGGAGTGCGAAGAAGGTCTGGGGGGGGGGGAGGGTTCAAAGGGGACCAAAGAAGGGCTGGGGGGGGCAAAGGTGTCAAAGAGGGAATGGGGGGGATGCCAAGGGCATCAAAGTGGGACTCAGGGAGTGCCAAAGGCTTCAAAGAGGGGCTTGGGGGTGCCAAGGGGATCGAAGGGGGGCTGGGGGGGGGGGGAAAGGGGGCCGAAGAGGGGCTGGGGGGGTGCCAAGGGCATCAAAGTGGGATTCGGTGCCAAAGGCGTCAAAGAGGGGCTGGGGGGGGGAGGTTGAAAGGGGATCGAAGAGGGGCTGGGGGGGTGCCGAGGATGTTGAAGAGGGGATGTGGGGGGCTGCCAGGGGCATCGAAATGGGGATGGAGGGGTGGCAAAGGCCATCCAAGCGGGGCCGGGGGGGGTCCCGAAGAAGGGCTCTGGGGGTACCAAAGGCCTCAAAACATGGCCGGAGGGGGTGGCAAGGACCCCGAAGCGGGGCCAAGGGGAGGGGTCCACCCCAGCCCTTTACCTGCCGCCACCGGAGCCAGCACCAGCAGCGCCCACGCCGCCATCCTGGTGGGGGGAACAACGGGGCGGGAGGGCACCGCCGCCCCGTGTCCCGCCAGGCCCCGCCCCCGCTGCAAACCACGCCCCCTAATGGGCGTGGTCTAAGCGTGGGGGCGTGGTCTACGCACGGCAGACGGTGTGGGGGGGCGGTTGCTAAGCGACAGCGTCCTCACCACAGGCAGAGGCGGCGGCGCGGCCTAGCCGGGTGGGCGGGGAGGGGC